>NC_047084.1:69098765-69723765 GCF_902459505.1 Geotrypetes seraphini | reverse complement strand
GTCCATAGTTTTCCCTTCCCTTCCAGGAGGAACGGTGGCATAAACCTTGGAAGGATGGGACCTTTTTAAGGAAGACTCCACAAACAGGGATTGATGAGATAACTACGAGTTGTCAAACCCTTTGCGATGTACAGTTTTATACCTAGAGTCCAATTTGCCTGGAACAGCTGGTATGGTATAAGGGGTCTCCAGGCATCTGGCAAAAGTCTGAGACAAAAGCTTGTGAAGAGGAAGCTTAAGTGACTCTGCCGGAGGTTGAGGTAGATGTATGACTTCGAGATACTCCTTAGAGTATTTGGAACCAGCATCTAATTGAAGATCCAAGTCAACAGCCATCCGACGAAGAAAAGATGAGAAAGATAGCTGATCTGCCAATGCTTTGCCTCGAGAAGGACTCGAGGACGTCGAAGCAGCCTGGGTCGAAGATGAAGCTTTGGCAGGAAAAAAGGCATCAAAAGAATATGGAAATTTGGATGAAGCAATTGAAACCGCTGCATCCTCGAGGTGTGGAAGTGGAGACCTCGATCGAGGAGTCGGCGGTCTAGCCAAAGTAGGAGTAGATCGAAGCTTAGTGGAAGAGGGACGTTCTTTAGAAGAACTATGCCTTGAAGTATGCCTCAATGAAGGCCTTGATCGTCGGTGAGAACGGTGCTTGGAAGCAGATCTCGAAGATTGAGGAGACTTCGCCTCGGAGACAGAAGCAGCTGATGCCACCAAAAAATGGATAGGACTGGAAGCTGTAGATTGAAGCTCCAGAGGCTTGATGGAGGAACCTCGATGCTCTCCCAAAGACTCTGCTCCTTGTATAGAGTGTGAGGATTCCTACTGAGGCACTTGCAAAGATTCTGCTCCTTGCTTCAAGTGCTTAGATGCTAGACCAGACACTCGCAGAGACTCTGCTCCCTGCAAAGAGTGTGCAAGCTCAGACTGAGACAAAGGAAGCGACTCGACCTCGCGGGAGTTTACATAATGCCCAGGCTGGTTAAGAGGAAGAAGCTTCGGTCCCATATTAGTAAGAAACTGAATGAATTGCTTCTCCAACATGGGCTGGAAAGAAGCCGGCAAGGATGGATCCGCATCTGAAACCGGACCACCTGCTTTGACTAGAGGTTCCACCGAGGCAGTGTAAATGTGCTTCGACTTGGAAATCTTAGACAATTTAAGCACCACTGCTGGAACTTTCTGTTGAGCTATCTGACCTGAGACAACAGGGGAAGATACAGCAGATGTCATCGAAGAGAGAGCCGCAGCAAATGACGAAGGTCTGATGAAGCTCGAGGTGGAAGCAGTAGAAGCAGGAGGAGTCTCGGTCGAAGGTAAGGCCGAGGTCGGCTTCGAAGTCGAGGGGTCGGAGGAAGAATCCATTCCGAAGAGCTTCTCCACCAAAAGACGACGACTTTTAAGGGCTCGAGGTTGAAGAGTAGCACAGCGCTCGCACGACTTCGTTGATGATCCGGCCCAAGGCACTTGAGGCACTGACGGTGTGGGTCCGTAAGGGGAAATCGCACGCTGACACTGGCTACACTTCTTGAAGCCTGTTACTTGCCGGGACATAGAAGGAAAAACGGCCGCCGCAAAATTGAAGCCCTTGGGCTGCAGCCGAGCGGCCTGCCCCGGCAGTCGTACGAAGATTGAAAAAAAATTTTTTTTTTTTAAACTATAAATAAAAGAAATAAATTATGAACAGTGATTCGTGAAGAAAAAAATACAAACCGCGGTTCAGAGAAGGCACGAAGTAACGAAGTTAAATGCAGAGAGTCAAAGACGGACTTCTCGGCTCCACGGAAAACTAAGAACTGAGGAGACGCGCCCTGCGCTGGGCAGGAAGGCACTCGCACATGCATAGTGCAGTCAACTCGAAACTTCTAGTTTCTTCAAGCAAGTCTGCTTGTGAGCTTCCACACCCAGCTCCACTGATGACGTCACCCATATGTGAGAATAGCCTGCCTGCTTGTCCTGGGATAAAAACACAATTTAACATCATATTTTTAAATATTAAACTTTGTTTCATACTGCATATGTGTATGGCACAGTCAAACCTCGGTTTGCGAGTAACCTGGTTTGCGAGTGTTTTGCAAGACGAGCAAAACATTCTCGCAAAACTTGTCTCGCAAACATAGTGTTAACTCGATTTGCGAGAACCACCCCCCCCCCCCCACCAACCCCGAGAAGCCAGCAAGCCTGGCAAGATCCCAAAGAGTAAAATAGATCTTATGCTGCTTATCCTAGGAATAAGCAGTGGATTTCCACAAGTCCATCTTAATAAAGACTTATGGACTTTTGTTTTAGTAAATTAGCCAAACCTTTTTTTAAACCTGCTAAGCTAACTGCTTTCACCACATTCTCCGGCAACAAATTCCAGAGTTTAATTATGCTGCCTCGGATTCTCTCACCCCAGTCCCGATGCTCTATTGCAATGCCAGATCTGCATGCAACAAGATCCAAATCTTGAAGGACCTTCTAGACAAGCTCGACCCTGGATTCCTGTGCATCATGGAATCATGGATTGCCAAAGTCGATCTATTTACACAAAATGAACTCCTCCCCCACGGTTATCAAGGCCTCTTCTCCCCCAGATCCAATCGAAAAGGAGGCGGACTGGCACTCCTCTATAAATCCTTCTTTGACGTCCAGCTCCTCGAGAAGGACACTCACGCTTCTCTAGAATATATGCTTGCCTCAGTCAATGATGAACTCCGCACCCACCCATTGGGCATCCTGTTATTATACCGCCCACCTACCCCTTGGACCAACTCCTCAAATCTCGTCTTTGAGGCCATAACAAATGCCTTCCTTAAATTTCAAAGACTTCTGATCGTTGGTGATATCAATCTCCACCTTGATGACACCAACAGCAAGGACACGATTGAATTCAACAACTTCCTTACCTCTCTAGGTTTCCCCTCACCCACCCCATCTCCAACCCATGAAAAAGGGCACACACTAGACTTCACCACTTTCCTCGATCTTACCGCCTTCAAAACTTCAACCGACGACACCCGCTGGGAACAAGTCCCTTGGTCTGATCACTTCCTAGGGCCTTCCTGCCTCCCCATTTTCATGTCACACCTTGAATCCCCACCCCATTCCTCTCATTCCATAACCTTCCGCAAAAAAAACCTCGAGCAATCTATTCTGGTCCAAATTCCTCAACCAACTCTCCTCCAACCCTAGGCCCATAGACTCCGAATCCTATTGGCGCAACTGGATCTCCCTCTCCGAATCCACCTACCACTCCCTCGCTCCAATAACCACTAAAACCATCTCCTATCCCCGAAAGGCCCCCTGGTATCTACCGGTTCACAGAGAACTGAAACAGAAATGTTGCGCTTTGGAGCGCTAATGGAAAAAATCTAAATCCCCCTCAGATAGACAGACCTGGAGGGTCAATATTAAACTTTACAATTCAACACTAAAAAAAGCCAGGAAGAACTTCTTCGGAGATAAGATCTCCAGATCCAACAATCAGATCAGTGCGCTGTTTAACATCTGGCGCTCCTTAACTACCAAAAAAGACCCATCCTTGCTCCCCTCGTCTCTATCAGCCGATGCCCTAGCAAACTTCTTCAATGAAAAGGTTACCACCCTAAGATGCTCCTTCCCACCCACAGTCTCCTACAACTCCCTACCCTACCTGTCTCCATCCCCATTCCAGCTGACAGATCCTGGACCGTCTTTGAGATTGTTTCCGAATCGCAAGTCTCCAAACTCTGCCTCAAACTAAAAACTTGCAAATGCACCTTGGATCCTTTCCCCTCCTATCTATTCGAGAATATCTCTACACAGGCCATCGCTTCCCTCACCAAACTTATAAACTCTGCCCTAACATCGGGCCTTTTCTCCTCTGATATGGGACATATTGCATTGACCCCTCTACTGAAAAAGACCGACCTTGACCCCTCCATACCATCAAATTGCCGTCCAATAGCAAATATTCCTCTCCTAACCAAGTTGTTAGAATCCATCATATCCACTCAACTCTCATCCTACCTAGAAAGATTCTCTATTCTCCTATCCCACCAATTCGGCTTCAGACCCAACTTCAGCACCGAATCCCTTTTGGCCTCACTAATCTCTAAGGTGCAACAACTCCATTCTCGCAACAAATTTGCTGTTCTTCTACAATTCGACCTCTCCGCAGCTTTTGACATCATCCATCACGATATCCTAATCTTCCAACTCTCCGAAATAGGCATAAGCTCCACAGTCCTAGATTGGTTCTCGAAATTCCTACGCTTCCGCTCCTACACCGTTAACATAAACGGTACCTCATCCCCCCCTGGAAGCCGATATGTGGAGTCCCGCAAGGCTCACCCCCTCTCTCCTATCCTGTTCAACATCTACATGCCCTCTCTGAAACTCCTTCATCTATCTCCCCTAGAAACTCTCTATACCTACGTTGACGACATCCTCATCCTCCTCGAGACCGACTCAAACCTCGCTAACCTCGCTGAGAACATATCCGCATGTATAATGAACCTCCAATCCTGGGCCCAATCTGTACAAATGAAACTAAATGAGTCCAAAACAAAATTACTTTGGCTCGGCCCATTATTAGATCATTTACCCACTTCCATCCCACTAACTTCCGGCCCCACTCTTCAGCTTGAGTTTTCAAGCAAAGTCCTAGGCATCGTCATAGACTCCTCCCTCTCCTTCAATGATCACCTCAACTCCTTGGTACAAAAATGCTTCTTTAGCCTTCATATGCTGAGGAAAGTGAGATCCTGCTTTCATCATTCTCACTTCGCCGTCCTTGTTCAATCCACCATCCTCTCTAGACTGGATTACTGCAACTCCATCTATATAAGCCTAACTAAGAAAAACCTACATAGACTTCTGCTAATTCAGAATGCCGCGGCTAAGCTTATTTTCGCAAAAGGCAAGTTTGATCACGTCTCCCCACTCCTCTCTAAGCTTCACTGGCTTCCAGTACATTCCAGAGTCCTGTTTAAATGTGCCTGCTTAGCCTTCAAGATCTTACATGGCATCCTTCCTCCCGTTATCCCACTCTTTTGGAATTCCTCAAACCCCCACTCCACCAGACCCTCCCATAAACTGAAATTATCATTCCCCTCTATAAAAGGTATATCCCGCGCAGGAAAACTTGGAACATCCCTCCCCTTTAGAACCACAGAACTCTGGAACAACCTCTCATCCCCGCTCAGAAATTCAAGCTCCCTCCAATCCTTTCGCAAACACTTGAAAACTTGGCTCTTTTCAAAAATCTAATTTCCTCCCGCTCTCTGGTACCCTTGTCCCTCTCTATCTTCTTAGTTCCCCTCCTATAACCCTTCATTGTAGTTCCTTTCCTCCTAACTCTGTAAACCGTGCCGAGCTCTACGCTTGTGGAGATGGCGCGGTATACAAACCTAAGGTTTAGTTTAGTTTAGATTGAATGAAAAAATATTTTCTACAGAGTTTTAGATTTATTACTTAGAAGCTTCAGGTCTTCTGGCTTGTCAGGACCACCTATCTCATTCTTGCTAAGTAGTTAACAAGCAGTAACCTTGGAGAAGGTAGCTCTACAGACTGAGAAAATCTGAAAAGCCAATCAGTCAGAGAAACACTGCACTGCAATGAATGAAGTGGCAAGATAACCTGGCTGCATTCCTCACCGAATGTTTTGACCAGAACTGAGCAAGAAAGGGCCATACATCTATACAGATCATGCTTACAGACTGGACTTTCTGACCCACCCACTGGTAAACACCCCCACCCCATCCTCAATGCATAAGAAGTTGCAATTTCACTGTCAGAAAGACTAAATGGACTGATCTATAACATCTTCATACAGTTTTTGTAAGGTGAAAACAATTCATTTACCTCCGAGGGATTGCAGGGATAGTTCCATTCACAGCTGGCAGAGTTGTGGTGTGAGGCTGGCTGAAATTGACTGGAGCAACTGTGACTGCATGTCGGTTAATGCAGCGATTGTAGATAGTCTAGGAATATTAACAAAAACAGACAAAACGAGCCAATGACAGCTTATGATTTGGACAATAAAAAAATTAAGGACTCTCCTCACTCCCCACCCAGCGAACTGGGATCATTCCTTAGTACATTAGGACCTATGAGCAAATGTTCAAAATACTGGCACACTGTGAATCAGCAGAAACCGAAAGATGTGCTCACACATCTGGCAGGAGTGCTAGTTATTCTTGTACATATTAAACTAAGTAGTGTAACAGCCAAGTGAATCCCATTTAGATGTTTAAAAATGTTACTCATTTTCATTTATATGTATCATAATTCACACAAGTATGTCTCTTGGTCTCCAGACATACTTGCTAACTTTTACTATACCATGGTACATATATTGTATAAGGCAAATTTTCTCAATGTGGTTCTTCAATACGAGTGAAGTAAATCTCATGTCCACTCACAGTGTCAAAGGTTAGGACTGTAAACCAGATGTGGATGTTATTTAAAAATACCATTGTGGAAGCCCACACCAAATGTATTCCACTAATTTAACAAAGGTAGAAAGAAGAGAAAGAGATTTGGGAATCACAAAACATTGTTAACTTCTAAAATATTATACTGTATTTTTTGAAGATTATGTACCTGAATTTACATTATCTTTTCTCTTTTTCTTTGTAAATTTTTTTTCAAGTCAAGAGCACCACTACCAGTGTTAGTATGCGAAAGAATACGAAAAATTTATGTGGGTGACTAAATTCAAGGCCTTGTATCTTACATAATTTGAATCAAAATGAGCTTTTGCAATGATTACAATACACTGAAGACTTCAATATGAAAGTGATCATGTAAGAGACTTTACAATTTTCTGTCGTTATAATCATCCATAGTGCCCAGACTGGAAGGTGGCCAAAATAGTGCTGATTTTTAAAAAGGGTTCAAGGGCTGATCCTGGAAATTATATACCAATAAAACAGATTTCAGTGCTGGGCAAGATAGTGGACATTATAAAGAATAAAATTACGGAACACGTAGACAAACATGGTTTAATGGGACAGAGTCAGCATGGAGTCAGCCAAGGTCTTGCCTCACCAATTTGCTTCATTTCTTTGAAGGTTGAATAAACATGTGGATAAAGTTGAGCTGGTTGATATACTGTACCAAGATTTTCAGAAATCTCTTGACAAAGTTCCTCATAAGAGACTCCTTAGAAAAAGTCAATGGACAGGAGGCAATGTTTCTCAGTGGATTAGGAATTGGTTATTGAACAGAAAACAGGGTAGGATTAAATGGCCACTTTTCGCAATGGAAGAGGGTAAATAGTGGAGTGACGCAGGGATCTGTTCTGGGACAGTGCTATTTAACATTTATAAATGATCTGGAAACTGGATTGACAAATGAGGTGGTTAAATTTGCAGATAACATAGCACTTCAAAATTGTTAAAATCCATGCAAACTGTGAGAAATTGCAAAAAGTTATTAAAAAACTGGAAGACTGAGCATCAGATGAAATTTAATGTGGAGAATTGCAAAGTGATGCACACTGGGAATAATATTCCAAATCATAGTTACCTGATGCTAGGGACCATGTTAGGAGTCAGCACCCAAAAAGAAGATCTAAGATTAATTGTAGACAATACACTGAAATCTTTCACCAAATGTGTGGATGTGGTAGCGATGGCCAAAAATGCCAACAGAATGCTAAGAATTATTAGAAAATAGATGATAAATAAGACCAAGAATATTATAATGCTCCATATCTAAAAAAAAAAAAAAATAGCGAAATTAGAAAAGGATCAAAGTAGAGTGACCAAAATGATAAGGGGATGGAACTCTTCTCAAATGAGGAAAATCTAAAGAGGTTAGGGCTCTTTAGCTTGAAAAATAGCTGAGGGGGGATTATGACTGAGGTGGTGCAGAATGGGTAAAAGTGAATCAATTTATTAGAATGGGTAAAAGTGAATCAATTTATTACACTTTCAACAATTACAAAGACTAGGGAACAATCAATGAAATTACATGGAAATACCTTTAAAACAAATAGGAGGAAATATATTTTTTTTCAACAAACAGTTAAGCTCTGGGACTCGTCAGCAGCAAGACTCTTATTGTACAAATCAAGATTTGACCACGTCACACTACTACTTATCTTTAGTATTAACACGGATAGGGAGGGGATCAAGTTCCCATATTTGTTTCAAGGAGAATAATTAACTCGGCTGCATAAGGGGAACTTCCTTGCCTCTACCAGTAATCAAGCTTGAGCATGCTTAGACTATATGCTCTACCGGACAGGCTGATCTAGGTCAGGCTTACCAAGGGTTAGGCCGAAGCCAGCATTCCTACCCTTAAAGCTCATTCTCCTCTCAGCTCTCTGTGCTGTAGCTCTCCTTTTCAGCACCCTACTTCACTCAGGATGAGTAGACTACTCCAACAATCTTTGCAAGAAATTATACAGATTAGTTCTTATCGGCTGCTAAGGTTTCCCACTGCTGGCCCGTGACAGGATCTTCACCCTGTCACACCAATCCAGTAGTAGCTAGTAGCTAGTTAGATCCCAAGTAGTAAAACAAACAGATTTAATGCTGCGTATCCTAAGAATAAGTAGTGGATTGATTTCTCAAAGCCATCTCAATAATGGCCTATGGACTTTTGTTTTAGGAAATGATCCAAACCTTTTTTTAAACCCTGCTAAGCTAACTGATTTTGCCACATTCTCCAGCAACAAATTTCAGAGTTTAATTACAAGTTCTAGTATTTTTGAAAAGAGTAAACAAGCGATTCATATCTACCCTTTCCACTCCACTTAGTATTTTATAGACCTCTATAATATCACCCCTGAGCTGCCTCTTCTCCAAGCTGATGAGCCTTAGCTGCTTTAGCCTTTCCTCATAGAGAATTTGTCGTCCTTCTCTGTACCTTTTCTAATTCCGCTATATCTTTTTTGAGATACGGTGAACAGAATTGCACACAGTATTCGAGGTGTGGCCATACCACATTCTATTTGCTTTCTTAGGCACTGCTGCACATTGAGCTGAGGGTTTCAACATATCTTCAATGATGACACCTTTTCCTGGGCAGTGATTCCTAATATGGAACCCTGCATCATTTAGCTATAGTTCGGGTTCCTCTTTCCCACATACATCATTTTGCACTTGCTCAAATTAAATGACATCTGCCAGTTTGATACCCAGTCTCCTCTTGCAATTTTTCATAATCCTCTTGTGATTTAACAACTTTGAATAACTTTGTGTAATCAGCAAATTTAATTAATTATCTCACTAGTTATTCCCATCTATAGATCATCGATAAATATGTTAAAAAGTGAAGTTCTGCTGAATCAATCCCCATACCTCGAGTAGAACGAGGAAGAGGCAAAGTTTGGGAGCCTCCCCCAGCTTCGGTTGCAGTTCCTGCGATAAAGCCAGCCACACTTGATCATTTATGAGCTCCCGTTGGACTAATCATTTTCTCTTCCCTCAGTTGCTTCGGGCAGCAGTTTAAACAGACTGTCTTTGAGCCTTGTGGAATGGGTGGCTCCCCCACAGCCAAAAATTGCCTTTATTGCTGAGCAATGCTCTGCTGAAGAGTCCCTTGTGGAGATAAGCTTTGGCATGCAATGGGTCAGCCAGTAAATTTCAAGCTTGACTCTCTACAAAGATCCAACTTTGCAGGCAGCTATCAGGGTACTAGGGCAGAAAACTGTAGAGCATTAAGAACCAGGCTACTCATGAATTAAGAGCTCGGTAACACTGCTGTGACGTTGGAGTCACTTTGGGAAGATATCAATGATATGTACTCCTCTTTATTGGGAACTGTAAAACAAAGTACTAGTAATATTGTGACTATTTCTGATGTTGCTCTTGTTAAAGCTCAGTTAACTGATCAGCTTTTCTCAGAACTGGATTCCCTGAAAGCTAAAATGCAATCTGTGGAAAGTTTGGAAGTAGCTGCCACTAAAGATAAGAACTATACCCATTGACGTTGGAGTATTTGGAAAATCAATCTTGCAGGCATGATTTGAAAATTCTTAGCTTTCCTAAATTTCCTTCTGTGTCAGTTGTAGATATGTTTAAAAATATTTGATTGAACTTTTAAAGATGCCAGCAGACTCACTGCCACCTATGACGAGCCTTGTATATTCAGGGCATGAGGAGAGCTACTGACAGAGATTTTAGGTGCAAGAGATGGTGCTATGAATCTTACATTGTTTTTGGAATCTTCATTAGAAGTTGTTGCACAAAAAACTACACTGCTAGTGTCTTTTATTTTGTTTACAAACCTGTTTTTTTTTTGGGTTCAAAAATAAGAGTTTATCCTGACTCAGCTAGAGGAACACAAATGCGAAGCAAGGCCTTCCTTGCTCTTCGAGTAAGGGTGCAGGTCATAGCCTCTAATTTTGGTATGATTTTCTTTTATATGTATCATTGTTTATGAGGATAAACAATTTCAATTTTTTTTAC
Source organism: Geotrypetes seraphini (assembly GCF_902459505.1). Classification (NCBI taxonomy): domain Eukaryota; kingdom Metazoa; phylum Chordata; class Amphibia; order Gymnophiona; family Dermophiidae; genus Geotrypetes; species Geotrypetes seraphini. The sequence continues at coordinate 69,713,380 of NC_047084.1, read as the reverse complement.
CCTAAACAGCTAGAAGTTTTTCCTGAGAGCTAAGAAGAGAGTTACGGTCATTGTATAATCTCATATGTTCACTAGTTGGTGAGGGTGTTTGGGGGGTGATCTTTTTAATTTATTATCCTTAGTCTACTTTGATTTCGGATTTCCTTAATTCTTGAATCATATTGCCTATAGTTGTGGACAAAGAAAGTAAATTTGCTATAAGACGTTGTTAGGCTTTGCACCTATTTACCTTTCAAAACATTTTGGGCCTCCCAACGCTCACTGAGTTCCTATGAGCGTCGGGAGCAGCGCAACCATTCAGCGAGGCTCCCCGCACTAAAAACTGCTATTGTAGATTGATAGAAAGGGCCTTTGTATTTTCTGAAAATTTATGATATACAAGTGGAGTTTCTTTGTTCTCATTTCCTATGTTGAAAGGATGTGTTTATAAAAGATTCCTGGATAAAACGCTATCCTATCAGGCTGGTATTTGAGGTAAAACCATAAGTGAATTGCTACTAAATTCTTCTGCATATCAAACATTTAGAAGATCTCTGAAAACTTATTTATATGATAAATTTGTTTAAACTATCTTTCCCCCTCCTTTACTAACGCGTAGTGTGGGTTTTAGCGCCAGCAGCGATAGTAACTCATAGGAATTCTATGAGCATCAGAGCAGTTACCGCCGCTGCTGGCGTTAAAACCCGCACTATGCATTAGTAAAGGAGGGGGTTAGTGATGTGTTTCAGGCATGTGTTCGCAGTTTCTCTTGATGTAAAAACACTGAACTGTCTTTGTATTTACTTTTTTTTCTATTTTTTGCTCTGTATCCTATGATTATGGTGTTGCATATTTAAAATCTGAATATCTATAATAATAAAATGCTAAGCACGCATGCGCACTCTTACTGGCGTGTTCCCTGAGATCTGATCTGTCGGGCTGTGGCCGGTAGGAGTGCGCATGCATGCCAGACAAGCCTCCCTGCTGTCCACCTCGTGCCGCTGCAGTGAGGGGAACCGCCATGGCACCTTCAAAATTAAAAATAAACTTTGGGCAGAAATGGCCCCACATTCGCAACTCGGCTTCAGGCGGCTGCCAGGAGGAGGGCTTCCAGGCGAGGCAGCTGGCGGTGCCTGCAGGCTGCGACGGCTTGAAGCGGTGTCGGTGGAGGGCAGACGCGAGAGGAGGCTCTCCCACGGTGCAGCTGAGCGCTGGCGGCCGGCGATCCCCGTCTAATGCTCCCTCTCAGCCAATCCCACTGCCAAATAATGCGCTGTTCATACATGGAGGCACAGAGTCATGAGCGAGCATGCGCATTGTTATCTGCCCGGCTTCGGCTAAATTCCGCCCGGCTTCGGCTAAATTCTCACTCCAATATTTTCAAAAATTTTCCCTGCACCTCTTCAAAGACTTGCTTAAACTTTAGGATTCACTCCTTTTTTTACTCTGCTTCATAGACCCTACTATGCCACAGAAATTCAGAACATAGATCAGTCACTCACCTATATAACATTGTGGCTCAGCAAAAATAAATTATCCCTTAACGCTTCAAATCAAAAGTAGTTCTATTTACACAGCAAAATATCAGTACCCAACGTCTCCAATACAGGAGCACTTAAATTTGATCACATCACTCCTCTGCTACAAGCCTCACATTGTCTTCCCATAAAGCACAGTTACTTACCGTAACAGGTGTTATCCAGGGACAGCAGGCATATATTCTCACATGTGGGTGACGTCATCTACGGAGCCCCGATGCGGAAGCATTTTCAAGCAAACTTGATTGAAGATTTAAGTTTGCTCTGCTGCTCCACGCATGCGTGCCTTCCTGCTCCACTAGGGGGCGCATCCCCTCGTGGTCTCCAGTTCACTTAACTAGCAAAGAAGCCAACCTCGGGGAGGTGGGCGGGTTGTGAGAATATATGCCTGCTGTCCCTGGATAACACCTGTTACGGTAAGTAACTGTGCTTTATCCCAGGACAAGCAGGCATGATATTCTCACATGTGGGTGACCTCCAAGCTAACTGAAAAGGGATGGAGGGAAGTTGGCAATTTAAGCAAATAGATTTCGCAAAACCGATTGGCCGAACCGGCCATCGCTCCTGGACAGTGAGTCCAGACAGTAGTGGGAGGTGAAAGTATGAACCGAAGACCACGTGGCAGCCTTGCAGATTTCCTCAATAGGTGTGGACCTGAGGAACGCTACGGAGGCTGCCATCGCTCGGACCTTGTGTCCCGTTACTCGACCATGCAGCGCGAGACCAGCCTGAGCGTAGCAAAAGGTGATGCAATCGGCCAACCAGTTGGACAAGGTGCGCTTGGAAACTGGGTGGCCTAACCGGTTTGGGTCGAAGGACAAAAACAATTGTGGGACTTTCCGGTGTGGTTGAGTGCGTTGGAGGTAAAAGGCCAACGCTCTCTTACAGTCAAGAGTGTGAAGCGCCACCTCTCCGGGGTGAGAGTGGGGCTTGGGAAAAAACACGGGCAAGACGATGGACTGATTGAGGTGAAATTCAGACACTACTTTAGGCAAGAACTTTGGATGTGTGCGGAGTACCACCTTGTCATGGTGGAATACTGTGAAGGGTGGGTCCGCTACCAGAGCCTGTAGCTCACTAACCCGCCGAGCGGAAGTGAGTGCAAGCAGGAAAATTACATTACATTACATTAGGGATTTCTATTCCGCCATTACCTTGCGGTTCAAGTGAGGAATTTAGGATGGCATTTGTCTAGGGGCTCAAACTGAGGTTTCATTAGTTGAGCCAGAACCACGTTAAGGTCCCAAACCACCGGAGGAGGTTTGAGAGGAGGGTGGACATTCAGAAGACCCTTCATGAAGCGAGAGACTAAGGGATGGAGCGAGAGGGCTTTTCCTTCCAGGGGCTGATGGAAGGCCGCAATCGCACTGAGATGTACTCGAATGGAGTTGGTCTTTAGGCCGGAGTGAGATAATTGAAGTAAATAGTCGAGGACCAGAGGGACGGGGACCGACACCGGGTCCTGGCTGTGAGAGGAGCACTAGGCTGAGAATCTGGTCCACTTTTGGGAATAGCAGGTTCTCGTCGAGGTCTTTCTAGAGGCCTCCAATATCTCCTTGACTGATTGAGACACGGGGAGAGAAGTCAGGGGGAAAGAAACGAAGCATTCAGATGAAGAGATTGAAGATTGGGATGTAACAGCGAATCCTGACTTTGTGATAGTAGAGAGGGAAACCGAGGCAGAGTTGAAGTAGAAGGGATCTCTGACACTGAGTTGAAGTAGAAGGGAAAACCAAGGCTGGCGTGGCCAGCGAGGAGCAATCAGGATCAGGGTGGCTTTCACCGTTTTCAGGTGGACCAGCGTCCACAGGATCAGAGGAAACGGCGGAAACGCGTACAGAAACCTTCCCTCCCAGTCGAGGAGGAAGGCGTCGGCCTCGAGTCGGTCTGGGGAGTGTATCCGGGAGCAGAAGAGAGGCAGTTTGTGATTGTGGGGGGATGCGAACAGATCTATTTGAGGTGTCCCCCACTTTTCGAACACCTGTCGTAGGGTCTGAGAGTGCAGTGACCACTCGTGTGGCTGGAGGAGGCGGCTGAGTCTGTCCGCCAGACAGTTTTGTTCTCCTTGTATGTACACCGCTCAAAGGAAGGTGTTGTTGGAGATTGCCCATTTCCAGAGGCGCAGGGCTTCCCGACAGAGGGACCAAGACCCTGTCACCCCTTGTTTGTTTACGTAGTACATTGCTACCTGGTTGTCGGTTCGGATGAGGACCACCCGGTCGTGAAGCAGATGTTGAAAAGCTACAGCTGCAAGATAGATGGCCCGGAGCTCTAGCACGTTGATGTGACAGCGGTGGTCTTCTGCTGACCACATCCCCTGAGTGCGGAGGCCATCCAGATGGATGGTACTCCGACGAGTCCGTGGTGAGTACCTTGCTGTGAGGAGGGGCGAGGAAGAGCAAACCTTTGGAAAGATTTGAAGAGTCGGCCCACCAGCGGAGCGATCGTTGCAAGGAAGGAGTCACTGTCACGGGACGGTCGATCGGGTCCCGGTCTTGACGCCATTGAGAGGCCAGGGTCCATTGAGGGATTCTCAGATGGAGGCGGGCGAAGGGTGTGACATGGACGGTGGAGGCCATGTGGCCCAGGAGAGTCATCATCTGTCGAGCTGATACCGAGGTCCTTCGACTCAGACTTACTAATGCCTCTAGACGCGGAGGGGGGAGGAAGGAACGGAGACGAACCGTGTCCAGCGTGGCCCCGATGAACTGAAGGGACTGCGAGGGGCGTAGTTGGGATTTTGGGAAGTTTATCTCGAACCCCAGACTCTGTAGGTAGATAATAGTCTGTTGGGTCGCTGAGATAACCCCTTCTCTGGACGGGGCTTTGATCAGCCAGTCGTCCAGGTAGGGGAATACCTGAAGGCCCTGGGAGCGTAAGGTAGCTGCGACCATCACGAGGCACTTGGTGAAGACCCGAGGTGACGATGCTAAGCCGAAGGGGAGGACTCGGTATTGTAGGTGCCAGTCCCCTACCTGAAAATGCAAGAACTTGCGATGAGCAGGGTGCACTGGAACATGTGTGTACGCCTCCTTCAGATCTAGGGAGCAGAGCCAGTCGCACTCGTCGATCAGGGGGTAGAGGGTCGGTAGGGAAAGCATCCGAAATTTTTCTAGTACCAGAAATTTGTTGAGGCGTCTCAAGTCTAGTATTGGGCGTAGGTCTCCCGTTTTTTTCGGTACCGCTGAGACCCTGGAGGGGTGAGCCTTTTTCAAGGAGGATTCTACTAACAGCGACTGGTGGGAGAGCTGTGGTTGTTCAAATCCCGGGAAGGGTACTGTACGGTACTTGGCCTCCATTTTGGAGCGTACGGCTGTGACCATATAGGGGGTCTCCAGGTTCCTGAAGAAAGCCTGTTGGAGTACCGGGTTAGGCGGTAAGCGAAGGGACTCTCTGGGCAGTGATGGCATATCTAGCTCCGCTAGGTACTCCTTAGAGTATCTGGAGTCGGACTGGAGGTCTAAGTCCAAAGCGTGGCCCATGTCCTGGACAAAGCGAGAGAAGTTTGGGCGGGATGTTCCCGAGGCCCCCTGCGGGGTCGGTGAATGAGACCTCCGTTGGGTGGAGAAGGATGGGGAGGCTTCCCTCGAGTATCGAGGCTCCTGCTCCGATCTACGCTCCGAGACCGGGGAAGTACTGTGAAAGTGTTCCGGGGTCATGGATCTCCGACGTCTCGAGGAGCCCCTCGGAGACGATGCCGGGGTTCGGGGTACCGATTGATGTCGAATCGGTGACCTCGACCTGGACTCCCTCGGTGAAAGCCTGAAACCTCGGATCGGAGCCCCGGTCCGAGGGGGAGTTCGGAGGATGCGCGGGTTGGAGAGTGATAACTCCGTCACTCTCAGTGGTCCCGTACGAGGTGTAGGTGAACGGCCTCGTAGAGTGGGGGAACCCCGGGCCTTCTTGGAGGTACGGCGGTTCGAGGTTTCTGTCGTTTTAGCACGACGTTTTGCCCCGCGGCGGTCTGTGGAGGGAGAGCGCCCTGGGTGCCTCGGCGAGGAGTCCGAGGAGGATGGGATGCGGCGAAGCTTGCGCACTTTTCCCCGAGGTGGCTCGACGCGAGGCTCAGACTGGTCTGGCACATGCGGGGTCGAGGCCGAGGCTGGTTGTAGATGGGCCATTGCAGCGGACAGCTCCGACGAGATCATTGCTCGGAGTAGGTCCTGGAAAACGGGCACGGACAGCATCGAAGGCATGTCCACTGCCTCGGTGCACTCCACCGGGGGCGACCTCGTATCAGAGTATTCCCGTGTGGTGGAGGCACGGCCCGAAGGCTTGGAGGGCTTCGCCGGGGCTGTAAGCATGGGACTTCCGCCATGCGTCGCCGGTGTCCCCGAGGCTGGTTTCTTCGCTGTTACGGAACCTGAAGAGGGAAGAGGGGACTTACCCGGAGCCGAGGCTTTCTGTTGTTCCAAGGACTTCGGATTCGAGTCTCGAGGCGATGCCGAGGTATTCGGGGCTGAGGTCAAGGCCGGGGCCGACCTCGAGGCCGAGGTAGAGGGTTGGTCGGCGGCGAAAAGATCCGCCATGCGGGCTTTTCTTCGGCGGAGGGCCCGGTTCTGGAAAGTAGCACACTGGGGGCAGGAGTCGGTTGGATGAGCGGCCCGTAGGCAGAGGATGCACCGGCGTTGCGGGTCTGTGATGGAAAGAAGCCGCTCGCAGCGGGTGCACTTTTTAAAGCCAGTCAAAGGCCGGGACATAGAATCGAAACTGGCCGCGGCTCGAGTAGCCACGCGGCCACAGGGACCCGGAGGCCTCCGGGTAGGTCAAAAACGAAGCAGGAACAAGTTGAAACAAGAAAAAATTCACGCACAGCGACTAAATCGAGAAAAATAAGAAAAAATCGCGGTGCTAGAAGGCAGTTGGGGCAGAGCCTGAAAAAACACGACTTCTAGGCTCAGCGAAAAATTTTGAACTGGAGACCACGAGGGGATACGTCCCCTAGTGGAGCAGGAAGGCACACATGCGTGGAGCAGCAGAGCAAACTTAAATCTTCAATCAAGTTTGCTTGAAAATGCTTCCGCATTGGGGCTCCGTAGATGACGTCACCCACATGTGAGAATATCATGCCTGCTTGTCCTGGGATAATTCACAGATACAAGACCCTCCTTCTAAGTTTTCAAAAGTAAACAAACCAACATTCCCTCTTTCCTTGACCGGTATCTTATTCCATACCCACCGCATATTTCTAATTTTTGCAGAGTGGAACATTTTCCAATATACAAAGCCGCCGCGGCGGAGGCTCCTCTCTCGAGCTGCACCTGCATCAGAGAAGGCTTCCGACACAGGTGGAGATCGAGAGAGAAGCCACAACGACGGGTTTAAACTAAAAAATAAATTTCTCAAAATAACTAAGGGAGCCGTTAGCCTTAAAGCAGCTGCCTCTTAACTTAAGGGAAGTCTAAAAATGTTATCTGTGCTTCGAACTGTGAATTTCTCCAGCAGCTACACATATTGAAAAAATAAATGACTGTGGCACCTCATAGACCGATCTGTACCAATGAGAGTAAATCTGTGCCACAAGATGAACATTTCCACAGCAAGACAAGTATGTATGCTAACACACATTTATCTATTTTAGAATTAATATACCACCTTAATCCACCAATAAGGAGTGTACATGCGCATCTCACCACTTCTGGCTAAGTGCATTATACACCAATCTTTTTCTGAAAGATATTAATTACAAAGTTTGACTGTTATTCTGTGGTGGGGCACCTTTACTACACACACTGATGGAGAATGCATGCATGCATAATCAGTAAACATGTATGTTTCACCACACAAATGAACCTTATGCCTTTATACTGTTCAACAGCTCCAAAAACAGGAGAAAGAGTTGTTTCTTACCGTGCTAACATCCAAAGGCAAAATGAAGATGATCAAGAAACAGAGGTACCAGGCAAGTAGTGTTGCTAAGATTACAAGTCGATGCTGTTTCTTGAAGTCTCCATAGCGGTGAAGAATGAAGAGAGCCAGAAAAAAGACAAATACTATTTCAATCCCCAAAGCAGCACCACTCATCGTTACAGGGACACACTGGTATCCAAAGCAGCTCTTACAACGAAAGATGAAAACTGGAAGACATAACATTTTACCACATGACAAGTTACAGAAGAAAAGGTTCAGCAGCAGGTGTCTGAAATTTGCACACACTAATGTCAATCATCAAGGCTTGAATCTTTGCCAGTGACTATTTTGCACACTTTTTAAACATGGAGTCTGAAAGCTGCACAGTCTGCAGTGAACGCAGATGATTTGATGATAGTGGTACAGCTCATATGTTTAAAATTTTTTAACTTTTCTGTGTAAGTTACGTAAATATCATGTGTACATTTTAATGTCATATCTAGAACAATCAATCACTTACCCCCACCTTTTACTAAGGGGTTTCAGAGCATTTAGCACTCTGTACCTTGGTAGAAACTAGAGAATGACACGGGGACAAATTTTTCCCTATCACCGCAGTAAGTCAATTTCCTTGTCCCATCCCCGCAAGTTTTGTCGCTGTCCCTGCCCCATTGCTGGAAGTTCTGCCTTAACCGCACAAGCCTCGAACACTTATGATTTTAAATTGTTTGAGATTTGTGTAGATGAGGACAGAGCTTGCAGGAATGGGGGACAGGAAAAGAACTCGCAGGGATGGTAAATGAGTTCCCACGGGGAAAGGGAAAAACTTGTCCCTGTGTCATTCTCTAGTAGAAACCTCTACCGCGGCTTAGTATAAGGGGGAGCTAGTTAACACAGCTCTGAAGTGCTGTTTTGATTCCTTTTGGTATTTATTTGTTTATAGCTGCTGGACAAAATTAGGTTACGAGTGATTAAGTAATGTGAATGATTTTATGCTTGTTAGATAATATAGCATATTTGCTATATTTTCACTCATGTTATTGTTCAAAACAAAAGAAAAAAAGTCTCAGTTTATGTTGAGCCAAATAAATATGACTCTACTAGTTAAGCAAAGAACAAAAGAAACTGTGGAGGTGATGATCTTGATGTAAAAGTTTAATAAAAGTCTTCACAAATAAGTGATGAAGGCAAATGTTAAATCCGTATAACACACAGAAACAATGTGGTATGAACCCGTTTCACATTTTTTTTTTTTTTGTGTATTATACAGATTCAAATACCTCACTACTCAGTTGCGATGTCCCAAGGCCGATTAGTTTAATAACTTCTGTTTTAAGAGTTAATAGGGTGAAAAAAAAGCCTCAGACTCTGAAGCCGTTTACGCAGTCTGGGTTCAAAATGTGATCGCTCACTTTGCTCCTAATAAAGTCATAGGCAAAAAAAAACAAAACCCCTTTATCTACTTTTTTTCTCTTTTTATGTATATTCGGTTTTCCTTATTTTTTTCTCTTTTTTACACTCTTAGTTCAATAACATATCACTTTTATACCAATCCCAAATCCCTCTTATTTCAGCCTCAAGTGAAATCACAACTCACAATTACCAGCAGTTCATCTCAGTTTCAACACTTGTCTATTTTTCATATCAGAAAAATCAACAGGGCTTATCTTAGCTTGAGTTCTTCTTGTCCGATCATCCTTTTATCTTAAATTAGCTGTTTTGTAGATCTTCTAACATTATGATCCTTATCTCTGTGATATTCTGGTTCCTTCACTGCTGCATTAGTTCTGATGCGGCCAGGCATTTGCAGATTCTCTCAATCCTGCTACATCAGGGCAAGTATTTTGCAGCTCTCTTTTTTTCTGGTTGTGCTGCTACAGGTTTCACTTCCCGAGTCTGCTCTGTGCTCGATCACGTTTTGAACCCAGACTGCGTAAACGGCTCCAGATTCTGAGCCTTTTTTCACCCCATTACCGTAACTCTTAAAACCTAAGTTATTAAACTAATCAGCCTTTGGACATCGCAACTGAATAGTGGGGTATTTATATCTATTATTATTTGCTTTTGGATCACTAGGTCAGACATAGATTGTTATACGGATTCAACATTTGGCTGCATCGCTTTTATTTGTGAAGACTCTTATTAAACTTTTACATCAAGATCATTGCCGCCACAGTTTCTTTTGTTCTTTGATTTCTCTATTTTGCTGTGGAACTGCTTGGTGGATTTTTTTTGTCTTGGCTTTCTACTAGCTAAGCATCATAGGCATTAAAACTTTTGTCATTGTGATTGAATGAATAGTACGCATAAGCACCGCGAGGAAAACAAATATACTATAATCTTCTGTTGTAAGCAACAAAGAGGTTCCACTTTATACAGCCAACGATCGTTTTGTGGCATAAACATCACTTCCTCAGAGCCATTGAACCTTCAAATAGTCAAACCTACAATAAATGATTTTACCAGTATAAACAAGTTTTTTATGTCTATGATACTTAACTGGTAGAGACAGTTACTGTATTTGGCTCACCATAAACTAAGACTTTTTCTTTGATTTTGAACAAGTACAGAGGCACTTAGCAATTGTTTATCAATTGATTATTATGAGTTGAGGCATAAGAGTATTTTGGGTTGTTTAGTTATGTGAACTCTCACTTACAGCCTCTTTTACAAAACTGCGCTAGAGGCTGCGCTGCGCTAATGGCCCCGAAGCCCATAGAGATTTAAAGGACAGCTTCTTCCTGTTTTGGTCTTCTATATCCAAGGTTCCCAATTTTATTTCCTTGTATGGACCCTTTATTAAGCTCTAAAAGGATATTCCCACCATTCTTGCTGGACTCCTTTCCCTCAGCACCAAACCCGTCTCCTTTAGCACTCTATTTCCCATTCCCCTAGTGTCTCCACCAGTTTCTCTCTCTCTCTCTCCTGTGCAGCTACCTCTGATCACATTCCCACAGCTACTGCTTTTTCCATCCCCTGTAGCCACTGCTTATCCTGCCTTTACAGAAGCATCTGTACCTTGCTCATTTAGCTTTTTAAAACATGAAAATTTGTTTTTCTTTCCACAGACCACAGGTTAGGAACCTCTGTACAAATCATTTAAAACCTACCTCAATTAGGGGCCTTTTTACTTTGCTGCAGTAAAATGTGGCCTTTGATGCGGAGATGCGTTTTGGCATCCCATTTAAAGGTATGTCATGCTGGTTATTAGTCTAATTTTTCGAAGATGTGCACTGGTCCAGTTTAATCACACGGTTCTTGTTTTATTTTGGTTCCAGTTCGATCGGATACGTTACATCCTGAGGCAGCAGACTTGTGTACCGATCAAACAGAAGATAAGTGGAAAGTGATCTTTTTCTTCTATCTTTAAGCACAAATAGCATAAACAGCACTGTATAAGGCTTTTATCCCTCTGCAATGAAATAGAGGTTTTTTGCCAGTGAGGTTAACGCCTAACCACCTTTTGTGGCGATGGAAGGTCCTCAGTCTGAGGCTTTTCCCTCTGTTTTTTTTTTTCAAATTGCATACTGTGATTAAGCCTGAACTGTGCTGTTGGTATCCATCAGACATTGTATATCTTTTTTGTGAAAGTGTTTATTAGACTTAGCATGTAGGAATGACATGCATAAGTATGTGCTAAGACTATTTTTACCGTGAAGGTAAAAACGTTCAGTTTTTCTATTTCCAGCATTAATGCTCATGTGCTAATTTAATCATTAGAGCATGAGCACTTACCAAAACTTATTTTGTAGATGATAAAGACCCATGCATCAAATGAATTTGTATGTGGCAACGTAGCTATGCTAACTGATTAGTGCAGTACATGCCTACACTCCACTCCCTGACCCACCCACGGGTAGTGTGCACACATGCAAAAATTACTGTGGGATGCCCGAGCTCACCCCACAGTAAGCATGCATTAGCACCACAGCTTAGTAAAAGGGCCCCTTACTGAGCTACCCCTTAATTCCCCCCTCTACCCTTCTAACATTCAGCCATCAGTAGGGGTGCGGGAGTCATTTAGAGCTCTGCAATTGTACATGATGAATCCCCCTGTTGAATAAGAAAGGTGGAATTCCCTCCTTAGATCAGTGCTGTCTGTGCTTCTCCCACAACCCTCCTAGTGGAAAGAGCAGAAACTAAATTTTGGACCTGAAATCTAGACTACTTCACTGCAGTGCAAAGCAAAGCTCATTCATCAGATCATTCTGTTTAGAGAATATATTCGAGGGATTGCTGAAACATTCTCAGCCCAACCAAGAAGAGATTGACATGGATGTGATTCAATTGATGATCTGAAACAATGTCAAAACATAGAATTTAGTTTCTGTAGATTGGCACTTAATAAAATAAGATAACACTCTTTTCAGCTACAGTGACAAAATAACACTCAGAATTTAGGAAGTTAGGTGGTTGGTTAGCCTGAGAACTTTTCAGCACCCACCTCATAGATAAGGTTTCTCTAGGAGTAATGTCTCCAAATGGGTTAATTTTGCACATACCAGTATAGGAATGAATCTCATCCTATGCTAGGCTATGTTGGAGATGATCGTAATCTCTCAGATTCACTGCTAATATTCAATTTGACATTTGCATTGTTCCAAACAGAGCCTCCTTTTGCAATTCATAAAGTATAATATACACAGGCATCATATCAAGATATGCTTGGAATTTTATCAGGAAAAGTGGCACCCAATGCAATTGAGATTACTACTGTATTTTCCACATTTTCTGTCTCTGTGTTGGTGTTTGAGGGTCTTCTTTGTCTATACATAATAGTCACTTAGGAATTAAGTTTTTTTGCATCAACCTTTTTATCAGATAATCACAGCTTCTTCATTTTCCACTATTCTGTCATTCTTGATTCCAGTGTTTTTTTCTGGCAAAGCCATGTAATCCACTGGAAGTTATGCAAATATAATACACTAGTCTTTAAGCCCGTTACATTAACGGGTGCTAGAATATATGTTTGTCTGTCTTTCTTTATTTCTGTCTCTCTCTGCCGCTGTCTTTCTTTCTTTCTGTCTCTCTCCCTGCCCCTGTCTCTTTTTTCTTTCCTTTCTGTCTCCCTCCCTCCCACTATCTGTCTTTCTTTCTCTCCCCACTTCTTTCCAATGTCTGCTCCCCCTGTCCCTCAGACTTCCATTCAGCGGCTGTCCCTCCTCTTCCCCACACTTCCATTCAGTGTCTGTCTCCCTCTCTCACCCCTTTTATCTACTGTTCACCCTCTTGTTTTTTCCCTTCCATTCACTGCCCTCTTTCCCTTCCATTCTCTTTCCATCCAGTGTCCGCCTTCTCTCTCTGTCTGTTCCATAAGGCATCTCCTCCTACCTTTCCCCCTTCCTTTTCACTTGGTGTGGCATACCTTCCTCCTTCCCTGCATGCCCTGCCATGTCTTCTTCCCTCTAAGCCATTCTCTCCCCCTCTGCTCCCTTTCCTCCTTGAACTTCATCGAGCAGCAGCAGCATTCATAATTCATTGATGTTTCCAGGCTTCAGGTCTTCCTCTCTGGCCGGTCCTGTCTTCATGAAAACAGGAAGTAGGCAGGACCCGCCAGAGAGTAAGGCCTGAAGTCGGCAACAGCAGCGAAGTTTAAATGCTGCTGCTGCCCGAAGAAGCCAGGCCTTAACAACAAAGCTCCCTCCAGCGTTGGCAGCCGTGAGAGCGAGGTAGGGATACCGCTGGACTACCAGGTTTTTAAAAAAAAACAACAAAAAAAAACTTACCAATGATGGCGCGGTGCTGGGGGGGGGGGCGGTTTGAAAAGCCATCGGCCGTGAAGTATGCCACCTGCATACTTCACGGCCGATGGCTTTTCTGGTCTTTAAAAACTTAGCAACGATGGCGGCAGTGCTGGGGAGGGTTTGAAAAGGTGCCGCGGCTCCTCTGTCGATCCCCGCCTAACATGTCTCACAACAGCAGTTTAAGTCCGAGGTAGGGTGAAAGGAGCCGACACGGAGAGCAGGAAGTCCAGCGCTAGCGGCAAGTGGTAGGTGCTGGAAACTTAAGTAAGGGTGGGGACTCGCGCATGCGCACTCCTGCAAAGCCACAGACCTACATCTCACGGAACAGGGATCACAGAAGCACGCAGTTGAGTGCGCATGCGCGGCTAGCGTTTTATTATTTTAGATGCTACCTTATTGAGCCTTTCTTATTCATAGTCCACCATACTATGCATTAATCAATCTCTCATCTTTAAAAATGTAGTTCTTCTTAATCATTCTTTGTCAGGTTTTCATCTATTTATGTTTTAGCCAGTTTCCTTGCTTGCTTGTCCAACTCCTTAAAGCAGCTCTGGGTGACCCTCAACCAGTCGGGTTTTCAAGATATCCTTAATGAATATGCATGAGGCAGAGGCAGATTTGCATATAATATAGGTGACAGACAGGCAAATCTGCCTCTGCCTCATGCATATTCATTAGAGATATCCTGAAAACCTGACTGGCCAAGGGCCCACTAGGACAGGTTTAAGAACCACTATCTTAAAGAGTTTTTTCTCTTGTTTTAAAAAATTCTGTTGCTCCTTTCCCTTCATATGCTGGTGAACTTTCATTCATTCCTTTCAATAACCAGAATTCTTGTTCAGGTTTAAAGATGGAGACTGATTCTAGCTGTTTTCTTTCACATCTCAGCACTTGAATATTGAGTCTACTAATGCTGTTGAACTACTGTATGCCCACCAGCTTATAATCATAGCTCTATATCTGTAATCTATTTTGATAAGGTCCATAACAAACATGGAATACATAGTATACATTGGTTTTTAGAGATTACCTAGTAGCTAGAGAGGGTTTTCCTGTTCTCACATCCAATTTTCAAGATCTTTATTTTATAATTCCTAAGATATATGGGGAAACAGTGATTGCAAGTTAACTGATAGCTCTTATCTTACTCCAGAGCATTCTTCAATGTAGTTTCAGTCTTCTGTAAACTGATCTTTTCTCTCAATAATTTGTGCTTGGATTGCTGCACCTTCTTTTACTCCTAAATATTTATATACACTTTCCTACTCAGACAGATGTTCTCAGTTTTCCATATTTTATCATTGAGGAATGTTGTCTTTACACATTTAACTGATAGAAAAAAATGTTATTTATGGTCCGAAAAAGTATGATTATATAACTCACGACTATCAAGAACTTCATTGGTTGCCTGTAGAGGCGTGGGTCAAGTTTAATAATAAATTTGATTAATCGCTTAATTTTAATTCTAAGCAATGTACATATTAAAATACAATGTTGGGGAGACAAAACAGTGCATTACAAAAACAGAGTCTTGCAGGGTAATTAACAAACTCGACAATACTAAACACAGAAGGAAAAAGGAGTAGAACTACAAATTATTTGATAGAAAGCAAGACATTTAAGGAAAAAAACATAGGGAGGGTAAAGTTAAAAAGCTTCAATAAAATGATAGAGTCGAATTAAAATTGACTAAAATAACTAATTTTCAAATGCGTCTTTGAAGAGAAAACTCTACAATTTACTTTTAAATTTAAAGCTGGGTTGCATTTATTATAAAGTAGCGTTAGGCCAAGCTACATTCTATTTGATAGAATGAACTGTTTTGTCACTCTCGTCAACACTGCCCTCAAAGTACTAAAGCTTTTTTCATTTTTTCACTGGTCAAGGGTTGTAGATTTAAAAGATATCTCCTTCCAGGCAGCATTTTGGGATAAAGATTTTAAATGGTTGTTATCTATGTCTACATCTTATTTACAGATTAGGAGACACTTGAAAACATTTTTATCTTTGAAGTTTCTTGGCCCTTGATTATTCAATTCTCATTATGTATTATTAGCTAAACTTTTGTAAACCGCATAGAATTTTTTGGTATTTGCAGTCTAGAAATGGATTTTTATGTTATGGGAGTTATATAGCCTCAAATCATCCATGTACACTACAGTAAGTCTGATGTTATCTGGTGGGATCATTTCTGGAATTAAACAAGATAAATCCACAGCTCTATTAGTTCACAACAGTAATGAATGGATTTAATGCCAGACTTAACAAAAGTGATTATAGGATTCTCCTTAGAATATTCTTTGCTGGACCTTGAAATTAGGACTGACAAACTGTTCATCATAATTCAAACAAAGTATAATTTGCCATATTTTCATTATGGACTTCAAGTACTCAATCAGTTTAAAATGTACTCTATACATTTCAAGGCAATGTATTAGCCAAGAGTGTGAGATGATATTAGAAGATCTCTTATCAACCCATACTATTTTTCTTATAGGTAGTCATATCTTTACTCAACATTATCTGGTATTTGCTTCCATATGCTTCTCTTATGGACCTTCTATTAAACAGCTTTAAAAAAATTAGGCCCCCTTTTATCAAGCTGCATTAGGGTTTTTCTTATCGCAGGCTACTGTGGTAAAAGCTCCGACACTCATATAAACCCTGAGCATCAGAGCTTTTACTGCTGCAACTCACAATAAAATCCCTAACACAGTTTGATAAAAGGGAGCCTTAGGTAGACAAGCTATTGAGTGGTAATTATGGAGGGGTGATATTAATTAGGTCTCCCTTTCACAAAAGAAATGTTCAGTTATTAACCATTATGGTATTAATTCTGGCCATCTGGACAATTGATTTCTGCAATTTGTCAAATCCTGGTGGATAGATGTTAAATGTTTGAGCCAAAAGTTGGACATTTCAGGGGGGCCCGCAGATGGGTAATTTTTTCATGCAAAAAACAGAGATACTCTTCCAATTCACCATTCGATATGCTAATCTTCAGAACACAAAACAGCTAAAATACAGATATTACTCTAACCATGTTCAAGTACCATACACCAGTAGACATGATAACATTTCACAAACTTCTGGTATCCTCAGTTCTAAACAGCAAAAAGGTAAAAACAAACAAGTCAAGCCCATTTAAGTCCATAATTGAGTGACTCAGATTCATTACCAAGACAGTTAAGAACATGTTTAGCGTAGACAGAAACCAGCCACCATCACATCACTTGTTGCATCCATGACAACAACACGTTTCTCTTCATCATACGTGTCCAGTGAGGGTCACGTATCTTCACTTTATCTTTTTGTCCCATCTATGCCTCCTTGTAGCTTCCTCCGCCTGCCTCATCCCTCAGCTCTCTATCCTGCCCTACTCTTCTCTCTTCCTCACGTTATCATTTAACTATTCACCCGCAAACCTTCTCTAACCTTAGTTCACCCCCTTATACTCCTCGTCTCTCTCTAGTCGTCTTCCTACTATATCCCTCTCTCCCGCTTCTCCTTGGTCTCCCTCTTAATCGCTCCTTCTCCTTGTTCGTCTGTCACATCTTTCCTCCTTCTCCCAGCTCCCCATAATGCATAAGCCGACTCCCGGGAGCATTTCCTTCTCTTTCTCTCTGCAGCTCTCCCAATCAATACCCAGGACGCAAGCTGCTCACTTACCCGGCCATAATCTGGATCAGCCGGTTCCTGCCACAGACAAAACGGCCTCAAAAGATTCAGTAACGCAGTGACCACCAAAACGTTTCTCCACACCGGTGCCAATACAGAGGGTAAGCCTCCAGCATATCACTTCCGCTCTGCTTCCGCAAGCTGACGCTGGCAGTGCGAGAGCGGAACGGAAAAGAAAGCAAAGACTTATGGGGATGGGAGTTTATTGATTCATTGTAGATTTCTGCAAAGGTGCTGGAGCAGGAATAGACTCTTTCAAAGGCAAATGTAAAATTTAACTTAAAGTACTCTAGAGGGGTTTCTTTTGCTGAATCAACAGCTGAACTGCAAGCAGGGCTTTTCAAACTTATCCTGGTGACTTCAACAAGTAATCGAGTTTTCAGAATATCTACACATGAGATGTACAGTATTTGCATATTCTGGGTCTCAACATGAATATTTACCTCGTGCAAATTTATCCTCCAACCCTTTAATTCCTTATGCAAGTCAAATTTGAAAGAAGTCCTGAATTACTAAAATGCCTAACTTCTATTCTTTACTTCCTCCCTATTTCTCACTACAAATCTAGTCCATAGCACCGTATTTTATCTTCTTAAGCCTTTAGGACTTTGGTTTTCGCTCATTTTTAAGCGAGGGCCGTTTGGGGGTCCAAAAGGGGAGCCGACAAATATGTTCCTACTTTGGGCCGTGATTAACGTGACCATTTTCCCCCCTTAAAATAGGACAGGAAGGCCCCCCCCCCCCGACTCTTAAGCATTACCCACTTCCCTAAGCACTACTTAATATACCACAAATCAGTATGAAAGAACATCTAAGGAATTATAAAAATAATCAAATCAAGGAAACAGGGAACACATAAACTACTTCAAACTGCAGGGCATGACACTGAGGTAAAAACTACAGCCAAATTTCAGTGAGCTGCGCGACGCTTTGCCGTGCCGGAAGACATCAGGACAGGAGGCAGCCGAGGGGGGCCCTCGAAAACGGGACATTTCGGCATCCCGAAATTGTGCTTGGGGACAAATGAACAGGCTACCTAAAAACAGGATGGTCCCGTTCAAAACGGGATGTATGGTCACCTTAGCCATGATACCAATAACGCTTTTCTGTATTCATTCCTACCAGAACACCTGGCTTTGATCACATATGCAGAATAGATAAACCCTGTGCAACTACAGGACCACAACTGCATGCAGTACAACACCAGAGAAATAGAAAGAAATGCAGTGAACAGTGAAAAATATAGACAGCAGATGTATATTCTCAAAACTGACATATTTCAATCACTACATTGAAAATAAAATCATTTTCCTACCTTTGTTTGGTGATTTTATTTCCAGGGCCTTCTTACAAAGTATGAATTCTTCCCAATTAATATTTTCAAATTAATAAAGTGTCTTTGCTTATTTGTAAATAGGTCTCTACCGGTCTTTAATTCAGCAGCATAATTAAATTAAATAACTACTTCTGAAGTTTATGGGCAGGGGATGTGCAGGGATGGTTTCAATTCCAGTGGGTATGGGCGGGAACAGATTAAATTTCCAGCAGGGACCGGCCAGGATGGGTTTGATTCCAGCGGGGACTAGAGGGGATGGGTTTGATTTCAGTTCCTCTGCAACTCTCTACTTTCCACTCTACATCCATCTTTGGCACTAACTTTTAATTTTCAACTTTTTTCAATTTTTCTGCTTTCTCCTCAAATCTATCTACTTTTCTATGTCTTACCTTTCCATCTATCCATGTGCACAATCTCTTCCCTCTCTTTTCCCTTCCCTCCATCCATTTGTATCATCTTATCCCTCTTTTTTCTCTCCTATATTCATCTTTTCTTAAACAGCAGTTTCCATCTCTCTTCCCTTCCCCACCCCGTGCATCCCTGTGCACCATCTCCTCCCTCTTTCTCCCCTTCCTCACCATCTCCTCCCTCTCTCATCCCCTCTAGTGGTCTGAAATTTTTCTCCTCTCCTTCCCACAGTCTGACATCTCTCTCCACTCCTTCCCTTCCTTCTCTCTTTGTGGTCTGGCATCTCTCTGTCCTTCTCTTCCCCCTCTCCCCTAACTTAATCTAGAATCTCTTTCTCCTCCTTCCTTTCCCTGGTCTGGCTTCTCTTTATCCTTCCCTCCCCCCTCCAGTAGTCCAAATCTCTCACCTTCCCTTTCCCCTTCCTGTAGTCTAGTATCTCTCTCTTCTCCTTCCCTTACCTCCTCCTCCCCTCCAGTAGTCCAGCATCTCTCTCTCCTTCCCTCCCCCTCAAGTAGTCCGGCATCTTGCTCTCCATCCCTATCCCTCCAGTAGTCCGGCATCTCTTTCACCTTCCCTCCCCCTCCAGCAGTCTGACATATCTCTCCCTCACTCTCCAGTAGTCTTCCTATGCTCCTGCCCTCCTTCCTCTGCTCTACCTGCCAACCCTCCCTGCCATCTATCCATCTCTCCCCTCCCCTGCCATCTCTCTCTCCTGCATACCCCCCTGTGGTGCAACCCGGACACCAACCCGACCCCACCGTGCCATACCTTATCATCCCTGGTGGTTTAGTGGCTTATTTGGGAGCAGGAAAGAAACCAATTCTTTCCTGCCCCTGCTGCTGCTACAGTGCCGCTGGTCCGAAGTCTTGCAAGGATGCCCCATGAAGTCTTGACCATTGTTTTAAACATCTTCGAACTGGTGGCACTCTAGCAGGGGCAGGAAAGAGTTGGGCTCAAAGAAGCCTCTAGCCCACCAGGGATGATAAGGTATGGAACGGGGGGGGGGGGGGGGGGGTTAAGTCAGCGTCAAGGGAGGGTGCCCTGGGTCCCCATTGCTGCAATATGTGGCAGAAGTTCCCATTCCCGTGGCACTACCATGGAACAGCCAATCATCACCACGGTAATACCGAGCAAATTTGACAATGGGTTCCAATTACCATATAAATTACAATAACCGCGGAATTCCTGTGGTAACAGTTATCATGTCACTTCTACTTTCAGCCTTATAATTCTATTTCTATTTTTCTTCCTTTCATTAATATACCTGAAAATGTCTTGTCACCTCTCTACATTTCTAGACATTTTTCTCTTTGCCTGTGCTTTTGCCAGCCATATTTCTCTCTTCTCTTTTTTGAGTTTTATCTGGTATTCTTTTCATTCGGGTCCTTATACAAAGGTGCACCTTTGAAAAAGCCTGCCAGTGTTTCTTATTATGCATTCTTCTGCATTTTTAGTCACTTTTGCGTCTATTTTCTAGCCAGTTGTTGGAAAACCATATCACTTTCCTTTTTCTCTTGCATTTGTTTACTTACCTTACTTAACCCCCCCCCCCTTTACTAAGCCATGGTAGAGGTTTCTACCGCGGCCTGAAGCACTAAATGCTCTGACGCTCATAGAATTCCTATGAGCATCAGAGCATTTAGAGCCCTAGGCCGCAATAGAAACCTCTACCGCGGTTTAGTAAAAGAGGGCCTTAGAGATCTGTTGCCATTTGCATAGCTTCTTCAACCACTGTCTTTGCACTTCTCTTATGTCTGCCCATTCTGTCACCTCCTTCTTCAGGTATTCCCCCCTTTTACTGATATGTTTGTTTGAAATCAAGGACTATTTGTGTGTTTACATACCTCTTTAGCTCTTATATCAAACCATATTGTGTGATGATTACTACTGCCCAGGTGGGCACCCTCTTGGACTGGATGTTAGGCATACTTTCTCCATTTATGAGCACTAGATCCAGCATTGCCTCTAACTTCATGGGTGCTAATTTTCAAAGCACATAGACTGATAACATTCCATTATAATATACTATATGTAACTTTGTAAATCTATGTGCTTTGGAAATTAGCCTCATGGGTTCTGTCACCATTTGTCTGAGCAGAACAATTTGAAAAGTATCTATTATCACTGTTCTGCAGAGAAGACATTTCAAGCTGCATCTTCCATTCCCAGCTTTTTAATATCTATGACCAGATCTTTGTCCAACTTCTGTACTGTGTTGGAAATCTGTTGATGACACCTGTTGCTCAAAGGCTTCATTTTCTCTGTCCAAGACAATCCATATTGCTTCTTAATTTCTCCAGGCACCCTGCTTTTCAGCCACTTTAATATTGTTTTCGCATACAGAGATGACCATCTCTGTCTTTCCTAAATTGATTATTGCCCAGAATGGTTCTGTTTCATTCATGGGAGTCATTGAACCATGTCTCTAGAATAAAACAATATCTGAATCTGCCTCTAACATCAGAGCACGCAGAGCCTGATCTCTGTTGGTTGCACTACAAGCATTTGGTCAAAACTGACCAACAGAGAAGGCAATCGCTGGTAGACCATGTATTCCAAAGAGGTAAATATATTCCTCAAATTCCTGGGTAGTGTACGATGTTTGACAAAGCCAACTTGCAGCTCTGCCATTATGTGAGGCAGGACCCTGGCCATACGGTTGGCCAAGACCTTGGCAAAAGGTTTGGCCTCCAGTTAGAAGGGAAATGGGACAAAAGGAACCTGGAAGATTTGAGTCCCATCCAGATTTCAGTAAGACAATGATCTATGCCCCCTACAACAAAGAATACAGCGACCCTCGCTACACAAAGGCATTAAACTTAGAAGTCAAAATAGGGATGATCTCAAGATTGCAGCAATTTGTAGAATTCAGAATGAAACCCTTCAGGGCCTGGGGCCTTCGAAAGCTAGCTAGCCTGAATAGCCAAACATATTTAATCCTCTCTGAGATAGAGGCTTCCAACAACCTCTGATGCGTGTCTGAGATTCGAGGCACCGGGACATTATCCAAGTACATCTCACTATCCAGTTCAGGAGTTGAAGGCCAAGCGTACAATGCTTGATAATAAATTCGGAACACCTCAGCTATCTCCCAAACAGTATGCACCAAAACTCTCTCACCCACATCTACCTGCACCACCCTCGTGGAGCCTTCAGAAGTGCGAACCAGGTTAACGAGCAGCTTCCCACATTTATTACCATAAAGATTAAAGTGATGTTTAAAATACTGAAGAGATCTCAAAGTTCTAGTATGGATCAACTCATTTAGTTCTGCCTGCGATGCTAGAAGAGCCTCCCATCTTTTTGCTGAAGGAAGACAAGCATACCACAGCTGATCCGCCCTCACTTGCTTCTCCAAACAGAAAATCTCCCGATCCTGGGCCTTCTTCTGATAGCTCATATAAGCAATAATTTCCCCCGTCAGCACTGCTTTGGCAGCCTCCAAATACAAAATGGGATCACTCTCATGAGCTGCATTGTGTAATTTATATTCCCTCCATTTACCCAGCAGATAATCCTGAAAACCAGGATCTCGATAGAGAAATGGAGGAAATCTCCAGCAAGGTATCCAGTCCCTGACCGGCCCGGCATGCATCATGCATCATATAAGAGCATGATCAGAAGCACTATAGGGGACTATACTTGCCATGTACATATGAGAAAACAAACTCTTAGATAGTAACCAGTAGTCAATTTGAGACTGAGAGGCATGAGCATGAGACAAGTGAAGGTTGTCCCGCTCTCCTGGGTGAAGTGTGCACCAAACATCAAGGAGGTCTAATGAAGAACATAAGAAAGGAATACTCTTAGAAGAGTCAAAGCGTTCTGTGGAATGGGGATGGTCTTTATCTAGCCCAGGGTCATGAACTATATTACAGTCTCTGCCCATTATGATAGCCACTGCCTGCCACTGGCTCAGCACTTGGAACAATGCTCTATAAAACATTAGGGGTATATATACATTAGGGGTATATACATTACACAATAACAATGGTTGTCTACTCAAGAGTACATGGGCCAACACAAACCTGCCAGACACATCAGACCAGATCTTATTCACTGACACGTCCAAACCCTTCCAGAGTAGGATCAGTACTCTGGCTTTCCTCTGGATTACCCTCACTCCTATCACGGTGCCCACCCACCACTGTTTAAACTTATCATGCTCGCTGTAAAAAAAGAAAGATCCGCCTTGTGGCGATTTAAAGTCTGTAGAATTTTTTTGCCTTTTCACTGGGGAGGTCACACCATTCACGTTTCAAGATATCAACTTAATAGGCATCTCACTGAGCAAGAAAAAAACTGGAAGGGGATTAACCGGTCAGACTCATAGAAGAGGGGAGGCCAACCCAGCCTACAGTCCACTTCAAAGCGCCAAAAAGAGAATACTGGTATGATGACAAGGAAGATCATCACCATCCAGCCCTCCAAGGAGAGACCCACATGCCATTGCAAAAATAGAACAAAAAGAATAAAAGAAAACCCAAGAAAACAAAGTTTCCCCCACCAGGAGCAAAATAATAAGGCAAGCTGCTATGAAGGGATTCCAAAAGAGAGCATCTCTGCCCTGAGAAGAAAAGAATAAATCCACCCAAGAAATCCCGCCCCACCAGAGAAATTAAGCATAAACCATGGATTCCAAAGAAACCCCCAACAAAAAGGGAGAAAAGTGAAAACCACCTCCAAGACACCCCGAGAACTTACCAAACATGTCCTAATCAGGACACCTCGGGACAGCCCCGTTCCCCCCCTCCCCCAGCAGGAAGATAACCAAAAGGTACATCAGATAGCAAAGTCTCAAGATTTGGTAAGCAGAGCCACAAAGGCACACCCATCTGACTAATGTAACAGCCTGAAACACCTGAGTAAAAATATCAGATAGAATGCAATATTCCGGAACCAAATAGCCCATCACCTCCCCCCCCCCTTCAAGGAAACCCTTCACATGCCACCACTCAACCTCATACATCCATCACACAACACAGACACACCCGCACTCATAACCCAGACCCAAACTTTGAATATCGTGCCCTCTGTATCCCCACCACACCCGACCCCTGAAACCCTGGTAAAACCATACAGAAAGGTGATCCAGGAACCATTACAATAGATGGGCAAAAGTGAAAGTCTCAAAGCGATAAGTCCTTCTAAGCAACAAATGTCCAAGAAGGCTCACGGGTTGCTTTAGTTTGAGGTTCCCTATAGATGGCCCAGTAACTAATGGGGATAACAAAGGAAGACTGCATTTGGACATCCGGAAGATAAATCACGGGACCTGGGGAATGGTAAACAACTGTAGTCTCCCAACAGTTCGAGCTAAAGTAAGGCCAAAAATCCAGCGTGCAGTACACTATCACAACCCAGCAGCTGTAATGACAACACTGGGTGGGTGTAAAGTCTTCCACTGGAGCCCATTCAGTACTGGTGGCGCATGATGATGAGTAACAGTAGTAAAGTAAAAGAGATAGCACAAAAAAAAAAAGAAAAAAAATTTTAAAAAGGAGGAAAAAATCAGGACAGTGTCTCTCCCAGATCTGCGAAAAGTTCGCACATGCTGTCACACATTACCAGAGACAATCCCATCCGAATCACCAACTTTTAGATAGGAGGTTCTCCTACTGGACTGCTAGCAGTTGGACTGAAGCAATGTTCAAAGGCTCATAAAAGTGCCAACTCAGTGAGTCAAGTGCCAGTTCTACTGGACGAAGAAGCAGCCATCTGAGAGAGAAAGCATGTGGCCTCCTCCAGCTTATCAAAGAGATAAAGTTTCCCTTTGTAGTAGATCTTCAGCTTAGCTGGATAAAGAAGGGAAAACTGGATGTGTTTTTGATGAAGTTCAGCACACAGGGGAGCATAGGCCCTGCGCAGTGCAGAAACACGGGAAGAATAGTCTTGGAAGCAAAGCACTAATTTGTTGGCATAGGTGAGGGGGCCTCGTGTGTGAATGGCTTGGAGGATCTCCATTTTGTGAACATAATTAAAAGAGTTTAAATATCACCACACAAGGCTTCCCCTCTGGCATCCGCTTCAGTTCCAAGCAATAGGCACACTTTATGTGTAAGGGTCCCGCCGTAGAGTGCAATACCAAAGATTCCACTAGCTAGGATTCTAGGAACCCATGCAAGTCTGCCTTCGTGATAGATTCTGAAAGGTCCACTAGGCAAAGATTGCCCCATCATAAATGGTTTTCAATGCAAATCAGTTTATCTTCCAGGGCTGTGATTAAATTTGTGGACGATAGAAAGTTATTCAGAGTAGTGAGGACACAGAAAGATTGCGAAGACCTACAAAGAGACATAAATACGCTTGAGGAATGGGCTGTGAAATGGCAAATGAGGTTCAACGTGGATAAGTGCAAGGTAATGCATGTCAGTGACCAAAATCATATGCATGAATACAGGATGTCCAGTGCTATACTTGGAGAGAGACCCCAGGAAAGAGACTTGGGAGTACTTGTAGACAAGTCAATGAAACCGTCTGCGCAATGTGCGGCGGCGGCAAAAAGGGTGAACAGAATGCTAGGAATGATTAAGAAGGGGTCATGAACTGATCTGAAAAGGTTATCATGCCGTTATACTGGGCCATAGTTAGCCCCCCACCTGGAATACTGCATCCAATACTGGTCGCCGTACATGAAAAAGGACATAATACTACTTGAAAGGGTCCAGAGAAGAGCGACCAAAATGGTTAAGGGGCTGGGGGAGTTGCCGTACAATGAGAGACTAGAGAAATTGGGCCTTTTCTCCCCTGAAAAGAGAAGACTGAGAGGGGACATGATTGAAACATTCAAGATATTGAAAGGAATTGACTTAGTAGAGACAGAGAGATTGTTCACCCTCTCCAAGGTGAAGAGAACGAGAGGGCATTCACTAAAGTTAGAAGGGAAACAATTCCATACAAATGTAAGGAAGTTCTTCACCCAGAGTGGTGGAGGTCTGGAATGCTCTCCCAGAGGCTGTTATAGGGGAAAGCACCCTTCAGGGGTTTAAGACAAGGTTGGATAAGTTCCTACTGGAACAGAACATATGCAAGTAAGGCTAGACTCAAATAGGGCACTGGTCTTTGACCTATGAGTTGCTGTGTGAGCAGACTGCTGGGCACATTGGACCACTGGTCTGACTCAGCAGTGGCAAATCTTATGTTCTTAGCTTGACGTGCTGCCTGGGTTGTATTCAGGTGCTGCATGTCATCTTCTAGGACCAATACGCGCTGGCAGTAAGCAGAAAATTTGCCTGTCAGAGACTCCAACCAGCCATCCATGATGTCCAACTTATCTGTAATGGTTTGTAAATGCTTGTCCAAGGAAGACAGAATCACCCCTTTTAATTTGGTGACAATCTTGGTCACCCAGTCTGAGCTGACTGAAGAGCCCACCAGGTCATCCGTTCAAGACATCTTGGAATCCATGTTTCCCTTTTTCCTTCTCCTTGTCTTTTCGGGGAGTTTTCACTGACATGATTGTGCAATCGCAAAGATGGTAAGTAAGGATGGTGCCAGGGGTGTAACATGCCACAAAAAATTTGCAGGAAGAATCTCAGTTTAGCAGATTAAGGGAGAGGGGCCCAGGAGCTCAAGGCAAGAACATCTGTACCTCAGCACATCATGTGACCCAAAAAGTCAATCTTTAAATGTGCTGGGTTTAAACCAATAAAAGAAATGTTATAGCAGGTATAGCTCAGTGTTATGAAGGAATAAATATTATATCAGATGTTAACACATCTAATAAGAAGTGTTTCTGTTCCTTTTTATGAACATATTGACATTTACTAATAGCTTAATGTATTATAAAGGAAAATATAGTAAGCAAGTGGCAAATTTAAAACTTTATGTCTGATCATCAAGGCCCTCAAAGATTATAGCCCAGAGTGCTTGAAGAACAGAATTTCCCTTTACACACCTTCAAGGTCACTAAGGTCCTCCCAAGGAGTATCCCTAACCACACCCTCTCTGAAGAATATCACACAATGTGATACCTGCCAGCAAGCCTTCTCCAGCATTGTCCCTTGCAACTCTGGGCAAGTCACTTATCCCTCCATTGCTTGTCACACCTACAAAACAAGTACCTGTCATATAAACTGCTTTGAATGTTTAACCACAAAAAGGTGTTATACATGTCCCATTCCTTTTCCTCAAAATTAAGCTTGGAATAAGTCACAAGAAATGTTTGACCTCCTCCAGCAGGGGCTCTGCAAGAAATAAGGAGAAATTAGGTTCTTACCTGCTAATTTACTTTCTTTTAGCTTCTCCAGACCAGTAGAGGTTAACTTTACGATTGGGTATATATCTAATCATGACCAGCAGGTGGAGACTGAAAACAAAACTTTGGGACAGTATATCCTAGCCCCTCCTCTCTATTTCCCTCAGTCTGCCGAATAGCCAAGCAGAACCAAGAACTGGAAAACAACAGAGAGAAAAAACAATACTCCGAAAGGAGTAACAAATAACATACCCAAAAATGCTGTTGGAAAATGCAGAGGAGAAATTCCCGAAGGAAGAAGGTCCCCACAGCTCGCCAGCTAAGCCAGCCGAGCCACAGCCGCTGTTCTTCAATTCTCCCCGGCCCTAGAAAAATACTAGAACCCGCAGCAAAACCAAAAACTGCCCGCGCAACAGCCCCAACAACAACAACCACAGACAGGGTGGGGACCTCTACTGGTCTGGAGAAGCTAAAAGAAAGTAAATTAGCAGGTAAGAACCTAATTTCTCCTTCTTTAGCACTCTCCAGACCAGTAGAGGTTAACTTTACGATTGGGACGTACCAAAGCAGTCCCTCTCACGGGCGGGACCCCCGAAGGGCCGATACCAGAACACGCTCACCGAACACCGCGTCCCGACGCGCCTGAACATCTACCCGATAATGCCGAACAAATGAATGCAAGGAGGACCAAACCGCAGCCTTACAAATATCCACCGGAGGCACGAGCGACGACTCAGCCCAAGAAGCCGCCTGACCCCTAGTGGAATGAGCCTTGAGAAACTCCGGAACCGGCTTCTGACTCAGAAGATAAGCGGAAGCAATCATCTCCTTGATCCAACGCGCAATAGTAGCCTTAGAAGCGCCAGCCCCCCGACGAGGACCCGCCAGAAGCACAAAGAGATGATCGGAGCTCCGAAAATCCCGGGTCCGCTGCACATAAGCATGGAGGACCCGACCGACATCCAACTTGCGCAGCTGTCGTTGCTCAGAAGAACCCTCCCGACTACCCAAGACCGGGAGGACCACCGATTGATTGACATGAAAAGGAGACACTACCTTCGGCAGAAAGGAAGGAACAGGCCGCAAAACAACCCGCTCCTTCGAAAACTCCAGGAAGGGAGCCCTACAAGAGAAAGCCTGTAGCTCAGACACCCGTCTAGCGGAAGTAATGGCCACCAAAAAGACCGACTTCAGCGTAAGGTCCTTCAACGAACAGCCATCCAACGGCTCGAAAGGAGGGCGCACTAGAACAGAGAGAACCAGATTGAGATCCCAAGAGGGAATCGAGGGCCTTATGGGAGGCCTGATCAACTTGGCCGCCCTAAGAAAGCGAATCACATCAGGAATGGCTGACAAACGCTGACCTGTCACCAGCCCCCGAAAAGCCGACAGGGCCGCCAGATGAACCCGAAGAGAAGACCAGGCCAGGCCCCTATCCAGGCCATCCTGCAAAAACTCTAGAATGTTAGGCAGAGAAGCGCGAAAGGAGACCACTCCCCGCGCTCGGCACCATTCCTCAAAAAGACGCCAAACCCGTACATAAGCCCGAGAGGTAGAAAGCCTCCGGGACCCCAAAAGTGTAGAGATCACCTTGTCGGAATATCCCTTCTTACTCAGGCGGCCCCTTTCAAGAGCCAAGCCGTAAGACAAAAGGGAGACGGGTCGAACATGGGAATGGGACCCTGCGTCAGAAGATCGCACTCGAGAGGCAGAGGAAGAGGATCCGCCACCAGATGCCTCACCAGATCCGCATACCACGGACGACGAGGCCAATCCGGAGCCACCAAGACCACCAGCCCCGGATGGCGAACAATGCGAAGCAGTACTCTGCCCACTAATGGCCAAGGAGGGAACACATACAACAGCCCCTCCGTTGGCCACGGTTGGACCAGAGCATCCAGACCCTCGGCCAGACCGTCCCTGCGACGACTGAAGAAGCGGGGTACTTTGGCGTTGCCACTTGTAGCCATCAGATCCATCAGGGGCTGCCCCCAAGCACGCACTAGCAACTGAAACGCCTCGGCGCCGAGACACCACTCTCCCGGATCCAAGAAGTGACGACTGAGGAAGTCCGCCTGAACGTTTTCTACCCCGGCAATGTGAGAGGCCGAGAGGTCCAGAAGATGCGACTCCGCCCAAACCATGAGCCGAGCCGCCTCCAGCGCCACCAGAGTGCTCTTGGTGCCCCCCTGACGATTGACATAAGCCACCGCCGTGGCATTGTCCGACAGGACTCTGACCGACTTGCCCAACAAAAGGGAGTGGAAAGCCAACAGCGCCAGCCGGACCGCCCTGGTCTCCAACACGTTGATCGACCAGGAGGCCTCCTCCGTGGACCAGGTTCCCTGAGCTGAGTGACCCAGACACTGGGCCCCCCAACCCAGGAGACTCGCATCCGTAAGGAGCACCGTCCACTGCGGAAGATCCAGACCCACCCCCTGAACTAGGTGAGGGGTCCGGAGCCACCAACGCAGACTGCAGCGCGCCAAGCCTCGCAGGGGAACCGGAACATCCATCCCGTGCCTCTGGGGAGACCACCTCCGGAGCAGAGCATACTGGAGAGGACGCATGTGGGCCCGCGCCCACCTCACCACGTCCAGGGACGCCGCCATCGACCCCAGGACCTGGAGGAAATCTCGCGCCCGAGGACACCGGGACGCCAAAAGCAGGCGAATCTGAGACTGCAATTTGCTCACCCGGGCCTCTGGGAGGAAGACCTTCCCCAAGGAGGTGTCGAACAGCACCCCGAGGTACTCCAGACGCTGAGCCGGAACCAACCGACTCTTGGAAAGGTTGACCACCCAGCCCAGCGACCGGAGAAACTCCACCACCCGAGCCGTAACCCGGGAGCTTTCCTGCAACGACTTGGCCCGAATTAACCAGTCGTCCAGGTAGGGGTGTACCAGGATGCCCTCCGACCGCAAGGCTGCCGCGACGACCACCATCACCTTGGTGAACGTCCGGGGAGCCGTGGCCAGCCCAAAGGGAAGCGCACAGAACTGATAGTGCCGACCCAAGATCGCAAAGCGCAGGAAACGCTGATGAGAGGTCCGAATAGGAACATGCAAGTAGGCCTCCGTCAGATCGAGAGAAGTGAGAAACTCCCCCGGCTGAACCGCCAGAATGACCGACCGCAGCGTTTCCATACGGAAAGAGGGAACCTTGAGAGCCCTGTTGACCCCTTTCAAATCGAGGATGGGCCGAAAAGTCCCCTCCTTCTTGGGCACCACAAAGTAAATGGAGTACCTGCCCGTGCCCCACTCCGGGGGGGGCACTGGAACTACTGCCCTGAGATCTAGCAAGCGCTGAAGGGTCTGGCGAAACGCCAGCGTCTTCCCAGGAGTCTGACACGGAGAAGCGAGGAAAAAATCCGGCAGAGAGCGGGCGAACTCCAGGGCATAACCGTCCCGCACCACCTCCAGGACCCACTGATCGGACGTGATCTCGGCCCATTTGGGAAAAAAGTCGCGCAGCCGGGCCCCCACCGGAACCAAGGGGGGCGCCGGCAAGGCGTCATTGTGCAGGACGGGAAGCGGGGGAACCGGCGGAGGGATTCCCTGCCCCCCGACGGGCCCCCCGAAAGGGCTGCATGCGCTGGAAGAACCGACCCCGGGAAAACCCCGGAGACTGGAAAGAAGCAGCCCCACGCCCAGGGCGATACTTGCGAAATTCCCGCAAACGCCCCCGGGCCGCACCACCCCGAGACGCCGGGCGGGCACGGTCCTCCGGCAAACGGGGAACTTTCGAGTCCGACAGAGTCTGAATCAACTTATCCAAGTCCTCTCCAAATAAAAACGACCCCCGAAAGGGAAATTTAGTAAGCTTAGCTTTGGACGCAGCATCTGCCGCCCAAGCGCGCAGCCACAACACACGCCTTGCGGCCACGCCAAAAGCCATGGACTTAGCCGAGATCCGCACCAAGTCATACAGAGCATCCGAGAGGAATGAGGCAGCCATCTCAATCTTCGCTACCTCCTGATCCACCAGAGACCAGTCGTCAGACTCTCGATCCAAGACCCGCTCCGCCCACCGAAACACGGCGCGAGCGACCAGTCCCCCACAAATAGCCGCCTGGACCCCAAAGGCAGAGACTTGAAAATTTTGCTTAAGGATGGTCTCCAATTTGCGCTCCTCAGAGTCCCGCAAGGCAGAACCGCCCTCAACAGGCACGGTATGCCGCTTGGAAATAGCTGAGACCACCGCATCCACGACTGGCGAAGCTAACGTAGCCCGATCCCCTTCAGGAATGGGATACAGGCGAGCCATGCTGCGCGCCAGCCGAAACGGCGTCTCCGGCGTTTTCCACTGCTCAAGAATAATATCCCGAATATCCTGATGCATAGGAAAAGAGCGGGAAACGGAACGGAACCCTCGTAACAGAGGGTCCCCCACACGCGGAGTCTCCGGCGGCGCGTCCTCAAAACGCAAAGCCGAAGAAACCTGTTGAATAAGGTCAGGCAGCTCATCTCTCTGAAAAAGGCGCACCACGGACGCCTCGTCACTGGAGAACGGGAAACCCGACAACCCGCCGCCAGCTTCCGTCCCCTCCAGAGGGTCCTGGAATTCCTCAGAAGGGTCCAGGTCCTCCTCCAGACCGACACGTTCCTCCGACCACAAATCCTCATCCCACGACACCCGCGGACGCTTGGACAAGAGAGGCGGCGGAGGGGACGTCACGTCAGACGAGAGAGGCAAAGCCGCAGGGAGCACGGAGGAAACCCCACCCCCCGAGACCCCCTGGGCGCAACCGGGACCCCCAGCCGCCTGAAAATAGGCTTTGCATAAAGAAAAGAAAAAATCAGGGGAAAAACCCCCCGAGGGTCCCAAGGGACTCCCTGCCACAGCAGGGGACCCAGCAGAAACCTGCCCCTGCTTAGCCAAAACAGGGGGAAGGTCACCTGAGGTGGAAGACAAAATGGAGGGGCCAGACAGAGAAGATGGCGTCTTTCCCGCCAAAACAGCTCCCTCCATAGCCTGCAGCGGCTGAGAGACCTGAATAGTCTCAGCCGCTAAAACAGGCAAGCCGGCATCAGCTGTCAAAATATCAGCTGAGAGGGAATCCTCTAAAACCCGACCGTCGGCGGCTCGGGGAATCCCTCCGTGGGCGGACGGAGAAGACCGGGCTTCTCCACCGTTCCCTGCCGACTCGCGAGGCACCATCGGCGGGGAGCTCTGGGCGCCTGCAGCCGCTGCCGACGGAGCTCCTCCACCGCACCGGCCTGAACACCGCTTGCACAGGCCGGCCGCGAGTGCCTCGCGTCTGGAGCACAATGAGCACTTTTTCCCTTTAGAAGTGCTCATTGCTCCATACGCGACCTAGCTGTAAAAAAAGTGCCGGTTAGTTGAAAAAATACAGTAAAATACAGTTTTCTTAAAGGGATACAACCCTCCAGACCAGCACTACCTCAGGATTTTTTTTTTTTTTTTTTTTTTTACAGAACAGACTCCACAGGCTCTCGAAGCAATATGCCTTGCTTGATTTAGGGGGCAAGGCTTACTGCTGAGGCTCCTCTAAAAAAATATGGGGAGGTGGAGGAAGTGGGGGGAGGGACCCCGCTCGTGACCCGCCGGGTTTGACACCCCCGAGGTCGGACGAACCCCCAAACAGAGTCCGTCCAAGCTCCGTCCGGCTAAAAACAGGGACAATAAACCTCTAAACAAATTCCAACAGCCCTACCAAGGGAGATGGGTACAGATCACTCAACACCTGCTGGAGACTGAAAGAAGACTGAGGGAAATAGAGAGGAGGGGCTAGGATATACTGTCCCAAAGTTTTGTTTTCAGTCTCCACCTGCTGGTCATGATTAGATATATACCCAATCGTAAAGTTA
This sequence comes from Geotrypetes seraphini, assembly GCF_902459505.1. Classification (NCBI taxonomy): domain Eukaryota; kingdom Metazoa; phylum Chordata; class Amphibia; order Gymnophiona; family Dermophiidae; genus Geotrypetes; species Geotrypetes seraphini. Next base: position 69,680,819 of record NC_047084.1, on the reverse strand, counting down.
ACCTCTACTGGTCTGGAGAGTGCTAAAGAAAAGTATGCTATTTGAAGAGGGGGAATTAGGGAAAGAGGGGTTAAGTCCTTGGTAGGGTCACCATATTTGTAAACTAAATAAAAAAAGAGGACACATAACCCCGCCCCAGCCCTGCTGTACCCTCCCACTAGTCTCACTCCTACCCCACCCCCAGTGCAGCCTCTATCTCCCTCTAGCCTTCCTCCTGAGTCTCCCATGTCCCCACGTTCCTCTTCAGTGCTGCAATTTCAAACTTCAGGCAGCTGACAACTGGCAGTGTTAACAACATGATCCTGCTGCCATCAGCTTGCCACAGAAGCCTTTGCTATACAGTATCCTGCCTAGGTGGGAGCAGAAGTCGCTGCAGAGCGAAGGCTTCTGGGGTAGGCTGACAGCAGCAGGATCATGTTGCTAACTGTTGGCAGCCTGAACTTTGGAAATTGCAGTGCCTTAAGAGGTACATGGGGATAGGTCAACGAGAGAACCATATTTATTTCCAGGGTGGGGCTGGACTGAAGAGAGTCCAAAACCTGGAACATAAGAATAGCCTTACTGGGTCAGACCAATGGTCCATTAAGCCCAGTAACCCGTTCTCTCGGTGGCCAATCCAAGTCTCTAGAAACTAGCCAAAACCCAAGGAGTAGCAACATTCCATGCTACCGAATCGATCCAGGGCAAGCAGTGGATCCCCCTGTCTTTCTCAATAACAGACTATGGACTTTTCCTCCAGGAAATTGTCCAAATCGTTCTTAAAACCAGCTACGCTATCCACTCTTACCAAACTCCCTCCAGTCCAGGAAACAGTCCAGACACCCAGACAGTCCTCTAAAAAAAGGACATGTCCAGGCAAATTCGGACATCTGGTATCACTAGTCCTTGGGGGGGTGTAAGTCATGCTACTACTTAAACATTTCTATGGTGCTGCTAGAGGTGAAAGGTCACTTTGGGCAGCCAAAAAACCTAGAGACTTGAAGAAAGCACAGATGGTTTATTAGCATACGTATGCGACTCCCGAGCTTCAAGCTGGCTTCAGAAGTGCTGAAACCAGGACGTTACAGAGATATTTATACATTCTTCTGGCTATACAACTGAATTCTAGAAAAAACTTTTCACGTGTTACTTTTCTTAACAATCATTGGTCCTCAGCTCACACTAGCAGGTCACTTATCTAGGCCCTGCAGTCTTTCTGTTACGTCGTTTATGCTGAGATAGTCATAAGAAGTTAGAATGTCCAAGCTAACACTCAAGGCAGGCAGGCTAGAACCTGAGATAAGTTAGGTCTGTAGCTAAACATAATTCAGCATTTTATTAAAGAGAAAACTTAGTTCAACACTTAGGAAAACCAGTCCCAGACTCCTTCAGAGGTACACAGCATTGTATATTAAAACATTTAAGAGACAGTCCCTACTCAGTAGAGCTTACAATCTAATCCAGTGTTCTTCAACCGCCGGTCCGTGGACCGGTTCCGGTCTGCAAAAATTTATTGCCAGTCTGTGAAGGATTCGGGTCTTCTCCACAAACTGTACACTAGGCAGGAAGAGAGGCTGCTGCCGTCGCATATGCCAGGACTTCTGCCTCCTGCCTTCTCCAGGTCTCCTGCCGCGTATGCCTCCTGCTTTCGCTGGGACTCCTACGTTCGCTGCGTATATCTCCACACCCCCAGACCAGCAGCGGCAGCTCTGTGTGTTTTTAACTTCGGCACAATAAGCAGTAGTTTAGCTGCGGTTTCATGAGGCAGCCTCAGGGTCTTTGCTAGGCCGGCCCGCTTCAATGATGCAATGTGGGCTGGCCTAGCAAAGGCCCCGAGGCTGCTTCATGAAACCACGGCTAAACTACTGTTAGGGGCAGCTGTGTGCCAAAGTTAAAAGCACACAGAGCTGCCACTAGGCTAAAGAGAGGAAATATTTGCTGGAGAGGGAAGGAGGGGAGTACGGAGGGGAAGGGGTACTCCTAGACAGGGGAGGATGGAGGGGAAGGGGTACTGCTGGACAGAGGAGGAGGGAAAGGGAAGGAAAGAGAGTTACTATTGGATAAGGGGAGGAGGAAATGGAGAAGGGGTACTGCTGGAGAGGGGGGGAGGAAAACAGGAAGGAAACATCTGGCAGGGAGATTAGAGGAGGAGAAGGAGTTAGGATGGAATGGAGAGATCAGATGAGGGAAAGGGGAGAGACAGAGGAATGAGAAAGTAGAGAGAGATTGATGTTGGGAAGGGGGAACAAAGATGCTAGATCTGGTGTAGGAGAGATAAAAATGAAGAGAGCAGAATGAATCATGAAAAAAGGAGAGAGGGGGCACAGGCTGGATGGAAAGGGGAGAGGGGCATAGAAAGAAGGCAGAAACCATATGGAAGGGGGAGAGGGCAGACAGTGGATGGAAGGGGCAGATGCTGGATTGAAGAGACAGAGGGCAGACGCTGGATGGAAGGGAGTGAAAAGACGATGAAAGCAGAAACCAGAGACGACAAAAGGTAGAAAAAAAATAATTTTATTTCTATCTTGTGATTAGAATATATCAGATTTGAAATATGCATCCTGCTAGAGCTGGTGTTTGACATAAATGGGGACTGCAAAGCCCAGCAGTGCTTCTCTAGCTTCCAGCTGGCTTAGGGTTCTCTCTGACCAGGGAGTGCCCTAGTTGCACTCCCCTAACACTATTCATATGTGCCCTGTCATGTGTGGCTGCGGTATTCTATTAGCATGATATTTCTGTGTACCATTATGTAATAATTTGGCTTATTCAGTTTTCTTGATAGAGGGGATATATGTGAAGGGGAGGGGAGATGGGTTTTGTTGATCCTTGCCCTGTATTATTTGTATTTATAAAATGACAATTGTACAGAATATTGTTTCTTTTTATACTTGAATAAAATATGTTCAATATAAAATCATAACTATTTGAGGCTTCTGCAGATGGGATCAGATGGTTTGCGGACTGAACTTGTGTGTGTGTGTGGGGGGGGGGGGGGTATTTCAGTCTCAGTAGTTTGCCTGTCCACAAAATAATTATTTTATTTCTGGATCCATAGGTGTAAAAAGGTTGAAGAGCACTGATCTAATCAAACAGACAAGTAGGTGGTTAAGGGATTTCTCGGGCATGTGTGCTTTACAAGCGCCTGGAAGTTAGGACTTAAAAGCAACCTGGAGAAAGTGAGTTTTGAGCCTGGATTTAAATACAAAAGAGAACACAGTAGTCTCATTTATCCCTGCAGAATGATGCACAGACCCACAAGGCCGGTAAATTCCACAACGCACAGTAATAGAACGCCCCCAAAGTAAACGGACAACTGACTTTGAAAAAGCAGGAAAGCATTGATGCCCCTTGAATCTGTTCTCTTTGGCGTTACTCCTCCCTTTCCTGTTCCTAACCGATCAGCGCCAGTGATGTCATTAAACTGCGCCTGTTGGCGGTCCTTGATCGCTTATTCGGAAGAAGGCGCGGGAAGCTTCAGATTCTGAGACGACGGCGCCAGCGGCAGAAACTGCAATGTTGAGGTAGCAAAAGAGAGATTTGGGGTGGGGTGCTCTTGGCATAGGCCCGGCTCATGTTCCTCTTGTTTTAATGCGAAAAGTTATCTAATATTTCGTGATAGTGGTGTATTTTATGATGCTGAACAAAAGCTGATTGCCGTTTTCTGACCTCGAGAATTGTCAACTTATTTCCGAATTGTATTCTCTGTCGACTAGGGGATCTCTCCAGGAAATCCCGGCTTCCAGCTGCAATGTGATGACGACCAGTTTCTCTTGGTCTTGGGACCCGCGCAAGAGTAAGGACTTGCTATCGGCCATGGGGGTTTCTCACATGGAGAATCAGGAGAATCTGCCCCTGGATAGCATCTATAATGGTTTTTCATCTAAGAAGCGACAGAAGGTTCAGGAAGAGGAGAGAGATCAGCTTTTCGTAATTGCACGGAGACAGAAGCCTAACAAGGAGCCCACCCCAGGTACTACTACTATGTAATGCAGGTGGCCAAAAAAAACAGTGATAAATAATTATAAAAAATCTGATATGGGAAGCATGAATAAATCAGATACCTTAAGTCAAGGGTGTCCAACCTGCATGTGGCCCCGTGAAGTATTTTGTGCGGCTCCGATCGAGGGTGATGCAATGTTTTCTTCTGCTGCCCCAGGGTGTATATTGTCTTGCCGGCTCCCTCCTCTGTCTTGCTGCAGCGTTTGCGCGGCCCTAGAAACATTTTTTTTCGGCCAATACGGCCCAGGGAAACCAAAAGGTTAGACACCCCTGCCTTAAGTGATAGGTAGCAAGATATCTTTGCAATGATAGAGCATCTCTTCTGTTATGTTTGCTGTGACTTCTGAATCTGGGACTAGGTACCTTATGAGTAAGGGATAGGTAGCAAGATATTGGAACAAGGTAAAACCAGGATCCTCCAGGATGAACAGTATTGAAATCCTGGTTAAAAAACCACCAGGATTTTCCTACTTTAACAGCAGACTGCTTTTTTTTTTTTTATTGGCACAACTGCTATCCATGTACATGGAGTCCCCTACTGACATATTTTCAATAAAAATTTAATGAAAAAAAAAAGAATTGCATAGACAATTATTTGCACAGAAAGAACAACGCTTATTATTCTAGACACATGGGTCCTCCAGGTAATGAATCCAACATAAACCGCTACAACTCACCCCAAACAGCAGCATTATGTAGTACAAAATAGATAAACACTAAATCAACATAACAAGGTAATCCCACTTCAAATAATACATTGTCCAGTACTCTCATTCCCCCAGCTCCCCTCCCCTCCCATCCCACAAATGAGCCACTCATGAACCGCAAAAACATCATCTATGCAATGTCTGAACTTAATGTCCCCTGCTGACATCTTAATTCCTTCTTTGCCCTGTCCTGCCCCCTATGATTTGTCATTCTATTCCTGTGTGGGTGGACAGGCAGAGAAGGAAAAGACATCAGTGCGGGGCTCCCTGAAGAATGATAGCAAAAGAGGCAATCAAAACAAGCTGTAGCTTATCCAGGCAGTGGGGGGGGAAAAAAAGCAACACTTTGGATTTAAAAGGTGACCTTTAGTAAGCTGGTTAAACTTATTTAAACTAATTACTAAGCAAGTGAATGTTGCTGTCTTTTAAACAGTGCAGGATGTAGCTCCTTCTCCTTCCTCTGCTGTTTCTAAACCTGCAGCAGGAAGAGATCAGCACTAGAGAATGACACAGTGGCGGGCTAGCCGCATTTAGCCACAGGTAACCCGCCAAAATGGGGAAGAAAAAATAGTGGCCTCTGCGGGACGGGGACAAGGCCATTCACCGCCCCGTGGAGCGGTCAATGGACTTGTCCCCGCAGTGAGGCAATCAAGATCGCGCGGTCCCCGCCATCTCCCTCCCTCCACCTCACCTTTGAATTGGAAGAGCACCGCCGGTTGAATTTCTGCCAGTCCGCACGAAGAAAAAAAAAAAAAGCCTCTCCTTTTCTCCTGCTCCTACCGCCATGCTGCAGCTACTAAAGCCGACAGGAAATCTATCCGACGTCAATTCTGACGTCGGAGAGGACGTTCTGGGCCAGCCAATCGCTGCCTGGCTGGCCCAGAACAACCTCTCCGACTTCAGAATTGAGTCGGAAAGAAGACTTCCGGCTTTAGCAGCTGCAGCATGGCGGTAAGAGAAGGGGAAAAGGACGGAGGCTTTTTTTTTTTGAGCGGCAGGGAGGCAGCAGGTTGGCTTTGGCTAGGGAGGGAGAAAGGTAGACAGGCACAGGTAGGCAGGCAGGCAAGCTTCGGGGGTGGGGGTGGGACAAAGTGTGGAAGGCAGTGAGAGGGACATAGGAAGGAGGCACTGGGGGCACTAAAGACAGGAAGGGGCACTTAAGGACATGGGAAGGAGGCACTGGGGACACTAAAGACAGGAAGGGGCACTAAGGACATGGGAAGGAAGCACTGGGGAACTAAAGACATGGGAAGGAGGTACTGGGGGCACTAAAGACATGGGAAGGAGGCACTGGGGGCACTAAAGACAGGAAGGGGCACTAAGGACATGGGAAGGAAGCACTGGGGCACTAAGGACATGGGAAGGAGGCACTGGGGACACTAAATTAATGGGAAGGAGGCACCGGGGGCACTAAGGACATAGGAAGGAAAGAGGGAGGGAATAGAAAGGGACAATTCTTGGGCCTGAGTGCAGAAAGAAAGAAAGGATACACAGACAGAAGGAAACGCAACCAGAGACTCTTGAAATCAATCACCAGACAGCAAAGGTAGGAAAATGATTTTATTTTCAATTTAGTGATCAAAATGTGTCAGTTTTGAGAATTTATAACTGCTGTCTATATTTGTCTATTTTTCTATAGTTACTGAGATGACCGAGCTTGCGGAGATGGGGCAGAAACAGGGTTTTAAAATTTTAGTCCTAGTAGTTTGCCAGTCCACAAAATAATTCTTTTATTTCTGCCAGTCCACGGGTATAAAAAGGTTGAAAACCACTGATGTAGAGTATGCCGGTTTTCTTTTTCGCCAAGCCGCGCTCGCATTGATCAATCTTCTCCTCTCTTGCAACTTCCTGTTTCCGGTTGCATCAGAGGAGAATATTGAACAAATGAACACCCGCACATGCGGCTGGGCGAAAAAGAAAGCCGGCATACTCTACATCTAAGGTGAGATGGAGGGAGGGAGATGGCGGAACACTGCAGTTGGTCGGGTGTCTGCTGTTTTTGTATCACTGCCTGCCTGCGCTCACGTTCCAGATCCTCCTGCATTTTTAGTGTGCACAATTGACCTGATTCGAGCTATAGGTGAACATGGGGGACACGTCATTGAAAGGGAGGACAAGTTAATTGATTTATTTTATGTTCGGTTTTTACTACAGAGCAGAGGCACTGAAACAGATTCTCAGTGCAATAGTAGTAGTGGCAGAACTCTCTTCTGTCTTCATGGTGTTTCGCAGTACTGAGGCTTATATGGATGCTGCGGAGAAGGGGCAGTGAATGGGATGGCAGTGGCGGTGACGGGGCGGTGAAGGGAACGGCGGTGACGGGGCGGTGCAGAGGATGGTGGGCCGGGGACGGTGCAGTGACGGGGACAGATTTTTTCCCTGTGTCATTCTCAGCACCTTCTGGCTGGACTAATATGTGACGCTGTTGAAAAAATATAATCTATCTTCTGCAATAAAATGCTTGTGTCCAAGGAGCACTATAGATTATTGCCCTCTCCCCATGTTCCTTTGAAATTAGTTTTTCAACCTTAATAGAAAAGCCTAATCCAGAGTGTGAATTAACTTCAGGCATGTCCTCTGCTGACATCTTAATTCCAATCTTAATTCCTTCTTTGCCCAGCCCTGCCCCTGATGATGCGGTAGAGGGAAGGCCTCAGCTAGGCAGACCTTACAAACCTTTTCAGCCACCACTGCTGCTGCTTTAGAAGACCCTGAGGTATGTCAGGTCTTACCAGATGGAGTGTTGGTCACTAAATCAGTGAGCCTGATTTTTTTGGGGAGAATGAATTGATGCGAATCGGGCAGCACTAGTATCTACCTGAATTCAGCAACCTACACCACCTATAAGGCCGCAAACATCCATATCCAGCACTCCTTCCCCATCAAAAGCACAGGATCAGCGAGGATCCTGCAAGTCTGTTCCTAGGAAGGGCTTTATCCACCTGGATTCAGCACCCTTCATTACCTATAAGGCAGGAAACAGCCATATCCTGCAATCCTTCCCAGTTAAAAGCACAGAATCTTCCAGGATCCAGCAGGATATGTAAAATATGCTAGGAATCAGTACTCCTTCCCCTCCAAAAGGGAAAGGGGGGATTAGCAAGGTATAGATTCTTGCCAGAACTTGTAATATTTTAATTATGCAAAGTGAAAGCTTTATTCACATTGTTATCACAGAGCAGCTCTGCTTATGCTGATGCCAAAGTTATTTAATTCCCTGCCTGTTTTGCAGTTCCCTTTGTGTTCTCTAGTGATTTGTGTAAGCTATACGTTTTCTTAAAAGAGTAAATTCCTCAAATTCTTTTTGTTGTTCATTCCAGAAGTTTTTCACATTTTTGTCCTTTAATATTGAAATAATTGAGTTTCCATGTAACTAACTGACTTGGATTTGTCTGTTTGAAAATATAACCATAACATTTTTCAAAGTGCAAGATAATCTTGCTGTATCTGGAGAGCCCAAGAAAATATCTAACGTACTATTAATTGAATCTAGGAGGATAATATGTATATATGCCAAACACTAAGCTGAAGAGATTGACAAAGTCTGTAAGACTCAAGGCATTAGTCATGCCAGAGATAATAGTAATGGTGTAATCTATCGAGGGGTTCTTTTACAATAATCCTGTACACCCTCTTCCCGATAAGTAGTTAAGAATTATTCTAGTGCAATAGGTGTGCCATTCTGGACAAGCGGATTATATCCCAGTGCTTACGAGCCGTGCAGAAGGAATCCATTCCAGATTTTTTAATCCCTCTTATTTCACAGAGTGCTCTGCTGCCCCCCCTACAGTTTTGTTTTGGTTTTTTTCTTCTGCACGGCATCTGGAAGGAGTGTTTCTGATCTTCTCTGCTTATTTATTAATTTTTGGTCTTCCCCCCCTCCCCCCCTGCATATTTTCTTCATCTTTTGGTGCTAAGAGCTCCCTTAGTCGAGGGTCCAGCTCTCTCTGGAGGAGAAGCAGACTGAGTTCTGCAGCTGACAGACCAGTCCCTTGTGGTACCTGTTTAGCCAGCCTGCAGAAGCCATTTTGGAGCTTGGGGCCATCCCCTGGTAGAATTACTCACCTACTGCTTGCAGGAGTTTGAGCAAAAGCTGTTAGGCATCCATTTCACCTCTCACCTCTACTTTATGCGTGACTGCAGGGGTTGGAGGCTCAGCCCGAAGATTCAGCACTGGAAGGATGTTCTGTTTAAGGCAGTGATTTCTTCTCCCTGATCCAGCTACTTTTGGAGCTGAGGCAGGCTGCAGTACATTGCTAACACAGGTCACAGTGAGTAAGGCTGTTAAAGTCTATGAGGAAAATTGTGTGTGATGGTGGGGTTCTGCAAATGTTTTTGAAGGTTTCTACCTGTTCCATTATCCCCCACCTCTAAAATCTTAAAATCGCTAGTTTTTTCAATTTTGTTTTAGCGTTTTTTTGAGACGTGCTTTGGCACCAAAACGCTGTTGTGGCAGCCATCTTGGATTTCCCAAAGTTCTCCAGAAGCTTCAAATCATCTTGTTTTGCCTCAAAACTGGCAGGGATGGAGTCCTCAGGTTCTTTTGACCCTAATTCATGCCAGGTTTGCGCTGGATGGGCACCTGAAGAGCATGTGAAGGGAGTGGGAGTGGCCGGCTTAGCCTTCCCTTTGCTCTCTAAGGCCAAAGAATGGGCAGAAGCCTGTTTAGTTGGGTCAGTTTTCATTTCTGGGCCCTGGAATGGAGGTCGTCCTAAGCACTCAAAAACATTTTTCTGGTGGACATTACCTCAGCAAGAAAGGTCTCGGAGTTGCAGGCTCTTTCTTGCAGAGAGCTTTTCCTTCAATTTACACACTGTTTTTCCTTTCTGCTGAAGGTGATTTCAGCGTTCCATATTAGCCAGGAAGTCTAGATTGGCATTGTTCTAGTCCACAGCTTCAAAGAAAAAGGACCGGATTCTGAAGAAGTTGGATGTTAAGAGGGTTCTTCTCAGATAACCTGAACTTGTTTGTGACCTCGAGATATCTGACCATCTTTTTGTACTGACAAATCCAGCTAGTTGCGGTGTACCGGCTTCCAAAGCCATGATTGCCTGATGGATCTGTAGGGCCATTTCATCAGCATATATTGTTTGTGGGAAACAGCCCCTGTTTCTGTAAAGGCGCTTTTGACTAGAAGTGTGGCTTTGTCATAGGCAGAAGCTCAGGCGGTCTTCCCTGAGATTTGTAGGGCAGTAACTTGGTCCACTCTACATATTGTAAGGAACCAAGTATATTATTTTTTGTTTTATCCTTTATGAATGGGGATACAGTTGCTAATTTTAAAATGGATGACAAAAGAAAAAAATTGTCTCCCTCTGGAAATGGCTAACAGGCTTGAGTTGCTTAATTTGGTGGTTTTTCAGATTAGTAAAAGCCCTTTGGCTTGCTATCTGATAATTAGCAATGACCTTATGTTTAAGCTGGACCCAAATATGAGTGATCATATAGAAACCACCATGGCCGAAGAGCAGACTTACCAGTGCCATGACATGCCTGGATGTGAATAGTAAGGTGACCTAGACCTGCAAGAGATTCTGGGTAAAGAAGATTGCACCAATCGCATGCTAAAGAGAAGGGGTATAGCTTAAACTAGCCAATAACGAGTGGCTGATGTGTATTTTCCCCTCCTTAGAGAAGTTGTGCAAAGAAGACATGTGTCCTATGCCACGAATGCATGAATTTTTGGGACTTTCTATATGATCACATGGTGTAAATTTTATGAATAAAAGACTATTCCGAAAGGCTTTGGGTGCTCCTTTTTGGTTCCCTTCCTCTACAGGGCACGTGGCTTTTCTAGAGGAAGACATTGGGTAATATATATATTTCTTTGACTTAATTTATAGTCTGTAGTTGCGACAATAATATTGAGGAACTAAGGTTTTTTGTTTTTTTTTAGGAATACATAGAGGGGCATAATAATAATTAAAAAAAAAAGTCTAAGTCCCCCTTTGGCCTAAGGCCTTAAACGTTGAAAGTAGAAGCGGGGAAAGTGTCCATTATCAAAAAAACGTCCAAAAGGAGGTTTTTTTTGATAATGGCCTGCCTCTATGTTCAGCCTGCCTCTGATAATGGCCTGCCTCTACCCAGACCACCACTACGTCTAAACCTACACCATATAATCAACCTAAAAAAGGCCTAAGCCCCAAACGTCCAAAACAAGAGCTTTTAGGCGAAGGAGGAGCCAGTCCTTCGCCTAAAAGCTGGATTCTGTAACCGGTGTCTGTCAAAAACACCTGTTACAGAATCTCCCCCCCTATAACGAACCAGGCAGGAGGGAGCCCAAGCCCTCCTGCCCCGAGGCACCCCCGACTCGATCAGGGCAAGAGGGAGCCCAAGCCCTCCTGCCCCGAGGCACCCCCGACTCGATCAGGGCAAGAGGGAGCTCAAGCCCTCCTGCCCTGATGAACTGCGACCCCCCCCCCCCCCCCGCTAACATCAGGGCAAGAGGGAGCACAAACCCTTCTGGCCCGGCGATCTCCAAATCCCCTCCCCCCCCACACACACGATCCGGCCAGGAGGGAGCCCAAGCCCTCCTGGCCCAGCGATATTCTCTAACCCCCACCCCCCCCACTAAAATACGGGCAAGAGGGATCCCAGGCCCTCCTGCCCTCGACGCAACCCCCCCACGACCGTCCCACCCGAACCCCCGATCGGCCCAACGCGCGAACCCCCCACCCCCCCCTTCCCCGTACCTTAAAATTGTTGGTCGGATGGACAGGTGCCAAGCTCATCCGTCTGACAGGCCAGCCATCTTGGGAATGGCTGGCCTTAGGGCCTGATTGGCCCAGGCGGCTCAAACCCCCCCCACAGATGGTTCTTGAGGTGCCTGGGCCAACCGGAATCGGCCCAGTTGTCTTAGGCCTTTCTGTGGGCTGGGCCTTTGGTACATGGGCCGGGTGGACTTGGTGGGGGGGGTTTCGGGATCGTGGGGTAAGAGGGCTTCGGCTACCTCTTGCCCCGATGTCAGCTGGGGGGTCGTGGTTCACCAGGGCTGGAGAGCTTGGGCTCCCTCCTGCCCTGATTATGTCACGGGGTTTGGGGATGCCGCGGGGTAGGAGGGCTTGGGCTCCTTCCTGCCCCGATAATGTGGGGGGAGGTGATGTATCGCGGCAGGAGAGATTGGCTATCTCCCCTGCCGCGATGCGATCACTCCTCTATCCGAACTGCTACAACCCGCGGCAGGAGAGATTGGGCATCTCTCCTGCCGCGGGTTGCGGCAGTTCGGGTAGAGGGGTGATCGCATCGCGGTAGGGGAGATGAGGTATTTCTCCTGCCGCGATGGTTGCAGTTGGGGTGGGTAGGTTGCCAGGCCGCTGTACTGATCTCACCTGACGCCATCAGCTCAGCAGCCCGTTTTTCAGCACTTATACCTGTTTTGACTTGGTCTAAGTCAAAACGTATAAGTGCTGACTAGGCAACCTGACAAAATCTTTGGTTATACGTGTTGTACGCCTAGGTGTAGGTCGGCCTACCTCCCGCCCACCGCCCGCCCTTTCCCCTCATCTAAAAATGCCTCTTTTCTCTCTGTGCGTTTAGAGGCAGGGGAAAGGCCTAAGCTGGTTTTAGATACGTCTAAAACCAACTTTGATTATGGGTACTTGGACGATCAGGCTTTTTGATCGTCCAAGTACCCATTTAGGCCACTTTAGACGTTTTTTTTTTGTTTTTGTTTTATTATTATGAGTCCCATAGAGTAAGAGCTAGCTGATTTAGGTTAAGTTCTAAAATGTGATCAGACTTTGAAATTCATCTGTTTGCCTCTAGTTTATATATTAACCAGCTGCACTAGTTCTATTCTCTCTTGTAATTATTCTTTCAATAAACCAATATGATTATTTAAGTTCATTCCTGGTTTCCTTTGTCATATTTTTGGGAACATTGCTTGTAAAGGGAGATTTGGGAATATGGGATCAGTTTCCTGATAATAGCTTTGGGTGAAAACATAGTGAAAGAGAGAAAGTTCACACATTGGTGTCAAACACAAGGCCCGCCTGGCTGTTTTATGCAGCCTGCGGTCCGATGCCCCCAGTGTTACCTTGTGGCTGGCTCCCTCCTCCTCACAACCTCCCTCGCGCGTCCCACACCTCATCCAGAAGTATTCCTACTGACATTGCAACGTCAGAGAGAAGGCTTCCGGTTCAGGTGCAGGACGCTTGAGGAGCTGCTGCATGCGGCTCCGTGCACATTATGGCTAAGAGGAGGAGGGAACCGGCCACAAGATAACACCAGGGGGCATTGGAGTGCGGGCTGCATAAAATGGCCAGGTTGGAGCCGGCTAGAAGGTTAGACACCCACTGGAGGGGAGGCACAGCAAGGTAGGGGGAATGATTTTATTTTCAAGTTAGTGTTTGAATTGTGTCAATTTTGAGCATTTTAATTTGCTGTCCATCTTTTGCACTGCTCAGGAATAAATACATTTGTTTCTTTTTCTCTGGGGGTTGTACTGCATGCAGAATCTTGAAAAGGTGTTTTTTAAAAAAATATATTAATACTTTTAGTTTTTGGTCCCTTATTTGCATTGGGGTTATTATCTGTTCTGGTAGGAATGAATGTTGAGAAGCATACAGTGTGTTTTGTGTAGTTTTAATTTTGTGGTTAACCATTACCATTATGCGTTAATAAGATTATATTATTTGTGTATATAAGAAAAATGAATGGAAAAAATGGTGTTATAATATGGGGGGTGGGATCTGGTGCGCAGAATGGGCGGGTTCTGGCCCGCGACTTAGCCTGTGTTTTGGATTTCGAACCCTTAATGTGATTGAGTTTGACACCCCTGTTCTAGACAATAGGGTTATTTCCCCATACATGCATGCTCTGCAGAAGGAATCCACTAAAGATTTTTTTACTCTGCCTCTGTAGTACTTCACTGATCGGTTTAGAAACATAGAAACATGACGGCAGATAAAGGACAAATGGCCCATCCAGTCTACCCATCCACAATAACCATTATCTCTTTCTCTCTCTGAGAGATCCCACATGCCTTTTCCAGGCCCTCTTGAATTCAGACACAGTCTCTGTTTCCACCACCTCTTCCGGGAGACTGTTCCACGCATCTACCACTCTTTCCGTAAAAAAGTACAGTGGTACCTTGGTATACGAGTATAATTCGTTCCAGAAGCATGCTTGTAATCCAATGTACTCGTATATCAAAGCACATGTCCCCATAGGCCACAATGTAAACTGAAACAATTCGTTCCACAACCAAGATTTACTATGGTGGCCCAGGGATGGGTGGGTATTTGTCTTGGGCTGCAGCTCTTGCAGCATGGTGGTTTCCTTTCCCCGGGGTCCCCGTGCGGCTCTCCTCCCTCTTCGGCGATGCCTTTGCCATTAACCAGCGCCTCCCGGCTTCGGTTCAAGCCAGCCATCCTCCAGACGCATGCGCAGGACCTCTGCACTCCCCCATCAAGCCAGCGCCGCTCCAACAATACGCGCACCATGTACAAGCACGCAGGACGTCCTGCTTGTACGTTGTGCGCGTGTTGTTGGAGCGGAGCCGGCTTGACGGGGGAGTGCAGAGGTCCTGCGCATGCGTGGTCAAATTTCTTTAGCCCAAAGATCAGTCTGAGCATTTTGAATTATACATAGCCGCTGCATATTTCTTTGAGAGATTGTCGGGTAAACAATGTTGCAATAATCAAGTTGACTAAGAATCAACTTCTGTCATAGTTATCCATAAAATAGAAGGCCAAATGTACTTATACAGAAAAAATGTTTAAGGCATCACATCTGCAGTATTATATTCTATGTTTTAAATCCTAAGAATATGAAAGGTGATAAATTTTCATGTGTCTTTATTTTAGGCATTTGGGGTGCTATGCCAGATGAACTGCTGCTGGGCATCTTCTCATATTTATCCCTAAGTGAACTGCTAAAAGTTTCTAATGTCTGTAAGCAATGGCATCGCCTTTCGTAAGTGATTTTTCTTCAATTTTTTATCTGTTTTTCTGTTGCTAAGCAAAGGTCATATTTTTCTATATTCCACCTAGTGTACCTCTGTGCTTATAGCTGGAGACTCTCTGCTCATACATAACATAGCTAGATTCTTTAACTGTTGTTGGTCACCAGCAGTGGAGATGAAGGTAATTTCCTGATGACAGTAGAATTGCAACATTACTTTATGTGTTTGAATTGTGTCTCAGAGGAGTGCAGTGCTTTTTTGTTATAGGATTTGTATTTCTATTGTGGCTCAAGGAGGCCACTGCTGAAGAAAGCTGCAGGTAGAGCCATGCAGATGCTGCTTCCACCGTGAGCGTAATGCTGTGGCATGTACAGGCTAAGAGTGTGCAAATTTTATGCAATCAAAATTGCATGTGCAATTGAGTAACAAGTTGATAATTTGGATCCTAATATTATCACAGTTAATCGGCTCCAATTAGAATTTGCACGCTGATCTTCAGTATTATTTTATAAAGATGTACAAAAAAATCTTTTAGCATTGAATTGAAAAGGGTATGGCCATTGAAGGGGCATGGGCGGGTTGGGGTGTTCACTAAAAATGTGTGCAGTACTATAGAATTTGGTGGACCTTTGCCTAACTAAAGCTTAAGGCAGGGGTGTCCAACATGCGGCTCCGTGAAGTATTTTGTGCGGCCCCAGTCGAGGGCGATGCAGTGCTTTCCTCTGCTGTCCCCAGGTGTTTACCATTTTATCGGCTCCCTCCTCTGTCTTGCTGCAGCGTTTGCGCATTTGTGCGGCTCCAGAAACATTTTTTTCGGCTGATGCGGCCCAGGGAAGCCAAAAGGTTGGACACCCCTGGCAAAAGGATTTACACCAGGTTTCAGTTGGTGTAAATTCTCATGCCCATAGTGAGCAAGGACACTGGTAGTACATGCTATTCTATAAATGGCACCCAGTTCAGAATGCTGTTATAGAATTGTACTTAGTGTGCATCTTTTTAGCATTTACTGAATTTAGTCCTCTGTGCATAAATATTCTAGTGCCACAGGTGTGTCATTCTGGACGGATGGGTAACATCCCAGTACTTGCGAGCCATGCAGAAGGAATACACATAGTAACATAGTAAATGACGGCAGATAAAGACCTGGATGGTTCATCCAGTCTACCCATTAGTTATATCCATTAAAAATTAATGATTAAATTAACTTGTCTCTTTTTTGATATTTTTGGAAAATAGACTGTAAAGTCAACACTCCAGCTTTTGAATCCTAACGCCTTTGTTAGAGGGCTCTGCTACTCCTTTTCAGCAAGGAATGTTGATACTATTCAATTTCTGCTAGGAACTTGTGACCTGGTATGGCCAGGATACTGGGCTGGATTGGCTATTGTTCTGACCCAGAAGGCTATTTATGTTCTTATGTATTTGGTACATAAACATTCCAAATAATAAATTGCTGGTAGTCAACTGTCCAAATATGTTCAAGACTGAGCTGCTCCGCTCCTTCCATTCTCTATTTCTGTAAATAATACTGTTTCATTTCTTTCTCCTCTGCTGATATCCTTGGAATTGTCTTCGACTCTGACCTCATTTTCTATGCACATCCAACAAAATGCTAAAGCCTGTCGCTTCTATCTCTACTTCAACCTTTTCAATATGGATTTCGTTCTAATTTTGGTACCAAAACCTTATTGATCTCTCTTCTTTCTAAAATCCAACAATTATGACTGAAAAATAAATGTTTTATTTTGCTTCAGTTTGATTTGTCCGTGGTGTTTGATGTAGTGCATCATGATATTTTGCTCCAATTACTTTCAGATATCGGTCTTAATCAGGTTGTCCTTGTTTGGTTTTCAAAATTTTTACTTTCTCGATCTTATTCAGTTAATATTGATGGTAATATTTCTAATTCCTGGCAACCTCCTTGTGGGGTTCCTCAGGGCTCTCTGCTTTCAACAATATGTTTTATTCCCAATTCCCCTTTCTCCCTTTTCTCTCAAAAATGTAACTCTACCCTCCCATTCCCTTTTATCCTCACTTTCAAGTTTGTTTTGTTAATGTCTTTTATGTCCACTCTATGCACTTTTAAATATTTACCATTTCAATTTCTTTTTCTTTATTTTTTTTAAAATTTAATGTAAACCGGCCAGATATTTGTTTGATGGTCGATATATTAAAATCTAATAAACTTGAACTTGAACTTTCACCAATCCTGTTTAATCTTTATATGACAACCTTGAATACTTACAAGCTGTCAGTGTGGGAAACGCTTTTTACTTATGCGGATGACATTTTTATTCTGATCGAGATTGACTCAAATATTACCAACTTAACTTTTAAAATAAACCACTGTATTTCTAAACTTAAAACTTGGGCTATGTCTGTCCAGATGAAGCTAAATGCAGCCAAAACTAAACTTCTGTGGTTAGGCCCAAAATTGAATTATCTTCCTTCCACTGTACTTCTGGACTCTGGAGTCTCCCTACAAATTGAGTTTTCCTCCAAGATATTAGGAATATTTTTTGATTCTTCCCTTACCTTTAAGGATCAAATAAATTCTCTGGTTAAGAAATGTTTTTTCAGTTTATGAATGCTGAGGAAGGGTAAGATCTCTTTTCCATCAACGTCATTTTTCTGTCTTGGTCCAATCAATTATACTATCTCGGTTAGATTATTGTAATGCCATTAATCTCGGCATCATAAAGAACTGCCTTCAAAGACTACAATTGATTCAGAATACCGCTGCAAAGCTGATTTACGGAAAGAGTAAATTTGATCACGTGACTCCTTTGCTTTTGAGTCTCCATTGGCTCCCGGTTTATCTCAGAATCCAGTTTAAATGTTTATGTATTATTTTTAAAATTTTATATGGTATTTTTGTTCCACTTGTTCCTCTGCTATGGAATGTTTATAGATTTTCATATGCGAGAGTCTCATCGATTTAAACTTTCTCTCCCTTCTAAGAAAGGAATTCAAAGAGTTAAGAATTTTAGTATTTCTCTGGCGTTTAAATTTCCCCAATTATGGAATGAACTTCCTCTAATTTTGAGGTGTCCCAGCTCCTTCCAATCTTTTTGTAAATCTTTAAAAACGTTTTTATTCACTAAACATTCAAAATACTGAAGGGAATATACTTCTCCCTCGGTATTCGCGGGGGATAGGGGCAGAGCCGGAACGCGAATTAAGAAAAACCACAAATAACTTCTCGTCCGGCTCTCGAGACTACGACTGGAGCTCACGGCAGCCATTTCCTATTGACGATCTACACGGGGCAGGAGCGTAGGAAGATCGATCCTGCCCCGAAAGCCCGCTAGACCACCAGGTAAGGCCGGGATGCCAGGAGGAAGGCTGGAGAGAGGCTGGAACGTCGTAAACTATGGTTACCCCCCCCCCCCAAAAAAAAAATAAAAAATTAACGAATATATGAAACCGCGAGTGTCGAAACCGTGAATGGGGAGGGGGAAGTGTAGACTTAGTAGATAAAGACAGACTGTTCACACTTTCCAAGGTAGGGAGAATGAGAGGGCACTCTCTAAAGTTGAAAGGGGATAGATTCCTTACAAACGTAAGGAAATTCTTCTTCAGCCAGAGAGTGGTGGAGAACTGGAATGCTCTTCTGGAGTCTGTTGTAGGGGAAAACACCCTCCAAGGTTTCAAGACTAAGCTGGCCAAGTTCCTGCTAAATTGGGATGTATGCAGGTGAGGCTGGACTCATTTAGAGCACTGGTCTTTGGCCTGGGGACTGCTGGGTGAGCGGACTGCTGGGCAGGAAGGACCACTGGTCTGACCCAGCAGTGGCAATTCTTATGTTCTTATGTTTTAACTTATTGTTAACCGCGTTGAGCTTGCTTTGGTTGAAGACCCTGTATATAAGGTTAAGTTTTTAATTTAGTTTACAACATCACCAAAATTCTCCCCTTCGTTCCTGAGCACTCTTCCCAGACCATTGTCCACACCTTCATAACATCTTGTTTGAACTACTGCAATTTACTTGTAAAAGGTATCCCACTGAATCACAATTTATCTTCTGCCAACCTCACTACACTCACATTAACCCTCTCCTCAAATCTTCCTATCTGCCTTTGCATACAGTTCAGACTCCTTTTATTAATCTACAATTGTGTGCATTCTTCAGCCCCTCACTCCATTCCTTAGATAAGTTGCTTTTATCTGTATCCTTCTCCTACCATGCCAATTCCAGACTTCATTTCTTTCAACTTCTGTCCCATATGCCTAGAATAGACTACTCGAGTCCATGCATCACACCCCTTCCCTTATTCAAAAGTAGGCTGAAAACCCACCTTTTCGAGATTGCCTTCAATTCATAACCCTACTGCCCTCTGCTCATCACCCTAGCCAACAGTTTAACAATTCCCCGCTAACTGTGACCCCTACCCTAGCATCTTGTTTGTCTTGATTGATTAGATTGTGAGTTCATTCATGCAGGGACGTCTGGTAGCGTTCTAGAAATAATAGTAGTAGTATTGTTAACTGCTAACATGAACTAAAATGATGAACCCAGTCTAATCCCAATAAGAATTGTGGACTGCCACATTATCTCCTTTTTCTGAATAGGATTGCAATCCCTACTCAGCAAATTCCAACCCACCATATCTGCAACCTTTGATGCTCCATAGATAAAAGATGCGCTTCCTGGAACTGAGCTATAGAAACTTGCTGTTTGTTTAGAGCTTGAAGGATATTTCTGGCACTTGCTTGATGAGGAAATTCCTCCCACATTCCAGTTGATAATCTTCAGAGCTGTCTCTGCAACTGCATCAACACTCTAAAGTAGCCTGCAATAAAAAACCCCAGACCCATAAGATATCCTAGGGGGCAAGGTCCCAGCTACCCTTACTACACTAACCTAACATTGCTCCTGTCATTTAGATGAACCTCCCTTAATACCACTGCTCTGTGAGAATAGGAGATTACTCCTTTCCCCTGTATCGCACACCTGTGCCCTCTCCCCAACTCCTTCCGTAATGTGATGAGAGCACTTAACAACAACATCCCACTCTGTAAGAACTACCCCAACTCACCTCCCCAACCATACCTGACTCATCTTACCTATCAGGTGGTCTCATCACAATCAATACCCTTGATTGCTCCCTCCTCTTAACACCTACATCATTAAAACCCAAAGCCCCCTATTGTCCAGGGTTAATAAAAACCCTTGCACAGTTCTCCAGTTCTGTTCTACATCACCAGAGCAAGAGAAGCCTACTTAAAGGGCCTGGGTCAGCTTGTAAAAAAAAAAATAAATAAATCTCATGACACAAGCGTTTTCCTTAACAGTAACTTGTAGGGCTAAGATAAGCCCAATCAAATTAAAAGGTGAGACCATGTTCCCTCAACAGCAACCCAGGATGGCTCTTTTCCTCTTAATCCTGACAGTTAAGTATCTTCTGCTGCGTCCCAGCATTCCAGCTGATCCACAGACTCCAAAGCCATTAACTGAATCATCGATTTCAGGGCTGCCATTATGAATCACCTTTAATTGGTTGAGAAATAGGAGTGCAAAGTGAATCTGGAGCTTAAGCAAGAGCAGACTGAGCTAAACACCCTTCTATGACTTGAGACTTTGTTGGAGTGGCTAATTAGGAACTAATCAGGACATTTAATTTGCACTTCTTATATTATGAAGCACTTAGCTGAGCAGCAACTGCACTACCTTTTGGATATGCGCTCTGAATCGGAAGAATGTCAATGAAATTACCTAGGAAACAGAAAGACAAGAGTTGCACAGGTAATTTTTAAAATGTCAAATCATCAGGCCCAACAGTCTCCTATAGTGGGCTCCAAGTAGGCTGCAGCTTTCACTTCTGCGATGATCTCTGCAGCCTACTTGGAGCCCACTACAGGAGATTGCTGGGCCTGGTGATCTGCCATTTTAAAATAACCTGTGCAACTCTTGTCTTTCTCTTTTTCTTTCCTAGGTAATTTCGTTGACATTCTAATGATCCAGAACTCAAATCCAAGAGGTAGTGCGGTTGCTGCTCAGCTAAGTGCTTCATAATATAAGATGTGCAAATTAAATGTCCTGATTAGTTCCTAATGAGTTTAGGGATATTAGGCTAATTATTACTTTTTGGTCCTATAGAGTCCACATTTGTTGTGTGTATAGTAATAACATTGCCGTGTGGACAACTGTTCGCATTTTTTAATAGGACAGGGCAAGCGGGAGCCACATCTTCTCTACTCCATGTGACCTGCCTCTCTTGTTAATTTTTGACTGCTTTTAGACAGGTATAAATGTGTTTGTACACTCTGTGTGTAAGTGTGTACATTGCAACTCTACTTATTCTGCCCAGATTATAGCCCCAGAACACCTGTGAGCAGAAAGTGTGCTTGTCCAATCCTTTGGTCGTGTCGCAGGATTCATTATTGTCATTTTAACTTATCTTGGCAAGTTGAGAGAATCATTCTTCAATATGGTATGTTGACGCCAATTCTTCTGCCCTCTAGGTTTGATGAATCGCTGTGGTACAGCTTGGATGTAACGGGTAGGACCCTACTTCCAGGTGTGCTTGGTCAGCTGCTCTCTACTGGCGTTGTTGCTTTCCGTTGTCCAAGGGCTTGTGTGGGGGAGCCTTTATTTAAAAACTCAAGGTAAGGAAATCGGAACAAAAGAGATATCTCTATAGTGACTTAATACCTTGTACCATGACCAGTTCAACCCTTCATTGTATCTGCTGGTATCGTGGTTTGTTGGTTGTTGTTGTGTCCCATTTTCTGCCTTTGGTTTAGCAATGATTACACCATGTTTAAAGCCAGAAATATTCTCGAATGTTATGAAAGACAGGTTTGCGGAGGCATGTAATGACTGTTGTGGATTACACTATTGGATAGAGCAACCCTCTATACTTTTGTGTGAAATAGAAATTGCCTTACCATACTCTTGTGCTGAATCTGACTGGAGTATAACACTTCGGTTTGGTCTTTTACATTCATCTATGGATCTTCATGTCTTAACCTTATGTAAAGATGTGGTGTGCTAACCCAGCCTGGACAAATCTAGGAGTAATTTCCTAAATTTAGGTGCTAGTGAAGATACAGAAAGCAGCAATGTGGGGATAGAGAACATGCAAGGGGAACGGGAAGAAGCATCATTGAGAGAAAGGGTGAATGTCATATTTTCTACCCCAGAGGGCAGCTTTTTGATGTATAATTATACAGTGCTTTTTTTTTACAAAAAGTATTGTATAAATTCAATTTATGGTTAAAACCAAAATCACCTAAGTTAAAGTCTCTACATTCTTTTAAATTACATTTGTTCGAGATTAAACAGGGATCTGCAGACATTTTTTGTTATGCAGGTCATTTCACACTATTTTTCTTTTGTTGTAGTTCTCTCCGTGTTCTGCACATTGATCTGTCTAACTGCACCATAAATGTTTCTGCGCTCCAGAGTATTCTTTGCCGCTGCCATAGAATACAGAACCTCAGCTTGGAAGGATTGGTGCTTTCTGATGACATCATTAGGTAAGTATCTACTATTGGAAGTAAGAGCAAAAGAGAACAACAGCTACACAAACTGCAAAGCATAAAAATAAATTTCCTTTTGTTAGATATATTAGTGATAGGAGGACTGGCCTTGTCCCCGTACCTGAGGCAACCAATCGATTTCTCCCCCCCCGTTCCTGCAGGTTACCTAAGGCTAGCCACAGGAAACAGTCACCGTGTCATTCTCTACTTGTCAGACAAATCTGATCAATTTCTTTGACTGGGTGACCAGAGCATTGGATAGAGGGAGTGTGCTAGATGTGGTGTTAAATTTTCCAGTGCACTAGGTTGTGTCATTTTGGGCAAGCAGGTTATCTCTCCATGGCCACGAGCAATAAGCAGAAGGAATTCACTCTGGAATTTTTCTGTGATCCTCCTACTTCACCGGGATCTCTACTGCCACATGCAGTTTTTCCTTTTGCACTCAAGCTGGAAGGAGTGTTTCTAATTACAAATGGAGATTTTTCCTTCACCCTTCTGTACATCAGTCTAAGCCAACACATTTGGATAGATTCCGTACAAACATAAGGAAGTTCTTCTTCACCCAGAGAGTGGTGGAAAACTGGAACGCTCTTCCGGAGGCTGTTATAGGGGAAAACACCCTCCAGGGATTCAAGATAAAGTTAGACAAGTTCCTGCTGAACCAGAATATACGCAGGTAAAGCTAGTCTCAGTTAGGGCACTGGTCTTTGACCTAAGGGCCACCGCATGAGCGGACTGCTGGGCACAATGGATCACAGGTTTGACCTAGCAGCGGCAATTCTTATGTTCTTACCTCTGAGTTTATATAAATGTAGTCCGTCTAGAAATTTGATAAGTGGAATAACAAATTTTACATAAACTTGGAAACTTGTTCTGCTTTCCCCTTTTTCTTATTTTATTTGGTATTTTCAACTTTTATTCAATGTTTTCAGTGCTTGGAGCTTGCAACTTTAGTATCGTCTCTGCCTGCGTAAAGAAGAAGCAGACTGAGGTCTGCAGCTGACAGGTCCCTGGTGGTAGCTGTTAGTCAGCCTGTACAAGTCTTTTTGGAGCTCTGGGCCATCCCTGCTTACCATCCCTTACCTACTGCTTAACAGGAGTTTGAGTGCAGGCTCTTAGGCTTCTGTAGGAGGTTCAGCGGTGCCGGCTGCATTTTTCACACACATTCACCCCCCCCCTTCTGGTAGAGCATCTGTCGGTCCACAGAGGTGGGGGTGCAGTCGGACGCCATGTCTGACTGGCTGCCCGATGATCAGCATTGAAGAAGTAAATTACCAGAAGAACAATTTGTCATCTACATAATCCCTGGAATACCTGGGAGTCTTGTTCGACACAGCTGATGGTCGTGTCTATCTTCCAGAGGCACGCAGACAGAAGCTGTGCTCTGATTTCTTGTCTCCTAGACAAGTTGGTTCCATTGGCATGGGACTATCTTCAGGTCCTGAGGTCCATGACATCCACAATAGATGTGGTGCCTTGGGCAAGAGCCCACATGTGTCCTCTGTAGTCCGCATTGCTCTCATGCTGGTCTTTACAGATACACGTTACAGAAGTGTCTACCCTAGACGCTGAAGACTTGAGCCAGCATGGATTGGTGGCTCAGTCTTCGGTCCCTCTCCAGGGGCATGCCTCTTTAGATTGCTTCCTGGGTGGTCGTGACAACAGATGCCAGTCTCCTAAGCTGGGAAGCTAATTGCAACTGTCATCTGATTCAGGGACATTGGACGCCCTCTCAGAAGACTTGGGTCGATCAACAAGCTAGAGCTGCATGCCATTCAGTTGGCTCTGATGAAATTGCAGGTCAAGAGTCAGACTCTTCTCCAACAATGCTACAGTGGGAGGCACCAAGAGTACATCTTTGTCTGGAAGCCCACATGCTCTTTCACTGTCTTTAAACCTGACGTGGGGAGCATGAGCTGGTATATTTGAGGGGGATTCCTTGATACAGCCCTGAGGGGCGAAACGTAGTCTACGTCAGAGTGCGTACCCCCATCCGCGTAGCTAAAGATAAGTAATACGTTTTTGAAATATAAATTTAAAACAAAATTATCTTTAAAAATGTTAAAAAATATAAGGGACCAATGACGATTAGGGGTGCCATTAATTCTGCATGTTCTAAAAGTTTAGTGGCATGCAGACGGTACCACTGAGGTCCGTGAGATACAAGCTACTGTTTATTTTGAAAATGTTTTGAGTCCTTCCGCACTTTTGTATGTTGAACAAGATATTACAAGGGAAGGCTTGAAGATTGTTATAGCCACAGTTGAAAATTTGTACTTTCACTGAGTGGAGCATCATCTCCATGCGCTATCGGCAGTGCACGTTGTGGGAGTGGACAATGTTCAAGCTGACTTCCTCAGCAGACAGACCTTGGATCTGGGCGAGTGGACGTTGTTGACGGCAGCATTTCAAGCCATTGTTTTGGCACTAGGATCATCCACAATTTGACCTCATGGTAACAGTGAAGAACAAGAATGCAGACTAGTTCTTCAGTTGAAGATGCGAGCCAAGCAGCAAGGGGTCTAAATGTTCTAGTCTAGCTGTGGCCTTGGGGCATCCTGTTGTATGTCTTTCCTCCCAGGCCCATGATAGGCCGAATCCTTCAACAGACTTCAACTCATCTGGGAAAGGTCATTCTGGTGGTTCCAGATTGGCCTCACAGGCTGTGGTACGCAGATTTGATGTGGCTTCAAAGAGGCCAAGGCCTCCAGTTGCAGGTGCATCCAGACATCCTTTCGCAGGGTTCAGTATGCATGGAGGATCCTGGTCACTTTGCTTTTATGGTATGGTTCTTGAGTGCGAAGCATTGTCTCCAAGGGTATTCAGAAGTGGTCATTGCCATCCTTCTCAAGTCTAACAAGTCAACTACAGTCTCTGCCTACACTAAAGGTGTGGTAGACTTTCCAGTATTGGTGCGCCCAAGAACATGTAAAACCGTTTTCAGTTCCGGTTTTTGTGGTGTTAGCTTTTCTCTTTGCAAGCCTTGACAAGGGCCTCACCGTGACTTCTCTTCGGGTCCAAGACACAGGGCTCTCTTGTTTCAGAGCTCAGGAATGCAGACCTACGTTGGCTTCTCATCCAGCCATTGTTAGATTTCTGAAGGGTGCTTTTCACATCAGACCACTGTTAAACCACCATTCCCTTCATGGGACCTTACCGTAGTTCTGCGAGGCCTCACCAAAACTCTATTCGAGCTACTGGAAGAGGCGTCCCACTTGGACTTGATGCTAAAGGCAGTTTTTCTGGTAGTTGTAACCTCAGAGAAACAAGTCTCAGAGCTCCAGGCTCTTTCTTGTAGATAGCCTTTCCTTAAAATCTCAGAGACTGGAGTCTCTCTGCACACTGTTCCTTTTCTGCTGAAGGTGGTTTCAGTGTTTCACCTTGATAAAAAAGTTTGGTTACCTGTCTTCCAGTCTACAGGTTCTAAGAAATAGGACCACATTTTGAAGAAGTTGGACATGAGAAGAGTGCTTCTTTGATATCTAGAGGTCACCGAGTGACCTCTAGATATCTGATCATCTGTTTGTGCTGACTAACTCAACTAAGTAAGATGCACCCGCTTCCAAGGCCACAATTTCCAAATTGATCCATAAGGCCATTTCATCAGCCTATATTATCTGTGGGAAATTTGTCTTCTGTTTCCATCAGGGTGCATTCGACTTGGAGTGTAGCTTCGTTATGGGTTGAAGCTAGGGCAGTCTCTCCAGCTGAGATTTGTAGAGTTGTGACTTGGTCCACTCTACACATGTTTGCAAAGTTTTACAGAGTGGACGTTGCAGCAAGTGGACTTTGCTTTTGGTTCCTCCAAGTTACAGTGAGTACATTGGGCCTGAGAGGCAGTCAGAAGAAACAGGCAGTCCCAAGTTCCAGGCTTCTTGAGACAGAGGATCTCCCTATAATCTGTTACAGCTTCCATGTTGCAGCTCCCAGCACATAGCATGGCACAGTGACAGCCTGTGAGATTGATTTTTGGGGGGTCTCCAAAATCAGGTTTTGGGTGGTTTGGAGGTTAGTCCTAGGTTCTCCCACCCCAAAAATCATAAAATCGCCATTTTTTTTATTTTTCGGTTTGGATTTCCCATGTCGTCGTAGTGTTAAAATTGCTCCCTCGGTGACAGTCTTGGATTTCCCAGTTTGAATTTAAAAGCTTTTATCTGCCTCAAAACACCTTGTGTTTGAAAGAAAACAGGTAGAATGGACTCCTCGGGGCAGGATACTTCAGATTCATGCCCTATTTGCGATGAATGGCTTTTGGAGGAGCGACCATGTTCCATGTGCTGCGAGGCGCTTGAAGGGGACAGTAGTGTTGTCTTTAACCCCCTTCCCCTCCTGAGGACCATCCAAAAAGTCCACATTAGAACTTGAAGAGGCCTGGGTTGGCGCATACTACGCAGAAGCGTTAGCAGGGCGTGACAGAGACCTTCCTAGTTTTGATCAGAGGGTCTTATATACATGCAAACACATTTAAAACTTTGAATAAGTCAGGATAATAAAAGATCAGGAAACCGATATATAGCATAGGAAAAGGGGAATTCACTATTTGTGTAAGGTGTTAGGTACGCCAGAATCATAGAGGAAATCAGGTAAAGAACTCTAATGACTCCATTTTGGGTTCTGTCTTTCTGTTTTCTTTGTTCAGGTTTACCCGCCTTGAGTTTCATGGTCTAATTGATAACAGATGTGCTTGAGCTGGGTAGCTTGATTTCACATTCCAATGGGGTATAACAGAGAAACCCGTCTTGTATTAAGTATGAATGTAATATACCGTGTTGGATGTGTGAATGGGGCCCCAAATGAATGATGGATGCTATGAATGATGTGAGAAAATGACTTGTACTTATATTTAAAGGTTTTATATAGATATATATAAGATGCAAGAAACTTTAAGGAGAAATCCTGAGGCAACATCTGGAAATGGTTAAGTTAGAATTGGAGACACTGTACCAGCATAGGAAGGGGTCTGGGTCTGGTCTGGGTCTTCTGTGTGTGTGTCAGTGAAACTTGAAACTGTCAGTTTTCCAAAGCAAGTTTTTGTCTGACACAGAAAGCAGGTTTGGATTCAAAGTTTCTTTGGATATGTAAGAAAATGTTTATGCATATTCAGAAATTAATGTAAACAAAAATATGACTTTAAAAACTTTGTTTTTGAGTTTGAAAAACTTGTAAAGGAATTTCCTTTGTCCAAATTTAAGGACAGCCTCTGTTAATGGATTGGTTGACAAGTGTGATGTCATACTGCCTTGTGAAAAATATAAAAGGAACGGACCAGTATAGACTCTGAGAGACCATCAGGAGAGGTGCAAATTTCACGCCTGATGGGACTCATCACACATATGATTTCTGAGACATGTAAGATTAACATTACCGGTAATAAATAAATTATAATATTGAACTGGTAATATATGTGTGATTGCTATTACTTCTAAGCACCTCTTGGCGCAGAGCGCAGTGCACGTGTGTTAATCGCTAATCAAGCTGGGTAACAGCTCAAATGCGTCAGTTGTTTCTGACTTGGAATCTTAATCTATTTCTCAGGGCACTTGCAAGTTTACCCTATGAGTCGCTGGGCCCAGCTTCTCTGATGGTTAGAATGATCTATGATCTCAAAAAGTATGATCATGTATCTCCTTTTTACTGTGAGTTACACTGGCTGCCAATGGAGATGCGTGTTCTGTTTAAGTTAGGCTGCTTTTGTTATAAGGTTATATATGAAACTGCTCCAGCTTACATGGCTAATAGATTTTCTATAGCATCTCATAAATATAGTAGGAAATCTCATGCTTTGTTCATTTCTCCGTCAGTACAAGGCTGTAAAAGTAAGAGATTTCTTAATCATACCTTGGCATTCCAGGCAGCCTCACATGATAAAGAATTTTGATTATTATTGCTTGGAGCCCATTCATATAAATACTTTAGAACTCAATTGAAAACATCTTTTTTCTAAATATTTAATCAATTAATTTTTCTTCAGTCATCCTTAATTTGTTCTTATTTTTAATCTTTTGTAAACCACGTAGAACTCATGGTTACACAGTTAAGAAGTACGATGTTATGTTATGTCAAGACAGTTTCTTTGATAGCCATTATCTCCACCCATAGAGTGTTTGAGCTTCAGGCTTTATCCTGCAGAGATCCCTTTCTTTGGATTACATATTCAAGTGGGACCCTGCACTTGGTTTCATTTTTCTTGCCAGAAGTGGTTTTGCTTTCCACGTCAATCAGGATGTGCATTGGCCAGCCTAGATGCTCTCAGGTTCTAATAAACATTATAGAGTGTTAAATCTCTGGTAGTGCACAGGCTTTTGTTGCGGTTTGGATGTCACAAATAAATTTCATTTGTCAAATCATCTCTCTGTCCTGGTTGGAGCAGCCCTTAAGGGCAGCATCATTTCATCCGCCTGTACCACAACTGGAAAGCGGCCTTCTATTTCGGTGGAAGCCCACTCTACGTGAGGTGTGGTTTCTTCATGGGCAGAATCTTCAGTGATTTCCTCAGAAGAGATTTGTATAGCCACTAGGTCTTCTCACGTATTCATGAAGTTTTACAGGATGGATGTGGTGGCCAAGGGGAATTCTGCATTTGGATCATATATCCTGGTAGCTAGCTTATCAGTCCCACCCTAAGTTGGAGGGACTGCTATGTTATGTCCTGTTTGTTCAAGAATAGAGTGTGGTTGTACAAGAAGGAAAGATTAAGTTCTTACCTTGGTAATATTCTTTATCCCAGGACAAACAGGCATATATTCTCTCTGATGGGTGATGTCACCACGGAGCCCCGGTACGGACCACTTTAAGAACTTGGAAAGTTCTTGGCTGCCCGCACCGCGCATGCGCGAGTGCCTTCCTGCCTCAGTTTTCTAGTTTCTGCGGAGCTAGTCAGTTGCTCAATCGTGTGCGTCAATATTTTGCTGCCTTCCCGCTCACGCGGCTTCATTTTATTCTTTTTTTCTTCATACTTTGTTTCTTTAATCTTTTCTTTTTCATTTAAAAAAAATTTTTTTTTACTTTATCTCTTTCGCGATCTCGGCCCTGCAGGGCCTGTTCCAAGCCTCGACCTTCGATTTCGCTGAGGCTATTTTTCCCTCCATGTCCCGACCGTCTATGGGTTTTAAGAAGTGCGCATCGCTGGTATCTCCAGTGTCTAGGGCCAGACCACACGGCTGAATCCTGCACCCATTGTTCTTCTCTTCAGAAAAGGACCCTCAGAAACCGCCAAATTCAACAAAAGTTGCTGTTCAGGTCCGCTATGGAAGGTGATTCAGCATTGGTCCCGGCGTCGGAATCCACGCCGAAGTCAACTTCACATCATTCGACATCGCAGGATTCCCCTTCGGTGTCGCAGTCCTTGAGTAAGCCGGCTAAGAAGCCTTCCCCTACCTTTACAGGTCCTCAGATCACTACTGCAGTGAGCCAAGTACTGCTGACCTCGAGGCATCCTAAAAAACGCTCAGCTCTGATAGAGGTGAGTGCCTCGTCATTGGCCTCCTCATCTCCGGAGTGCAGAGCAGCACCAAAGGTATCGGCGAAAAAGCAAGCAGTATCGGTGCAGTCTCTCGAGGACACAATTGCTGCCGTGCTTAAAGTCCAGTTACAAGAGCAATTGCAAATTTTGCTTCCAGTGCTGCTGGTTCATTCTGAGCAAATGGTTTCGGTATCGACCTTGGCGGCACCGACCAGGTCTGAGCCATCCGTCCCGGCATCAACGTTTGTTGAGCCTGTTTTTACTGCCTCGACACCTCGAAAAGTTTCTTCGGTGCCGACAGTATTACCTTCGGGTGGGATGTCGGATTCAGCTCGACATCGTTCCTCTTATACATCTCCTGAGACGATGTTGATCAAATCAGGCAAATCACTGTGGAAGCTCAAGCATGTCGAGCCTTTGACACCCACCTCACGACTTCCTCCGATGAAGGACTCGGATCTCTGGGAGGACTCTGAGGAACCTATCCTGACAGAAGATGAGGCTTCTGATGGTGATGTTTCTTCTAGAGCACAGTTCTTCAACCACCGGTCCGCGGACCGGTGCCAGTCCACAGAAAATTCCTGCCGGTCCGTGCAGGACCGGCGAGATCAACTTCTTCAATTTCCTGCTGGTCCGCACAGGACCGGCAAGATCGAGAAGCGCAGGGCCGGAGAGATAATGGGGAGCCTCAGACTTTCTTCCATCCCAGCAGCTCTCCTTACAAGCGCAGCGATTCAGGAAGGAAGCCTTGGAACTTTTGCTGAGTCGGGCCGCCTCTGATGATGCAACTTCCGCTTTCCTCAGAGATGGTGCGACCCAACAAAGGACCCGAGGCTGCCTAACTGAATCGCAGCGCTGGCAAGTAAGGAGAGTTGCTGGGAGGGGAGAAAGCTGCTGGCATGGTGAAAAAAAAAAAAAAAGGGACAGCTGCTACTGGACCTAGAAAGGGAGAAGGAGAGATGCTGCTGGGAGGGGAGGAGGGAAAGGAGTCTGGGAAGCTGCTGGGCAAGGAGAAAAAGGGACAGCTGCTACTGGACCTGGATAGGGAGAAGGAGAGATGCTGCTGGGAGGGTGGAGGGATAGGAGTCTGGGAAGCTGCTGGGTAAGGGGGGAAAAAGGGACAGCTGCTACTGGACCTGGATAGGGAGAAGGAGAGATGCTGCTGGGAGGGGAGGAGGGAAAGGAGTCTGGGAAGCTGCTGGGCAAGGGGAAAAAGGGACAGCTGCTACTGGACCTGGATAGGGAGAAGGAGAGATGCTGCTGGGAGGGGGGAGGGAAAGGAGTCTGGGAAGCTGCTGGGTAAGGGGGAAAAAGGGACAGCTGCTACTGGACCTGGATAGGGAGAAGGAGAGATGCTGCTGGGAGGGGAGGAGGGAAATGAGTCTGGGAAGCTGCTGGGCAAGGGGAAAAAGGGACAGCTGCTACTGGACCTGGATAGGGAGAAGGAGAGATGCTGCTGGGAAGGGGGAGGGAAAGGAGTCTGGGAAGCTGCTGGGCAAGGGGGGAAAAGGGACAGCTGCTACTGGACCTGGAGGGAGGGAGAAGGAGAGATGCTGCTGGGAGGGGAGGAGGGAAAGGAAAAGGAAGAGAATTACTGCTGGACAGGGGGAGGAGGGAAGGGAGAAGAAAAAAGGAAGGAAACAGCTTGCAGGGAGATTAGAGGAAGGGGAGAGATAAGAATGAGATGGGAAGGGGGTCAGCAGAGAAATTGAGAGGGACAAAGATGCTAGATCTGGTGTAGGAGAGATAAAAATGAGAGCAGTGAAGCTGGAGTGAATTGTGTAAAAAGGAGAGAGGGGCATAGGCTGGATAGAAAGGGGAGAGGGGCATAGAAAGAAGACAAATACCATATGGAAGGGGGAGACATCAGACAGTAGATGGAAGGGGCAGATGCTGGATTGAAGAGACAGAGAGGGCAGACGCTGGAAGGAAGAGAGTGAAAAGAAGATGAAAGCAGAAACCAGAGACAACAAAAGGTAGAAACAAATAATTTTATTTCTATTTTGTGATTAGAATATATCAGATTTGAAATATATATCCTGCTAGAGACATAACTGGGGACTGCAGTATTCTGTTAGCATGATATTTCTATGAACTTGGCTTGTTCAGTTTTCTTGATAGTAGAGGGGATATATGTGAAGGGGAGGGGAGACAGGGGTTTTGTTGGTCCGTGCTCTGTATATTTGTATTTATAAAATCACAATTGTTCAGAATATTGTTTCTTTTTATACTTTAATAAAATACGTTCAATATAAAATCATAATTGCGGCTTGTGCAGATGGGATCAGATGGTTTGCGGGGACCGAGCTCGTGCAGATGGAGCGTAAACGGGGTTTTTAAATTTTAGTCCTATTAGTTTGCCGGCCCACAAAATAATTCTTTTATTTCTGCCGGTCCACGGGTGTAAAAAGGTTGAAGAACACTGTTCTAGAGAGCCTGTATCGAAGCCTGAACAGACCTCTTTCTCAAAGTTTTTGAGGGACATGTCGGAGGCACTCTCCATTCCTCTGGAGTCAGACTCTAAAAAATGTAAAGTATTTTATCCCAGGACAAGCAGGCAGCATATTCTTGACTGATGGGTGACGGCACCGACGGAGCCCCGGTACGGACAATTTTAGAGTGATTGCACTCTAAGAACTTGGAAAGTTCTGGTAGGCCGCACCGCGCACGCGCGAGTGCCTTCCCGCCCGACAGAGGCGCGCGGTCCCCAGTTTCTTAGTTTCCGCGGAGCTAAGAAGACGTGTTTCTTTCAACGGCTGTTGAAAGTTCTTTTTTCTACTTAATATCGCCTTCCCGCTCGCGTAAACCTTTTTGGAAATTTTATTTCCGTTGTTTCTTTTCTTTTCTTAAAAAAAACAAACAAAAAAAAAACTTAATTTTTTTCTTCAGTTTTCGGTTAGCCCCGGCGGGGCCTATTGCCATCATCGAGGCCTCGGCCTTCGATTTGGCAGAAGCCGTATTCACTTTCATGCCCCCCTCAACCCGGGTTTAAAAAGTGCCAGCGGTGCGCTCGACCAATTTCACTGACAGACCCGCACAACTGGTGTCTGCAGTGTCTTGGTCCTGACCATTGAGCGTCTACGTGCTCCCGCTGTGCGACTTTAAAGAAGAGAACACTTAAAAATCGCCAGATACAGCAGCAGTTATTGTTCGGCGCCGAGATGTCTGATTCCGCACCACCGGCACCGACGTCGGCTCCATCTCAGTCGGCACCTACTTCGTCGACACCGCGCAATACCGCGCCGGCGTCGCACCCCGCAGGTAAGCCGGCTAAGAAGCCTTCCCCGTTGGAGCGTCCTCCGGTCTCAGTAGCAGCGAGTCCAATCCTGCCGACCACGAGGCGCCCACGAAAGCGCTCCGATTGAGGTGAGCCCCTCGACATCGGGTTCCTCTTCGGAGTGTAGAGCGGCACCCAAGGTACCGCAGAAGAAAAAAGCGGTACCAGTGCCTTCATTGGACGAGCGCATTGCCGCAGTCCTGCAGGTCCAGCTAAAGGAACAACTCCAACAGCTACTCCCTGCTCTTTTGACTCCGAGCCTTCCAATCCCGGTCCGGTCTGAGCCGCCGGTACCGACGGTGCAGCAGCCCCCTTTATCGGCATCCACTTTGTCGGTACCGGGGCACATCACTTCTTCGGTATCAATGCCAGTCTTGGCACCGGAACCGAGACACCAGGCTGTTCAAACATCGGCACCGGCACAACCCTTAACATCTCCCGGTACCGGTTCACAGAGGTCTGGTAAGTCGACTCATAAAACTCGACACCTAGAACCCTCCACACCGGAGTCACGAGAACGCAGTTTTCAGGTGAGGGACCCTGATCTGTGGGGTGATTCAGAAGAGCCTTTCCTCTCTGAGGGAGAGTGTTCATCAGGGAACGAGGATCCTTCTGGTTTTGATCCATCTTCCAAACCTGATGCAACTTCTTTCACCTCTTTTCTTAAAGAGATGTGTGACTCTTTATCTATTCCCTTGGAGGCTGAATCCAAAAAATCCAAGGCATTTTTAGATGCTCTTGACTTTGACCAGCCTCCAAGGGAATTTCTCAAGCTGCCTCTCCATGACATTTTAAGAGAGACATTTTACAAAAATCTAGAGACACCCTTGACCATTCCAGGAGCTCCCCGTAAACTGGACTCCTTATATAAGGTTATACCAATTCCAGGCTTTGACAAGCCTCAACTCCCCCATGAGTCTTTATTAGTAGAGTCTACTTTAAAGAAATCCACGGGGGCTAGTGTATATGCTTCTGTCCCTCCTGGCAGGGAAGGTAAGGCCATGGATAAGTTTGGCAAAAGGCTGTATCAAAATGCAATGCTAGCGAACAGGTCAGGAAACTATGCTTTCCATTTTTCCTTTTATCTTAAGCATCTTATTCAAAGTTTGTCATCTTTTGAGAAATATCTCCCTGACCGTAAGAAATCAGCCTTTCGCCAAACTTCTTCATCGCTCTTGCAACTGCGCAAGTTCATGGTCAGATCAATCTATGACACTTTTGAGCTGACCTCTAGAGCCACGGCTATGTCAGTGGCTATGCGACGACTGGCCTGGCTCAGAGTGTCCGAACTCGATGTCAATCACCAAGATTGACTGGCCAATGCACCTTGCTTAGGGGATGAGCTGTTCGGAGAATCCATGGACTCTACTACTCAGAAACTTTCAGCTCATGAGACTCGATGGGCTACTCTCCTTAAGACAAAGAAGACCCTACCTTCTAGGCCTTTTCGTCAACAATCAGCCTACCAATGAAGGTTTGTGGCTCGTCCCTTACCTCAAACACAGCAACAACTCAGGCGTCAGAGGCAGCAACAGAGGCAACCTGCTCTACCTGCCCAGCAGCAACAGCAAGTGAAACCTCCTCCTTCTCAAAAGTCAACTCAGCCCTTTTGATTTGGTTCTCCAGGACATAGCCAATCTTCCTCCTTCTACTCATCTTCCACAGCCCATAGGAGGACGCCTTATACATTTCATAAGCCGTTGGGAAATCATCACCTCGGACCTGTGGGTCCTCAACATCATCCGCCACGGCTACTCTCTCAACTTTCAGATACCTCCTGCCCAAAATCTGCCAAGAGAGTCTGCTTTCAACACTCCTCGGTCCTCCCTCCTTCTTCAAGAGGTTCAATCCCTCCTCCTTCTGAACGCTATAGAGGAAGTTCCTCTAGATCAGAGAGGGCAGGGATTCTACTCCCGTTATTTTCTAGTCCCCAAAAAGACAGGAGATCTAAGACCCATTCTAGATCTTCGCGATCTAAACAAATGCTTGGTCAAGGAGAAATTCAAAATGCTTTCTCTGGCCACTCTTTACCCTCTTCTCAATCAAGGCGACTGGCTATGTTCACTCGATCTCAAAGAAGCATACACTCATATACCGGTCAATCTGGCCTCCAGACAGTACCTACGCTTCATGATCAATCGTTGTCATTACCAATACAAGGTGCTGCCCTTCGGTCTTGCCTCCTCTCCAAGAGTGTTCACCAAATGTCTGATTGTGGTGGCTGCCTTTCTACGATCTCACCACCTTCAGGTCTTTCCTTACCTGGACGACTGGTTAATCAAGGCCAATTCACCTCAGACTGTTCTCCTGGCCACCAACCAAACCATCATGTTTCTTCAACTTCTGGGGTTCGAGATCAATCTACCCAAATCTCATCTCATCCCCACTCAGAGACTTCAATTCATCGAAGCTGTCTTGGACACAGTCCTCATGAGAGCGTTCCTGCCATCCAACCGTCTTCAAACGCTTCAATCTCTGTGTCAGCAGGTGCTTCTACAACTTTCCATCTCTGCCAAGCAAATGATGATACTCTTGGGTCACATGGCCTCTACAGTTCATGTCACACCCTTCGCACGTCTTCACCTGCGCACTCCTCAATGGACCCTAGCTACCCAGTGGTCCCAAGCGATGGATCCTTGCTCACGTCACATATCTGTCACATCATCTCTTCGTCAGTCTCTACAATGGTGGTTGATATCCTCAAATCTATCCAGAGGTCTTCTGCTCCATCTACCTCCTCATCAACTAGTCATCACCACCGATGCCTCCCCTTATGCCTGGGGAGCTCATTTGAACGAGTTCCAAACTCAAGGCCTTTGGACAGCCCAGGAAAAGAAGCATCACATCAATTTCCTGGAACTCAGAGCGATGTTTTATACCCTCAAGGCCTTCCAACATCTTCTCTTCCCTCAAGTTCTCCTGCTGTGCACAGACAATCAAGTTGCGATGTACTACATCAACAAGCAGGGTGGGACGGGCTCTCGCCTCTTGTGCCAGGAAGCCCAGAAGATCTGGACTTGGGCCATAAATCACCATCTATTCCTGAAAGCTATCTACATTCAGGGAGAAAAGAATTCCTTAGCGGACAAGCTCAGCAGAATTCTTCAGCCTCACGAGTGGACACTCGATCCTTTCACTCTACAGTCCATCTTCGCTCAATGGGGCACTCCTCAGATAGACCTCTTTGCAGCTCCTCACAATCACCAGCTGCCCCTATTCTGCTCCAGACTCTACTCTCCTCACCGTCTGGCAGCGGATGCATTTCTCCTCGACTAGTCCAATCTGTTCCTGTACGCTTTCCCTCCTCTGCCTCTCATGTTGATAACCTTGTTCAAGCTCAAGAGGGAACGAGCCACCATGATTCTGATTGCTCCGAGGTTGCCCAGGCAACATTGGTTCTCCCTTCTACTTCAACTCAGTTCCAGGGAACCTTTTCTTCTTCCACTGTTTCCTTCTCTGCTTACACAGCATCAGGAGACCCTTCTACATCCTAACCTCCAGTCTCTGCACCTGACAGCTTGGTATCTCTCGGGCTGACTTCTCATGATACTCTTTTGTCTCAGCCCGTTCGTTCCATTCTAGATGCCTCCAGGAAACCAGCCACTCTGCAATGTTACCATCAGAAGTCGACAAGATTTTCTTCCTGGTGTCTTCTTCACCATCTTGATCCCACTTCCCTGGCAGTGGAGACATTGTTGGATTATTTGCTTTCTTTGTCTGACTCTGGCCTTAAGTCTTCTTCCATCAGAGTCCATCTCAGTGCCATTGCTGCCTTCCATGAGCCGGTTCATGGAAAACTTCTCTCAGCTCATCCCCTGGTGTCCAGGTTCATGCGAGGTCTTTTCAATGTGAAACCACCTCTTAAAGCCCCTCCTGTTATCTGGGATCTCAATGTGGTTCTTTCCGCCTTAATGAAGCCTCCATTTGAACCTTTGGCTACCACTCCTTTCAAGTTTCTCACTTGGAAGGTACTTTTCCTTATTGCTCTTACCTCTGCCAGGAGGGTCAGTGAGCTACATGCACTAGTTGCAGATCCACCTTTTACGGTCTTTCATCATGACAAGGTGGTTCTGCGTACACATCCAAAGTTTCTCCCTAAGGTTGTCTCTGAATTCCATCTCAACAAATCCATTGTTCTGCCTGTCTTCTTTCCAAAACCTCACTCTCATTCTGGGGAACAGGCTCTGCATACTTTGGATTGTAAAAGGGCTCTAGCTTACTATCTAGAGCACAGGTGTCAAAGTCGGTCCTTGAGGGCCGGAATCCAGTCGGGTTTTCAGGATTTCCCCAATGAATCTGCATGAGATCTATTTGCATGCACTGCTTTCAATGCATATTCATTGGGGAAATCCAGAAAACCCGACTGGATTCCGGCCCTCGAGGAGGGACTTTGACACCCCTGATCTAGAGCATACGAAACCCCACAGATCAGTTCCCCAACTCTTTCTGTCCTTTGATCCGAATAAATTGGGACGTCCTGTTTCTAAACGTACGTTGTCTAATTGGCTGGCAGCGTGCATTTCATTCTGTTATGCTCAGACCGGACTGACACTGGAAGGTTCTGTCACGGCC
This sequence comes from Geotrypetes seraphini, assembly GCF_902459505.1. Classification (NCBI taxonomy): domain Eukaryota; kingdom Metazoa; phylum Chordata; class Amphibia; order Gymnophiona; family Dermophiidae; genus Geotrypetes; species Geotrypetes seraphini. The sequence goes on along the minus strand of NC_047084.1, from coordinate 69,643,434 downwards.
CATAGAGTCCGAGCGATGGCAGCATCTGTAGCTTTCCTCCGTTCCACTCCTATTGAGGAAATCTGCAAGGCTGCTACTTGGTCCTCAGTTCATACTTTTACATCTCATTATTTTCTGGATGCATTCTCCAGATGGGATGGACACTTCGGCCAATCTGTTTTGCAAAATTTGTTTTCCTAATGGCCAACCTTCCCTCCATCCCTCTTTTTGTTAGCTTGGAGGTCACCCATCAGTCAAGAATATGCTGCCTGCTTGTCCTGGGATAAAGCACAGTTACCTACCGTAACAGGTGTTATCCAGGGACAGCAGGCAGATATTCTTGCGTCCCTCCCACCTCCCCGGGTTGGCTTCTTAGCTGGCTTATCCTAACTGGGGACCGCGCGCCTCTGTCGGGCGGGAAGGCACGTGCGCGGTGCGGCCTACCAGAACTTTCCAAGTTCTTAGAGTGCAATCACTCTAAAATTGTCCGTACCGGGGCTCCGTCGGTGCCGTCACCCATCAGTCAAGAATATCTGCCTGCTGTCCCTGGATAACACCTGTTACGGTAAGTAACTGTGCTTTTAGATGCATTAGATTTTGAGCAGCCTTCTAAAGAGTTTCTTAAGCTCCCTCTTCATGATATTCTCAGGGAGACTTATAAGAATCTGGAAACCCCTCTAACTGTTCCTGGGGCTCCTCGTAAACTGGACTCACTCTACAGAGTGGTGGCTCTTCTGGTTTTGATAAGCCTCAGCTTTCTCATGAGTCACTTCTTGTGAAGTCTACGCTTAAAAAAATCTGCAGGTGCCAGTGTTTATGCTTCTGTCCCTCCTGGCAGGGAGGGTAAAACAATGGACCGTTTTGGTATGCGTTTATTTCAAAATTCCACGCTTGCCAATCGGTCTGGAAATTATGCTTTCCATTTTTCCTTTTACCTCAATCATTAATACAACAAGTGTCTGCTCTACAGAAATACTTGCCTGATCGCAAAGTTCCTCTTTTGCAGCAGTATGTTGATTTCTTGTTGCAATTGAGGAAGTTTTTGGTTCGCTCTATTTATGATACCTTTGAGCTTACATCTCGTGCTACTGCCATGTCTGTAGCTATGCGCCGCTTGGCTTGGCTTCGAGTCTCTGAGCTGGATGTTAACCATCAAGATCGTCTCGCCAATGCTCCTTGTTTGGGCGATGAACTTTTTGGTGAGTTTTTAGATACCACGACCCAAAAGTTGTCAGCTTATGAAACCAGATGGGATACTTTGATTAAAAACAAGAAAAAGCCTCCCCCTGCTCGTCCTTACAGGCCACAGTCTACTTATCAGTGTAGGTTTGCTGCTAGGCCTTTGCAACCACCGCAGCCTCAACAATAGCAGTCTCGCCAATAACAGAAACAACTGGCTGCTCAACCTAAACCTCAGCAGCCCTTTTGACCGGTTTCTTCGGAGCATAGCCAATATCAGCATTTCTCCTCCATTACCCCAGCCCATAGGGGGTCGTCTTCAGTTGTTCATCAGTCGTTGGTAACTCATTACCACCGATCATTGGGTCCTCACCATCGTTCGTCAGGGTTACACTCTTCATTTCCAGACTCTTCCTCCAGAATGTTCTTCAAAAGAGTCTGTTTTGGACCCTGCACAGTCCTCCCTTCTTCTCCAGGAGGTGCAATCTCTTCTTCTGCTAAATGCCATCGAAACAGTTCCTCTTGATCAACAGGGAAGAGGTTTTTACTCCCATTACTTCTTAGTCCCCAAGAAGACGGGGGGACTCAGACCCATCTTGGATCTCAGAGCTCTAAATAAATTCTTGGTCAGAGAAAAATTCAAGATGTTGTCATTGGCTCTCCTGTATCCTCGTCTCAATCTCAATGATTGGCTATGCTCCCTAGACTTCAAAGAAGCCTACAGGCATATTCCCATGCATCAGGCCTCTTGGAAGTACTATCGGTTTCAGATAAATCAATATCATTACCAGTACAAGGTGCTTCCTTTTGGTCTGGCATCTTCTCCCAGAGTATTCATGAAATGCCTGATTGTGGTGGCTGTCTCTCCGTGTTTACACGGTCTCCAGGTCTTTCCTTACCTGGACGACTAGTTGATCAAGGATATTTCATCTCAGAGGGTGGTTCAAGCAACATCTCAAACCATCTCCTTTCTTCAGCTTCTGGGATTCGAAGTCAACTTCCCCAAATCACATCTCATTCTGACGCAGTGTCTTCAATTCATTGGGGCGATTCTAGACACCACTCTTAAGAGGGCGTTTCTTCTACCAGATCAACTTCAGACTCTCATTCATCTCTGTCAGCAATTGCTTCCTCTTCAGACCAGCTCTGCCAGACATATGATGGTTCTTCTGGGACACATGGCCTCCACGGTCAATGTCACACCCTTGGCAAGACTCCATCTGCGAACCCCTCAGTGGACTCTAGCGTCCCAGTGGTCTCAAGCGACGGATTGTCTCTCGAAGCACATATGTTACATCATTTCTTCTGCAGTCTCTTCGTTGGTGGATGACCTCATCCAATCTTTCCAGAGGTCTTCTTTTTCACTTACCACCTCATCACAAGATCATCACCACCGACAAGTCCCCTTATGCCTGGGGGGCGCATATGGACGATCTGCAGACTCAGGGTCTTTGGACTGCCAGAGAGAAGAAATTCCACATCAATTTCCTGGAACTGAAGGCTTTGGTTTTATGCCCTCAAGGCATTTCAACATCTTCTCTGTCCCCAAGTCCTCCTCCTTTGCACGGACAATCAAGTAGCAATGTACTACATCAACAAACAGGGAGGCACGGGTTCTCTCCTGTTGTGTCAGGAGGCTCAAAAGATTTGGTCTTGGGCGACAGCTCGTAATCTGTTCCTGAAAGCTGTCTACATTCAAGGCGAGCAGAATTCCCTATCAGACAACCTCAGCAGAATTCTCCAACCTCACGAATGGACTCTCAACTCTGTAACTCTCCAGTCCGTATTGCCCCAATTTTGTTCCAGACTTTACTCTCCTCTCTGTCTGGCGGCGGATGCTTTTCTCCTGGATTGGACAGGTCTGTTTCTATATGCTTTCCCTCCACTTCCTCTCATGTTGAGAACTCTGTTCAAGCTCAAGAGAGAAGCAGCCACCATGATTCTCATTGCTCCACAGTGGCCCAGGTAACATTGGTTTTCCCTTCTTCTGCAACTCAGTTCTAGAGAACCCATACTACTTCCAGTGTTTCCTACTCTGCTTACTCAGAATCAGCAATCCCTTCTACATCCCAACCTGCAGTCTCTACACCTGACAGCTTGGTTTCTCTCAGGCTGAGTTCTACTCAAACGCTCCTCTCTCAGCCTGTTCGTCAAATCATTGATGCTTCCAGGAAACCGGCCACACAACAATGTTACCAACAGAAGTGGACTCGGTTTTCTTCCTGGTGTTTACTTCATCATCATGATCCCACTTCCTTGGCAGTGGAATTGGTGTTAGATTACCTTCTTTTTTTGTCTGACTCTGGTCTTAAATCTACATCCATTAGAGTCCATCTAAGTGCTTTTAATGCTTATCATGAACCAATGCAGGAGAAACCTCTTACTGCTCATCCTCTAGTATCCAGATTCATGAAGGGGCTTTTCAATATGAAACCACCTCTCAAGTCTCCACCTGTAGTCTGGGACCTTAATGTGGTGCTTTCCAGTTTGATGAAGCCTCCGTTTGAACCAATGGCTACAGCTCATCTCAAATTTCTCACCTGGAAAGTGGTCTTCCTTATTGCTCTCACCTCTGCCAGGAGGGCCAGTGAGTTACGTGCACTGGTTGCAGATCCACCTTTTACAGTTTTTCATCATGATAAGGTGGTTCTCAGTACTCATCCAAAGTTTCTTCCTAAAGTTGTCTCTGACTTTCACCTCAATCAGTCCATTGTTCTACCAGTACTTTTCCTATGCCTCATTCTCTTCCTGGAGAACGGGCTTTGAATACTTTGGACTGTAAAAGAGCTTTGGCTTACTACCTGGATCGCACAAAGCTGCACAGAACCTCTCCCCAACTTTTCCTTTCATTTGTGTCATCCTGTTTCTAAGAGAACGATTTCCAACTGGCTAGCCGCCTGCTTCTCATTCTGCTATGCTCAGACCGGACTGGCACTGGAAAGCCGTGTCACAGTCCATGAAGTTCGAGCTATGGCAGCTTCTATTGCTTTCCTCAGGTCTACTCCCATTGAGGAAATCTGCAAAGCTGCCACCTGGTCCTCAGTTCATACCTTCACTTCTCATTACTGTCTGGAGTCTTTCTCCAGAAGGGATGGGCACTTTGGCTAATCTGTATTACAAAATTTATTTTCCTAATGGCCAACTTTCCCATCATCCCATTCTGTTAGCTTGGAGGTCACCCATCAGTGAGAATATATGCCTGCTTGTCCTGGGATAAAGCACAATTACTTACCATAACAGGTGTTATCCAGGGACAGCAGGCAGATATTCTCACAACCCTCCCACCTCCCCGGGTTGGCTTCTTAGCTGACTTAACTTAACTGAGGGACTGCGCGCCTACGTCGGGCAGGAAGGCACTCGCACTTGTGCAGTGCGGGCAGCTGAGAACTTTCCAAGTTCTTAAAGTGGTCAGTACCGGGGCTCCGTGGTAAGGTCACCCATCAGTGAGAATATCTGCCTGCTGTCCCTGGATAACACCTGTTATGGTAAGTAACTGTGCTTTCTTGTAAACCCTCACTCTATTCTTGAAGCCCACCCTGGTATTCTGATTCACCGGTTGTCTGTCTCAATATGTACTTGTAAGGTGGACTTCTTGTTTATTTGGCCAACCGTACCAAGATTGCCATACAGAAATATTGCGTCCTTTACTTCGGAGGGGAGGGATCTCTCATTTCTGTTCCCCCACGCTATTAGCGCAGGCCGAATCTCATTGTTTATTCTGTTCTTTAAAAACATATGTTTTTTTTGTTGTGATGTTTACTGATGTGAGCAGCTTAGATTTGTTTCTTGGGGAGTTTCACTACACCCCTCCCTCTTTTGTGTCCTCTACAGTTTCAACTTTAAAATTTATTTAACAATTTTATATACCGCACAATCGGCCTTCTAGGCGGTGAACATTGTCTTAAAAACATATATGGAATAACAATACATCCTTTAAAACGATAATCATTATTAAAAACATTTAAAAACAAACAGAAACAAAAAAGGGAAGAAGGGTAGAACTACAATTTATCAAGTAAAAAGAGAGAACATGTAGGAAAAAAACCAAAAGGGAGGATGTTTAAAAGTAGAATAAAACTATGTAGCCCTAAAAAGGGCATTTAGGTCTCGAAAGCATTAAGAAAAATAATTGTTTTTAAATTCGTCTTAAAATGGTGAAGAGTTGATTCTTCCAGGAATAACTGCTTTGTCACACACTGGAAGTTGGATGGCAGTCCTCGGGTAAGAGAGGAAGAGCAAAACTATGCAAATGAAGCTTCCTACAAGAGGTCTCACGAGATGGGATGGTTTGTTTAGGAAGAGTTTGGGTTTACAAGAAAGATGATTACCAAGGTGTGAACCTAATCTTTCCTTGCTGAAGAGCTGTCAGATAAGATTTGACTCTTTGCGGATCATACCAAAAACCTGATGGTGTTGAAAACATGAGGAAGGACCTAGCGAAGCTTAAGGAATGGTCTGAAATTTGGCAGCTAAGATTTAATGCTAAGAAATGCAAAGTCACATTTGGGCTACAGAAACCTGAGAGGATGGTGCAGTTTAGGGGGTAAAGAACTTTAGTGCACGAAAAAGGAGGGGGATCTTGGGTGTGATAGTATGTGATGATCTTAAGGTGGCCAAACAAGTTGAAAAGGTGATGGCGAAAGCTAGAAGGATGCTTGGGTGCATAGGGAGAGGAATAGGCAGCAGGAGAAAAGAGGTATCGATGCCCTTATGTAAGACTCTGGTGAGACCTCATTTATAATATTGTGTATAATTCTGGAGATCGCACTTTCAAAAAGATATAAACAGGATGGTTGTTGGGTTACACCATAAGGCGTATGGGAATAGATTTAAAGCTCTCAATATGTATACTTTGGAGGAAAAGGGGGAGAGGAGAGATATGATTGAGATGTTTAAATACCTAGGTGGCATAAATACACAAGGTAAGTCTCTTTCAGTCTAAAGGAAATTCCAGAGTGAGAAGGCATAGAATAATGTTAAGAGGTGATAGGCTCAGGAGTAATCTAAGGAAATACTTTTTACAGAAAGGCTGGTAGATGCATGCAATAGTCTCCCAGTAGAGGTGATGGAAACAAACTGTGTCTGAATTCAAGAAAGTGTGGGTCTGGCACGTGAGATCTCTTAGGGAGAGGATGGGATAGTGGATGCTGAGGATGGGCTATTTGGCCTTTATCTGCCATCATTTTTGTGTTGATTGACCAAGAAATTTAAATATACAGAAAAATTAAATAAGAACAGGGGGCAGCCATCTTGGTTTACATGAGCCAAAAAATTCCATGAGCCATTCCAAATGAAGTCACAGTTCACAGAGTTAAAGGAATTTTACAGTATATGCAATATATACAAGAATATCCATTAGAGACTGGTACACCTTGCTTCTATTGCAGATATCCTGAAAATATGACTGCACTTACCACTGGAAACCCTAATGCCAGCTCAAAGCTGGCATTAAGATAGAGGGGGGTACCAGAGTTGCCTAAAGCAAAGGAAGGAGATGAGGAAACACCTATGCCCTTTGGCCCTCTTTTTATTTCATCTCTCTTTCATATTGCCATTAGTTTGTTTACCTCCAAGCCACTTCCCATCAGTCTCTCTCCCTGTCTCTTCCCCAAACTGGTCTTTCTTTTCTTCTCCAGGTAGTCTCCACCAGCCTGTTTCTCTCTCTATCTTCTCTCAAGTCCCCATTAGTTTCTTCTGTTCCCTCCCCCAAACTCTAGCCAGTTCTATTCAGTCTGTCTCTTCCACCATCATCTAATTCCCATGGTGAGTCAGTTTCTGTGTGTGTCTCTCTCTCACTCTTTTTCTCTAACACTCTCTCTGTAACTACTGCTGAGTACTATCCCTTTTGAGAATCAGACTTGGCAATGGTGTGACTGTTATGAAAATTGTCCTCTATGTGCTGCTGTTGTGTGACGTTGATAATTTGTAGAAATATGTACTTCTCCCCCAGATCTATTGCTCAGAATTCAGATTTGGTGCGATTAAACCTCTCTGGGTGCTCTGGTTTCTCATCAACAGCATTGGAAGAACTATTAAAGACATGCAATAGGTAAGATGAGGTTTGATAAGACCCTTTTTAAAATTTTTGATCAGATAGATAATAGTGGCATTTCTTTTAGTGACATCTCATCTAGTGTATTTAGAACCATTTTCTTATAGTGTAAATTGTATTCTTAGTATATATATTTGTTGGGTATTTATCCGTGTGGATTTCAAAACTGGATTGATAAGATGGGCCTTCAAGTCCTTATCTATTTTCAGAATTCATATTAAACCTTTATTAAGCACAAGAAAAGTACATAGTGGAGTGTAATAATACAGTATATAATAACATAAATGTTTTGGTGGAATGTTTGTGGTCAGTGTTGTGATGTTGAGTTCCTAGTAAATAGTTACTACAGATAATTACTTTCTTGCAGTAATCAAAGTAATAACTACTTATTCACTATCCCAGTAACTAATTACTTTTGAAGAGTAACTAGTGCAATATGACAGGATGTGGTTGGTGTAAGTTGGTCTAACCTTGAAATAAGCATCAAGAGATGAAGTTAAGCAATATTCACAGAAAGCTTTTATCATAAATATTCTTGGATGTGGTATCGGTAAAGAAAAAGCAACTAGTTACTCTAAATAGGTAACTGTAATTCTGTTACATACAAAGGAGTCTGTACGATAGGCGATTATCCCCTGGTTGCGAGTTGTTGCAGAAGAGTATCAGTCGCATCTTTCCAACTCTACATCCTTCCCCAGTGGACTGTAGTACCCTCTTCAGTTTTTCTTTTCTGCAAGCAAGTTGAAAAGTTTTGTGTTCTGATCTGCTCTGCTTGTTTTTTTTTATTATTTTTAAGAACATAAGACATAAAAATAACCTTACCGGGTCAGACCAGTGGTCTGTCTAATTTAGCCCAGTATCCCGCTTTCATGAAGGCCAAGCCAAGTCACAAGTACCTGGCAAAAACCCAAAATAGTAGCAGCATTCCATGCCACTGAAGCAGTGGCTTCCCCCATGTCTGTCTCAACAGTATGGACTTTTCCTCCAGGAACCTGTCCAAACTTTTTTTAAACCCAGATAAGTTAATTGCTTTAACAACATCTCTGATAACAATTTACAGAGCTTAATTATTGAGTGCAAAAAGTATTTTTTTTTTCTTATTTGATTTAAAAATATTAGCATGTGTTATTAAAACTTCATGGAATATTTCTTAGTCTTTGCCCATTCTTCTACACTTAGGATTACTCTATCATTCCTCAACCATCTCTTTTACAAGCTGAAGAGCCCTTGTTTTTATTGAGAACTTCAGATACAATGCATGAAAACTTGATGAACAATGAAAAAACAGGAACAACACATGCGAGTACATACTCCAGAAGACCATTAGAGTATTTATTTATTTATTTAAAACATTTCTAATCTGCCTTTGTCCAAGGCAGCTCACAGTATCACATACACAATTCAAGTTTGAAAATCTTAAAAAGTCACATACATCAGTAAAAAGCATAAGAATATATCATCTGAACCTATAGATTACCGCACCTAAACAAGTTACTTCTTCGTCTTTCCTCATATGAGAGGAGTTCCATCACTGTACTTACACGAAAAATAAAAAGGATGAAAATGTTGAAGACTTATCTGTCTGCTTTATATCTTTAGCAACAAATTCAGTAGTTGGTATGCAAGCAGAAAGACACTGGAAAACATGAAGCAATGGCTGTGCGTTGGGACCATGCTATACAGAATAGTACTGCATGTCTTGTCTCCGAAATCTTTATTCTGCATAGGATTGGCTTGCCTAATCCTCAGGAAGTTTTGGCCACCAAGATTTTATCTTTATGGCTATGTTCAACTAACTGGAGACAGTCTGTGAGAGAAGATACTGCAGGATTGCTTTACCTGCTTTGTTAACCTTTGTGCTTTTGTTTACAAATTCCCATTTCTTTTCAAGTGTGTATTTTTCACACCTTAGATTGGAGGAACTGAACTTGTCCTGGTGTGACTTTACAGCTGATCATGTTAAAGCTTTGGTGCACCACGTCTCTGGCTGCATTACACAGCTAAATCTGGGTGGCTACAGACAGAATCTACAGATATCGGGTAAACAGCCTTTCATAATCACCTGTGAAAAATAAAGATGAGTCAGGCATGTCATCTTTGTCTCTAGAGCACCAGATAACAAGGAAAGGAATGGTAGGAAAACAAACTGTAATGCAGAATATATTTCCTTTCTCTTATTTTGGATCAGTCAGAGCAAAAGTTGGGATATGATATCATGGCCCCTTTGTTCACAAGTATCTGTCAGTTCTTACCTTGTTTTAAAAGACTATTTCTATTATTTGTGTGGTCGTTCCAGTGACAGTTGTAGGCTGGGGACCATGTACCTGAGCCCTACATATGAATTCTAATTCCGGCCATTAGGTGACTTCCTTACCAATGACCACTGCCATAGCAGAATCTACAACCAACCTGAGGTGCAGAAAACCTAATCTGTGAATCAAACTGGAGACTCTGGGGAAGATTCTCAAAACTTCATGATAAAATCCGATGGGCTGCTAACAAGGTCGCTATTGTAATGATTTCAAAAAGATGAGTCATTCTCAAAAGACCTTGCATGCAAATGAGGTTCGAAGATGTTCACATAGGCTTGCTAAATTTACATAAGTTGAGTCACTGGTGGTAGCAGTCAGCACATGCGCATAATACACCTGTATATTAAAAATAAACAAACCAAAAACCCAACAAACCAAATCGAAGATCGGCAAGAGAAATACCCACTCTCCCCGCTGTATTGCACAATCCCCCGACACTACTACCCACCCCCACCTACCCCGCAGCAAGAGAGATGCCCACTTACTCCTGCCGCGTTGCACAATCTCCCAATACTACTTCTTATCCCATGGGGAGAGATGCCCACTCCCTTTTGCCGCACAATCTCAAGACACTACTACCAAACCCCCCCACCCCACAGTGGGAGAGTTGCCCACTCCCTCCCGCCACACAATCCCCTGACACTACTACCCAACTCCACCCACCCCAAAGCAGGAGAGATGCCCACTCCATCCTGTCGCACAATCCCCTGACACTACTACCCACCCCACAGCAGGAGAGATGCCCACTCCATCCTGTCGCACAATCCCCTGACGCTACTACCCACCCCCACCCACCCCACAGCAGGAGAGATGCCCACTCCCTACGTTATTCATGAAGTCAGCTGGATAGATGTCTCCCTGCTCTGGCTGGCAGGTCTGCTTCTTACAAAATGGCAGGCCTTCTCCTTCCCAGTGCATTCTGGGATGTGCCAGGGAGAGAGTCTGCATTTCTCTCACTGTGGGAGGAGGGGTAGTAGTATCGGGGGATTATGTGGCAGTGGGCATCTCTCCTGCTGTGGGGTGGGTGAGCGTGGGTAGTAGTGTCGGGGGATTGTGTGACGCGGTGGGAGAGAGTGGGCCTCTCTCCTGCCAATCTTTGATTTGGGGTTTGTTTGTTTAATTTGCGTGGGGGAGGTCTGGGCTGTTAAACCTTACTTTCCTGTCAGTGCCTGAGCCAATCAGCACTCAGGCACTGATCAAAAAGTAAAGCTCTGACAGCTCAGATCTGTTGGCAAATTTTGGCCGCAAATGTGACACAACGAGGTTAGGGAATCATTCGGCGATGATAGAGAATCACTCGGAGTGCTCATTTTAGTATTAATGACCTTATTGTACTACATTTGCATGGCAGTATGGGAGACTGCTAGGAAACTTGGAAAAGACCACGCTAAGCCGTTTTGATAATCCACCGCTAAAATACATGCATGCTGAACTGACTGGAACTGGTTTAGTGAGCACCTTAAAGGCACATTTTAATTTTGAGAATCTTCCCCTGAGTGACTTTTGTCACTGCCAAGTAGGGTTTTAAAAAGCCATTTGCTATGGTTTTGTTTTGGCTTGGCTTCTCTTGTTTTTTGAGGTGTTGTAAAATTAATACCCTATTTTAAAGCACAGAAATATTGGCTGGAAGTGAAGGATGAATGAATATCTTTTGGCTCCATTCATTATTTCTGAATCTGGGTGAATATTGTTAACGACCCAAACTTGAATATAAATTGTTGCTAAGATTCAGGAGCTTACACTTCAAGTGAGCTCAGAAACAAGCTGAAGGCTGATTAACATGTTTTGTTTTGCTAGATGTCAGAGTACTGGTGGAAAGATGCTCTAACCTCATACATTTAGATTTAAGGTAAGCATTTCAGTGACATCCATGAGATAAATTTTTATCATTTAGAAGTTGGATTGTTCAGAATTTAATGTGAGCAGGAAACTGATCACATGTGGTTACTGGAAAAACAGACCCCATGGACAGTTACCACTGACTGGAACTGTGCACCTTTGCTCTAATGTATATCTGGATGGAGTATTTCTCAACACTGAAAAGATGTTGGGGGAGGACAATGAGTAAGTATGTTGGAGTTTTTTTTTTTCGGGGGGAGGGGGGGGGTACATTGGGACAGAATTCCCTAATTGTTCTCCACTCATTTTGAGGTACACCAAGACAGACTGTTTTTCGGGAAAGTCACAATAAATATACATGAGAGAGTTGCATACAAATCTCCATCTTGTGTGCATTTGGCATCAGATTTTAACTGGCATCTTAAAGGTGGAGGGTTCCCCCTTTGAATTTCCAGCTTCCTGAGGCAAGAGCAGGGAGGAGTGCTTGTTTGAATTTCTAGCAGGTAGAAAGGACCCTTCAAAGTACTTCTGACAGCTGACGAAGTTCTCTAATGGAGCAGCTGGGCTAGAATCGTATCTGTTTGCTTTCCTCATAGCAGGAGCAGGGAGTATTGACACCCTGCCTGACCCTCTAGCAACTCTGTACATTTTAATTACGTACAAATATCCTGAAAACCAAAGTGGTTGGATCTGTGTCTATGACTGGTTGAGTGTTTTCCTCCCCTTCCTGTTATTTTCTCTGGAAAATAACAAGAGCACCCCCAAAGGAAGTTAATAGTGCAGTCATGTACAAGAACATAAGATAAGCCATGCTGAGTCAGTCCAGGACCCATAGAACTAAACATCTTTTGCTTGTCTACTATCCAGACTGGTCCAGCCACTGACTAAGATTATGTACACCTACTAGCAGATGGAGACTGAGAACACTAAATTTCAAATAGTATAAGAGCCATATGCAGATCCTAAGCATCCAATATGTTCTCAGTCTCCAGTACGTGGTGGATTTCTAACTGTGCAGTCTTGATTTATTCTGGTAGGCCCTTTGTAGGGCAATTTCTTTACCTTGTCTTGTTTGTTAGTACCTTCCCAGTGATTCCTTTCTGTTTGACTGCCTCTGTCTGGAGTACCACAGGGTTGGTGGTCTGTGGGGACTACTTGTTACCCTTTGGGGTGCATTATCTGGGCAGCCGGATCCCTCCCCCCCCCTTGTCTTCTAGTGGAGAGGACTGTATGCCTTGGCGTCATTGCTGCAAGCTGGACCCTTGAGTGCCTTTCAGTTTGCTATTGATTTGATTTTTAAAAAAGCACACACAAAGGCTGTTAGCGAACCCAGAGTTTGGAGTTTGTTCTGCAGTAGAGTTCCTCTTAGTCACGGTCCTCCTCCACTCATCTCAAGTGTTTCAGAGGAAAATCCTTGCCACTGAGAGTTTTTGAAGGCATTTTCAGGCACCGGCTTCAGTGGGCGTGGCAGTTCCAGAGAGAAAACAGCAAAACTGTGTGGGGAGGAAGCTTCAGCAGAGAGTTTGATGGGAACGGCTTGTACAGATGAGGACAGAGCTTCTAGGGATGAGTTGCAGGAACTTATTTCTCAGGTCTCCACAGTGTTACTCTTTCAGGAGGTGGACTACCCTTCAGCGGGGTCATTGGAGGGAAATCAGGTAGATCCCCTGGTTAAGAAGATCAGGCAGCCTTCTTGGACATTCCCCATGAACCAGGATCTTTGAGATATGATTCATGCAGAATGGGCCTCTCCAGACTCCCCGAGTAGAGTTTTGAAATCCATGTCTAAGTTGTATCCTGTTCCCTAGGAAGATAGGGATTCTTTCCGCCCTCCTACAGTTGACACTATGGTCACTGAGTCACCAAGAAGACCATGATTCCGGTGGATGGAGATGCAACCTTGAAGGGTCAGCAAGATTACAAATTGGATTCATTATTGAGGAGGAGTTTTGATATAGCAGCTCTGGCTTCTATTTGTGGGGGATGAGCCTCCCCAGTGGATATTGCTTCTGCTTTGCCAAGAAGATGCAGGATGATCCTAAGTTGGAGCGCTCTGTCCTGGTTACTGAGGTTGTTAAGCTGGAGGTGGGTTCATCTTTTCTGGCAGATGCAATGTATGATTTCCTCAGAGCTTCTGCAAAGAATATGGCATTAGAAGTGACAGCTCGTAGATCTCTCTAGCTTCGCAGCTGGGCTGTTGATGGAGCCTCCAAATGCAATCTGTGTTCTCTGCCCTTTCATGGGTCTATTCTGTTTGGCAAGGATTTCAACAAGCTTGTTCGGGACCTAGAAGAGGTTAAAGTACCTCAGCTTCTAGAGAACAAACCAAGGGACTTCAGTAGGAGAATCTTCCAGTCTGATCCAAGCCAAACAACCCAATGAAAGTTTGGAGGTCCTTCCTCAGCTGGGGTGTCATTTTTCAGATTTTTAGCCGAGGTGGACCTACATTATGTCCGATTGATGGGTCCTGGAGATTATCTGAGACAGTTATGCTCTGGAGTTTGACTCTTCTCTATTGATCAGTTTGTAGAGTCCCTCTGTTGGTCCAGGTGGAAGGCTGGTGCGATCGTAGACACCTTGTGTCATCTAATTTCCGTACGAACAGTATTTCACTTTCCTCCAAGGGAGCAAAGGTAGAGCTTTTACTCCATTTACTTCATAGTGCCCGAAAAGGAAGGAGCTTTTCGCCTAATTCTGAATCTCAAGTGCTTCAATGATGGAGACTCTCCATAGTGGCAGTGCGTCACAGGGAATTTCTCAATATTTGGACTTGTCAGAGGCTTATTTACATATTTCGATGTACCAGGTTCATCAAAGATATCTTTGCTGTCTTAGGGATGCACTTTCAGTTTTGTGTACTTCTGTTCGGCCTTGTCACAACTCCATGTACCTTTTCCAAGGTAATGGTGGTGGCAGCAGCCTTACGCAATGAGGGCATTTTGGTCCATCCTTATTTATACAGCTGGTTGATTCGGGCAAATACCTTCCAGGAGAGCAAGTGGTCAGTTTTCTTCAGGATCTTGGTTGGGTGGTGAAATTTTCCGAAAGTCACCTAGTTCTAGTTTACTTGGGTGTGCATTTCAACACCTGAGTGGGCAAGGTATTTCTTCCTCAGGAACAGATTGTTCGCCTTCAGGTTTGCGAGCTCATGGCTTCTCCAGTGCATCGGGATGCGGTTATCTCCAGGTGATGGGGTCCAGTGTCACAATCTGGATGTGTCTTCCCCTTCGGGGAAGCAGTCTCCAGTAGTGGCTTTGTGTGTCATCTCTCCAAGGAAGTGAATCTGGAGACTCCCCAGTGGATATTGGAGCACACTGTCTGTTCTTGGTAGCACAGGGGTTGGTCTCCAGAGGAGGTAGTATGGTCAATCAATCAGCTAGAAACGCAAGCAATTTTCTTCACTTTGGAGGCCTTTCAGGAAGTTCTTGAGGGCAAGGCAGTACGAGTCTTGTCAAGACAATGCGACAGCAGTGGCTTACATGAACAGATGGAGAGGCACAAGAAGTGAGTTGGGTGGCCCAGGTGATAGACTGATGGAGTGGACAGAGTCATTTGCTAGACCTATCTGCAGTTTACGTGGCAGGCATGGACAACATTCAGGTTGACTTCATCAGTAGAAGCACCTTAGATTCAGCAGAGTGGATCCTCAGTCGGGAGGCTTTGTCTAATCATTCAGACCTAGAGTCTTCCAGTGTTCGATCTCATAGCAACTGTAGCCAACACGCAGTTCCCTCGGTTCTTCAGCAGGCAAAGGAAAAGACTGTAGTCCAGCCGTGGCTGATGCAGGGTCTTCTGTATGTTTCCCCCTTGGCCTTTGGTGAGCAGGGTGCTTCAGCAGATAGAGAACCATGCAGGTTGAGTAGTGTTTGTGGTTCCGGATTGGCTCCGCAGGCTCTGGTAAGGAGATTTGATCAGCCTGTTAGTGGAGGCTCCATTATGCCTTTCGGTGGTGAATGGTGTTGTTTCAGGGGCTGATCGGGATGTCAGACCCAGCACTGTGTTCTCTTACGGCTTGGCTTTTGAAAGGACATGCTTGATCAAGAAGGGATTTTTGGCAGCTGTAGTTGATACTATATTGCATTCTTGGAAATGTTCTATCTCTCTGGCCTATATTTGGGTCTGGCGCATCTGTGAGGCTTCGTGTGCAGTTAAGGGAGGTTCTCCCTTACGTGCTTCCTTGCCTGAGATTTTGCAATTTGTGCAGGATGGTTTTGACAAGGGTTTATCTTTACCCTCACTGAAAATGCAGCTTAATGGCCTTGTCTTCTTTTCATAGCCTGGTAGGAGGTCAGAGTGTGTCGTTTTCTCTGGATGTGTTGCACTTTCTGAGAGGGGTCCATCTGCTCTGGCCTTACCGTCGGCCTTTGATTTGTTCTTGAATCTAGTCCTTTCAGTGCTGGATGCAGAACATTTTGAGCCATTGTCTTCTTCCACTTTAAAGGATCTCGCATTGAAGACGGTGGGGGGGGGAGCGGGAGGGGGATATATCTTTTGTTTTGGTATTATTCCTGATGGTAATGATGGATGGGGGAGGGAATTTTTATCTTTTGTATAGATACTGATTGATTGTAAGTGCTTGGTTGATTATCATTATTTGTATATAAATTGTATTGCACTTTTTGTTGGCATTAAAAACTAAATAAAGTAAAAAAAAAAAAAAGACGATTTTTCTAATAGAAACATAGAATATGACGGCAGAAAAGGGCCTTCGGCCCAACAAGTCTGCCTACTCAAGTAACCCTCCCCTCTAAGTTCTTCTTTGAAGTGAACCCACGTGTTGATCCCATTTATTCTTAAAGTCAGTCACGTTACTGGCCTCAGCTACCTGAAGTGGAAGATCATTCCAACGATCAACCACTCTTTCGGTGAGTTAGTACTTCCTAATGTCACTATGGAATTTCCCGCCCCTGAGTTTTAGCGGATGCCTTCTTGTCGCCTTAGGGCTTGTAAGGAAAAAGATGTCTTCTTCCACCTCAATACGGCCAGTAACGTATTTGAACGTCTCTATCATGTCACCCCTTTCTCTGCGTTCCTCGAGAGAGTAAAGCTGCAACTTACCTAGACGTTCTTGCCGTCGGGTTTCCTCAGGCGCACTATCCCATCTGTGTTTCTCTTTCTATCACTAACATACCTGAAGAAGGATTTATCCCCTTTTTTAATATTCCTAGCTAAATCTTCTTCCATCCTGAGTTTGGTGTTTCTGACCGCTGTTTTGACAGTTCTAGATTTCTCTAGATAATCTTCTTTGTCTTCTGGTCTTTGTGATCGAAAATGCTCTTTTCTTCTGTTTTATGAGTTCTGAGATCTCTGCAGAGAACCATTGAGGTTTGTTATTTCTCTGCCGTTTACTCATGGTTCTTTTAAAGAGGTTGGTTGCTTCCTGTAGGGTAGATTTCAGTTAAGGACCTTCATTGACGTGTTCGACCTCGTGGATCCCTTCTTGAGGTGAAACCACGCCATTTTGTGGTCGCTGGAGGCCAACACCTCACCTACCGAAACCTTTGTGATGCTATCTCCATTGGTGAGTATCAGATCCAGAATCGCCTGATCCCTGGTGGGCTCCAGAACCATTTGTTTGAGTCGTGCCCCTCATATAGATGTTAGTAGCCTTCTGCTGCTGCTGGTCGTAGCTGAAACTTTGTTCCAGTTTATATCTGGCATGTTGAAGTCCCCTAACAGTACAGTGTCTCCACGCAGAGTGAAGGTCTCAGTGTCTTCAATTAATTCTTTTTCTATGTCGTCCTGTTGTTTAGGAGGTCTGTATACAATGCCCATATACAGGCATTTGCCACTTCCCCTGGCAAGGTTCACCCAGAGGGACTCCCCTGTATACCTGACACCTGTGACTCTGGTAACTTTGATTTCTTCCTTGATATATAGTGCTACCCCTCCTCCGTTTTTGCCTTCTCTGTCCCGGCGGAGTAAGTTATAACCTGGTATAGCCATATCCCATCCATGGGAATCCATGAACCAAGTTTCAGATATTGCCACCGCATCTAGGTCGGCACTCCTCATTTCCTTCTCTAATTCCAATATTTTATTGCCTAAACTGCGAGCATTAATGTACATAGCCTTCCATACTTCGTTTATGCCCGGTCTGCGTGGAGATTTTCCCGCTTGACTTAGTATGCCCTGTTTGAGTTAGTTCGTCCCTTTCGAGTTGGTCTGTCCCCTGCGGTACTGACTGCAGCATAAGTATTTACCTCAGACTCAGTAATAGAGTAGTTACTTACCATACCCTCCCCCAAATCACCTAATTTAAAGCCCTTTGGAGCAGGTGTGCCAGTCGTCTATCGAAGACATTCTTCCCTCTTCTGGTTAGGCGGAGCCCGTCCGATCCCTGTAGTCCCTGTAGTGCCTCTCTGTGGTCCAGGAAGCTGAAGTTCATATCCCTGCACCAACCGTGTAGCCACTCGTTTGTCTTCTGGATGCGATCTTCCCTCGTTCTACCCTTGCCTCTCACTGGAAGGATGGAGGAGAAGACCACCTGTGCTATCTTGTCCGCAAGGAGAATCTTGGAATTGCAGGCTCTTTCGTTGATTTTCAAAGAAAAGGTACATAGTAACATAGTAGATGACGGCAGATAAAGACCCGAATGGTCCATCCAGTCTGCCCAACCTGATTCAATTTAAATTTTTAAATTTTTTCTTCTTAGCTATTTCTGGGCTAGAATCCAAAGCTTTACCCTGTACTATGCTTGGGTTCCAACTGCCGGTAGTATTGTGGACGGTCCCTTCCTTTCTTCCTAGAGTAGTGTCTCAGTTTCATTTGACTCCAATACTTCACCCAACCACCACAATATCTAACATTCTTCTCCACAAAATTACAAGTTGTTCCACATGCTCTCATATATTTCAAATCTGGTAAAATGTGGCCTCAGGTACACCTCTTCCACCCTTAGTAATTTTCAATAGAGGTAGGGATACCGGTGTTTTTATTCCTCATTGGCCCACATTCTTTTATTGCAGTTATTTAGGTAAACTTTTTTTTTAACTTTTTAACTTTTGTATCCACCATAATCTTTTTAGAAGTTTTAGAAGTTTCCTTGAGATTATTCTATTTAAACATATTCAAATAAATTATATATTTAGCTTAGTATGCTACTGGATTACAGTTTCATTTGAACCAGTCCATTTCTCTTTCTGTGTTGGGGAACTTCAAAGGAGACAAACAGCTGATGCAACTCAATGTTAAGGGTGTGCTTTTAGTTTATTTCCAGAAGATGGAGGAGTTCTGTTGTTCAGACTACCGTATTTTCACGCATATAACGCGCGCGTTATACGCGTTTTTACCTACCGCGCATACCCCTCGCGCGTTATACGCGTGAGCGCGGTATACAAAATTTTTTTTACATAGTTCCCACCCCGCCCAACGCCCGATTCACCCCCCCCAGCAGGACCGCTCGCACCCCCACCCCGAACGACCGCTCGCACGCGCTCCCACCCGCACCTGCATCCACGATCGGAGCAAGAGGGAGCCCAAGCCCTCTTGCCCGGCCGACTCCCCAACTCCCCGACAATATCGGGCCAGGAGGGAGCCCAAACCCTCCTGGCCACGGCGACCCCCTACCCCCACCCCGCACTACATTACGGGCAGGAGGGATCCCAGGCCCTCCTGCCCTCGACGCAAACCCCCCTCCCTCCAACGACCGCCCCCCCCCCCCAAGAACCTCCGACCGCCCCCCCCAGCCGACCCGCGACCCACCTGGCCGACCCCCACGACACCCCCACCCCCCTTCCCCGTACCTTTGGTAGTTGGCCGGATAGACGGGAGCCAAACCCGCCTGTCCGGCAGGCAGCCAACGACGGAATGAGGCCGGATTGGCCCATCCGTCCCAAAGCTCCGCCTACTGGTGGGGCCTAAGGAGCGTGGGCCAATCAGAATAGGCCCTGGAGCCTTAGGTCCCACCTGGGGGCGCGGCCTGAGGCACATGGGCCCAACCCGACCATTACAAATTACAAGGCCAGATAGAGGGGGGCCACAGCCACGTGGTGAAAAGCACACCACCAGAAAAACAGCCTTGGTGAAAACTAAGCGGCAAGCATGCTCAGACCATTGCAGAGCTGGGAGCAGGGCAGGGCGGGCGAAAGGAGAGTCGGGACAGCGCACGGAGAGGCGGGGCAGTGCACGGAAAGTCAGGGCGGGTGAACGGAGAGTCGGGACAGCGCACGGAGAGTCGGGGCAGTGCACGGAAAGTCAGGGCGGGTGAACGGAGAGTCGGGACAGCGCACGGAGAGGCGGGGCAGTGCACGGAAAGTCAGGGAGGGTGAACGGAGAGTTGGGACAGCGCACGGAGAGTCGGGGCAGTGCACGGAAAGTCAGGGAGGGTGAATGGAGAGTCGGGACAGCGCACGGAGAGGCGGGGCAGTGCACGGAAAGTCAGGGAGGGTGAACGGATAGTCGGGGAGGGCGAAAGGAGAGTCGGGGAGGGCGAAAGGAGAGTCGGGGTGGGCGAAAGGACAGTCGGGCTGCATGCGCGGTATACCCGTGAGCGCGGTATACAAAAGTTTTTGTACATAAAATCGTGGTTTCTGCGTGCTATACCCGTGTGCGCGTTTTACACGGGTGCGCGTTATCTGCGTGAAAATACGGTATTTGTTTGTCTTGATTGGTGGTTGTAGTTGGGGTGCAATGGCCTCTAAGGCTACTTTGGCTCACTGGATTAAGGAAATGATTGCTTCTACTAGTACTGAAGGCTCATTTGAACCAGAGATATGGTGGCCTCTTGGGCTGAGAGAAGTTTGGTTCCAACTCAGGACATTTGTAAGGTGGCAGTTTGGTCTGTTCTGCACTACCACATTGATGTTTAGGCTGCATCTTTGGGAAGTTATCTGCTGCTTTCCAGGGATCCCACCCTTGAGAGTTACTGCTTTGATACTTCCCTACAGTCAGTGACAACTGGTCTGGATAGGCTGACAAAGAAGAAGAAATTAGATCTTACCTCTAATTTTCTTTCCTTCCTAGGCCTTCCAGATCAGTCCAGGACCCTCCCAGTATTTTGTGTCCAGGTGGTAGTGGTGTTTTTGTTTCTGTGTGGAGGATACCGTGACTGACTGAATGTTGCATAGATGTTTTATTTGGTGCAGCCTATTGGGAACTTGAAAATTCTGTGGGTGTTATTAAAAAAAACAAACAGGTAAGGGCAAATTCCAGTTTTGCATGTGGCGACAGTTTGCTGTGGGTGGCACACTCAGTACTATATTGTTGAATGCTGAGCTGAGCAGTAGGCAGTGGTGGTCTCTGTCAGGAAGGTATGGGGTTTCTTGTAGTTTGGTTTCCTTTCTCCCTGCTTTGTGATGTCCATACTTGATGCTTAGGATCTGTACATGGATCTTATACTATTTGAAACTTATTGTTCTCGGTCTCCACTGTGGGTAGGCATACTTAACCCTACTGGATCGGGCTGGAAGGCCAAAAGGAAAGAAAATTAACAGGTAATACCTAAGTTCTCCTTCTCCAAAAGTGCTCCAAATAAATATTGTAAAGCATGAATGTTGACGCCTATTGCATCTCTTACTGTGCACGTCTGCTCTGCTCTTGTTCAGAGTAAATTTTTTGGGGTGGAGTAAGCAACACGTGATGTAGCTTTTTTAGTCACTTCAAAAGCAACTGAGAGGATTTTGTTTGTCAGCAATTTCCATGTTTCCCCCCCCCCAAAAAAAAAAAAAAAAAAATCACCAGGCTAATCTAGTCTGCTCATTTTCCCCCTATTCTGTCTGATCTCTGGGTCCACCCCTTTTAGTAGTACCCTACTATCCTCTATCCTATCTATTTTCTGGCATTACTTTCTTTCCCTATTACTTTGATTTTAAACTACTCTGTTATAGTCTCATGAAAATTGGTACCAAAAATCTTAATAAACCATAAAGATCCCTTGTGTCTGCTACCCTCTCCCTGCCCTCTCTTGGAGCTTGTTTTCATGCACATTCCACAATTTGTGAAGAAATGCTTTCTTAAGTTAGTTCTGAGTCTATCCCCTTCCTGTCTCATAAGACTGCTAATGAGTGTATGGGTGGGTGGTCTAGTACGTTATGTGCTAGGGTTTTATATCCCCACATTCAGATTCAGAGTAGGTTACATAAGAATCAGCGATATACACTAAATTCTATTCTAATTAATCTAATTTCATAAAATTATCAAAGAACCACATTTTAAGTCTTATTTCAGAATACTTTATAAGATGCACTTTGTATGTCTAAAGGTAATGAATTCCAAAATTTTAGCTGTATAATGGGCTAGAAACTAGAGCTGAAGTTCAGCTTTTCCCACTGGTACTCATTATGAACTTGGCGGGGGGGTCACATTGGAGATAATTTATATAAAGCCATTTTCACACGTAAGACCTCTTTTATAAAATAATGACTGGCATTAAAAGTACACACCATGAAAAGGTAGTGCATGCTTTGCCTATAAGTGTAAAGGGGACAGAGTTTGCAAGTACACCTATAGATAATAAAATATGGTAATCTGTGTGCACGTGTGCAGATATTTACACTTGCTCTAGAGCAGATGTAACTGATGGTGCCTGCAAGGTGAACACAATTTTTGTCACTTAATCTTAGCATTTTATTAAGGCGTACAAGCACTTTCCTATCTTTATAAAATAGTGACCAAAAAGCATCTGCTTGCCTTAAATCAGGTGCCATATTATAAAATTAGTTGTCTTGCACTGTATAAATGCCAAAGTAAAACTTATTTTGCATTATTTCTTACAGTGACAGTGTGATGCTTACATCAGAGTGCTTCTCGGACTTCCGGCAGCTGGTCCACCTCCAGGATTTGTCCCTCAGTCGATGCTACCAAATATCTCCTGCCACTTTGCTGTAAGCATCTCACTCCTTTTATAGAAGAGCA
This sequence comes from Geotrypetes seraphini, assembly GCF_902459505.1. Lineage (NCBI taxonomy): Eukaryota > Metazoa > Chordata > Amphibia > Gymnophiona > Dermophiidae > Geotrypetes > Geotrypetes seraphini. Next base: position 69,621,219 of record NC_047084.1, on the reverse strand, counting down.
TGAAATGTGTATTTTACTTAGGATTTTTACTATAGTGCAACCTTCCAGACACTTGGATATTTTATTATAATTAGATTTGCATTGGTTCTAAGCTAATGGTTTTCAACCCAGTCCTTGGGACACACCCAGCAAGTCAGCTTTTCAGGATGTTCACAATGAACATGCATGAGAGAGGGTTGCATACAATGAGGGCAGTATAAGCAAACTACTCTCGTACATATTTAGTATGGTTATCCGGTGAGCCTGACTGTACCGGGCAGAATAGTAGAAACTATTATAAAACAAAATTACTAAACATACTGATAGTCACGGTTTAATGATATAAAACCAACATGGATTTAGCCAAAGGAGATCTTGCCTCACCAATCTACTACATTTTTTGAAGGTATAAATGATCATTCAGATAAAGGTGAGGCAGTTGCTATAGCTGATCTGGATATTCAGAAAACATGATGAATTCCCTTATGAGACTCCTGAGAAAATTAGAAAGCCATGAAATAAGAAGTAACATTTTGTTGTGGATTGAGAACTGGTTAAAAGGAAGAAAACAAGAGGGTAAGATTAAATAACCAATTTTCACAGTGGAGGAAGGATAGTGGAGTACCACAGAGCTCTTATAAATCATCTAAAAATGGGTATGAATGAGGTGATTAGATATGCCAATGAGACAAAATTATTCAGTGCCAGGTTGCATGCAGTTATGAAAAATTGCAAGAGGACCTTTGCATACTAGAAGACAAAGCATCCAAAAGGCAGATGAAATGTAATGTGCAAAAGTGCAAAGTGTTGCACATAGGAAAGAATAACGCAAATTCTGTTATCTCTACACAGGAGTCCATATGTTAAGTGATCAATCCCCAGTTGCAGAAGTGTTTCAATCACGACTTTCTGTATCTTCCTCATTCCCAGTGGAGTGCCCCCTACAGTTTTACCTTGTGCAAGCAAACTGTGCAGAGGTGTTTCTGATCTGTTCTGTTTAGTTTTTCTTATTTTTTTGAGTGTAAGTTTAGTTTTTGAGACTTCAGTGCCCTGAGACCCCTTATTTAGGAGTTCTCTGCCTGGGAAAGGATGCAGGTTCTGTGGAACTGGACTGCAGCTCGCAGGGCAAGCCCTCGGGTGGACCCATGGAGCAAGCCTGTTGTGTGCCACTTAAGGGCTTGGGGTCCGTTCCCCTGGGAGCCAACTCATCTACTGAATTTTTCAGAGGCTTCAGCGCAGGCTGTGGGCGCCCTGTGTAAAAACCCTATGTATTTTCATACCACCACCACCCTCCCCCCCCCCCCCAGGGTCGTGTTCTGTGAGAGGTGGCAGTCTTGGTCTGGGTTGGTCCAAGTGGCAGCCCAATGAATCTCTCAGACCCATCAATGTCTCCTCTACAAAACTGCTTAGACTTGGTTGCAAATTGGCTGTCACAAAACAGACTGATATTCAATAAAGATAAAGACGATTGCGTGCTGGCTGACCAGTGCCCTCCCAAAACCCCCTGACCCTCTTCCTCTTTTCAGAAATGGGATAATTCCAGTCGAGAGCTCTCTATACTTGGGGGTAATCCTGGACTCCCAACTATCTTTTCTCCTTCAAATTTCAACCCTTTACCAAATCGAGTTTTATTACTTTCCGCCAGCACCGTTCTATTCGCCACCTATTCAGTCATGGCACTTTCCAGATACTAATCCTCTCATTCTTTGTGTGTAAACTAGACTATTGTAACATCATTTACAGAAGACTCCCATATTATACCATAAAAAGCCTACAAACTCTACAAAACGTGGTCATTAGACTACTTTATAAAGCTGATAGGCATGATAAAGTCTCCAGTCTTCTAAAATCTCACCAACGACTTCCAGTTAAACAGAGGATCAAGTACAGGGTTATTCTGCTGATATTCAAAACTTATTGGTTCAAAAACCCAGAGTACCTTGCTAGTCTCATATCCCATCCAGCTCCTACTCTCAGTGAATGATTTCTGCCTAATCCTACCTGACCCACAGCAAGAACAACTGGAATGCACACACCATCGAGCTTTTTACTTTGCTGGACCATCTGCCTAGAAATCTCTATCCCTCACTATCCGCAACATTCCCTCTCTCAAGGATTTTAAAGTTGCCCACCTAACATACATTTGGATTATCAATTCTTCCAAGCCACCCATGCAGAGTCATTGCCCTCCTAATGCTTGTTTCTAGTGCAGTGTGTCTAGTGGTCCTGAATGCTAGGGTCTTGTATCTGAACCAGCAAGTTGTTTGAAGAAATTGTCAATCATGTTTTCCAGCTCTACCTCCTTCACAGGGAGCTGCTCCTGCCCCATCAGTTTGTTTTCTGAAAGCAAGTTGCTCAGGAGTGCGTTTGATCTGCTATGCCATTTTATTATTTTCAGGTATTTTTGCCCAGTGATCCTTGGAGGCTTGGTGTCTGGAGGTTCCCACTTAGTGGGATCTCTGCTTGGAAGAGGATGCAGACTCGCATGGTAAAAGTCTTCTTCTGCCAGGATCAGCCCCTTGGGGACACCTAACTAGCTAGCCTGCTGGTATTTTTTTAGAGCCTAGGGGCCATCCCATGTGTAGCTGCTTGCTATCCTGATTCAGTCAGGAGCCTGAGTGCAGGCTGTGTGGGCTCCTTCCTGGCTCAGCTGGAAAGAACAGTGGGCTGGATATGTGGTCCTTCCCCCACCTTTTATGGCCCACTTTTACAGGGTTTGAGGTTCAATCCTGAACCATGGAGACGCGCTGCAAGGACTACAGGGACCTGACGGACTTCACCTGACCAAAAGGGGAAAGAACGTCTTTGGACACCAACTAGCCCGCCTACTTCGTAGGGCTTTAAACTAGGTAAGTTGGGGGAGGGTACCCACTCACGTGCTGGCGCAAGTAACCAACTTGGCGAGGTAAGTTGCCAATCCATTTCTGAGTCCGAGGTAAGTACACACTGCATTTCCGAGTCAGAGGTAAGTACACACATTGCAAACAGTATTATAGGAGTCCAATTAGCTCAAGCAGGAATATCTACTTAGGGACATAGCAAACATAAGGTATGGAGGGCTATGTACGTTAATGCCCACAGTTTGGGCAATAAGATTCTGGAATTAGAGACGGAAATGAGGAACGCCGACCTAGATGTGGTGGCGATATCCGAGACTTGGTTCACGGACTCCCATGGGTGGGATATGGCTATACCGGGATACAACTTACTTCGGCGGGACAGAGAGGGCAAAATGGGAGGAGGGGTAGCACTATACACTAAAGAGGACATCAAAGTTACCAAAATCGCAGATGTCAAGTACACCGGGGAATCCCTCTGGGTGAATTTGGCTAGGGGGAAGGACAAATGCCTGTATCTTGGTGTAATATACAGACCTCCAAGACAACAGGAGGAAATGGATATAAAATTAGTCGAAGACGTTGAGAATATCACTTTGCGTGGAGACTTCAATATGCCTGATGTGGATTGGAACAATCTTTCCGCTACGAGCAGCGGCAGCAGGAAGCTATTAACCTCTATAAAGAGAGCGAGACTCAGACAAATGGTATTAGAGCCCACTAGGGATCGGGCGATACTAGACCTAATACTCACCAATGGAGAAAGTGTCACAGAGGTCTCGGTAGGCGATACGTTGGCCTCCAGTGACCACAACATGATATGGTTCAACCTCAGGATATGGTTCAACCTAAGTCAAGCACATCAACCAAGGTCCTCAACTTTAAGGGCACAAACTTCGAAAGCATGGGAGATTTTGTCCATCGGGCACTGCAAAACCATGCCGAAACAGATAATGTAGAGGTAATGTGGTCAACTTTGAAATCAACCTTACACGAAGCAACCAACCGCTACGTCAAATCAGTAAGTAAACGGCGAAGAAACAATAGACCACAGTGGTTCTCTGCGGAGATCTCAGACCTCATAAAAAAGAAGAAAAGTGCGTTCATCATCTACAAACAATCAGGGAAGCAAGAATCCAAGTCAAAAGCGGTCAAAACAGCAGTCAGGGAGGCCAAACTCCGAATGGAGGAGAACCTTGCGAAGAACATCAAGAAGGGCGGTAAATCCTTCTTCCGGTATATTAGTGACAGAAAAAGAAACACAGATGGGATAGTACGCCTTAGGAAACCCGACGGGAATTATGTAGAATCGGACTCCGAAAAAGCCAAACTTTTAAATGAATACTTCTGCTCGGTCTTCACTTGCGAGGTGCTGTGATCTGGCCCTCAGCTGCCAACGAGGGAAAACTCAGAAGACCCATTTCAAAATTTCGAGTTTACGCCCAGCAGTGTCTACGAGGAGCTATCAAGACTCAAGGTGAACAAAGCTATGGGACTGGACAAACTATACCCCAGGGTGCTCAGGGAGTTGAGTGACGTCCTGGCGGAACCGTTATCCGTGCTCTTCAATCTTTCCCTAAGTACAGGAAGAGTCCCGTTGGATTGGAAAATGGCTAATGTCATTCCACTCCACAAAAAGGGATGCAGGACGGAGGCTGAGAATTATAGACCGGTGAGTCTCGCATCGATAGTGAGTAAACTTATGGAAACACTAATCAAACACCAATTGGATACGATCCTGAACGAGGAGAATCTTCGAGATCCCCATCAACATGGTTTTACGAAGAGAAGGTCCTGCCAATCAAATCTGATCAGCTTCTTTGACTGGGTAACAAGAAAGCTGGATATAGGGGAGTCCCTGGACGTCGTGTACTTGGACTTCAACAAAGCGTTTGATAGCGTCCCACACTGTAGGTTATTGAGCAAGATGGGTTCGATGGGACTGGGTGAAACATTAACTGCATGGGTTAGGGACTGGCTTAGAGGTAGACTTCAGAGGGTAGTGGTAAACAGTACCCTCTCCGATACGACGGAGGTGATCAGCGGAGTGCCGCAGGGCTCGGTCTTGGGCCCAATCCTATTTAACATCTTCGTAAGAGACTTGGCTTAGGGGCTTCGAGGTAAAATTACATTATTCGCCGATGACGTCAAACTATGCAACATGGTAGGCAACCGCACAACAGATGAAAGCACAGTGCCCGACAAAAGCTCAATGCCCAACAGTATGACGCAGGACCTACTCCTGCTGGAGCATTGGTCAAAGACTTGGCAACTAAGTTTCAATGCCAAAAAATGCAAGGTCATGTACCTTAGCGGCAAAAATCCATGCAGGACTTACATCCTAAATGGTGAGATCCTAGCAAGGACTGTAGCAGAACGTGACTTGGGAGTGATCATTAGCGAATAATTTTCCATCATTTCTTGCTTAAAGTGCAAGCTAGCACTGTCCTTAGCCCAAGTTAGAGCTGGTACTTCCAAAGATTTTATCTTAACCTCAAAGTCACTAGTTTTAGACTCTAAACTTGTTACCTTAATCTTAAGTTCCAAATTTTCTGAAAGTGCAGTAGTGCATTTTGTGGAAAGTTGCTGAATTTGGTTCCCGAGAGAAGTTTGCATGGCAGAAATAGCATCCCAAATAGATTCCATCATGAAGACCGTAGGCCTCTGTAAAGGAGCAGCTTCTGCTCCAGAGCTCCCTCTATGCCCTGAGCTGCCTCAGTTGTGGAAAAGGCTCCTTGAATTTTCTGTGTTCTCGTCGCCCGCTGGAAAGTTGATATTTCCTCCTCTTGCCCCCTTCCGGAGATGGTCCTCCCACTCCGTGGGACCATCAAGTAAGATTCCAGGGCCAACGCATCTGAAAAAGACTTCCTCGTTGCACCGGGATAGCTGGGCGCACTGTGCTCTTTGGAGGAAAGAGTGACACCCTTGAAGGAGAGATCTTGCACCTCATATCGCGTGGGCTCGCCAGCCTTGGATACCTCCGAAGTCCGTGCTGCAGAGCTGCATTCCTCAAAGGCATCCATCGGGCCTGACAGTGGAACAATTTCATCTGGAAACATCCGGAGCTTTGACTTTCTTTTTACCATGGGGTAAACGGAAACTTTTTCAAATGCAGATACGATAACGTCCTCGGGAAGGCATCAGACCGCCATCACAATATTATTATTAAGACTTAGCAAAAAGGAAAGATTTATAAACTATAGAGAGATTTACCTCATGCAAAATTGTCATTTCTTTAATAAGACATTAACTATTTTTTCTGAAGCCCTCCAAGTACCTACAGATCCAAATTGTGGCCCTGCAAAGGGCTTTGAGTTTGAGACCACTGTCATAGGGGCTCCCGATCGGCCTCTCAGACCATGTTATGTGAAACTAGTCTGTCTCCAGAGGGATGACGGCCTCAGACTTTCGGTCCATTGAGATCTTCTCACTCAGGGACAGGTTCCTATTGAGAATTCGGAAAATTTTGGACTTACGGCATGGCTCTTGAGTGGGTGGCTCTGACATGCAAAGGTTATTCAGATGGATCGTTACCACGTTACTCGGAGCTAGGAAGTCATCCACAGTGGCAGCCTATGCTTAGGCTTGAAAGTTCTTTCAGTGCTGGCAAGCAGTGAAGGATGTAGAGTACTGGTGAGCTCAGTTTTCAGTAGTTCTGGATTTTTTTGTAGGAGGGATTCAGAAGAGGCTGTTGGTAGGTTCTCTGAAAGTACAAGTAACAGGATTTTCCTGTTTCCAAGTAGAGAATGGCACAGAGACAAATTTTTCCCTGTTGCCGTTGGAATTCATTTTCCTGTCCCGGTGAGTTCTTTTCCTGTTCGTGCCCCATTCCTGCAAACTCTGTCCTCATCTGCACAAGCCTCAAACACTTTAAAATCATAAGTGTTCGAGGTTTGTGCAGTTAAGGCAGAGCTTAAAGGAATGGAACAGCAACAAACTCACAGGGACGGGGGAAATTGAGTTCTTGCGGGGACAAAATTGTCCCCATGTCATTCTCTATTTCCAAGCTCGGGAGTGGTGGGGGGGGAGGGAGAGGCTCCTTTGGCCTCTCACCCTGATGTTGCCTGGTCATTAAAGAGGCTCTGTGGCTAAGCATTCCCTTTTCCTTCCTGGAACCTTAACATCCGGTTGCAAGGGCTCGGTACTACTCCATATGAGTCCTTCCAGGAGACTTTGTTTTATGATCTTACAGTCAAAACAGTGTTCCTGATGGTGATTACATTGGTGAGACAGGTTTCCGAGTTACAAGCTCTTTTCTGCAGGGAGCCATTCCTTAGGATTATGGAAGCTGGGCTCTCCCTATACACGGTGCCATCTTTCTTACTGAAAGTAGTCTCAGCCTTCCACATCAATCTGGAAGCCCATTTGCCCACTTTTCTCCCAACAGAGTCTAAGAAAAAAAAAATAAATAAAGGATGTCAAGTGAGTGCTTCTTAGGCACCTCAAGGTTACCAATAACCGTGAATAGGGATGGAGGTTACCAGTGAAACGTGAATAGGGATGGAGGAGTAATAGACCCTTATCGATCTTCAGAGGGTTATGTTCATGAGGAGCTAGCTAAAATAAAGGTAGACAAAGCAATGGGGCCAGATGGTGTACATCCGAGGGTTTTGAAGGAACTTGGGGAACTTCTGGTAGCTCTGCTGACTGACCTTTTCAACAAGTCTCTAAAGTCGGGAGTGGTACCAGAGGACTGGAGAAGGGCGGATGTGGTCCCTCTCCACAAAAGTGGAAGTAAGGAAGAAGTAGGGAATTACAGGCTAGTAAGTCTGACTTCTGTGGTAAGCAAATTAATGGAACCACTTTTAAAACAGAAAATGGTCAAGTTTCTGGAATCCTGTGAATTACAGGACCGGAGGCAACATGGATTCTCTAGAGGTATATCTTGTCAGATAAATCTGATCAATTTCTTTGACTGAGTGACCAGAGAATTGGATAGAGGATAAGCGCTAGATGTGGTGTATTTAGATTTTAGCAAAGCCTTTAACAGTGTTCCACACGATGTCTAATAAATAAACTGAGTGTCTTCAGGGTGGGTCAAGAACTGGTCGAGTGGAAGGCGACAGAGGATAGTGATCAATGGAGATCACTCTGAGAAAAGGGATGTTACCAGTGGTGTGCCTCAAGGTTCTGTTCTTGGGCCTCTTCTTTTTAACATTTTTATAAACAATATTGCTGAAGGTTTGTCGGGTAAGATTTTCCTCTTTGCGGATGATACCAAAATCTGCAATAGAGTAGACATACAGGAAGGTGTGAATAACATGAAGAAAGACCTGGCGAAGTTTGAAGAATGGTCTGAAATTTGGCAACTAAAATTTAATGCTAAGAAATGCAAGGTCATGCATTTGGGCTGCAAAAATACAAGGGAATGGTACAGTTTAGGGAGTGAAGAACTTATGTGCACGACAGAAGAGCGGGGACTTGGGTGTGATTATATGTGATGATCTTAAGGTGGCCAAACAGGTTGTAAAGGGACGGTGAAAAGTAGAAGGATGCTGGTTTGCATAGGGAGAGAGATGGCCAGTAGGAAAAAAGAAGTATTGAGACTCCTGTATAAGACTTTGGTGAGACCTCATTTAGAATATTGTGTACAATTCTGGAGGCTGCACCTTCAAAAAGGATGGAGTCGGTCCAGAGGAAGGCTACTAAAATGGTATATGATCATCATAAGGCATATAGGGACAGAGTTAAAGATCTCAATCTATATACTTTGGAGGAAAGGTGGGAGAGGGGAGATATGATAGAGACGTTTAAATACCTACAAAATGTAAATGCGCACGAGTCGAGTCTCTTTCATTTGAAAGGAAACTCTGCAATGAGAGGGTATAGGATGAAGTTAAGAGGTGATAGGCTCCGGAGTAATCTAAGAAAATACTTTTTTACAGAAATGGTGGTAGATGCATGGAACAGTCTCCCAGAAGAGGTGGTGGAGACAGAGACTGTGTCTGAATTCAAAAGGGCATGGGATAAGAACATGAGATCTCTTGGTGAGAGAAAAAGATAATGGTTACTGTGGATGAGTAGACTAGATGGGCAATTTGGCCTTTATCTGCCATCATGTTTCTATGTTTCTTTCTTATAGATGTGTCTAGTGGTTCTGAAGCCCCGCCCTGTGTATGGGCTTTGCCTATCTTAGGATTTGAAGAATTTTCTATTGCTCAGAGGAGCTAAGAGGATAAAAAAGAAAGATGATGTATAAGGTACACTTTCATGACCATACAGTCTGGTTAAATTCTCTGCTTGATAGCAGGTCATGCGAGTAACCACAAGCTCTTTACATAATTTAGTGCAGGTTGCACAAGTTTGGATGTTATAATGTTATTTCCCATGTTCATTACAGTAGAGAACAGAATTGTGGTGTCGGGGATTTCCCCATTTTCCTCCTTCCTGGTTTTTTTTTTACAGTGCTACTTGATTGTTTTTGTACAAACTGAGGGGGCAGGAGCAGCTCTGTGGGAAGGAAGTGGATTTGGAAAACGTGATTGACAGTTTTCTGGAAGCAACTTGCTGATTCAGGTACAAGACCCTAGTGTTCAGGACCACTAGACACACTTCAAGAAAGAAGGTTACCGAGGTAAGAACCTAATTTTTCTCTCTTACTCCATGTTGTGTTGAATGAGTTGGTACCATCTTTTCCTAACGTCATACTGGCGTCCTTTTTTCTATGTGTGATTCCTTACTTAGAATGTCTTCCAAATTTTACTGTCTCTCATTCCACTTTAGATGCTTTACCTTCCTTTCTACATGTTGGTGTTCTTTTCCTACTTTATTGAAACAGTTTTTAGATTGTAAACTGCTTAGACCTGTTGGGTAAGAAATTGCGGTATAGCAAATGTTAAATAAATTATATTAGACTTGCTTTTGTATCAACTTTCAGGTCAGCATGGTGTTTTTTAGCACAGCAGTTAAAAGTTGGTCTTTTTTTCCTCCTTAGTGAACTTGGAGAGATGCAATCTTTAAAGACCCTCAGCGTTTTCGGAATTGTGACAGACAGTTCACTAAAAGTCCTGACGGAGACCCTTCCTCGCATAAAGATCAATTGCTCCCCTTTTACAAGCATTGCCAGGCCAACTGTGGGCAAGAAGAAAAACAGTGACATTTGGGGTATCAAATGTAGATTGACCCTTCAGTCTCAGGATGCTTTATGAGCTAGAAGCTTGGGATGCATACCTTTGTTTTGAATTTGCCTTTTTACTTTCAATGCAATTCAGAGTTCCACTTTAGAACTATCCATATGTAATGTTCTAGCTCCAGTAATTATGTTGAATTTGGGCTGTCTTTTCAGAAATGCTAATACTGGTATTAATAAATACCGTATTTTCGCTCTAAGATGCACCTGACCATAAGACGCATCCACCTGTAGAGGAGGAAAACCCAAGAAAAACAATTCCCCCCCACCCTGCCCTGTACCCCCTCTGGTGGTCTAGTGGTAGGCTGGGATAGGATCTTATAGAGCGAAAAACTCATAGGCAGTGTAGGCCCCCCCAGTAGGCAGCAAAGGCAGACCCCCTATCTTAGGCAGCTGCCTCCCCATCCCTGTTATCTTTTTTTGAAGTCCGTTGGAGCTTTCCCTGCTCCTGCCTGTCTTCCTTGCTGGATGGCTCTTCATCAGTTTGGGCAGAGCGGCGCAGAAGGCAGGCGTGTGCTGTTCACATTCCTGCCTGGTCCGGCACCGCTCCTTGATTGACTGCAGTCCATTCTGCCTATGGGGGGTATTGGAAAAAGTGTGTCTTATAGATGGAAAATACAGTAACTGATTTATTTAATTATTTTAAAATAGTTTGACCAAAAACAGAGCTTGCTTTTTTTTTTTTAATTACTGCAAAAGAATGAAGTGGTATATTTTTGGTGAAGGGTTATAAAGGATTTATGCTTGATTTTTATATCAATGCTACCTATCTCTGTAGTGTCCAATTGAGGTAGAAGGTAAACATCATTAAAGTGGGAGAGCTTGTAGTTTAGGGGGTAAAGAGTGTTGCACTCATTACTTTCCATATGACCTTGGAATTGAAATTTGTTTATCTTTTCCAAAAGTGATGTCCACTATTACTGTGATAGCAGGACTGTGTCTCCTGATATGTCTGTACAGATTTCATGCGCCCAATAATTATTGCAATGCCAAATGAAGGTCTCTTTTTACAAAGTGGCATACTGAATGTGGAGAAGCCCATTCAATTCCCATGGGCTTTTTCACATTTAGCACAGATTAATTGGTAGCATCACTTTGTTAAAGGAGCCCAAAATGTTTAAAAGAAAGGTGTACATGCTTTTTTAAAAATTGTAGACTCCTGTGGGTAAGAAACTGCAATAGTCATATATTATGCTATATTTCATAAATTTGCAAGTCTTTTTTTTTACAAATCTTTATTCATTTTGCACAATAAATAACAGTTAAAATTGAATACAACACTTGTAACTTTATCATATTCAGCATTAAAACATTATAATTTTAACCCAATCCCTCCCAACCCAACCGTAATCTATGCATTCACAAAACTCCTATATAATATGTATGTGTATATATATTATATAGGAGTTTTGTGAATGCATAGATTACGGTTGGGTTGGGAGGGATTGGGTTAAAATTATAATGTTTTAATGCTGATTATGATAAAGTTACAAGTGTTGTATTCAATTTTAACTGTTATTTATTGTTACACTTGTTATATGAGATATATATATATATATATATATATATATATATATATATATATATATATATATATATATATATATATATATATATATATATATATATATATTTATTTATATATATTTTTTTTCTGGGCAGTTTCCTCCTGCTTCTCTGGGCTTCCAGCTCAGGCTTAGGGTCTAATATCATGAACCCTTCTTAGCCACCTGGGGCTTTTCTCACCCAATTATTTTATTACTCTCCCATTTCAGCCCAACCATTTCAGTAAGGGATAGCTCAGGGAGCAGAAGCCTGATCTGGGGTTCAAACCAAAGTCTCCCACATTAACATGCAGCATTTGTCCTGCAACCAAGAAGTGTTTGTATAATTACGAAGCCTGCACTGCTGTCACTAATATTTCATGGTTTGAACAGTAAGTTAGGCGTTCTAAGGTGGCTGCTTAAGGGAAATATGGGGAACATATAGTGCATACTCAGAGCTCCAGGATAAAAAAGTAGTTCTAATCTGTCATATCGTTGTTAATATGCAGTCCTCAACCCTCTCCCTCCACAGCTCATTGAGAGGGGATTGACAAGAAAAGCAGGTTTGGTTTTGGCACTCTAGACTTGACAGAAACCAAGGTTAGATGATGGCAGGCAGCTTATAAGACCTGTTAAAAGTTTATCCTCAAAGAAAAGATTGCCTCTGCAGGTTGTTTTTTATTCTGTTTAGATCTCTTTCTTTTTGTATCTGAAATTAATAACTGTGTTTCTAGTGCAATAGATGTATCATTCTGGACGGAAGGTTTATATCCCAGTACCCGCGAGCTGTGCAGAAGGGATCCACCCTGGTTTTTTAATCCCTCCTACTTCACAGAAGGCTCTGCTGCCCTCTACAGTTTTTTCCTTGTGCACCTGAGCCGGAAGAAGTGTTTCTGATCTACTTTATTTTTTTTTTTCTTCATCGGTATTTTCATATATTTTTCCTCTTTTTCAGTGCTATGAGCTTCCCTGGTTGGGGGTCCAGTTCTGTCTGGGTGGAGGAGAAGCAGACGAAGGTCTGTAGCTGACAAACCAATCCCTTGTGGTACCTAAACCTTTTTGGAACTCAGAGCCGTTCCTTTCGGTAGCATTGCTTGCCTACTGTGTTGCAGAGGCTTGAACACAGGCTGTTAGGCATCTGTGGGGGGCTCAAATGTTGTTTATGAAGGTTTCTGCCTGTTCCCTGATGTTCCCCCACCTCTAAAACCCTAAAATCACTAGATTTTTAGTTTTCTTTTAGTGGGTTTTTTTTAGCCTTTTTATTGTGTCAAAATGCTGCACAGTGGCCATCTTGGATTTCTTGATATCCCCCCTCCAAAGTTCTCCAGAAGCTTCAAATCACCTCATTATGCCTCAAAACTGGCAGAGATGGAGTCCTCAGGCTCTTGACCCTATTTCATGCCAAGTTTGCGCTGGATGGGTGCCCAAAGAGCACCCTTACGCCATGTGCCACACAGCATGTGAAGGGGGCGGGAGCAGTCAGCTTAGCTTCCCCTTTGATCTCTAGGGCTGAAGAAAGGGCGGGAAGCCTTTTGATTGGGGTTATATTCCTTTTAGAGCTCTGGGATGGTGGTCATCCTAGACGCAGAAGCTGCAGAGTCCAAAAGATGGAAGCTGGATTCCTCTACAGGCGACTCAGCACTACCTAGTACCCCATTTTATCCAGAATTTAATTTGATGTGGAAAGTCTTTCAGGACAACCAACCTTCGAAGGAGAAGTCTAAAGCATTTCAGACTGCATAGGAAGAGGGTAAGAATTCTTAGGGTGCGTCAACCTCTCTGGCTGTGGTTGGCCAGCATCTAGGGGACCTTTCCAAGGGAGATTCAGAGGATGAAGGGTCTTTTACTATGCCCTTGCTGTCTCAGGGCACGCCTTCCTTGTCAGGGGATGCACGGTCACAGACAGGTGCATGTGCATTAGACCTGATGGTGGCCTTTGATCAAGGTGATGATCCCATGATCCTTTGTTTATTCAAACCCTTGACTGCTGATTCGCTATGAGAGTTAAACTTGTACTCCCAGCAGGTCCTCTCTGTTCCCTCCTCTATTATGAGTGGAGTGAAAGCCCAGTCTTCTACATTTCCCTGGCGTCCCGATACCATTGGGATATTCCTGAAGAGTCCCTTAAAGTTGCCAGGACTATGGTTTGACTGTAGCCAAAGGCACGGGAGTGGCACTAGCTGTTTCCTTAGTCCAAGGTGGATTCCTTACCAAGCAAAGGAGGCGTGGTTCTAGGTTGTAAAGGATATGCAGGATCGCAGAGTGGAGACAGTTCAAGGCTTTGGCCTTGGGAATCAAAGCAACTACAGCGGCCTCCTTTGTGACCCATGCCTGTCATTCCAGGTTTCTGAATCTTGAGTGGGTGAGCAATGAGTCTTTAACCCAGCAGATGCCCTGTATGACATTATCAAGGTCATGAGTTTACCCACAGAATGCACTGGATCAGGCAATGGGCTTGTGACTCCCACCTCTAAGGCTACTCTCAGCAGACCCAGAACCTTGAGCACAGGTGTCAAGCACAAGGCCCGCGGGCCGATTCTGGCCTTCCTGGCCTTTTTATGTGGCCCGTGGTCCAATGCGGCATTTTCATTGCTGTCCCCGGGTGTTTTATCTTCTGGTCGGCTCCCTCACTGCTGCAGTGTGCACAAAGCTGAGGGCAGCAGCTCCTATGCACATCCTGCGCCTCATCCAGAAGCATTTCCTTTGACATTGAGATGTCACAGAGAAGGCTTCCGGTTCAGGTGCAGCAGTGAGGAGTGAGCCGACCAGAAGATAAAACACCTGGGGGTGGCAGTGAAAGCATAAGACACCCTCCGGAGGGAGGCACCTAGTTAAGGCACAAAATGGAGGGAGGGAAAGGGGCGTATTTGGACTCAAGAAAGAGGAAGCACAAACTTCGGACAAATGATAGAAGGGAAGGGCCATTAACTTGGGACATAGAATGAAGGGAAGGAGAGAGCCATAGAATGGAAGGAGAGAGAGAGAGAGAATGAGGGAAAGAAATGCTGAGGTGCGGGAGGGAATAAAAAGGGAGAATTGGGTGTCAGAGAGAGAAAGAGAGATTGGTGCACGAGATGAAGGAAAAGAATTGTTGGGCAGAGAGGGAGGGAGAGAGAGAATTATTGGACATGGTGGTGGGAAAGGAGTGAAGTAGAGAGATGCATGGGGAAGAGAGAGAGAAATGCCAGACCACGGAGTGTAAGGGAAGGAGGGGAGAAAGAGATGCCAGACTGCAGGAAGGAGATATGTTAGACCTTGGGAAGAAGGAGGAATTGAGAGAGAGATGCTAGACCATAGGAGAGGAGAGAGATTCCAGGCTATGGGAAAGAGAGGAGAAAGATGCCAGACCATATGAGGGGGAAGGGGGAAGACAGTTGTCTGACCATGGGAGAGGGATGGTGCATAGGGATGGGGGAAGGGAAGACAGAGGGAGGAGTTTTAAAAAATATATATTTTAAACTTTTTAACACTTATTGGAAACTGCTTTGATTATAAAAGCGGTATATATGAAGACTTAAATAAACTTGAAACTTGCACAGCAATGGGTGCGGCAGGGAAGAGATAAGAAGAAATGCTTCTTATGGATAGATGAGAACAGGAGAGAAGAAAGAAGTAGAAGATGGGACACATGGGTAGATGGAAAGGGAAGACATGGAAAAGTAGATAGATTTTGAGAAGAAAGCAGAAAAATGGAAGAAAGTTGAATGTTAAAAGTTAATACTAAAGATGGATGTATGGCAGAAAGCGAAGAAGAGAAAAACAGCAAATGGATAAGGTGGCCCTGAATACACATTTAAGAGCACAGACAGAAGGAAGTGCAGCCAGAGATTGGGAAAAGAGGGTTGGAAAACCAAAATCACCAGACAACAAAGGTAGGGGGATTAATTTTATTTTCAATTTAGTGATTGAATTGTGTCAATTTTGAGAATTGACACCTGCTGTCTATATTTTGCACTGTTCAGAAAGAAATGCATTTGGTTCTTTTTCCTCTGGGGTTGTACTGCATGCAGAGTCTTGAATCTTAGGGTTTCATTTGTATATATTAGTACTTTTAATTTTTGGTCCCGTATTTGCATAGGGGTTATCTCTGTTTTGGTAGGAATGGATGTTGAGAAGCATACAGTGTGCTTTGCGAAGTTTAATTTTGTGGTTAACCATTATATGTTGTTGTTAAGATTCTATTGTCTGTATATATGAAAAATGAATGAAAAAATGGTGTTACAATTAGTACTATTATGTGGCGGGGTCTGGCCTGCGACTTAACCTGTGTTTTAGATTTCGTCCCCTTAATGTGATTGAGTTTGACACCCCATTAAAGGCAGATACTCCATATACTTAAACGTGCAAAAGAGAGGCTCAGATGATTGGAGACCCATTATCGATCTTATATCAATGCAGCGCTTTCGCATGGAGACAGTTCGATCTGTCATAGCGGCAGTTACTCCAGGGGAGTTCCTAGCCTCAATGGATTTTAGAGAGGCCTATTTGCATATTTCCAGAACACAGAAAGTTCCTGAGGTTTCATGTTCTGGAAAACTATTACCAGTTATTGGCCCTTACCTTTGGACGCATGTTCACCAAGGTGATGATAGTAGTGGCTGTCTACCTGTGGAAGAAGGGCTTACTGGCTGATCAGAGCTCCATTGTTTTCTGAAGGAGAGCAAGTGGTGTATATGGACTACCTGCCCGAGCCCAAATATTTGGGCAGCACAGGCTCTATGGCCATCTTCAGAAGGAGTCCAGTTCAGATGTTAATTGTGTCCCTCCTCTACTTCAGTGGGAGCTCTACTGCCACATGTATTTTTTCCCTTCTGCACATGAGCCTGAAGGAGTGTTTCTGATTTGATCTCCACTTTTTTTCTTTAATGTTTGGGTTTGGTTTTTTTATCCTTTTTTTTTTTTGGGGGGGGGGGTTGAGCTCTGAGCATTCTATTCAACTCTGTGTAGAGAAAACACAGACTATGGTCTGCAACTGACAGGCTGATCCCTGGTGGTACCTGTTGACCAGCAGGTATTAATTTCTTTGGAGTTTGGGGCCGTCCCTGTTTTTCCTTACCCACTGTTTAGCAAGGGATTGAGTGCAGGCTGTTAGGCACCCTTAGGAGGCTCGGCAATGTCTTGCAAACTGCTGGTTGTGCTCTTCACCACCACCTGCCTGTTCGCATGTCTGCGGGGGTGGAGATGAGATCAGGCACAGTGTCTGACCAGTGTTAATGAGGCATTCCCAGCATGAGGCAGTGATTCTGCTCCTTCCAGCTATTGCTAGAGAGCCGAGGCAGGCTGCAGCACATTTCTAACACAGGTCACAATGAGAACAGGCTGTCACAGCCTATGAGGTGAATTGGGAGGGGGAGGGAGTCTGAGACTTACTATTTTGAAGGTTTCTGCATGTCCCCCTGTGTTCCCCCACCCGCAAAATCCTAAAATTGCTCTTTTTAGACTTTGTTTAGTGTGTTAAAATAGCGATTTTTGGTGCAATTTTCTTAGCAGTGGCCATCTTGGATTTTTAGCGATCTTTTTTCAAAAGTTCCCTGCACTTCCAAAACTACAATTTTTGCATCAAACCTTGGGTTCTTCTGCATCAAATCCTTGCCAGGATTGCGTAAATTTAGCGACCCAGGAGTTTCCTTGTGCTGCGTGGTACGGCCGGTAGAGGTGATAACGCCATGCTTAGCCTCTCCCCTTACTAAGCAGGTGACAAAACACATGGCTAGCCGTTGGGGCTGCCTTCTCTCTTTTTGGGGCTTGGCAAGGCTGAAGGTTCTGTGCGAAATGATGTGTATGCCCTTCAGCCCAAGAAATGCAAGGTCAAGTTTTCTAAGGCTGACTCTGCTTTTCAGGTTCCGGAGGCCTTCGCAGATTTTATGAACTGCTTTTCAGGACAGTGGTGCTTCTCCTGCGCAGTCCAGCTCTGCCTCCAACTTGTCTCTCAGCAGCTTTGCCTCCTTAGGTACGTCCTTCTCAGCTGCTCCTGTTCCTGATTTGACTGACCTGGATTTGGGAGATACTTCTGATGATGATCAGCTTTCTGACCCCTTGTTCTGGGGATGCTTTTCCTGTGGCTGGGAACCCGGGACAGTATGCTGGATCTTTCGATCCTTCTATGGCTTTCAAACCAGGGGATGATCCTACGGTTCTGTATTTCTTTGCTGCTTTGTCAGAGCTCATTCCTGAGTGTCTGCATGAGTTGTATTTGGTCTTAGCTGGCTCCTTCTACCTCCAGAATGGAGTGCGAGCTCAATCTTCAATTTTTTCTTGGCATCCTAATGTGAGCATTCTGATCTAGGAGCTGTGGGACTGCAAGAAGTCACAATCTTGAAGTGGAGAGAACCATGTCCTACAAGTATCCTAAGGCACAAGAGTGCCAGCAGTTTTTGCATCAGCCTAAGGTGGGCTCCTTTGTTGCACAGGTGACTAAGTGCATCTTCCTTCCCAGCAAGGGTGGTGTGATGCTCAAGGCCATGCAGGACTGCTATGTGGTTGTGCTTCTAAGGATATTCTTGAAGCTTTAGCTCTGGGAGTCGAGGCTGCCTCGGCGGTGTCCTTTGTGCTTGTTTGTCCAGGCTGCATACTTAATAGGATATAGAACTGCCTCCTCAGCTTGGATTAGGTTGCTGATGCTCAGTATGATCTCATGCGAGTTCTGGGTACGGCATTAGCATATTTGATTTCTGCTCGCAGAATGCTCTGGATCAGACAATGGACAAAAATAAAAGGTGATTCCACCTCTAAAGCGCCTCTTGTGAGGCTCCCTTTTAAGGGACAGTTCTTATTTGGCAAAGGCCTGGATGACCTTAAACTTCTGAGCTGGACCATTGTCCTCCAACCCTACCAGACAATAGACCCAGAACTTTAGAAGGTTCAGAGTGCTCTAATTTCGTGACTCCAGGCATTCTCATTCATATTCCAGTTCTATGGGTCAAAGATTTTCCCAGAAATACAGGCAGAGGTTCTTTGGCTCCACGTGTTATCAGTCTTCTGACTCCTGACTTCTGCGGGAAGTTACAATGACACCAGGCCGAGGGAGCCCCCTTTGCATATAGGGGGCAGGCTTTCAGTGTTCCTTCAGGCCTGGATTCAACTTACGTTTGACCAGTGGGTTCTGGAAATTATGCAGTCCGGCTACAAACTGGAATTTGCCCAGCTTTTGACAGATTGGTTGGTGGGCTCTCCTACGGAGCGCCCAGACAAGGCGGTCAAGGTGCAGGTCACTGTTCAACACTTGTTGGATATTCCAGCCATAGAACCTGTGCTACCCGAATACTCAGGCTTGGACAGATACTTCATTATTCCAAAGAAGGGCTCTGACAATTGGAGGCCCATCCTATACCTTATGCATATAGCCAGTACGATCTGTCATAGTGGCGGTGGCTCCAGGAGAGTTCCTGGTCTTTCTGAGTCTTACAGAGGCTTACTTGCATAGTCCATTTTCCCAGGACACCACAAGTTTCTCTGGTTTTATGTTCTGGAGAATCATTACCAATTTTCAGCTCTGCCTTTTGGTCTGGCAACAGCTCCTCGTACATTCCCCAAGGTGATGGTGGTTGTGGCAACCCATTTACGGAAGATGGGGCTTCAGGTACACCCCTACTTGGACAATTGGCTGATTAGAGTCGCCTCATTCTCTGAGGATCAGCACACGGTGGATCAGGTGATCCAGGTCCTGGACAAGCTGAGTTGGATTGTGGATTACAGGAAGAGCTATTCGATACCAATGCAGTCCCTGGAATACCTGAGGGTGTTATTCGACATGGCAGCAGGCTGCGTATATCGTCCAGAGGCATTCAGACTAAAGTTGTGCTCTCAGATTTCTTGTCTCGTAGAGGGGCAGCAGAATGAATACACTTTTGGGTCAGCAATACGATCTTGAACTTTATGCAATGGCAGATTGGTAGCCAGTGAAGTGACTTAAGGAGAGGGGTGACATGAGCATAGACCATCTATAAGAAAATTAAAGCTGAAGTGGAACTGGACCCTGCAACACGACAGTGACCCAAAACATACTAGTAAATCTACCAAGGACTGGCTGAAAACTAAGAAATGGAGAGTCTTGGAGTGGTCAAGTCAAAGCCCTGATCTTAATCCCATTGAGATGCTGTAGGGTGACTTGAAACGGGCTGTACATGCAACCAACCTCTCAAACATCTCACAGCTGAAAGAATTCTGCATTGAGGAGTGGGCCAAACTTTCCTCAGACTGATCTCAGAGACTGGTAGATGGCTACAAGAAGCGTCTCACTGCAATTATTTCAGCCAAAGGGGGTAACACTAACTACAGTGTTTCCCTGAAAATAAGACTTATCCCAAATATAAGCCCTAGCATGATTTTAAAGATGCCCTGCCCCAAATATAAGCCCGTTAAGATTGACGACATCATCAATGATGTGGCAGAGGGACAGCCCTGGCGGGGAGGGCCACGAAGCAGCCCATTCAGAGTGCTGCTGCTGTTTTTGGAGGCCTCAGAGGTATGGTTTGTCAGTCTCACAATGGGAGGGTCGATGGGATTTTGTTGCACAGAGGGATAGGAGGGAGGCATAGAAAGATGCTGAACAAGGAGATGGGTGAAAGGGGAGGAAATATGCTGCATATGGGGGGAGAGAAAGGAAAGAGGAAGAATTGGGGTGGAGAGGAAGGGAGAGATGATTATTGTACATGAAAAAAATGACATCCCCTAAAAATAAGCCCTAATGCGTTTTTGGACCTCAAATTAATATATAAGACCCTGTCTTATTTTCAGGGAAATGCAGTATTAAGAGTGTAGGGTGTCCTAATTTTATTCCTCAGTTAGCATATACATTTTTGTGGATAGCTTTTGTTTCATGAGTAAATCAAGGAAAATTTTTGTTGTTTACCTGCAATTACATCACTTTCTTTTCCAGAGCTAAATAAAAAAAAAATTGTCTATGTGAATATTTCTTAAGATAGAACTGAATATTTCATGGGGTGTCCTAATTTTTTCACATGACTGTATGTACTTGAACTAGCCAGTGTACAGATGGTTATGTTCCTACTGATTTACAGATTAGACCAGTGGTTCCCAACCCTGTCCTGGGGGACCACCAGCCAGTCGGGTTGGGATAGCCCTAATGAATAAGCATTAGAGAGATTTGCATATAATTGAGGTGACAGGCAAGCAAATCTGCCCATGCATATTCATTAGGGCTATCCTGAAAACCTGACTGGCTGGTGGTCCTCCAGGACAGAGTTGGGAACCAATGGATTAGACTATATAAGGGGCTTCAAACAAAGTGAAATCTTTTGCGCTGGAAAGTACACAGCCAATTAAAGTAGCCTGAATTACTGCATATAGGATCACGAAATATGATTTGCCTATGTCTATTTTTACATGCTATCAGTGCTATATTGTGGGGAGGGTGGGGTTGGTACCTTTTCTCTTTTTGTAAAACGTATTTGATAAGACCAAGGCTATTTGTTTTGTTTTTCCATAGGGTGTCTGTTTCAGGTAGAGCCATAAATCATCATCATTGCAGCAAAAGCACTGTACATTTATAAAACTTGAATTTTCAACCACTTTGCACTTTTCATACTTTACAGAAGTAGTTATAGATAGAACTTAACTTATTTGCATCAAGTCTGAAGTTGAAGTTGGTTGCCTACACCAGTGTTTCCTAAGTTGGTCCTGGAGTACCCCCTTGCCAGTCACGTTTTCAGAATAGGCATGAAAGAAATCTACATACAAGGGAGGCAGTGTATGCAAATCAATCTCACACAAGGTCGTTGTGGATATCCTGAACACCTGACCGTGTAAACCGCTTTGGTTGTATCAACAGAGAAGCGGTATATCAAATCCATTATCCTTTTTGGGTAATCTGAAATTATTGAGCCCTGTTCTTGCATTTTCCTAGTAGGGAGGAGTAGAGCCTCTTCTGTTGTAGTCCATTTTGTGATTAAATTTCTTTTAAAGATTATTTTTAAGCCAGTTTATAAATTAGATTGAACACTTTAAGTAAACAAAAGCCATCTAGTCTTCTGAAAAACAGTTCAATGTAACCCTCTTTTCCTGATCTGGGCTCCCAACTCTGACCATACCTTCAGATTATTATCCATCATCTCAATATTTGACTACTTTCATCAACACGTCATGACACATCACGTCTAACTTTCCATCATTTGATTTAAAAAGTATACAAAGGGGATGATTCTATAAAGCGATACTTCACCTTCTGATCCTGGGCAAATCACTTAACCCTCCATTGCCTCAGTACAAAACCTAGGGCCTCATCTACTAAACCTTGCTAGCGGTTTTAGCGCAGAAAGCCACACTGGATGGCCCGTGCTGGTCCCGACGCTCATAGGAACTCGAGCGTCGGGAGCAATGCAGGCCATTCTGAACAGCTCCCCGTGCTAAAACCACTAGCGCGGTTTAGTAGAAGAGGGGATTAAACTGTGAGGCTACTAAGGACAGAGGAAGTACCTGCATATATGTAATCTGCTTTCAAGAAATCTTAATAATACAAGGCCTGTACCAAAATGTAAAGCAACTAGGATGCTGTCTTTTTATTGTGAGATATTGTTAGTAATAGGAAAGTGAACAAGTTAGTGCTTTGTTTCCTAGAAAACTTTTATAAGCATTTAAAGTAACCCCCTTCAACCATTTTTAAGGAACTGAATCCTGTTACAATTAGTGTTCTACAGTGTTGTAATTACCTTTTCTATTAAGGTCTCTT
This sequence comes from Geotrypetes seraphini, assembly GCF_902459505.1. Classification (NCBI taxonomy): domain Eukaryota; kingdom Metazoa; phylum Chordata; class Amphibia; order Gymnophiona; family Dermophiidae; genus Geotrypetes; species Geotrypetes seraphini. Next base: position 69,599,043 of record NC_047084.1, on the reverse strand, counting down.
CATGTTTAATTTCCTTAAATCCATCAGTTCTATAGACCACCAGTTAACTTTTTTTTATGTAATCTGGAATTTTGTATCTGCCTTTATTGTTGTCAGTTTGAAGATTTTATAACTGCATATATTTCTTGTACTATGTGTTTTTCTTTACATATGATAAAATATGAAGGGTTTGTCATTAAGTTGTTTTGCTAAAAGTTTAGTTTTAGGAAGCTTCTGGTCGTCAGATTTCAAATAAACACTTCAAAATAATCCTTTTCTAAAGTTATCCTAACAATTTAAAAACATATATATATACATCCTTAAAATTACTATATTATATATTGAATTTAATATATATTTTATTAATGTAAGATTACTAGAACTGTAGACAGATTTGGGCATAATACAAGTATTAGCAATAAATTACTTTTACAAGTAACTTTTTTTTCACAGTAACATACCTAGACTACTAACATTCCTGTATCCTAATGAAACCTGTAACTGTTTTATACTGTTTCATATTACTTTCCAAAAGTAATATATGTTTTATCCAACACTGGTTATTCATTACTTTTAAAAGTATATGTTGCTAGTAATATATTACTGATAATATTACTTTTCTTTAGCCTTTACTTCAAATTTTTTTTTTTTGTTTCCTTTGACAACTGGAATTCTTCCTCTCAGATTTTGATTTATTATCTTGTTCACCACTATCTCATGAAGAAAGATCATATTAAATTATAATAGGTAGCTCATTGGTTAGAGCAGGGGTCTCCAAAGTACTTCCTTGAGGGCCGAATCCAATCAGGTTTTCAGGATTTCCCCAATAAATATGCATGATATCTATGTGCATGCACTGCTTTCAATGCATATTCATTGGGGAAATCCTGAAAACCCGATTGGACTCTGCCCTCAAGGAGGGACTTTGGAGACCGCTGTGTTAGAGCTGCACCCTGAGGTTGTGGGTTTAAATCCCATGCTGTTTCTTTGACCCTGGGCAAGTCACTTAATCCCCCATTGCCCCAGCTACATTCGATAGAGTGTGAGCCTACCAGGACAGTTTAAGTGGTATATAAATACTAAAATAAATATTACTAGTGTTGTTCAAAGTACTTAAGTATTAAAAAGTACAGTGAAGAACACATTAAAAATTTAAGTAATAAGTTTGTAGATGGCAGTCTCCATTAACAAATCTGTGCTTGCAAAGATGGATTTATAAAGTTCAGCTGTCATACTTCTCTCCAATGGTAGTCAAGTTGATGATGCAGATGAGAAATGCAGACACCTTTCAAATATAGCACTGTGAAGCATGAATGGTGAGCATTTTTACTGGGTAATTTTGTATGCTATATTGATTAAATTTATACATGTGTATCTTGTATTGTAATGCTTATTGTGAATGTAGTATTGTAACCCACCTTGTTAAAGGGGGGATATAACTAAATAAACCTTAAAGACTATATGTGGACCATTTAGCACTGAATCTAGTATTCCAAGCTCATCAACCTTACATGGTTCAATATATGCTTATCTTGTTCAATTAAGATGCACAGCTTGTCCTCCAACCTGTTGATCCACTCACAGTCTGAATTGGCCACTATCTTGCCTGAAGCAGATAAACAGAGAATCTATCTTACATAACTAGCAAATGATATTTTGAAGATTCCTTCTTTGGTGTTAAAATAGGTGTGGTCACCATTATGAACCACTTAGTAGTGCCTCTACCATCTTTATCATCCTCTTGATTAGAGGTAGGCAATTCCGCTCATCGAGAGCCACAGGCAGGTTTTCAGGATATCCACAATAAATATGCATGAGATAGATTTGCTTCTCAAGGAGGCAGTGCATGCAAATCCATCTCATATATTCATTGTGGTTATCCTTAAAACCTGACCGGAATTGCCTACCCCTGCTCTAGATGAATGAGCACAATGTATTGAGTTTTTACTGATAACTACAGCAAACTCAGAGAGAAAGGAAGAAATAAAGCAGAGTACACCTGCCCAACCAAAGCAACTGCTTCTCTTAATGTTTTATTCAGGCACAGCTAATGTCCTTACAAACACATGAGGAGTTGGCTAACACCTCAGCTTTCAGAGGGGGTGGAGCAAGATGCACGCCCTGAGAGTTTGCATGCTTCTTGTTGCTATGGGAAGAAAGGAGGTGGATCTTATTCTACACCTAGCACTGTCTCCAGACCCATGGATAGACATGTTTAGTGCCAGGCTACATTAGTGTCTAGAGTAGGGCTGCATGCTTGCTTCCTTGGCCTTGGTATTATTGTTGAGCCCAGAAACATGGTAGCCCCTGCTGACCTTAGAGAAGGCTGAAGCTGTAGGAGGAGAGAGTTCCCTCTCCCAGAGAAATGCTTGAAGCAGGAACAACTATAGCAGATAAAAGAGAGTTTTTCCTCTCCTAGAGAGATCAGCTATCTACTTCTGCCTTGGGGATTGAAAATAATTATGTGGCAATTCCTACTTTTCCTGAATTTTGCTTGCAAATACTGATTTTTCCTTGTATTTTATTAGGACAGCTATCAGAGGGGTTGGATAAAATGCTGTCTGTTCAATTCTTGGCATATTTTCAAAATATTCATGTCTACTAAGGATCAGACTAAGGACTTAAAATCATTGACTGAGCTTTGTCTGTAGATACTAAAATTAAATCTGGGACTCCAACATGATTTAACTTGATGAAGGACAATTAATTTGTTGCATAATAAGTTGGAAAATATTTTATGTGCAAAACTAAACAGGGAAAATGTTCAGGACTCTGATTCATTGGAAAAAGATGTTGGTCAGAAGTAGTAGCTGTCCCTAATGCCTTAATAATAACTTTAGCACATAAATCAGAGTGTTTTGAGAATTTTTTTAATGTTTTGTGATTAGAGTTTTTCCTGACATTTTTGGGAGTATTCAGAAGATGACAGTTTTTGTTCTTATGCTCAAGAGTGCTGCAAGAGCTTCCTTGTTTCTGAAGTTTCCTTGTAAATGTAATGTTTGATATAAGGGCTCAAAATATATTTTTTCAATCTTTTCTCAGTTGTCTTTATTTCTCAAGTGACAATTGCAGTGGGAACTACCTCCACATTAGTATAAGCTGTTATCAGTAAGAGTGCCGTTTCCTTTATCTTAGAGCAGTGAACATGCTCCTGAGTGTTGCTATTCCCTCCCCCCTTGTAATGGAGTAATGAGAGGGTCCTGTTTATTAGGAATGTGGTTTTTTTTATTGCCTATGTATATTTCTGAACGTGTATTTTTGAAATACACTCATTTTCTGTTTGAATAATCCTGTAAATTATTGTTAAACTGCATAAATAAATTGCAAAAATAATTCCCTTGCTTTCACTCTTTGTTACAGATTGACCTCTTCCTTGGTTTCAGATACTTTAGGACAGCAGTTCCAAACCCTGTGCAGGGCCACATTTTGGATTTGTAGGTACTTAGAAGGCCGCAGAAAAAAAATAGTTAATGTTTTATTAAAGAAATGACAACTTTACATGAGGTAAAACTTGTTATAGTAACAATAACAAGTTTTACCTCATGAAAAGTTGTCATAGAGTTGTAATATAGTTTATAAATCTTTCCTTAATTGCTTCTAATGCAGAAAGTGAAAAACTTTCAAAGTATCAACTGCAAGAGACAAGATTTTGGACCATTTTGAGGACCTCACTTTTATAAAGAATGAAAAAAAACTACTTGCTCAAAAGTCAGAATAGCCAAAAAAATTGTACTATTTTAAATGAGAGATGATAATATCCAAGACAGCTAAACTGTCATAATATGAGGAAATAATCTCAGCATACATTTAATATTCCTTAGAGAAATTGACAACTGGGACTGGTTAAGCTCTGTTGTACACACTTCTTTACATTTCACTAATAATGCAGAAACCCAAAGGACCAATGTTTCTGAATATTAAAACCTCTTTTTCTCCGAGTAGTTAACTGTTTTTGGAGATTTCATTATACTGACTTGTACTTTTAAATATACAGTGGTGCCTCGCATAACGGACGCCTCGCACAGCGAACGCTGCGCACAACGAACTTTATGTCTTGATTCGTACAACGAACTTCGTTTCACACAACGAAGTCGCCCGAGCTGCATCCTTCCGCGCAGGCACTGCGCTTAACTGCCCTCTCTCCGCCTGGCTCCCTCTTGCCCCCCCCCCGACTCCCCGACACGATCGGGGCAAGAGGGAGCCCAAGCCCTCTTGCCCCCCCGACTCCCCGACACGATCGGGGCAAGAGGGAGCTCAAGCCCTCTTGCCCCCCCGACTCCCCGACACGATCGGGGCAAGAGGGAGCCCAAGCCCTCTTGCCCCCCCGACTCCCCGACACGATCGGGGCAAGAGGGAGCCCAAGCCCTCTTGCCCCCCCCGACTCCCCGACACGATCGGGGCAAGAGGGAGCTCAAGCCCTCTTGCCCCCCCGACTCCCCGACACGATCGGGGCAAGAGGGAGCCCAAGCCCTCTTGCCCCCCCGACTCCCCGACACGATCGGGCCAGGAGGGAGCCCAAGTCCTCCTGGCCACGGCGACCCCCTAACCCCACCCTGCACTACATTACGGGCAGGAGGGATCCCAGGCCCTCCTGCCCTCGACGCAACTCCCCCCCCCCAAGAACCTCCGACCGCCCCCCAGCCGCCCCGCGCCCCCCCTGGCCGACCCCCACGACACCCCCAACCCCCTTCCCCGTACCTTTCTGTAGTTGGCCGGACAGACGGGAGCCAAACCCGCCTGTCCGGCAGGCAGCCAACGACGGAATGAGGCCGGATTGGCCCATCCGTCCCAAAGCTCCGCCTACTGGTGGGGCCTAAGGCGCCTGGGCCAATCAGAATAGGCCCGGGAGCCTTAGGTCCCTCCTGGGGGCGGGGCCTGAGGCACATGGGCCCAACCCGACCATGTGCCTCAGGCCCTGCCCCCAGGAGGGACCTAAGGCTCCCGGGCCTATTCTGATTGGCCCAGGCGCCTTAGGCCCCACCAGTAGGCGGAGCTTTGGGACGGATGGGCCAATCCGGCCTCATTCCGTCGTTGGCTGCCTGCCGGACAGGCGGGTTTGGCTCCCGTCTGTCCGGCCAACTACAGAAAGGTACGGGGAAGGGGGTTGGGGGTGTCGTGGGGGTCGGCCAGGGGCGTCGCGGGTCGGCTGGGGGGCGGTCGGAGGTTCTTGGGGGGGGCGGTCGTTGGGGGGAGGGGGGGTTTGCGTCGAGGGCAGGAGGGCCTGGGATCCCTCCTGCTCGTAATGTAGTGCAGGGTGGGGTTAGGGGGTCGCCGTGGCCAGGAGGACTTGGGCTCCCTCCTGGCCCGATCGTGTCGGGGAGTCGGGGGGGCAAGAGGGCTTGGGCTCCCTCTTGCCCCGATCGTGTCGGGGCGGCGGGGGGCAAGAGGGCTTGGGCTCCCTCTTGCCCCGATCGTGTCGGGGAGTCGGGGGGGCAAGAGGGCTTGAGCTCCCTCTTGCCCCGATCGTGTCGGGGGTGCCAGGGACCACACGGAGTCACCCACCGTACCACCCGATTCGGGTAAGCGCAGGTATCGGTGGGTGGCTTATTTGCGGGGGGGTGCCTTATTTTACATTTTTTTCTAAAAAGGGGGGGCTGTCTTATTTGATGGCCCTGCCTTATCATCGGGGAAACACGGTAGAAAAAAAAAAAAATGAACAGTTAAGTCCCAGTTTTTGCCGCTGAGACTCTGCCCTCTCTCACTGTAAAATTAGACTCTACTTAGTCTGTCTTTAAATTTAAAAAATGTGTGTTGTTTTAAAAAACAATTATGTTTTTAGATGTATCTAAATAAAAATAATAACCAAAAATTTATCTTTTTTTATGTCATCTTAGCATATTTTATGCTGCAGAACGAATTATTTTTTTTTACATGTATTCCTATGGGAAAACGCGTTTCACATAACGAACGTTTCACATAACAAACTTGCTCCTGGAACCAATTAAGTTCGTTGTGTGAGGCACCACTGTACGTTGGAACCTTGGTTTACGAGCATAATTTACTCATCTATCAAAGAGAGTTTCCCCCATAGGAAGTAAGGGAAACTCGCTTGATACGTCCCATCCCCACCAAAGCACAGGACATGCAGTGCCGGAAAATCCTCCCTCTTCCTTAGGCTGGGCCATGAGCATCTGCGCATGCTCAAGGCCTTCTAGTTCTCACTCGAACTAGAAGGCCTTCAGCATGCGCAGATGCTCAAGGCCCAGCCTAAGGAAGAGGGAGGATTTTCCGGCACCAGCATATTCTGTGCTTTGGTGCTGGTGCCAGTGCCACATCGGGGTAAGAGATTGTGCTTAGGTGGGTGAGTGGGGGGGATGCCGGCTCGCGGGGGCACTCACAAACTGCGGAACTCGTAAACCGAGGTTTGACTGTATTTGACATTTTGGATATTTATACACAGCTGAAGCAGACTCTTCACCTCCAAAACAGGTCAATTCATTCAGGAAGTCACAATGCTACTGACCAACCAGGTCTTCCTTCTGGTTGATCTGCAAGCCACTAATATACTTACCATGGGCATATGAAGAAATTCCATAGCAAAAAGTAACAGAACACGTTTAATTCACAAAAGCAATATATGAAGAACTAGAAAAAATGAGGAAGATTTAATAATAAGTAGTGTCTCATTATAAGACATTTCACAAGTCTCTCAGTTAATTTCCACCTTCCCTGGTTAATGAATGCAAAATTCAGAAAAAAGGAAAAAAGTAAAACATTAAATTTTAAAACTCCAAGAGACCCTATATGTAATTAGTTGTGCTAAAAAAATCAAGGTCCTAATGATTCTTTCCACTTGTACATCTGCAAGGACAGTTGATTGTCCAATCTGATCAGCACTATCTGGGCTACCCAGTTTAAGTCCCAAAATGCTCACAGTAATATACTGGATTCAGAACGTACTGGGCCACCTGCTAACAGTTCATAACTACTCCAGAAGTAACAGTCTACCTCCAAAGTACTGAGAAACTTGGATATCCTCACTGGACCACCTAGCAACTGAGGCTAGTTACTGGAGACCACAGAAATGAGCTTTATATTTTGTGACCTGTCAAGTAACTTACTCAAAGACAGGTCAGACCATATAACCACATCTACATAATCAAATGGCAGTCAATCATCATTTATCTCCATCATGTGCACATATACAAAAGTGATATGGCTAAATTATTGGCAAAAAGAAGAAAAGGATTTATAAAGTCACTTCCAGATTGAAATGAAAGAGATGCATTCAAGTGCAGTCTCCCAGTATGGCAAAAGGACAGTCTGAAGCCAGCAAATTTGAGATTAATCAGATATTGTGTGAAAACAGTGCCTCTCTTTTAAAAATATGTATACAAATAGTTAATACTGTATGATACTTAACACTAATTTATCGGGTTGGTTGACCTCAGTTTTAAGCATTTATCAAAACAGTATACTGTATAATATCAAACCTATTCAATTTAAATTTAATATATACTTCTAGGTTTTGAAAAATGATAATGATTTTGCAGCACAATGGTTACTGTAAGGTTTGGTGATATCCGTTTTAAGTCTTTTTGCAGTATATCAATTCTACCAAGTGAAAACAGATTTCTTCTGCCTCCCCAGCTCAAGACAGGGAAGATTGTGTTAGATTCTCCTTCCATGGTCAGACTGGTTTTCATAACTTGAAAAAACCATCTCAATGTCAAAACTATGATGCTGTGTAGTACAGTCCAAGCCCTCTTCTTCGTCTCTACATTTCACAATTTTCATGTGATTCATCAAGGGAACTTTGTCACTCATCTAGGAGCACAGTACAAAGTGCATCTTCTGTGTCCATCATTATGGAAGCTATTGCTCCATCATTGAACTCAAATGAGGTTCCTCCATCCACCACCATGCAAGCATCCCAACAACGAGAGCGAAGACAAACCCTGAGAACAGAAGAGAACATTGATTTTTAGATTTGTCATTTTTTAAAGGTAGTTACATTACATTGTGCTTGTTAACCGCATAACCACAAGTTCAACGCGGTTTACAAAAGACTAACGATAAGCATAGTACAAATGAATTAATTAATCAGATACTTGGAAAATAGGTAAGTCTTCAGCTGTGTTCTAAAATGTTTATAAGAATAAGCTGTGAGCAATAGCGCTTGAAATTCTTTGTTGTGAGAGGTTGCTTGGTACGCTAGTATATGATCAAGACATTTTTTACTTCTACAGCCTTGGACAGAAGGAAAATTAAACAAAGGATGAGTTTTTCTGCTGTGTTTATGTGAAGCTAAGGAAAATCTATGGACCAAATAAGGAGGAGCTGATCCATACAGTACTTTGTAGTAAAAACAACACAGCTTAAACAGCACCCGAGTTTCTATAGGAAGCCACATTAATAGGATGTGACATGGTCATATTTCTTCAGACCATAGATCATCAGCCTGACCGCTGTGTTCTGTATTAGTATCTATCTCTCTAATTCTCTCTTAGTGCTTGTCAAATAGACAATGTTGCAATAATCAAGAAGACTCAGTAATAGTGATTGTACTAATAGTCAAAGCAGCAAATTCAAAATAGGATTTAATTGTTCGTAACCTCCACACAACTCCTAAAATTTTGATCATTGAATGAATTGTATATGTAATTGAATTTATACTAATGGAGGATTCAGGAAGAGTTTTACTAAGACGCCATGAAAAATTTAGTTATCCCAGGACAAGCAGGTAGCATATTCGCTACATGTGGGTGACGTCATCCACGGAGCCCCGTCGGACAGCTTTTCAAGCAAACTTGAAGTTTGAAACTTGAAGAAGATCTTAAAGTTTGCTAGTGCTACACTGCGCATGCGCCTTCCCGCTCAGCTAGGGGGCGTGTCTCCTCAGCGTGGCCTCAGTTCTTAGTTTTACACGGAGCCAGAAAGCACCGTCTCTCTTCTCTGCGTTTGAATATTAGTGTCTTCCTGCACCGCAACTTCTTTTGTTGTTTTTCTTCGATCGGAGTCGCTGTGCAACCCGCCTACAAATTTTTTTTTTCCTTCAAATGACTTCGACCGGGGGACCCCGGTCTTCGTGTGGCCGCAGCTACATCTTCTCCCTATGTCCCGGCCTGCTACCGGGTTTAAAAAGTGCACACAGTGGTGTCGGGTGATTTCTATTACTGACCTGCACCGTTGGTGTATCCTGTGCTTGGGTTCCAACTACCCTACCGACTCTTGCCCGCATTGTGCCACTCTCCAGCCTCCGGCTCTTCGGCGCCATGGATCAACCATTTGACAAGGCCTCGACCTCGGTCTCGGCCCCGAGCAAATCTCCCTCAGCCTCGAAGGTCCCGTCTGCTCTGGCCACTAAGGCCTCGGGCAAGTCTCCTCTTCCTCCTTCAGGTTCAGCTCTGCTACCGAAAAAGCCTTCCATGGAATCTCTGGCGTCCCAGGCAGTGAGTGCAGTCCTGCCAGCCTCGATGAGACCTCCTCCAAAGCGTTCGTCCAAGTTACGGGAATACTCTACCTTGAGGTTGCCCTTGGAGCGCACTGCTGCACCAGTCCGACCAGATCCGATGGTGTCGGTGCCGATGTTTGAGGACATGCTTAAGGCTATCCTGACCACGCAGATCTTCTCTATCCTGACCCAACTTGCCCCGGCCTTGACCCTGCTCCCTGTCCACCAGCCTGAGCATCGCGACGAGGTTCCCCGAGGCAAGCACCAATGGTCCCGCCAATTGTCTTGCCAATTGTCCTCGAGTGACCCTTCCTCTACTCCCTCAAGACAGGCGTCTTCAGCCGCCTGGCCTCGATCGAAGCACCATTCCAAGCGTGCCTCGTCTTTGCAGCGGCTGCCGATGAAACGGCAGAGGGACTCCCCTCCTCGGCAGGATAGGTTTCCGGTGCCTCGAGCCCTCAACACGCCGGGAGTCTGTCGGTTCCATCCCTCCTTGGTCTCCGAGTCGAGTCAAGGTCGAGGACTCCCTCCTCGCCGCTGCGTCGGGGGATCTCTTCCCCCCCAGGCTCTCCAAGACTCCGTTCCTCAGAACCCGGGGTCCTCGCCTTCCAGGCAGGTTAAGCGCAAGTATTCTTTGACGCCTCCGTAGTCTCAGTAGAGCTACTTCGGCGTCTATGCTTTTGGACATTGATGTCCCGGCGCAGTACTCGAGGGAAGCTTCTCCCTCCTTTTCGGCTGGACCTCCAGTCTGAATCCAAGTATACCCGGGAGTATTTGGAGGAGATGGAACTTCCTCATCCGCCGAGGGAATCTCTGCGTCTCCCTTTGAACCCAGTCTTATAGCAGACTTCCGTAATTTGAAGACGCCTTATGCTATTCCTGCCATACTGTCCAAGATGGAGTCCCGCTATCGGACAATCCCGTGCAAGGGGTTTGAAAAGGCTCAACTCTCCCACCAGTCCTTGGTGGTGGAGTCTTCTTTGAAGAAATCTAACCCCTCCAGAGTCTACGCTGCTGTGTCCCCAGGCAGAGAGGAGTGTACTATGGACAAGTTTGACGGCGCCTATATCAGAACTCGATGGCGAACCGGGTCCTGAATTACAATTTCAATTTCACATCCATCTCAAGCACTGCGTCAAATCCATGCCGTCTTTCCAGGCTGATTTGCCTCCCCACCGCCACTCGGAGTTCTACCAGCTTCAGGATATGCGGTCGCTATGTGTTGCCTGGCCTGGCTGTGAATAGTGAATATGGACCCGAACCTGCAGGACCGTTTGGCGAATATCCCGTGCTTGGGCAACGAGCTCTTCGATGACTCCATCGAGGCGGCTACCAAGCGCCTCTTAGAACATGAGCACTCCTTCACCTCCCTGGTGAGACCGAAGCCAAAGACTCCTCCTCCTAAATCATACAAATTGCCGCCCTGGCGTCAGTAGCAGCAGAGGGCCCCCCAAGAGCCTCAGGCATCTGCAGTGGCTAAACCAGCACCGTCTTTTTGACTATCCTGGTTTGAGCATGCCGCCCCCGTTCGTTCATGAGCCTTCTCCTCTACCCATTGGAGGTCTCAGCCTGTTCTGTCACCAGTGGGAGCTGCTTACATCAGACCTTTGGATTCTCTACATCATCCGAGAAGGTTACTCCCTTCAGTTCCTGAGGGTTTCTTCAGACCTGCCTCCAAGAGTGTCTTTCCAACAGATTGCAACTTCCCCTTCTTCAAGAGGCTCAAGCCCTCCTTCGCCTCCGGGCAGTGGAAGAGGTCCCCAAAAAGACCGGGGCCCTACGCCCTATCCTGGTCCTTAGAGCGTTGAACAAATTTCTGGTCAAGGAGAAGTTCCGCATACTCTCTCTTCCCACTTTGTATCCCCTGATGGACGAAGGGGATTGGCTATGCTCGCTGGATCTCAAAGAGGCCTACACTCACATTCCGATTCATCCGGCCTTTCACAGATTTCTAAGATTTCAGGTGGGGACTCTCCATCTACAATATCGAGTTCTCCCTTTCGGACACTTCCTGAGGGTCTTCATGAAGTGCCTCATGGTGGCGGTGGCCCTGCGGACGCAGGGTCTTCAAGAGTTTCCGTACCTTGACGACTGGCTCATCGGAGCAGTGTTGGATACGGTTTGCCTCCGCTCTTTTCTGCCTTGGCCTCAACAGGATGCCCTCGTTCGTCTATGCCAGAGGATCTCCATTCTGTCGACGTTTTCGGCCAAGCATATGATGATCTTGCTGGGGCACATGGTCTCCACCGTTCATGCAACTCCTTTCGCCAGACTTCACCTCCGAGTTCCTCAGTGGACCCTGGCATCCCAGTAGAGACAGGACCGGGATCCCGCCTCTCAAAACATTGCAGTGACTCCTTTGTTGAAACGATCTCGCTCTGCTGGTGGATGGTTTCTTCCAATCTTTACAGAAGTTTTCTCTTTCACGTGCCTCCTGCTCAGAAGGTCCTTACAATGGACTCTTCAGCATGCGCCTGGGAGGCTCACCTCGACGGTCTACGTACTCAAGGTCTCTGGGCCAGCGCCGATTGTTGCTGTCACATCAATCTGCTGGAGCTTCGGGCCATTTTCAGTGCTCTGAAGGCCTTTCGTCATTTGCTTTAGGATCGCGTGGTTCTGGTTTGGATAACTAGGTGGCGATGTATTATGTCAACAAACAGGGGGTACAGGATCCCTGTCCCTTTACCAAGAAGTTCTACGGCTCTGGGATTGGGCGATACATCACAACATCTTCATCCGAGCAGTCTACATCCAGGGCCAGCAGAACTGCCTGGCAGACAAATTGAGCCGCCTTCTCTAGCCACACGAATGGATGCTATACTCCTCCACTCTGCGGCAGATGTTTGCTCGATGGGGGACTCCACAGATAGACCTGTTTGCCTCCCCCTTCAACCACAAGTTGCCTCGTTTCTGCTCCAGGATTTACTCCCCGGACATCTCGAGGCGGATGCTTTCCTTCTCGATTGGACGGACCTGTTCCTCTATGCGTTCCCTCCATTCTCTCTGATTCTGAAAACTCTCATCCAGCTCAAGTCTATCCGCGCCACCATGGTTCTCCCTTCTGCTTCGACTCAGTGTCAGGGAGCCTCTGCTTCTGCCTGTGTTTCCTTCTCTGCTGTCTCAGAGTCAAGGTTCGCTGCTGCATCCCAATCTGCAGTCTCTGCACTTAACAGCTTAGTTCCTCTCGACGTGATTCCCTCCTTCCGTTTCTCTGTCTGTTCAGGATGTTCGAGGCCTCTCGGAAGAGTTCCACTCACCAGTGCTACACCCAGAAATGGACTAGATTTGCTGCGTGGTGTGCTACGCATTGCATGGAGCCACTGTCTGCCTCTTTGTCTTCCGTACTGGCTTATCTGCTGCACTTGTCTCGGACTGGTCTCAAATCGACATCTATTCGAGTCTACCTCAGTGCAATTGCTGCTTTTCATCAGCCGCTTGATGGGAAACCGCTCTCACTCCATCCGGTGGTTTCCCGGTTTATGAAAGGTCTTTTCAATGTCCATCCTCCACTCAAGCCTCCTCCGGTGGTTTGGGATCTGAATGTGGTTCTGGCTCAGTTGATGAAACCTCCCTTTGAGCCCATCGATAAGTCTCTTTTGAAATATCTCACTTGGAAAGTGGTGTTCCTGATTGCCCTCACGTCTGCTTGCAGAGTCAGTGAGCTGCAAGCTCTAGTTGCAGACCCGCCTTTTACTGTTTATCATGCAAAGGTGGTCCTTGGTACTCATCCTAAGTTCTTGCGGATTTCCACCTCAACCAATCCATTGTTCTTCCTGTGGTTTTTCCTAAGCCTCGTTCTCATCCTGGAGAAGTGGCGCTACACACTCAAGCTCATCGGATGGTTCCTAAACTCTTCATATCATTTGATCCAAATTGGTTGGGACGTCCTGTCTCTAAGCGCACCTTGTCTAACTGGTTAGCTGCTTGTATTTCCTTCTGCTACGCTCAGGCTGGTCTCCCGCTGCAGGGTCGGGTCACGGGGCCTAAAGTCAGAGCGATGGTGGCGTCTGTCGCTTTCCTCAGGTCCACGCCTATTGAGGAGATCTGCAAGGCCGACACTTGGTCCTCGGTTCATACCTTCACCTCACACTACTGTCTGGATATTTTTTCTAGATGCGACGGCCAGTTCGGCCAGTCAGTTTTGCATAATCTGTTCTCCTAAATTGCCAACTCTCCCACCGTCCCATTCTGGTTATCCTGGAGGTCACCCACATGTCGAGAATATGCTGCCTGCTTGTCCTGGGATAGAGCACAGTTACTTACCGTAACAGGTGTTATCCAGGGACAGCAGGCAGATATTCTCGCAAACTCCCCCCCCCGGTTGGCTTCTTTGCTAGCTATCTGAACTGAGGTCATGTTGAGGAGACACGCCCCCCTAGCTGAGCGGGAAGGCACACGCGCATGCGCGGTGCAGCACTAGCAAACTTTAAGATCTTTAATCAAGTTTGCTTGAAAAGCTGTCCGACGGGGCTCTGTGGATGACGTCACCCACATGTAGAGAATATCTGCCTGCTGTCCCTGGATAACACCTGTTACAGTAAGTAACTGCTTTTTGTCAGGATTGAGTTTAAGTTTAAATAGCTGCATCCAAATAGACATCTGTTTCATTATAGTTTCAATTTTAGTGGTGATCTGAGATATTTATTTATTTCTTCCATTTGTGCGTCGCAAGCTCTAGGTGACATTACAGAGGAAAGGGCTAGAAGACGGTAGGGAGAACTATGGAGGGCAGGAAGGAGAGGAGAGAAGCATGTAGAATATTTCATAGAAATTCCTAACTTTACAGGAGCATCATCTATGTAAATGATATCTAAATGAATTAAAGTAATATGTAAAAATAAATAGAAGGGAGGAACCGTTACACAATAGAATTCAGTTAATAAAATAAAAATAGGGGTAAAAACAATGGAATAAAATTTAAAATAATTCATAAACTGGAAGAAAAAATTGAAAAACAATCAAATAAGAACTGAGTTAAAGGCCTTACAATAGTGATGTCGTCAGCGTATCATCTATGACTTAGGGATGCAAGTGAATTCCTTCTGACAAAAAAATCATTTTTCAAATTAAAGCAATTACTACTGATTACAGCATATTGTGATCAATCTGCTTTTGCTGTACTGGTTGAGATGTTAAAATTATCTCACTTAGATTACTGTAACACACTTTGTCTATCTTCTAAACTGCTAAATAAGACAATTAATCCAGAACAATTCTGCTCAATTAATATTTAGAATGAAAACATTTGAGCACATTTCCTCAGTATTAGTTAATTTGCATTGGCTTTCCTTTCACAAGCAAAGGATAGATGATCCATTCTAAAGGATAGACGATCATCAGTTTTACAAAATAAAGAATACCACTATTCTGCAGCTATCCCTAATCACAACTGCATAACAATACTATGGTCATATCTGTACCAGGACCCTGGACTCTTATGAGCCCTGGAGATACCCCCTTCCCCCTGAACACCCCAAGACAAATTAAATGAGAAAGAAAAAAAAACAAACCCCCCACAAAGGCAGGGGGGGGGGGGAGGACCAGATGACCAGCAAAAGTGACCTTCTCATCACAGGATCCCCATTGCCAACACAACCATTAAGATCTCAAAGTTTCAGAGCATTAAGAATCCGGCTACAAGTTCTAGGAGGCAACGAGTATACATAAGGTCCTCATACTTGAAGGAAACATTTTGTTTGTCTAAAAGAACCTCGCACCCGACCCCTTTTGAGAAGCATGAGAGCATGTAAACAATTCCACCACAAAGGATGAGAACTTTTATCCTGCTGTTCAGATAGCCATATCTACAGATAAGTAATTTCATTTTCTCTGTGGGCAAGTAGAATAGCCAGTGCTCACACCTTAGCTACAGACTTTTTCAATTTAAAGAGAGAAAAAACAAAAGGTGCTCTCAATAGGCCGACATCAAAAACAGTTTTGTACTCTCTTTTTATATATTTTTTACAGAAGTTAACTTGGAAATATTGAGGAAATGGGATCTAAGTGAACAAAGTTGGATTCTAAATTTCAAAGAGATTCCAGAGGACAGAATGGCCAATCCTACAATCTCATCAAGAGTTCCTTTCCAAACAATGAGATGTAAACACATAAACTGATGTCTTTTTCAGCTCTGCAGATCTCTTCCATAGAAGCTGATCTGCTGTGCTACTGATCAGCTATAGCTCTGACATTGGCTTGAGATGGCTTAGGGAAATCCACTGTTTATTCCTAGGATAAGCAGCATAAAATCTGTTTTACTCCTTGGGATCTTGCCAAGTATTTGTGATTTGGGTTAGCCACTGTTGGAAACAGGATACTAGGCTTGATGGACCTTCGGTTTGTCAAAGGATGGCAACTCTCATGTTCTTGTGTAGGCCTTGACAAGATCCTTTAAGACCAAACATCTGTGGGCATAAGCAAAGGAGAGCCTCTTAGCCAAATGGAAAATGTATGCTTGGAAGTCTCAGATTTATGGGGCAAAAATAAACAAAACTGAGTGGAACAGAAGAGCAAGATTCATTTGCAATCCAAAGTATGTAAAAGATATGTTTGCCACTGTGAACTTTTGGTCTAAGGAAAATGTTGGAAGCAAGACTGATTTGTTAATGTCCAAATCCAAGAGCACTTTAAAAAAGCACACAGGATGAGTGCACAAAACCACTCTTGTCACTGAAAAACTCAGTGTTGGTGGATCATCACTAGGGCTTGTAGCTCACTGTGTGCTGAAGTGACCATCTAGGTAAAGTAATTCAGGATACCTGAATCCAATCCAATACAGTCTCTTATATACTGTAATTTTCTGCAAAGAATCTATGTGGTCTACAATAAGATTTAGAACAAGTTCTTAAGTTACATTGTTTGCAATAGCATTGGTTTAGGAAGGAGGGGTGAAGGGTAAGAAAATGGCTACAGACAGTCCCCGAGTGACAGACACCCAACTTAAGTATGACTCAAACTTAAGAACGCATTTGTGGATTCATTTTATTTCACCAAGCAGTATTTCCAGTGGCATAGACTCCTACACTTTTTCTGCAGCAGATTCAGGAATGATGCATGGCCACATTAAGAAGTATGTGGTTGTGAATGCTGTACCTCAGAGGGAACACTGGTAGGGGCAGTTGGCCCTTTCATCAGATGGGAGCAGATGTAAGCAATAAGCAAGAATCTTAAAATCTACAAGTTCTGAGTTGCAACAACAGTTAAAAAAATGTAACTCATCCTTAACCCAGAGACTGTTTGTATAATGAAAATAGGTATGTCTTTAGTTTCTTCCGGAATTATGTAATTGATGGGTTGTCTTAGGCAGTTTGGGCAGTTTGTTCCAAATGAGAGGTCCTTGGTATTTGAAGGTAGTTTCAAATATCTTCTTTTGCTGTACTTGTTGAGATGGGAAGGATAGTTTGTAGCACTGTGTAGTGCATGAGATGAAGGATCCAGTGGCTCAAAGGGATCTTTTCTTTAGCAGGTTTAGAAAAATGTGGAGGTTCCAATTAACATGGGTAGATCACAGGAGTGGACCTTTTGTCTTGAAGTGCTTCCAGTAACTCAGTATTCTTGTCACTATGCTTTGAAGAGGCTTAATGTCAATCCCTGTGGACAACACTCCACGTTGGTTGCCTCCAATGTTGAAGAATCAGTTGATTTACATCCTTGATGGCGTCTACATCAATGCTTAACATCAATTATGGCTCTGAGAAGGTTCAAAATTAGGCCCAAGGCACTGCAAGCACCAAATGTGAGCATCCATACTGGATACTGCTTTGCCAAACTGCCCTCAGTTCTTAAAGCTGCTGAGAGCTTGCTTTTTTTTTTACAGCACATCACTGAAAAATAAAGCCGCTGTAACAGGAGGTGAATGTGAACAAATTAATTAAATTTTTTAAGGCAATCAAAAATCCAGGCTAGATAAAAAGATCAATGTCTGACAAGCACACATTTGAGAACAACAATTAAAGTTCTCAGAGAAAGGAGAATGAGAATTTTTAATTGCTCTGTAGAAAAATAATGCATGAAGAGGTCCTGTATAACAACATGAGATATGTGATGACACTTCTCAAAGATTTCAAAAGTTTTTACTAAGTTGGAGAGGCTTATCTGTGCAGATTCTATTGGATGACGTCACCCAACTGTGAGGACTTGCTTACAGGCAGCAAGGACAGAGAGGAGGCGCTGGGAGGCTCAGCAGCAGCGTGCTGAGACTCGGGGAACCAGCGAAGGCGAGCGGCAAACCTTTCATCGCATCGGGGTAGGCGAGAGTAGCTCCGCCCACCCCCACCGCGTCAGCAGTAGGCGCTCGGGCCCCCTCCTTATAAGGAGGCGAGCCAACGGCGCGCGGCAAAGGCGCTCGCCTTAGCGAGAACGCCTTTGCGAAGGGCCTCTAATAGGCCGAATCTATACTCTAGTCTAAACTCTTTAAAAAAAAAAAAAAAAAAGCACACTCCTCTAGGCATTCTCTCTGCATACACATTTCCTCCACACTCTAAACTCTTATACACACTCACTCTCTCCACATACGCTTTTCTTACACACTCTCATCCAGGCAGATAGTCTTCTCCTGACACTCTCTATTCTCTCTCCAACTCTATTCTCATTACTTTTCTATTTTATACCTAATCTCTCTATCTTTGGATATGGCAGGGAGGACGCGGAGTACCAAGACTACCATCCAGTTCATCACGCCAACGTCTGGCGGGATCCAGGGGATGGTGCAGAAGGAGGAGGGTGGCACTGGACGGAGGGCAGAGGTTGCTGTGCAGACCGAGACCGCCCCCCCAAACCACGCTACAGTTTCTACTCAGACAGAGGAGATGGAGCAGCTGAACAAGGACATCCTACAGGAACTATGGAGCCTCAGGGAGGAGGTGCAGCGCTTAAGGAGCATCAGGGAGGACGAGGCCTTCATCGACGGAGCCATCAAGGAGATTTCCCACTTGGCAGCGCTGACCCATGACAGATACATCCTCGAGACACCCAAGTCTCCAGTTTTAAATTCCACGATCGGGGTGCAAGAAATGATAGGGGATACCGGTCCCTGGCAGCTGGTAACCTCCTCCACGGGAAAACGCAGAAACCCCCCCCCCCCCTTTTCTCACTTCCTTTTTCTTCTTTTTGTCCCAAACAGGGTAGCTCTACTTCTTCACCACAACTCAGCCTGAAAAACAGATACCACGTCTTGCAGGACATTACTACCGAGGAGGTAGCGGAAGAGGCTCGGGAAGACACCCAGCGCACAACTTGGACTCCAAAGCACGCTGATCAGCCCCCCCGGAAGGAGCGCAGAGTGGTAGTCATTGGGGACTCCATGCTGCGAGGAACCGAGGGTCCAATTTGCAGACCAGATTTGCAGTCAAGGGAGGTCTGCTGTCTCCCTGGAGCCAGGATTCGTGATGTCACCACCTGTCTCGATAAACTACTAAAACCTAATGACCATTTCCCTATGCTTCTTATCCATGTAGGTACGAACGACACTGCAAGGAACACCTCAGAGTACATACCCGATGACTTCAGAGCCCTGGGTAGGAAGCTGAAGCAAACAGGTGCACAGGTGGTCTTCTCATCCATCCTCCCAGTTAGAGACAGAGGAAGAGCCAGGGAAGAACGCATCCAACATACCAACAAGTGGCTTCGCAACTGGTGCATAGAGATGAACTTTGGATTCCTGGACCATGGAAAGGCACTCCAGGGACTGCAGGGACCGGACGGACTTCACCTGACCAGAAGAGGTAAAAAGGTACTTGGCCACCGTCTAGCCTGCCTACTTCGCAGGGCTTTAAACTAGGTAAGTTGGGGGAGGGTATCCACTCACATTCCAGAGCAGTAAGGAATCATCCTGTGGAGGCGAGACACAACCGCTCTTCTGAGCCCAAGGTAAGCACCCATAATACGCATGACAGCCCTAGCAAGCACAAGGGATGGAGGGCCATGTATGTCAATGCACACAGTTTAGGCAATAAAATTCTGCAATTGGAGACCGAGATGTGGTGGCGATATCCGAGACCTGGTTCACGGACTCTCATGGGTGGGATATGGCTATACCGGGTTACAGTTTACTTCGTCGAGACAGAGAGGGCAGGTTAGGCGGAGGGGTAGCGCTATACATTAAAGAAGGCATCAAAACCACCAGAATCACAGATGTTAAGTACACCGGGGAATCCCTCTGGGTGAACCTGGCCAGAGGGAGAGAAAAATGCCTGTATCTTGGTGTAGTATATAGACCTCCAAGACAACCGGAAGACAAGGACACGGAACTAATCGAAGACGTAGAAAATATCGCTCTACGGGGGGATGTTGTACTAATGGGAGACTTCAATATGCCGGATGTAGACTGGAGCACACCTTCAGCAACAACCAGC
Organism: Geotrypetes seraphini; assembly: GCF_902459505.1. Lineage (NCBI taxonomy): Eukaryota > Metazoa > Chordata > Amphibia > Gymnophiona > Dermophiidae > Geotrypetes > Geotrypetes seraphini. Next base: position 69,579,318 of record NC_047084.1, on the reverse strand, counting down.
GGCAGCAAGAGGCTATTAGCCTCCATAAGGGGAGCACGCCTCAATCAAATGGTAATGGAGCCCACTAGGGCCCAAACGATCCTTGACCTAGTACTCACCAATGGGGAAAGCGTCTCAGAAGTCTTCGTGGGAGATAAGCTAGCCTCCAGCAATCATAACATGGTATGGTTCCACCTGAGGAAAGGTTTCCATAGATCAAACACTAAAACAAAGGTACTCAACTTCCGAGGAACAGACTTTGCACGCATGGGAGTTTTCGTCCATCAGGCGCTCCAGGACCAAACTGAGACAGGGAATGTGGAGGATATGTGGTCATCCCTGAAATCTGTCATACACGAGGCAACCGGCCGTTACATAAAATCATCACATAAACGGCGAAGAAAAGACAAACCCCAGTGGTTCACCGCAGAGATCTCACGTCTCGTTAAGGAGAAGAAAAACGCATTTGCTTCCTTCAAACGCACGGGGAAAAGCGAAGATCAACTGCTACACAGGATCAAGTCCACAGAGGTCAAAACGGCAGTCAGAGAGGCCAAACTTCGAGTGGAAGAAACTCTAGCAAACAACATTAAGAAAGGGGACAAATCCTTCTTCCGGTATATCAGTGACAGGATAAAAAACACAGACGGGATAGTACGCCTGAGAAAAACGGACAGGAATTACGCAGAATCGGATCCCGAAAAGGCCGAACTACTGAATGAATACTTCTGCTCGGTATTCACCTGCGAGGCGCCAGGGTCCGGCCCTCAATTGAAGCCACAGTCAAACACAAAAGACCCGCTTCGGAATTTTAAATTCACACCCAGCGAGGTTTACTTTGAGCTAACAAAACTCAAGGTGGACAAAGCCATGGGACCGGACAATCTGCACCCCAGAGTGCTCAGGGATATAGGTGATGTCCTGGCAGAACCGTTAGCCGTGCTCTTCAATCTCTCACTGAGTACAGGGACAGTCCCCTTGGACTGGAAAACAGCTAACGTTGTTCCTCTGCACAAAAAGGGTTGCAGGACAGAGGCTGCAAATTACAGACCGGCGAGTCTGACATCGATAGTATGCAAACTCATGGAAACACTGATCAAACGCCAATTGGACACGGTCTTGGACGAAGGGAATCTACAGGACCCCAATCAACATGGATTCACCAAGGGTAGGTCCTGCCAATCAAACCTCATCAGCTTCTTTGACTGGGTAACAAAACATAGAAACATAGAAAAAAAAGCGGCAGAAAAGGGCTATAGCCCACCAAGTCTGCCCATTCCAAGTATCCTCCCCCCCTGAGTTTACTCCCTTAAAGATCCCACGTGAGTATCCCATTTTCTCTTAAAATCCGTCACGCTGCTGGCTTTTATCACCTGGAGTGGGAGTCTGTTCCAATGATCCACAACTCTCTCGGTGAAGAAATACTTCCTGAAGTCGCCATGAAACTTCCCTCCCTTGATTTTTAGCGGATGCCCTCTGGTGGTAGAGGGTCCCATGAGCCGGAAGATATCATCTTCTGACTCGATATGCCCCGTGATATATTTATACGTTTCAATCATATCTCCTCGTTCCCTTCTTTCCTCAAGTGAGTACATCCGCAATTTCTCTAGTCTTTCTTCATACGTGAGATCCTTGAGCCCCAAGACCATCCTGGTGGCTGTTCGCTGCACTAACTCGACTCTCAGCACGTCCTTTCGGTAGTGAGGTCTCCAAAACTGAACGCAGTACTCCAAGTGAGGCCTCACCATGGCTCTGTACAACGGCATCATAACTTCAGGTCTCCTGCTGACGAAACCTCTGCGGATACACCCCATCATTTGTCTTGCTCTGGAGGAAGCCTTCTCCACTTGATTGGCAACCTTCATGTCCTCGCTAATGATCACTCCTAGATCGCGTTCTGCTGTGGTCCTAACCAAGGTTTCACCATTTAGTACATAAGTTCTACGCGGGTTTCTCTTTCCCAGGTGCATTACCTTGCATTTTTTAGCATTGAAGCCAAGCTGCCAAGTAGTTGACCATTGTTCCAGCAGCAGTAGATCGTGTGTCATATTATCAGGTAATAAGCTTCTGCCTACTATGTTGCAAAGTTTGGCGTCGTCTGCGAACAGCGATACCTTTCCCCTAAGTCCTTGCGTCATATCTCTTATGAATAAGTTGAATAGAATCGGACCCAGGACCGAGCCCTGTGGCACTCCACTTATCACGTCCGATGCTTCAGATGGGGTACCGTTCACCACTACCCTTTGATGTCTGCCGCTCAGCCAATCCCCAACCCATGTAGTTAGAGTGTCTCCTAATCCTATCGATTTTAGCTTGTTCAGTAATCTTCGATGAGGGACGCTATCAAATGCTTTACTGAAGTCCAAATACACTACGTCCAGTGACTCTCCAGCATCCAGTTGTCTAGTAACCCAGTCAAAAAAGCTAATCAGATTAGATTGGCAGGATCTACCCCGGGTGAACCCGTGTTGGTGTGGATCACGTAGTTTTTCTTCGTCTAGGATTGTGTCAATATTCTGCTTGATCAGTGTTTCCATGAGTTTACACAAAAAGACTGGACGAAGGAGATTCACTGGACATAATGTACCTAGACTTCAGTAAAGCTTTTGACAGCGTCCCATACCGCAGACTGTTAAACAAGATGAAATCGATGGGGTTAGGAGAGACTCTAACGGCATGGGTCAATGATTGGCTGAGTGGCAGACTTCAGAGGGTGATGGTTAACGGTACTTTCTCTGAGATATCGGAGGTGACCAGCGGGGTGCCGCAGGGCTCGGTCTTGGGTCCGCTCCTCTTCAACATATTCATAGGAGATCTGACTCAAGGGCTTCAAGGTAAAGTAACATTATTCGCCGACGACGCCAAACTATGTAATATGGTAAGCGAGAGCAATTTACAAGATAGTATGGCGCAGGACCTGCGTACATTGGAATGCTGGTCCTCAACCAGGCAGCTGGGCTTCAATGCTGGGAAGTGTAAGGTCATGCACCTAGGTAGCAGAAACCCGTGCAGAACTTATACCTTGAACGGGGAGACCTTGACCAGGACTTCAGCGGAACGAGATTTAGGAGTAATCATTAGTGCAGACATGAAATCTGCCAATCAGGTGGAGAAGGCTTCCTCAAGGGCAAGGCAGATGCTGGGTTGCATCCGTAGAAGTTTCGTCAGCAGAAAGCCTGCTGTCATAATGCCATTGTACAGGACCATGGTGAGACCTCATCTGGAATACTGCGTGCAATTCTGGAAACCACATTACCGCAAAGACGTGCAGAGGGTCGAGTCGGTCCAAAGGATGGCCACCAGAATGGTCTCAGGGCTTAAAGGTCTCTCGTACGAAGCAAGACTAAACAATTTGCAGCTCTACACTCTCGAGGAACGCAGGGAGAGGGGAGACATGATTGAGACGTTTAAATACGTCACCGGACGTATAGAAGTGGAAGATAACATTTTCCTTCTCAGAGGCCCCTCAACCACAAGGGGGCACCCGCTCAAATTCAAGGGCGGGAAATTTCACGGCGACACCAGGAAGTATTTCTTCACGGAGCGAGTGATTGATCAATGGAACAAGCTTCCAGTACAGGTAATCGAGGCCAGCAGCGTGCCAGATTTTAAGAATAAATGGGACGCCCATGTGGGATCCCTATGTGGGTCAGGGCAAAACATTGGCTAATCTTAAGGGGAGGGTCTATAGAGTGGGCAGACTTGATGGGCCTTGGCCCTTTTCTGCCGTCATCTTTCTATGTTTCTATCCTTGAAAAAACATTTTTACTTACATAAATGGCTTTGAAAATTGCTCTCAAAGATCATGTGATCCACAGCATCACTCAAAGGTCAAATTCATATTTGCATGACCTCCTAAAAGAAGGCATATACCCGTCAGGAAACCAAAAATCTCAACTACTCTCATCGCATGATTCTTAGCGGGTCATCACCCCCTTACGTCTATTTCTTGATGTTGACAGTAAGACTGATACTTCTCCATTCCCTTTAATCTCAGTGGTAAAAAAGCACAACCAGATTATTATTTATGTAAAGTTAGAATCATTCTCCTCTGCTCAGGTGCTAAGTAAACTGCATCACACTGGTGTACAGACCACAAGGTCAAATCCTAGGAAAGCTAGACTCCACCACGATCTTTTAAAAAACAAAACAAAACATAGGAGCATTTCTTCTTTCTGAAAGGAATCAGTTAGCTCTCTTTCTTAGATGAGGTAGACTGGCTGTAGTATGAGCAAAAGGCAGTGTGTGTATATGGGGGGGTCACTCTGAAATAAACAGTCAAATGAGGTACAGCTCCTGAAACCTCAGTCATCAATATCAGTTTATTATGTTTCTCAGATCTAGTTCCTACAAAAGAGTAACGGTGGTTGTTTTATCATAATGTGAAGTAGGTATTCAAAAGGCTTATCTGGGTAAATTTGCGAGTTATGTACCAAGACAAATCTTTGCATTTAAAATTCTTGCTTGGTTGACTGGTTATTCGTTGTCTGGTTAACTTGTTGACTGGAATAAATTTAGCTGTCATTAAGGAGGCAGAATTTAACATTCTTAGGGCACAATTTGAGTTAGGAAACTCGAACGCCTGCTATGCAACAAAATATGCAAAGAAAAGTAATTTAAGATTAATGACATTTTTCCTAATGAGCATTATCTCCATTTTGTCCACACCTACTTTGATGAGAAGCCTCGCTGATGGCTACTTGAGAAAACACGGTTTGCAATGGGTTCTCGGATACTGAACATCATCTTTGGCTCTTCAGGACTGTAGAGCAGAGAGTCATTGTATGCCTTTGTCACTAGAAGAATAAATAAAGGTATTTTTGAGTTCAGGAACACAAAAAGGAGTCATAACTAAATAAAATAAATGTCATTGTATAATTTAAATTAGTGCCTTATTGCTTTCTTTATCTGAAAATATCCAGAGCAGACAACTGTAGAAGAAAAGCTTACAGTCAAACCCAAACAGTTTGAATTATGTCAAATAACCAAAAATGCTCAAAATATATAAAATGACAAGTAATAAAGGAAAAACAAATACTTAACCTAAATTTATTATTCTAACAAAATTTCCTAAACTAATTTATTTATTGGGATTTATTAACAGCCTTTATAAAGAGATTCACCCAAGGCAGTGTACAGCAAGTATAGTTCAACATAAAACTTACAATTTTGTAAACAACCTAACGCAATTTTATATTTTGATGTATTTTAGGGTTTAGCCTTAAATGTTGTTCGTCATTGATGCGATGTGTATGTCATATGCAGTTTGATTTTTATATGTAAGTGTGTAATTTGTTTTACAGTATGTTTTTGATGTGATTTGTATGATAAATGTTATATCTTATTTTGTATGTTATTATGTAACTCACTCTGGATAAAGACAGGCGATAAATAAACAAATAATAGTAAAATGACCAGGTAGACACACAAATACAATAAATGAGATCATCAAAATCAGCAAAATGGCAGCTATGTTGGGAGCTTTAGATATTTCAACTAAATAGACATAAGTTGATGGTTCTGCCGCTGGATCCTCATCTGCCCATGACACGAGAAGGAGTTTCCCTTAGCGTGGGCGGAGGAGGCTATTACATATCTGGGTGTGAAGATACCAAGTGATCGCTGTAAGTTATGTTTATTAATATTTGATATACCGTTTTAAGTTATGTCTGATCAAAGTCACCAGTAGGCTGCAAGTGATGGAGCAGCGTTTGTCTTTAACGAATAGAATCTCTTTATAACATGCTACTGTTGCTCTATTAGTAATACATATTTCAAATGCTGCCTCTCGCTATTTCACAGTTCACCCATAGGCAAATTATTCACATTTTGAATAAATTCCTCTAGCATGTCAAAAAACCTCAGCTAGAATATACAACTGTAGCTTCCCCTTGAGATAAGGGAGGGTTAGGTCTCTTAAATATTCAAATATTTTCTATGGCATGCCAACTGCAGCACCTCAATGATTGGTTTAGAGATATAGCACATTGTTCAGCTACTCTAATACAAACAGTTGGTCGCTCCCTTGCATTTTAGTGTATTATTACATGCGCCTGTGCGACTTTTGTATTCTTTGCTGCAAACTTATCCTATTTACTCTCTGGTGCGATGGATTTGACGGCAGTTATGCTCCTTGTTAAAGCTGCAGGCGGCTGTCTCTCTTCTTCTATCTATTTTGGGTAATCAAGAGTTTGTGCAACTGACAAATGAGGTCGGTTGGATTTCAAAGATGGGCCCTAAAAAAGATTACATACTTGCATCAAGTTCTTGATGAAGAAGGCCTTTTCAGACTTGAAAGCTGAATTTCAACTTTTGCCTCAGGATCTTTTTGCTTATGTAGAAATAGTCAAAATGCCTTTGACATGGCTATACCCTGCCCTCATTAATGCTCTCTTTACATTTGTGTGAGAAAGAATTTAGGCACACTGTTTACAGAAAATATATGAGCTGGGGTAAGACCATTTTGTTTCTCCTTACTGGACTAGCACAAAACAGATTTTTTAGATCTGTAATTTATCAAGTTACTGGGACTCAAACACGAGTCAATGACACCTAACTAAGACCATTTAAAAGTTAATAAAAAAAAATTATTGCCTAAACTGATAACCAGTGTAGTTTATGTAATAATGGGGGAAGGTCTACCATATCTTAAATTCTTAACTATAGGATTTGCCATAGTATTCTGCAGTAACTGCAATCCTGATTTGAACTTTATTGATAGCCCTAAATATTGATATAGCCCAGATGAGATAAAATGGAATGCTTGCACTATAATTCTACAATGTTCTTCATAAAAACAAAGATCCAAGTTGACTGGTCTGGTGCAACTTATAGATCTTCTTACTTTGTGGTTCCATAGTTAAGTTCCACAGTTAAAAGCTGAATCCAAACATACAACTAAAATATTTAATGTGATGTCTGCTAGAACAGTGTTCTTCAACCTTTTTACACCCGTAGACCAGCAGAAAAAAAAAGAATTATTTTATGAACCGGCGAACTACTAGGACTAAAATTTAAAAACCCCGTTTCCACCCCATCTCCGCGAGCTCGGTCCCCACAAATCATCTGATCCCATCCACACAAGCCTCAGTTATGATTTTATATTGAATGTATTTTATTAAAGTATAAAAAGAAACAATATTCTGTACAATTGTCATTTTATAAATACAAATAATTCAGAGCAAGGATCAACAAAACCCCTGTCTCCCCTCCCCTTCACATATATCCCCTCTACTATCAAGAAAACTGAACAAGCCAAATTATTACAGAATGCTACACAGAAATATCATGCTAACAGAATACTGCAGTCACACATGACAGGAATAGTTTTAGGGGAGTGCAACTAGGGCAACTGCCCCCTGGTCAGAGAGTGCCCTAAGCCAGCTGGAAGCTAAAGAAGCACTTCCTGGGTTTTGCAGTCCCCAGTTATGTCTAACACCAGCTCTAGCAGGATATATATTTCAAATCTGATATATTCTAATCACAAAATAGAAATAAAATTATTTTTTTCTACCTTTTGTCGTCTCTGGTTTCTGCTTTCAATCTTCTTTTCACTCTCTTCCTTCCAGCGTCTGCCCTCTGTCTCTTCAATCCAGCATCTGCCCCTTCCATCCACTGTCTGTCCTCTCCCCCTTCCATATGGTATCTGTCTTCTTTCTATGCCCCTCTCCCCTTTCCATCCAGCTTGTACCCTTCTCTCCTTTTTACATGATTCATTCCACCTTCATTGCTCTCTTCATTTCAGCTTCATTGCTCTCTTCATTTTTATCTCTCCTACACCAGATCTATCATCGTTGTCCCTCTCTGCTTATTTTTCTGCTGACCCCTTCCTATCATCAATCTATCTGCTTTCTCATGCCTGTCTCCCCTTCCCCTCCTCTAATCTCTCTGCCAGCTGTTTCCTTCCTTTTTTCATTCTCCCTTCCCTCCTCCTCCTGTCCAGCAGTAACTCTCTTCCCTTCCTCCCCTCCCAGCAGCATCTCTCCTTCTCCCTCTCCAGTAGCAGCTGTCCCTTTTTTTCCTTGCCCAGCAGCTTCCCAGATTCCTTTCCCTCCTCCCCAGATTCCTTTCCCTCCTCCCCTCCCAGAAGCATCTCTCTTTCTCCCTCTCCAGTAGCAGCTGTCCCTTTTTTTCCTTGCCCAGCAGCTTCCCAGATTCCTTTCCCTGGAAAGCATCCCTTCTTCTCCTTCTCCCTCTCCAGTAGCAGCCCTTTTTTTTCCCTTGCCCAGCAGCTTCTGATAGTGGCTTTCTCCCCTCCCAGCAGCTCTTCTTTCTTCCCAGCGCAGCGATTCAGGAAGGCAGCCTCAGGTCCTTTGTTGGGTCGCGACGCCTCCGAGGAAAGAGAAGTTGCATCATCAGAGGCAGCCGTGACTCAGCAAAAGCCCCGAGGCTGCCTTCGTGAATCGCTGCGCTGGGAAGTAAAGGAGAGCTGCAGAGAGGGGAGAAAGCCACTGTCGGAGGCTCCCCAAGATCTCTCCGGCCCAGCGCAGACTAGAGAGTTGCACGGGGACAGAAATCCTACCCGTACCCACCAAAGTCCCACCCGTCCCCGCGAGGAATCCCGCCCGTCCCTATAAACTTCAGAAATAGTTATTTCATTTAATTATGCTACTGAATTAAAGGCTCTGGTAGAAACCCATTTACAAATAAGCAAAAAGAATATTAATTTGGAAATATTAATTGGGAAGAATACATACTTTGTAAACGGGTTTCTACTAGAGCCTCTAATGTTTATAAATTTTTATCAACACAACTAATATACTACTTTATCCTGAAGAAAAAAAAAAAAAGAAATAGAATTCTTTTCCTACCTTTGTAGCCTGGTTTCTGCTTTCCTCATGTTCTCATTCAATTCCTTCTGTCCACTGTCTCTCTTCCCTCTGTGTCTTCCATTTGCTCTGTTACTGTGCCTCTCCCTTTCTCCCCCCTTCCAAATTGGTCTGGCACCCATCTTCTTCCCTCCGCTCCCCCCATAGTCTGGCATCTCTGTCTTCTTCCCTGCCAGCGTCTTCTCCCCACTCTCTCTTCCCCATTTCCTTTCAGCGTCCTTCTCCCCCCATCTTCCCCATGTCCTGTCAATGTCCTTCTCCCCCCTCTGTCTTCCACATGTGCTTTCAGTGTCCTTCTCCCCCCATCTTCCCCATGTCCTTTCAGCGTCCTTCTCCCCCCTCAGTTTTACCCATTTCCCTTAAGCGTCTTTTCTTCTCCACTCCACCTTTCCTCCCTTTCTCCCTCCCTACCCCTTACCTTTGTGGCGCTTCCCCACCCAACCGACAACAGAACAGGCCCGGTCGGACAAACCTCCCTGCCCTGTAGCCGCGGATCTAAATTACCTTCTTACAGTTGTTGTAAGAAGGTAATTTAGATTCGTGGCTACAGGGCAGGGAGGTTTGTCGGACCGGGCCTGTTGTCGGTCGGGGAAGCGCCACAAAAGTAAGGGGACCTGGCCGGCTGTGCTGCATCTAGGGCGGACCGCCCCCCTCCCTTGGTACGCCACTCGAGCCGCGAGGCTACTCTTCTTCTCCTTTCCTGCCCTGCCTGCAGCACAGAGCCGAATGGAAATCTTCCTGACGTCAGCGCTGACGTCGGAGGGAGGGAGGGCTTTGTTTAAGCTCTCCCTCCCCTCCGAAGTTAGCGCTGACGTGAGAAGACTTCCGATCGACTCTGTGCTGCAAGCAGAGCAGGTAGGGAGAACTGCCGCGCGACTGAGTACATCCAGCCCCGCAGGAACCCCGCGACCCTCGGAGGCGTCCCCGCGGGATGCCCATCGTCCCCGTGCAGCTCTCTAGCGCAGACTTCAGATGTTGATCTTGCCGGCCCTGTGCGGACCGGCAAAAATTTCCTGCGGACCGTCACCAGTCCGCGGACCGGCGGTTGAAGAACTGTGTGCTAGAATACTTGCACACAATATAATTTATTATAGGTTTAATATTAGTACAACTACTTAAGCGAAGTAGCTCAGTCTTATTTGCATCCAACTTCAACTTATGAGTAGGCATCCTGTTGTTGACTAGAACAAAATCCTTATTCAAAACCGAATTAAGTTAGATCCATAGTGCCACCTCCTAGTGAAGCCCAAATTTCCAGTATTCACCCCACTTTGATGTTTGATGTTTGCCGTTGTGTGAGTAGCAAATTATCTTTTTCATAAGAATAGCCTTACTGGGTCAAACAAATGGCCATCTAGCCCATCTTCACAGTAGCCAATCCATGTTACTTGTACCTGGCAAAACCCCTAATAGTAGAACCATTCCATGCTACCAATCCAGGACCTTTCCTCCAGGAAATTGTCCGAACCTTTCTTAAAACCAGCTACATTAACTGTTCTTAACACAACCTCTGGCAACATGTTCCAGAGCTTAACTATTCTAAATAAAAAAATATTTCCTCTTATTGGTTTAAAAAATATTTTCTTGTCCCCTAGACTTTGTAATTTTTTGATGGGAGTAAAAAATTTGATCTACTTATACCAGTTCTACTCTGCTCAGGATTTTGTAGACTTCAATCATATCTCCCCTCAGCCGTCTCTTTTCCAAGCTGAAGAGCCCTAACCTTTTTAGTCTTTCCTCATATGAGAGGAGTTCCATCCATCCCCTTTACCACCTTAGTCTCCCTTCTCTAAAACTTTTCTACTTCTGCTATATCTTTCCTGAGATAAGGCGACCAGAATTGAATGAAATGCTCGTGAAGTTTCACCATGGAGCGATACAGAGGCATTATATAACATTCGTAGTGTTGTTAACCATCCCTTTTTTAATAATTCCTAGCATCTTGTTTGCTTAATTGGCTGCCGCTGCAAATTGGGTGGAAGTTTCATCATGTTGTTTACAACAGATCTTTTTCTTGGGCACTAACCCCCAAAGTAAACCCTAACATCTGGTAACTATTATTTGGGTTATTCTTCCCAATGTGCATCATTTTGCATTTGTCCACATTAAATTTTATCTGCCATCTAGATGCCCAGTCTTCCTAAGATCTGCCTGCAATTTTTCACAATCTGCATGTATTTCAACAATTTTGGACAGTTTTAGTGTCATCTGCAAATTTAATCACCTCACTTGTCGTTCCAATTGCCAGATCATTTAGAAAGTAGTTAAATAGCACCAGTTCCAGTACAGATCCCTGCGGAACTCCACTATTTACCCTCCTCCATTGAGAAAAATGGCCATTAACCATACCCTATCTGATAAAACAAGTGCTAAAAATACCTGAATATAGAAAGTGAAAATGTTCACTAACCTTCTTCAATCAACTTTCTGTCCAATGAAACATTCAAATGCTCTTGCTTTTTAGCTATAAACAGAAAGCAGGGACACCATGAAATAGGACAGTTTCTCAAAGGAAAAATAAATTTAATGGTAAGTCATCAATACCTACCGATCTTGAGCACCTCATCCACTGCCTGGAAAGCCATCTTGTTAATATTGTAGGACCTAATGAAAGAAACAGCAGGATTTTTTTTTTTCACTATGGTCTCGTCTTGGGGAAAGCTATATATCCAATGCTTCTCCAAACCAGTCCAGTTTTTGGTAGAGCTACAATGAATAGGCATATATTGGTGTGGCCCAAGGAGGGGTTTGGTGAATTCTAATATACAGAAGCTTGCCCTTTTTAACTAGTTAGTCATCACAACGTCCATACAGTAGGATCTACCATAGTGAAATCTTACTGCCAAAACAAACTTCACAAGAATTACATTCAAAGCAACAGTTCAGGATGTAAAATCCAAGAGATATTAGAAACAAGTGCTAACAAGAGGAGATGCGTTGTCACTGGTAATGGTACTGAAGAGGTGAGAGGAGAGAAGCCACATTATTTTAAATAGCTTTAGGTGCATTTTTCTAGCACAGTCAAAAAACTCAAAGTTTAAAACCCCCCAAATTTTAATTCATTCCATCTAGTCATATAATATTCCTTTCGACCTAATATTTCACTAACCCATGTTAACAGCTTTTTTCACTCAGCCCTATAAGGAGGGAAAAGAAAAGGGGGTAGTATTTGATATACCACCTTTCTGTGGTTACAATCAAAGTGATTTAGATATTATTTCATTTTGTATCTGGGGCAATGAAGAGTTAAACGACTTGCCATTGTACAGAATCATTTCTGGTTGGTTAATTAAGACTATGCACAAACTGCCCTAAGTTTAAGAAATTATTAAAAACTCACTTGTTCGTTGAAGCCTATATGTAGAGGCTGTAATAAGTTTCATGTTCAATTCCTGGAAAAACTACTATTCAAGTTGCCTTTACTTCATGTATATAGGTTGCAGGAAATCTTGTATGTTGTTTGCAGATAAGATGTTTGAAATATATTTTTATGAATAATTACAGCTTGGAAACCGCTTAGAAATTAAGCAGTATACACATTTTTAAAATAAATTTCAATACATTTACTCTTCCCCTTAAAAAATAATAGATCCACAGCTGATCCCAACCTCAAAAACTTAAAACATAAAATTAACTAAACCCCCATCCCCCTTTCCTGGGGCCTACCTTATACTCCCTGGTGGTGACGTCAGGGTTGGTGAAATCTCCAGTGCAAGAGGAGAAATAGCTGCTGTCATGTTATTTCATTCTTCCTCTCAGAGCTATGAGAAGCGAAGGTGTGAACTATTGGGATGGATCCTGCAACACTACACCACTCCTCTACCTCTCTTTTTTTGGGCTTGACTAACACTAATTTTTAAATTATTATTAGAAATGTTAAACAGTTCTTGCATCACAAAATCTGATATGGGTGTCCTTTTAATTGTGCAATACCATGAAATAAGCATTTGACTTTAAGTCCAGTCTTCAATTTCTTGGGGCAGTGGAGGCTACAGATAGCAGCAAATTTGAAGTGCTAAAAAATGGGTACATTTTTCCCTCTATATTCATTAGGGGCAAAGCGTGAATATGGAAAAATTGAGAATAATTTTAAGGGCTGACTCTGACCCACCCCTGCCTCCCTCCTGCTTCCCGGACCTCTCCACACCTTACTTTATGGTCTAGTGGTAAAGTGGGGCAGGAGCAATCTTCCTACGCTGGTGCCCCGTGTACAGCCATCAACAAAAAAGGCTGCCCTGAGTTTCCATGGTCTCACAAAACTATAGGGGAACTCGCAGGAGCTATTTTTGTTGACAGCTCTGCATGGGGCAGGAGCGTAGGAAGATTGCGCCTACCTCACTTCACCACTAGGCCACAAGGTACAGTGTGGAGAGGTCCAGGAGGCAGGGGTGGGCCAGGATTTAGAAACTCGTGAATAACCAAAGTTGCGAGTTCTAAACAGGCAAAATTGGAGGGAGAAGAGTAGTTGCAAATGAAGGCTCATGATACCATAGTCCGAGCAGATCTTGATTTTGGCTAAGTTCAAAACCCAAAGATGGAGGAAGAAACCAGATCAAGAAAGGAAATATTTAAGGTGACTTGCTTCCGAGTCCTTGAACTTCCTCTCACCACAGTGGGGTATGGAAAAGGCCATGGCTAGCATTAATATTTATCTTGGAACTATAGGCATTATTAAAGGGGCACATCACACTGTCTCCTTTAACCCTTTATTTGGCATTGTTACTCAGAAGCAACTTATGTTCCTTTTGGCTCTAATGGGACATCTTAATCTCCAAATGCCTGTTACTTGGCACTGTTGCTCTCGTTCAAAATCAAGTTATGTAAAGCAGCCGTTTCACTATCTGCCAATTAAAGGGTTATGGAAATGCAGACATCAGAATTATCAAAGGTATTACTGCATATTTGGTCGCCTCTCCGTTCCTATGATGCGCCAGCACAGAGACCGCTGGCCTCGGCTCAATGAGCCGCACCATAGAACTGGGCACCAAAACATGCAAAGATTGTGTCAGCTGGATCTAGTGACCTCTACAGCCAGAGACTACAGGGTCTATCTTGGGCACTTTGCGGCAAAAAAAAAAAAAAAAAAAATTCAGCAGACCAGATTAAAAAAAACTAAATGGGCTCGATATGGCCCGCAGGCCGTAGTTTGCCCATGTCTGCAACAGATTGAGTGTGGTCTAAAAAAAAGGAAATCTCTTAGAGAGAGGCTAAAGTCTACAGCTCCCTCTGCTATCCCTAGAAAACAACATAAAGGCACCCTGAGGTGATCAGTAGCTGGTCTATTCTCCAAGGTGCTGTGGAATACTATTGCCACCACAGCTCTAGCCCCTACTGGTATGAGGTACAGGAATCAGGCTTAAGAATTTAACCTGGATCTCTCATGCAGCAGTACAGGGTGCAGCTGCTAAAACATCAGGCCAGTCATGATAATGCTTTTTTTTTCAAATCTAGCACTCAACAGCGGCAGCCTGGCATGCAGACTGGCCAAAAAGAAACAAGTATGTTAAATTTTCCAGTTCAATGCTATTAAGCCAGCTACCTTTTTCAAAACAGTGATGATGCAATAAAAACAATTTATTTAAAAAAATAAAAAGCCACATCAAGTGGACAAACTTTTACAGTCCAACCATACCTGTGTACATCTGATTCTATAGAACGGACCTCTTAGAAAAAAGGTTTGCAAAATTAAATATGTGTAAAGACCACGAGGAAAAGGCTTTTATAACACTGTGCAGCAAATAGTAGATAATTTATTGAAGGATAAAACATGGCCACGTTTCACCTAAAGACAGGATGTTTCAGGGGCTTACAACTAGAGGCAATCTACAAAAACTTCTTCCCTGTAGAACAGTGGTCTCAAACTCAAACCCTTTGCAGGGCCACATTTGGGATTTGTAGGTACTTGGAGGGCCTCAGAGAAAATAGTCTTATTGAAGAAATGACAATTTTGCATGAGGTAAAACTCTTTATAGTTTATAAATCTTTCCTTTTGGCTAAGTCTTAATAATAATATTGTAATTTATAGTTAGAGACATATGATCAAGAAACTGTTTTATTTTACTTTTGTGATTATGGTAAACATACCGAGGGCATCAAAATAGTACCTGGCGGGCAGCATGTGACCCACGGGCCACGAATTTGAGACCACTGCTCTAGAACTATCGAAGCTTTGCACAATTGCTGCCGACTACTGAGGCTACCATGCCAAGCTTCGATAATTCTAGAGGGAAGTAGTTTTTGTTGACTGCCTCTAGTTGTAAGTACCTCTGACTCAGCCTATGTTTAGATAAAATATGACCAAAAAACTCTAAAGAAACTTCCAAAATTATAATATAACAAAACAAAGAGCACTGGCATGCCACGCCCTCAGAAAGGCTTTATGAATGATAGATTATGGATAGCCCTGAGATTCAAATTACTTTTGAAAGAGGCAAAATATTCACTAAAGTTCACCATAAACCCACAACAAGGAATAATTTTTTGTCTTGCTAGTTGTCATAAAAGACGTTTAAAATCTGCTATTCCCATTGGTCAATTTCTACAGGCTAGAAGAATTTGCACCACAGATGCCGACTTTAAAAGGGAGGCTAAGATTTTACAAGAAAATTTGAATCTCGGGGCTATCCAAAATCTATCATTCACAAAGCCTATCTGAGAGTGTGGCATACCAATAGGGATCTCTTGCTTATTTAAAGGACTAAGGAATCATCTTCTAATCCTATTTGTGTCCTTTCTCATTCCACTCAATCTTCAAGGGTGGCTCAGAGTACGCGTACCCACTGGCATGTCCTCCAACTTTTCAAGACAATCCATGTATTGCGTTCGAGAATATTTGGTGTCTTCTGATTTAGATTTTACACCCCGTCGTTCATTGGCCAAATATAATCATTTCCCTTGTGGCCGGTGCTCTTTTTGTGAGACTTCTGTCACAGGAGCTGAATGGATTCATCTTATCACCGGGAGGTCATACAAATTATGTTCTGTGACATCATGCACTTCTACTTTTGTAATCTATGTGATTTTGTGCCCCTGTAAGATGATATATGTGGGCTGTACCACCCGGGTGATTAAGAAGACACTGACAGAACACCGTAGCTATCTTAAGACAGCTAAACACACGGCTCCTTTGGTCACCGAGGCACAAAATCTGTATACTACGTATCAACAAGGGATCCAAGAGGAAAAAGAACAAAGAACCGGCATGGCTCACTGTAGAGGTGAAGGAAGCTATCAGAGACAAGAAAACTTCATTTAAGGAATGGAAAAGGTCAAAAATGGATGAAAACTGTAACAAGCACAAACAACATCAACGCAGGTGCCCTTAAGGTGGTAAAAGGGGCCAAAAGAGACTACGAGGAAAAAATAGCCAAGGAGGCGAAGAACTTCAAGCCATTCTTTTGATATATTAAGGGGAAACGACCCTGCAAAGGAAGTGGTGGGACCGTTGGATGACCATGGAATGAAGGGAGCGCTAAAGGAGGACAAAGCAATTGCTGACACACTGAACACATTTTTTTGCATCTGTATTTACCGAAGAAGATGTACACAGCATACCGGAATCCATCAGGCTATATGCTGGAAACGAAGACGGAAAGCTGACAGGATTGATGGTCAGTCTAGAGGAGGTATATAGGCAGATTGATAGGCTTAAGAGCGATAAATCCCCGGGACCGGATGGCATCCATCCGAGGGTCATCAAGGAACTGAAAGGGACCATAGCTGAACTGCTTCAACTAATAGCCAATCTGTCGATCAAATCGGGAAAGATTCCAGAAGACTGGAAGGTGGCGAATGTTACATCGATCTTCAAGAAAGGTTCGAGGGGAGATCCGGGGAACTACAGTGAGTCTGACCTCGGTACCGGGAAAGATGGTAGAGTTACTAATAAAGGACAGCATCATTGATCACCTTGATGGACACGGGCTGATGAGGACAAGTCAGCACGGTTTTAGCAAAGGCAGATCGTGTTTGATGAACTTGCTGCACTTCTTTGAGGGAGTAAACAGACAGATAGACAAGGGCGATCCAGTCGACATTGTATATCTGGATTTTCAGAAGGCGTTCGACAAGGTTCCGCATGAACGACTACTTCGGAAAATTGCAAGCCATGGAATTGAGGGTGAAATACTCACGTGGATTAAAAACTGGCTGGAGCATAGGAAACAGAGTGGGGGTAAATGGACAATACTCGGACTGGAAGAGCATCACCAGTGGGGTGCCGCAGGGCTCGGTGCTTGGACCTGTGTTCTTTAACATCTTTATAAATGATCTGGACATAGGTACGACGAGCGAGGTGATTAAATTTGCGGATGATACAAAGTTATTCAGAGTAGTAAAGACGCAGGGGGATTGCGAAGATTGCAACGTGACATAATCAAGCTCGAGGAATTGGCATTGACATGGCAGATGAGGTTCAACGTGGATAAGTGTAAAGTGATGCATGTCGGTAACAAAAATCTCATGCACGAATACAGGATGTCCGGGGCAATACTTGGAGTCGATGAAGCCGTCCACACAATGTGCGGCGGCAGCAAAAAGGGCAAACAGAATGCTAGGAATGATAAAGAAGGAGATTACGAACAGATCGTAGAAGGTTATCATGCTGCTGTACCAGGCCATGGTACGCCCTTACCTGGAGTACTGCGTCCAGCACTAGTCTCCGTACATGAAGGACACAATACTACTCGAAAGGGTCCAGAGAAGAGTGACTAAGATGGTTAAGGGGCTGGAGGAGCTGCCGTACAGCGAAAGATTAAAGAAACTAGGCCTCTTCTCCCTCGAACAGAGGAGATTGAGAGGGGACATGATCGAAACATTCAAGGTACTGAAGGGGATAGACTTAGTAGATAAGGACAGGTTGTTCACTCTCTCCAAGGTAGGGAGAACAAGAGAGCACTCTCTAAAGTTGAAAGGGGATAGATTCCGTACAAACGTAAGGAAGTTCTTCTTCACCCAGAGAGTGGTAGAAAGCTGGAACGCTCTTCCAGAGGCTGTTATAGGGAAAAACACCCTCCAAGGATTCAAGACAAAGTTAGACAAGTTTCTGCTGAACAGGAACGTGCGCTGGTGGGGCTAGTCTCAGTTAGGATGCTGGTCTTGGACCAGAGGGTCACTGCGTGAGCGGACAGCTGGGCATGATGTACCACTGGTCTGACTCAGCAGTGACAATTCTTATGTTCTCTTATAATATTCAACAGCACCATACATTTGCTGATCTCAGCTGGTGTGCATTAGAACAAATACCTGCCTCCTTCAAAGGCGACAAAATTTCTCATCTTTTGAAGAGAGAATTTTTGGATCTTTCATCTCAAAGCCTATTATTCTCCTATTGGTTTGAATGAAAATGTGGATAAATGTTTTCAACTTAATTCTCACTAATTTTTTCTTATTTTTTTCAGTTTCTCTTATTTTTTTGTTTTTACGTTGTGATGTTAATTGTGACGTCATCGCATTTCAGAGTATGTTACTCACACGGAATTTCCAAGGTGTCTCAAAGCTTCAGTCGCCACTTCTCCAGCCATTATGATCGGCGTTAGGGTAGAGGTTAGAGCTTTCATTTATTAAGAAGATTTCTTCTACGATGTGTCTCCAACCTGGATTTAACTGAATGTTTCAGTTCCTGAAGAAGTTTGCAAAACGGAGCTCTGTCGAGCCGAGACAACCATTTGTTGGAATTCAGATAAGCCTAATGAATGAACTGAATGGACTATGATTTGTGACCATTGTGTGTTGGGACTTATACAAGAATTTTGAATGAAATATTTCTTTCATATCTTTTTAGAATTTCTGCACTATAGCATTTTTGATATATTTTTGAAACTTATTCATTCAAGGGGCGGGGCTTTTTGAGCCACATTTCCTGCCCTTTATTTTGCTCTTAAAGCCTTTCACTGAGCGTTTATTTGCATCAATTATTTATCATTATAGAGAATGAATAACGTACAGGGCAGCAGTTAAGAACATAAGTTTTGCCTCTGATGGGTCAGACCAGGGGTCCGTCGTGCCCAGAAGCCCGCTCCTGCGGCAGCCCTCGAGGTCCTTGACCTGTAAGTTCCCACCACCTGAATTGTTTATGCCCTAATCCTGATGTACCCTGTATAGTACCCCTCTATCTATACCCTGTAATCCCTTTCTCCTTCAAGAAGTCATCCAGGCCCTTTTTGAAACCCATTATTGTACTCTGTCCTATCACCTCTCCTGGAAGCGCATTCCAAGTGTCCACCACCCTCTGAGTGAAGAAGTACTTCCTAGCATTCGTCTTGAATCTATCTCCTTTCAGTTTTTCTGAATGCCCTCTTGTTTTTGATGTCCCCACTAGCCTGAAGAATCTGTCCCTCTCCACCTTCTCTATACCTTTCATGATTTTATAGGTCTCTATCATGTCCCCTCTAAGTCTCCGCTTTTCCAGGGTAAAGAGCCCCAGCTTCTCCAGCCTTTCGGTATATGCAAGGTTTTCCATGCCCTTAAATCATTTTTGTTGCTCCTCTCTGGACCCTCTCAAGCATCACCATATCCTTCTTAAGGTGCGGCGACCAGTATTGGACGCAGTACTCCAGATGCGGGTGCACCATTGCTCTATACAGCGGCAGGATAACTTCCTTCGTTCTGGTAGGGATACCTTTTTTGATAATGCCCAACATTCTGTTCGCCTTTTTTGAGGCCGCTGCACATTGTGCCGCTAGCTTCATCGTTGTATCCACCAATACCCCCAAGTCTTTTTCAAGGTTGCCTTAACCCAATACCTTCCCTCCCATCGTATAGCTGTAAGAACATAAGAACATAAGCAGTGCCTCCGCCGGGTCAGACCATAGGTCCATCCCGCCCAGCAGTCCGCTCCCGCGGCGGCCCGAACAGGTCACGGCCTGTCTGAATCATCAGAAGGGGCTCCCTTGCCACCTTGGTTTCCCATTTAAGTCCTGCCTTCCTATCGAAGTCCTAGCCCTCCGGTCTTGCACATGCACGACCTGGTTGGATTTCTATACTTATTACCTAGTTAGCTTTCTATACCTGTGTTACATCCCAGCACCTCTCTCAGTATCCCACGATCCCCCTATCCCTCAGGAATCCGTCCAATCCCTGTTTGAATCCTTGTACCGTACTCTGCCTGATCACTTCCTCCGGTAGCGCATTCCAAGTGTCCACGACCCTTTGTGTGAAAAAGAACTTCCTTGCATTTGTTCTGAACCTATCTCCCTTCAGTTTTTCCGAATGCCCCCTCGTGCCTGTTGACCCCTTCAGCCTGAAGAATCTGTCCCTATCCACCCTCTCTATGCCCCTCATGATCTTGAAGGTCTCTATCATATCTCCCCTGAGCCTCCTTTTTTCCAGAGAGAAGAGCCCCAGCCTATCCAACCTCTCGGCGTACGGGCAGTGTTCCAGCCCTCTTACCAGTTTCGTTGCTCTCCTTTGGACTCTCTCGAGTACCGCCATGTCCTTCTTGAGGTACGGCGACCAATATTGAACGCAGTATTCTAGATGTGGACGCACCATCGCTCGATACAATGGCATGATGACTTCCCGCGTCCTGGTTGTTATGCCCCTCTTTATGATGCCCAGCATCCTGTTGGCTTTTTTCGAGGCTGCTGCGCACTGTGCAGATGGCCTCAGTGATGCATCCACCAGCACACCCAAGTCTCTCTCAAGACTGCTGTCTCCCAACAATGCCCCTCCCAATTTGTAGTTGAACAACGGGTTCTTTTTCCCTATATGCATGACCTTGCATTTTTCCACGTTAAAGCGCACATCGAGTTCTTTTTCCCTATGTGCAAGACTTTACATTTCTCTACATTGAAGCTCATCTGCCATCTATTTGCCCACTCACCCAACTTGTTCAGGCCACTTTGTAGATCTTTGCATTCCTCAACAGTTCTGACCCTATTGGAGAGTTTTGTGTCATCCGCGAATTTTATAACTTCACACTTCGTCCCTGTTTCCATGTCATTAATGAATATATTGAACAGCACCAGTCCCAGCACTGACCCCTGTGGGACACCACTCGTGATCCCTTTCCAGTCAGAGTAGTGTCCCTTAACTCCTACCCTCTGCTTTCTGTCCACCATAAAAAGTTACTAACGTATCAAATTTAGGCCCGTACTGAGTGTCTCTCATTTACTAATTCTTATTCATTTATAGCCAGTGGATGTTCTTTGAAAGCTCTATACAGGGTACTGCCAATACTCTTGTTAGGTATAATGTGGGCAGCCTATCTTTAGGCAAAATGTGGTCACGACAGGTGTAGATTTTTTATCCTTCAATAAATTACCTTCTATTTGCTTTGTATGCTCGGTCTGCTTTTTATCTGCACCATGCCAGCATTTTGCAGAATACCGCCTCTTATCTGTTAGCCACATGCATAAATACACATGATTTTTAGATAGGTGTTTAGGCAGGGTGCAAGAAAGGCTAAAAGCACTGTCTGCATATATATTTTTGGAGCAGGCTATTTTTGATGTATTGTAATTGAAATCACCCATTATAATACTGTTGCCCAATTCTCAGCTTTCCTAATCTCTGAAAACATTTCATCTGTCTGCTCATTTTGTCCCGGGGGATGGTAGTATAACCCTACCTTTATATTCCTTTCCTTCACGCATGGAATTTCTATCCATATGGATTCCACACTGCTATCTATGTAATGCAGAATGTTTATTTTGACTCAACCCCCCCCCCCCCCCCCCAATCTGATCTACTCTATCCTTGCGATATAATTTGTACCCAGGTAATAGTGTCCCATTGATTGTCCTCCTTCCACCAGGTCTCTGAGATGCCTATTATATCTACCTCATCATTCAGTGCTATATACTCTAACTCTCCTATTTAATTTTTTACACTTGTAGCATTTGTATACAGACACTTCAAATTGTGTTTTTTTCTCGTAATTACAGGTTGATGAGAAGACAAGGAAAATTTGAGTCTTTTATTCTGCCTTCCTCTTAAACCCTCCTGGCTTTCTTTCACCATTATTGAAACCTCTCTACTGGGACTCCCTAAATATCCTGTTTCAATAGTATCCTTCAAAGATACCTCACACCGAATCATCAGCTCCTGTCGGCTTTCCCCCGCTCTCAGTTTAAAAGCTGCTCCATCTCCTTTTTAAACTTTAGTGCCAGCAGCAGCCAGATAGTTCAGTTTACCAGCTTCTCTTTCATTTTTGTGTCTCTGGGGAGAAACCTCTCAGAAATCAAACTTTGTATACTTTCTATTAAAGTGCTTCCCAATTAGAAACAGAACTCAACAGAGAACAAAGAAATAAATTGATAACAAAAGCCTAGCAATTCGATATTAAGACCAAAACACAACAAACAACTCACCAGGCTTTTGATCCAGTTCCTGTGCATACATTCAAACCAGAGCTCTTCTGCTTCTCCCAAGGACCATCATCCACTGAAATCTCATAATAAGAGGCCCTATGAAGCGAGAAGTTAAAACGGGGTTTGCAGGATTTATAGTTCACCCTAAGTAAGATAGAACACAGTACTGTATCAGCTGTGCAGTGTTCTGAAAGGCTTCAGGCTTTAAGCTATTTAAGTATTTTTTAAAATTGCCCAGCATACATTGCAAATTTGAGGAGGGTTTTGCTAGCAAATGGGGAAGTTTTGGGGCTTCTAAGGCCAAGCTTGATGGCTATGTGCATCATCATTAATATTCATTGTAACCAACTCTGATGCCTTTTGATTTCTTGTTTTCTTGTAGTTGACATATTTATACAAAAAAAAAAAGTTGAGATTTGAACTAAAAAAAAATTACACAGCAATATATTGATCTTAATACAAACTAATAACAGAACATTATCTTTTCTCAACCATCTTCTCCCCTCCAGGCAGCTTTCTATCCATTCCCTTCTTCCCTAGCCTCCCTTATAAGACCCTTTCATTCTTACAAAACCGCTAGAAGTCTTGGCAGCCATTTTCAGCACCAAGAGTGCACAGGCAAGAGTGAGTGAGAATCGCTCCTGCCCCAGCACCCTGCTAGACCACCAGAGATGCATGCTAGGCCTAGGGATCTTACCGTTTGGTCCAAGAGGGGTTTGGGACTCTTTGGGGTGGTGGAAGAGGGAGGGAGGGATGCGCTGACTGCAGGGGGGGCTGACTGTGGGTCATATTAAAACAGTCAGACACTCCCACTCAGTGATAATTTGAATTACCTGATGATTACTTGACACTTCCTGTTTGGATGACTTCAGTGAAAAATAGTAAGTTTGATTCTTAAGTCACATCTAACAGAAAACGGTTTAAGCAGGAACCAAGCACTCCTGAAAAGATGATATTGAAGCATGCAGAATCTCAGATTGATTTACTGATTAAGGAAATGTGTTTCTTCAAATAAATCATGCCCAAGAAAGTTGGAAAAAACTAAGCTTGTTCGCTCCAAAACCGAGACTTTAATCGCTCAATTTGCTGATGCCCAGCACCGTATAGATGCTTTAGAAGAACAAATACAGAGAATAATAATAACAACAGCAGCTTATATACCACAATACCGTGAAGTTCTATGCGGTTTACAAAGATTAAGCAAAGGTACAAATTGATTGACTTTAAGAGGGGAGGAAGAAAGAGGCTTAATAGGACAGGAAATCCATTTCTGAGGAGGGAGTGATCAATAGAACAAGTTAATCACTATAGAGGGGAGAGAGAAGAAAGGATCAGTGACGTTTCTGGAATCCAATGGATTACAGGATTCAAGACAACATGGATTCACTAGAGGTAGGTCTTCTCAGACAAATCTGATCAATTTCTTTGCCTGGGTGACCAGAGAATTGGATAGAGGGAGTGCGCTAGATGCGATATAGATTTTAGCAAAGCCTTCAACAGTGTTCCACACAGGCATCTAATAAGCTTAGTGCCCTCAGTAAGGGCTCCAAAGTGATTGACTGTTCAGAAACTGGTTGAGTGGAAGGTGACAAGAGTAGTGGTCAATGGAGATCACGCTGAGGAAAAAAAGTTACCAGCGGTGTGCCTCAAGGTTCGGTTCCTGGGCCTGTTCTTTTTAACATTTTTGTAAGTGATATTGCTGAAGGGTTGTCAGATAAGATTTGTCTCTTTATGGTTCATAGTGCAGCGCTTTAGACAGGAGATTTTTATGCCTGTTCATTTTTTATTTTATTTTATCCATTCTGGGTTTTTTGATACTCCACATTTGGGACCCCTGAGGAAGGAGTGTTTCTTTGAAACATGGACCGTGTCGGGTCCGTCCACCTGAATCTTAGGACCAGTTTTTTGGCTATTATTACTGTTGTTTATGTATTGGTATATATGTTTTTAAGATTTTTGCTATTTTAATAAATTCCTGCAGTTTTGTTTTGGTTTTCTTTATGGATGATACCCAAATCTGCAAAAGATTAGACACCCCTTATGTTGTGAACAATACGAGGAAGGACCTAGCGAAGCTTGAAGAATGGTCTGAAGTTTGGCAGCTAAGATGTTAAAAAATGCAAGGTCATGCTTTTGGGTTGCAAAAACCCAAGGGAACCATACAGTTCAGGGGGTGAAGAATTTTTGTGCATAAAAGAGGAGCGGGACTTGGGTGTTATATGTGATCTTAAGGTGATCAAACAGGTTGAAAAGGCGATGGCAAAAGGTAGGATGCTAGAGAGAATAGGGAGAGGTATGGCCAGTAGAAAAAAGGAGGTATTGATGCCACTGTATAAGACTGGCGAGAACTAATTTAGAATATTGTGTACAATTCTGGAAATAACACTTTCAAAAAGATATAAACAGGATGGAATCGGAGGCTACTAAAATAGTCGGTGGTCATCATAAGACATATGGGGACAGACTTACAGATCTTAATATGTATACTTTGGAGGAAAGGCAGGCGAGGGGAGATATGATAGAGGCACTTAAATACTTATGTGGCATAAATGTGCATGAGGCAAGTCTCTTATTTGAAAGGAAGCTCTGGAATGAAAGGGAATAGGATGAAGTTAGAGGTGATAGGCTCAGGAGTAATCTAAGGAAATACCTTTTTTTTTTTTTTTTCCAGAAAGTGTGGTGGATGTGTAGAATAGTCTCCTGGTAGAGGTGGTGGAGACAAGAGACTGTGGGGCATATTTACAAAAGCACTTTAAGTTCCACTGTAACCTATGGAACTTTGTAAATCTAAGTGCTTTGAAAATGAGCCCCCATGCCTGAATTCAAGAAAGCGTGGGACAGGCACATGGGATATCTTAGGGAAAGAAGGAGATAGTGGATGCTGCAGATAGGCAAATTGGATGGGCCATTTGGCCTCTATCTGCCATTATGTTTCTATGATCAATCTTTTGTGGCCATGACCCCACGACAGTGACCAAATAAAATTGTGTGACCCTCCAGAGACGCAGAATAATGATGCACCTATAAGAACATATAACGTAAGAATTGCCACTGCTGGGTCAGACCAGTGGTCCATCGTGTCCAGCAGTCCACTTCCGCGGCAGCCCCCAGGTCAAGGACCTAAGCCCTAACTGAGTCTAGCTTTACCTGCGTATGTTCTGGTCTAGCAGGAACTTGTCTAACTTTGTCTTGAATCCCTGGACAAACTGCTCTGCGCCCAGAATGATTATAACATGCAAAAAAAAAGCCTTAGACTATCGAAGTACTGATCTTCAAACAGTGAGTAAAGGAAAGTTTTACTGTTATTTTTTTACATTTGTCTGTGGGGGAGCATAAATCAATTTCTTATGTACATTTGTTAGAAGCAAACAAAACAAAACTGCAGACTGTGTACAAGATGCAGGCAAATTTTAATGACAAGAACACAATATATAAAACCCTTTTACCAATAAAGCAGGTCTGTAAGGGACAATAAGGGAAGATATATGAGAGAATCCCTAAGTAGAGGATCCCATAGTTTAAAAATTTTATGTTGTATACTGTAAGGCATGGAAACCAATGATACTGTCTCAGGAGAGGCATGACGATCATGGTAGCAAGTGTGAGAAAGTAGTTATATGGATGTCCAACAACTGCTGATGCAATTGAATCCTTTTATACTTGTATAATTGTGAAACGGAATGCGTTTAAAAGTTTAATATCAACTTAGGTTTCTAATGAAAGCATCATTTGTGCTGCGCTACAGATGATTAGATTCCTCTCACAAAAATCTTGATAATTGGATAACTCATTAAAAATAAACTATATTAAACATGATGAAATTTCACTCTGCTTTGTCCGTTACATTTTTTCCACAGTGATAAACAAATGGGGCCATCTTAATTCCTACCACAAAAACATCATACACAGTAATTACTTATACTTTCTGGAGTGTACACATACCTTGAAGAAAGAGATTCTCCAATGAAGACTTCATTGAGTGCCCTAATTGGTAAAAGATATGGCCCTGACACCTCTGCAGATTCTGAAAGTAATGACAGAAAAAGCAATGATATATAAAAACTGCACCGAATCACATGAAAGGATACAACCACATACCCTAAGACAGTGATTCTTAAACTTGTTTGAGTCACAGACCCCCTTTAGGAATCTGATGAAACTATGTACCCCCTTCCCCCAAAATATTCACATAAACAATTTTGCATGCAATGAATATAACATACTTTATTTATTGAGATTTGATTGTCTCATACATATATGGCACACAAAGTATTATTAAACTTTATAAAGTAAATCTAAAAAAAAAAAAACCAACCCACTCCTTATTTAATGCAAAAAGTAATGGCTACTACTACATCTACTCTCTCGTTATCTGTGAGAAAAAACAATAGTACCGGGCTGCATAGTGAATATAAATGTTAAATTTTTATCTGACCCTTCAGCATCAGTGATCAAGCTACATTTAATGCTAGCACATTAAGGCCCTTATTTCAGAAGCCTTCTTTATGATTTACATATGTATATCACTTGTGTAAAATCTGATTTTAGAGAGCTGGTTTTTACATGTGCAACTGTACTATATGTAGCTTGCAAGGCAGTGTTACATGGATGGGGCTTGGCTAGAACCAAAATTTACACATCGTCACCTAAAAGCAAAAACAGTTATACATGTACTTGATACAAAACAGAAAATATAGTAAAAGGGTGTTTTTTTGTTGTGTTTTTTTTTTTTTTGGGGGGGGGGTTTAAAGCCTGTAGAGAAAACTTTTATTAAGAACTTTTTAAACAGTAGCATAACAAGGTTCTGACACAAACAAGGCACAGAAACAAGCTTGGCAAGGAACCACAAATATTAAGACAGAACAGTCCCTCAGATTACAACCTTCTCATAAGCATAAATAATGACCATGGAACAAGTAATCTCTCTTGTTTTTTTCCTTTCCCTCCAGCTTTTCAAGCTTTCCCCCTCCAACCAAACACCCCAAATATTTCCAACTATCCCTGTAAAGATAAAAAAAAAAACCACATCCCTTCCCAAGCAT
Organism: Geotrypetes seraphini; assembly: GCF_902459505.1. NCBI lineage: Eukaryota > Metazoa > Chordata > Amphibia > Gymnophiona > Dermophiidae > Geotrypetes > Geotrypetes seraphini. The sequence goes on along the minus strand of NC_047084.1, from coordinate 69,552,159 downwards.
TCCCCTCTCCAAAGGAAGGGAGAAATAGAAATTCCAGTACCCAACTGAGTAAACTTAACTATGCTCTTATTAAGATATAGCAATATCTAAAGGTGCCTTACAAAAAGAATAAACAAACACATCTGTATTACAAATCTTTACTCAAAATAAATACTAGGTCCTTTTCCACTTAGCCAAAGTCTTATAGTACACAGTTAACTTGCCAGGGCTAATTTCAGTATAGCTACATTGAAACAGTGTTGCAAAAAAAAAAAAAAAAAAATTGTAATTTTGAGATACTGGTCTGTTTTAAAGAAACATCCTGGGATCCCAAGATAACACTTTATGCCTATCCAACTAGAGATCTTATATTGCAAAGACTTCCAGAAGTATTGCACCTTACAACAAGTCTTCCAAAAACTAAATGCTTGGTGCCCAGAAAGTCTTCACAGACCATTTCTAGAAACATACTCTCTCCTACCAAACACTGTTAAACACTTTAATATCAAGGGAGTACAAATTGGCCACACTGAATTTAAAATTTCTGCTTTTGCTGATGACCTCTTGGTGCATCTTTTGGAACTGGCCAGCTCTTTGCCATATTTGATAGAGAGTATTCGGTAATATGGCAATTTCTCTGGTTTCAAACTCAATTTCAATAAATCCCTAGCTTCTGCTACCTCTTCACAGGTTAGCGATTCTTGGCCTGGCTCCTTTCCTCTGCAATGGGTATCCTCATCCTTTTGTTACTTGGGTATCATTCTCACAGCTAGGACTTCTACTCTATATCATAGTAATGTAGACTCTTTATTATACCAAAACTTGCCTGGCAAGGTGGTCTCCCTTGCCTATTTCATTGTATGGTAGGGTCCAACTCTTTGGCATGGTACTTTTTCCCAAATGGCTTCATATGCTATAAAGCTCTTGCCTATTTGGTTACTGAAATGAGATATGCACAAATTGTATTCTTTACTGTCTAAATTCCATTGGCGTGGAAGAAGCCCAAGTTGGTGTTTAAATATATGCAGGGTGCATGGAGTTAGGAGGGTCTGGGGCTCCCTAATATGCAGCTATATAACCTCACGTTTGATGCAGTATTTGGGGTACTGGGTTGGAAGCGACTCCTTTGGCCCCTGGAATATCCTATCTTTGATTCAGATACCTGTAGCCTTAATACCCCCGTTTTTCAAACGGAGTCTGCTTTTCTCCTTATGAAAGACTTGGAATTTTTTTATTGGGTGTGTGGGGTGGTAATCCCAGTTACTAAATACTTACCGATCCTTGGTAATTTGCAATTTCAGCTGGGGCCAGTTTTTACCATTTATATTCTCATGACATACGACTGCTTACTTTTGTTTTACAGGAGAATGGTACACTGTGGTCCTGGCCCACGCTATGACAACATTGTGGTTTAAGGGTTGGTGAATTTCTCGAATATAAACAAAACTTCAACACTAGATTGGTTCACTCAATCCCTTTGATCTTTTATTTCCCATTGATGTCAAGTTTCAAAACTCCTGGAGCCCTCCCTGGAGAATTGTTTCTCAGTTTCGGGATTATACAAGGACTTGCACAAATTTTGTGGTTTGATGAACAGGGATGCACTGTATTCTCGATGGTGCCAGGAGTTGGAGTTGCTGGAGGACTCGATGGATCCCTGTTAGTGCTGATCTTCGGGAATGTCAATATAGAGTCCTTCACCGAGCTTATTTTACACAGCAACAGATTTATTTTTCAGGCTTAGTTGTCTCCCCTACTTGCCAGAAGTGTTCCCAACAGGTCCACTCCTTTTTTCATGCTTTTTGGTCTTGCCCGAAAATTAAGAATTTTTGGAGAGTCATTAAGGGGCATAATCAAAACAAATCTCTAAGTACGTTTTAGGCCTGGGGTGCTAGTCGCCCAAAGTTGACAGCGTCCAAAGTCCATTCTCAAAAAATACGTCCAAAATTTTTTTCCTCAAAAATATGTCTACTTCTACATCCATAAAAAATCATCCAAATCCCAAACATTTAGAACCAGACCTTTTGGACATGGGAGGGGCCAGCAAAGCAATGGACTGGCCACCCAGACATGGCAACAAGAGTAGTGGGGTACCCTACAGGGCACTGCTATGAACTTCACAAAAAGGGTGCCACAAACATCTCACAACTCTCTTGCGGGTCATGCTGAGCCCCACAAAATCTACTATACCCACCCATCTACAACACCAATAGCCCTTATGGCTGCAGGTGCCACTTATATATTAGTACAGTAGGGTTTTGAGGGGGTTTGGTGGACTCACATTTTCCATCATAAATGCGGTGGTTAGAGTGGCTTATGGGCCTGGGTCTTCCTTTCTATGGTTCACTAGCCTACCCCCAAATTACTTAAGCCACCTCTGTACAACTCTACTATGCTTTCCTATGCCAGGTGCTGATGTTCTGGAGGCAGGTATGTACGTTTTTATTCCGATTTTTATGGTGGTGTGGGAGGGTCAGTGATCACTAGGGGAGTGTGTGCGGGTCTGTACTTAGTGTCTGCAGTGGTTATCTGGTCACTTTGGATCCTTCTGGGCACTTAGACCTGTTTTTAGATTGCCTAAATCACAACGTATAAGTTCCATCCAGGCAGCCTCGTAAAACTTTCAATTATCTCTGCAGTATGACTAAGTCTAGGTCGGCCGCCCTAACCACTCCTTCAAAAACACCCTTCAGCTCTGGATATGTCTAAAAACCCATTTTGATTATCGGAACATAGATGACCTGTCTTTTAGGTCGTCCAAGTGCCGATTTGGGTGGGTTTTTAAATGTATTTCTGTTTCGATTATGAGCCCCATTTTGTCCTGTATGGAAGGCCTTTTTTATAGTGCTATTCCGCTGTCAGCAGTGGGTTTCCTGTTAAATATGAGGCCTTCCGCCTTCCCTTCTGAAGTCAACATCAATTTGTATGTAAAGTGGGAGTTTTGGTGAAGAAGGTACTTTTCTCAGTTTGGGTTGGGTGAGACCTTCCTTCCTTGCACGCTCTGATGGAGAGGGGAAGGTAAGAGAACTATACTAAACGGGGTAAAGCAGTAACAGTAACTGCTCAGAGTTTGGCCCAGGATTATGGTGTTCCAGTGCCCCTCCTCCTAACGCTTTAGAATGTAGGATTGGTACAACAGGTAAGCAGTACCTACAACAGCTTTTGACACCCACCAAATGAATATTGGTGCCCCTCTACATGCTTATCATATTGTGCTGTTTCACCCAAAGCTCCCTTATATAAATTTAAAAAAAAAAAAAAAAAAAAAGAAAAGTTGAGACCATTTAAAAGGAGAGCAATAGTTTCCAAAGCAATAAAAATACAAGCATTCAAAATGAATGCCCAACACATGTGTCTTGTCTTTCTGACCAGATCAACTTACTGTGCTCCTGGAGATTCAAATGGGCTCTGCTGTGCTGTTCCAAGCTTAGCTGCTGCTCATGCAAATCCACAGGGGTAAGATTTACACCAGTCCCTTCAAGATAGATGCGGATCCGCTGACGCCACTGCCACCTGGTATCAAAATGAAAATTCAATTGTAATATGTTATAATGATTTGCAATGTTTAGCTGACGTTTAAACAGAATGTGAATGTGTTAAATCGGTTGTATGCCGTAATGATCATAGACCACCACATAGTCAGCTGGAGCCATTCTGCTTGAAAGAGGAAAATATCAGCAGATATGGGAACCTTTATAGGACAGTTGTGCCGCATAGTGTGCTTAGATGGATTTTGAACTGTTAAATGTCATCATTTTATGTTTAACCCTCAAGACTTTTCAATATTTCAGACTTGGACTCTCATTGAAGCCTGGGAGGCTATAGTCTCTCTTCAAAGGGGTGGAAAAGGAGGGGGTATGGATTGTGGAAGATTGGGGTGTCATTTGGAAAACACAATTTTACTGTTACAATGAATTAGATATATTATTGGTCTTTTAATTTAAAAAAAAAAAAAAAATCTGACTATGCCCTGCACTTTAGCTGGTCCACAGAGTAAAATAAAGGCATGGATTTTTGATTTGCAATAATTAGGGCTCATTTTACAAAACCTTAATGCGCGGAATAGCACACACTAAATTGCCGTGCGCGTTAGCCGCTACCGCCTCCTTTTAAGCAGGCGGTAGATTTTCGGCTAGAGCGCGCGCTAATCCGGTACGTGCGTTAAAAATGCTAGCGCACCTTTGTAAAAGGAGCCCTTAAGACTTGGATTCACTTATATTACAATGCCTTTCCAAATCTAAGCTCAAGGCAAGTTACAACCCAGTACAGGAGAAAGGTAGTTCAAGGGGACATCTACAGGACAGATTCACCCAAAGAGGTACTTCAGTATTTTCCCTATCTGTCCCAGCAGTTTCACAATCTAACTGTGGTACCTGGGGTAACGTCAGATTAAGTTGACTTGCACAGAGTCACAAGGAGCAGGCTGAGATCAAAACTTGCAACCTCAAGGTGCTGAGGCAACAGCTCTTGCCACTAGGCTACTTCTTTCCATTTGACATTGTTTTGGTGGCAACATTCCCCCCTTTTTCATTAAAAATGACATCAGAAGTGCCTCTTTCACTTTTGTTTTTTGTGTGTTCACAGTAGTTTTTATTTTATCTCTTTTAGTGTTTCTTTTCTGTGGTTTTCCTTTGGTGTCCTTATGGAGATACAGTAGAGCTTAACACATTTTGCACTTTTATGTTTTACATTTTCCTTTCTGCATTGGCCCGTTCAGTCCCTTTCCATTTTTATTTTAATGCTATGTTTTTATTTCATTTTTTTAAGATATCCATTAACTCCCCTGTCATTTTTCCACTTTTACTTTATTATATAGACTGGTTTTCAGTATCATATTACATTATATTATATATTGTTTGATAAACTGTTTCTGATAAATGTTTCTGATAAACTGTTTTTGATAAAGGTATTTTGATTAATGCCCAGCTCCTTTTGACATTATTGGAGCATCATATATACTTGACTATAAGCCAAAATTTTGGGGCCCAAAATTGGGGGTCTCTGCTTATAGCCGAGTTATACTTGTACTACTAAGCCGTTGTGCCTGATGTGATTCATACTATATACAGCCCATGTTAAGCACAAAAGCAATCAAGTGATGACCTATTTTTTTTCACAGCTGGTAAAGCAAAATACCCCCTGCCTTCCTTTTCCCTCTAGCGAGCTAATCAATGTAAGCAAGCATGTTATAAACCTTACACAGTGTAAACATGTTTAAATACATATTACATTTTATAATGAGTTATAAAGTGCTGAAACTGACACATCAGAAACAAAAAGATGTAATTTTGTCTACAAAACAAAAACAGAACTAGTAGCATGCTTTACATCTTTTTTTTAAAAAATGCACATCAACAGTTATATAAAAAATATTTTTAATTAAAACACTTTCCTAATAATGCTCTAATATAATATTTAATTAATATAGGCTATTATGAATTTTATCCATCTTAAAATTTAGTATTATCCAATTTAATTAATTTTTTTTTCATCCCTTTATTCTACTATAATCTTTTCCAATACCAATAGTATCATCAGTTAGATTTATTATCCACAGGAAAATCATATTTCATAAATTTAATATCTCAATACTGGATATCATCCTACATACTTTCATAATTATTTTGATATTGACAATAATAAATAAAACTATACTCATCAATAAAGTTTATAAAATCAATAAAATATTTTCTAATTCCTCAGTGCAAAGCTACTAATTAAAACTAATTACGATGACAGATTTTTCAATGATATGACCATGGAACACTGAACTAAGAGCACCAGATTAGAAAAAAACCAACAGATTGTATTCCTGAGTTGGTGCATTCGAATAATTAGCCCCCACTTTTGCTCTAATTAAATGATGGGGTTTTTACTCGTTGCTCATGTGAACAAAGGATGCTTTAAATGATCACAGAATCCTACCTGAACTCACCACGATAAAGTTTCTGCAGTGCTACAGGAAAAGCATATGTGTAGCGCACCGGCAAGCAGAGATGGCCTTCAGACCTATTTATGGGTGGGAAAAAATATTATTACACTCCAAAGCACAGGATGAAGCAGTGAAGAGTTACACTTGTCACCAGAAATTACTCAGACCTCAAGAAACAATTCTGGAATTAGAGAGTTACTGAGCAGAAAGTGGGTGGCACGAGACCTCCTGCAAACATACATTCATCTTCTGAGTTCAAGTCACACAGTCTATCCATTATTAGTCTTCTTACTCATGTCATCTATGTTCCAGTTAACATTACATGTAACTAGTGCTATACATTTGGTCACTAATATTAATCCTTACTAGTGTTTTAGCCCGTTACATGTGTTACAGTAACGGGTGCTAGAATAGCCCCACCCATACTCTGCTTCTTCCATGCCCGTACCCTGCCTCCCACTAATCCCAGTCGCACCACCTCATCTTTCACCATTTCCATAGTCCTTTGTACCCTTTTGGCCCTCATAGATCCTCCACTGCATTTATCACCCTTTTAGTCCCAGCTCCATTCCTATCTATTTTTCCTTCCCTTGCCTCTAAGACCATTCTTCCTTTCCCTATATTCAACCCCCAACCAGCTTCTCTTCCTTTTTTACCCTTTCTCTTGTACCCCATCCCAAAGCAGTACCCCTTCCTTCCCCCTCCGCTCAGCTTCTGTCATTCTCCTTGGAGTCCTGCTGACCTGCTCATGATTTTATTTCCAACTTCTCTTTCCTAGGAATGTCCAGCATTCATTCATTCATTATTTGTTTATTCCTTCCTTCCCCCTGCCTACCCCAGGTTATCTCCAGCATGTCTGTCCTTCATTCAGCACACATGTAATTTACAGCATGTCACTCCTTCTTCTCCTGCTCCCTTGATCTTCAGAATGTTCAGAAGGCCCCGGAAATAGGATGTTCCGCTGTAGGTGGCATCCGACTCGCCACCAAAGCACCCCCAGAGTCTTTCCTCACAACAACGGCACAATACCCGCATGGATCCCTCCCCCTGCTGCTCTCATAGCAATGGCAACCCCGACATAGCTCTCTCCCGGCAGCAAGCGCACCCTTCCCCCCAAACCAAAGCAAGATCGCATCACCGCTTCTCCTTCCAGACGGTAACGCCCACCTTCCGACCACGGCTGTCTCTTGGCAGTGGCGACGATCAAGACAGGTTGCCGGCGTCGGCGCTTTCCCTCTGCGAGTCCCGCCTCTTTTTTCAACTTCCTGTTTCGGCATAGGTGGGTCTTGCAGAGGGAAGACCCTGACGCCGGCAGCCTATCTTGATCGCCTCCATTGCGAAGTCGCCAAAGAGGGCCACGGGGAAGCACCCCTTACCTCCTTTAGCGTCTGCACTCCGCCGACAGCCGCCTCGCCTCGAAACCCTCCTCCTGCCTTAGCGCGCATGCGCACTCTGCCGGCCACATCCCGACAGATCAGGACTCAGGGAACACGGGTTAATAGTGCGCATGTGCGCTTAGCATTTTATTCTTATAAATTATACCTATTTTCTTCATGTATTAAGATTCAATCATTATCTCAAAAACCTACATCCTGCCTCCCTAATACTATACTAATAAGAACATGAAATGATAAGCATTTCCACACTGAAATAGACTGAAGGTCCATCAAGCCCAGTATCCTGTTTCCAACAATGGCTAATCTGGGTCCAAGTACCTGTGTGGCAAATGCGACACAGCCCACTGAAACTGAATGGGCTGTGTTGCATTTGCCATGCAGGAATCACTACTACAGCTTTGTGAAAGGGGCCCTTAGTATTTTATAGACCTCTTTTATAATATCAGAAGATTAGGTTCTTACCTCGATAATCTTCTTTCTAGTAGAAAAGCACGAGTCTTGAAACTATGGGCAGTGCATCTTCACTCGAGAAGATTGCAGAAGGCAAAATCTATATTTTCAACTCCACCTCCTTGCATCACCGAGCACGTCCCTCTTGCCTCAGTTTGTACCAAAGCAGAGAAACCCTGAAAGAGGAGAAATAATAAGGAGGGGCACATGGAACTCTCCGATCACATACTTTTGATCTGCTCTGCAAGAAAACACAAACTCATTAATAAATACAACATAGCATCAACAAGGAAGAACGAAAACCACCACCTACCCGAGTGCAACCAGCACTAATACTTGTTCAGCTCTGATCTTGTCAAGAGCAATCCTATATAGACATTCCTGTGTCTCTGAAGCTTCGTATTGCTTGAGTGCAATTAGACAAGCCTCTGCAGAAACATACATGTCTGAGGCTAAAGCAGGCTACACTGAAATCTGACAAGGTGGGGTTTCAGAACTCATATGCTTTTCTACTGGAAAGATCATCACTGAGGTAAGAACCTAATGTTTCATTCCAGTGCAAAAAGCACATGAGTCCTGAATCTATGGGACGTATCAAAGTAGTCCCTCGAACCAAGGATGGCATAGAAGAGCTTGCTGCGTGTACTGTAGACCCAAAAGAGAAATCCTTTTGTGCTGCCACATCCACTCTGTAGAACTTAGAAAAGGTATGTAGAGTGGACCATGTAGCTTCCCTACAAATCTTGTTGGGTAGAATCATCTTAGTCTTCACCCATGAAGAAATCAGACTTCTGGTGGAATGCACTTTAAGGAAATTGGCAGACGTTTACCACATTGGATGTATGTAGAGGAAATGGCTGCCTGTATCCATCTGGAAATTGAGGCATTAGAGGCCTGTCTTCCTCTCCTGGCATGACCCATTAGGACAAAGTTGATCAGAGTCAGAAATCATTTGTTGCCTCTAGGTTGCTGGGTCGGGGTTTTTTTTTTGTGTGTGTGTGTGGGGGGGGGGGGTTTGTGGGTTGTTGTTTTTTTTAGAGTGGAGGAGTGTGGCTAGTTCCCTTTTTGGACTAGGGGCATACGCTCAAGAGCCATGCCATAAGCTCAAATCATTCCAGATTCTATAAGGTGACTGGACCCTGCGAGAGCAGTGTTGGATGGAGAGGGAATCTCAGACTTTGATCTTTTTGCAGCTGGACTAGATCTTCATACCATGGCCGACATGACCAATCTGGAGCCATGAGGAACACCAGCCTTTGATGTGCCACTATTCTTCAAATGACTTGGCTTATCATTAGGGGCTACAAATTTTAAAAACAGCATGAATGTCTTCTGTCATATCAAGCAGCATTATGGGGTAAGGACCTAGAACATCTGATTATGCTTTCTGATTCCTATGTGGAATTTAGGAGATATTTAAAGACATATTTTTTCCTGAAACATTTAGGCAACTAATTGGTATGAATATTGTAATGAACCATCTAGATTATTATAGTATTATTTCTAATAATTTGGTTATCTAATTTCATCTCTTAATTGTAATCTTTTTAATTTTTTGGAAACCGCATAGAACTTTACGGCCCTGCGGTATATAAATTGATTATTATTATTATCATCGATGGGCCAAGGTTGTACTAGAGCATCTACGCTGGCGCTTCCCCACTCGCTCCTTTGATGAAGTATTGCGTGGTCTTGTGGTTTTGGGCTGACACCATCAGGTTGAATGTCGGATGCTCCCAGTGCTGAACAATCCTGTTGAGCACTACCTGGGACAAGGACCTGGGACAAATCCAGTGTCTGTCAACCGAGAAAGTTGGCCTGAACATTACTCACTCTCACTACAAATGCTGACAAGATGGCTAGCAGATGGCTTTCTGCTCAGTGAAATAACAGCTGGACCTCCAGTTTTAATAGCACACTCTTGGTGCCTCCTTTCCTGCTGATTATAAGCCACTGCTATGGTACTGTCAGAGAAGAATGACCGCTTTTCTTCCCAGCATCTTCTGGAAAGCCCGTAACGCCATTCAAATGGTTCTCGGCTCCAATCTGTCAATGGACCATGTTCTCTGTGATGGCTCCATGCGGCCCTGGGCCAGATGACCTCCCCAGCCATAAAAGCTGGAATCTGTAGTCAGGATCACCCATGTTGCTATGTATAGAGGCAATCTTTTGGACACTGTCTCTGGCCTTAACCACCATTGCAATCTCTGATTGACTTCCACTTTCCATTCCAAAGGTATCTAAAGGGGGTCTATCTGCAGCAACAAGTGGGATAATAGTGCGCTCTAGAGAGGTTGCAGATGAACTTTTGCCCACAGAATTACCTCTATTGTCACAATCATGGATAATTGTAGATGATGCCAAGCCCTGGGGGTTTGCCATTGTCAGAATCTCTAATAATAATAATAATAATAACTTTATTCTTTTATACTGCCATAACCATAAGTTCTAGGCGGTTTACACTAAAAAGAGCTGGACAATCAGCGAAATACAATAATACAGTAAAAAAAATACAAATGTTTGTAAAATAGAATTTCAATAATAAAACTCACTAAGTAATAAACTTATCGAACAAAGTGGTATTAATTAATTTCTGAAAACTGCAATAGGATAACATAGTTTGTTGAATACATTTACCTAACCAAGACTATTGCCTACCAGCTTGAAATGCTAGAGTCCTATCTAAGAAGGTCTTATACCTACACCCATTAATTTTTGGATAAACAAATAAGTAGAAGTTTCTAATTTCTCTTGATGGTCTATGTAACACAAAATGAGGAAAAAGGTAAGCTGGAGACAATCCCGATATCAGCTTAAAGTAGATACAGGAAAATTTGAATAATACTCTTGCTTCCAAAGGCAGCCAATGAAGTAAACAATAATATGGACTAATATGGTCGTTCTTTTTTAAACCAAAAATCAATCGAACAACTGTATTCTGAATTATCCTTAGAATTTTTGGGTGCTCCTAAATAGATGATATTACAATAGTCTAAAATAGATAAAACTAATGCCTGCACCAATAGTCTGAACAATAAAGGATCAAAATTTTTTTATGGTTCTTAATTTCCACAATGTAAAAAAGCATTTTTGTACCACTAAGTTCGTGTGTTCTGAGATGAATAATCTGGACATCCTGGACTAACTTGTGTATGCTGGACATTAGACACTTTACCGCATATTTTCCCACAGCCTAAACCAGCCTTCCTTTATAAGCTAACCAGATGGAACAGCCTGTACCTTGCTATCTGTGAACACATGTATCCTTTGAAATGCTAACCACCCTCCCTGCCTTTGCTACAAAATTCTTGTCTCCATTCCCTGCTGGGAGGATACTGCTCCAAGGTTCTGTGGCCATTGTTCATGTGTGCTGTTATCAGTGCTGCATGACGTAACATATACAAGGCACCCTGAAAAGCCATAAAACATTTATAACAAGCAACAACCTCTGCAGGATGAAGGGGGAGTAGAGACATAGGGGCCTGGTACCAAGACAGAACTTTTAAACCACAGGCTGGACATTTCCTGCCTGTCTCTGAAGCAAGCTATGGGAACCAGGCACAGATGGAGTGCTGGAAGGTCACCCTTGTCAACTTTCTGAATAAGACTATTCAATAAGGTCGCCATCCTGAAGATGTACAGCGTTGTAAAACCACAAATCAGCCTCTGCAAGGTGATAAGGATTCCAGACATGGAGGAAGAAAGTTCCTGCTCGGGCCTCCCTCCTGAGGGGGGGGGGGGAGTGAGAGAGGCATGGACTGGGAGGGGGGGAATAGTTAGGTATACATTTTTGTACCAATAGGGAGGTACATGACCAGAGTTTGGGGATGTGCTTTTTGGAACAAAGAAAGAATTTCTCTATATAAAAATCCATGCATCACAGGCAAAACCAGAGAGATTCACTTGCGTATGCCAGCGGGGATGTGCTAGCCTGTTCGGCATATCAGTGTAAGTTCTATTCTCCATTGCATATTCTGAACTGACAATATAATATTTCTTCTGCTAATGTCTTTGCTGCTGTAATTTTGTAAGTCTTTATACTAACAATAAAAATATTGTCTGTTTTGGAAAATACAATGCCGTCTCATAGTCATTCCAATGAGGTAAAATAAGTGGCATTACTTCAGTTCTGCTAGTATTAAATGTTGGTCTAGTGTGATGCAGCTTCGGTCTAGTGTGATGTAGTGTCAATTTTTGTTTGCAAGCCTTCGGGAGAAAGACACGGTCCTCTGCCATGTTGAATACAATTCTCAAATACTCTAGAGATTGCAAGGGATCCAGATGACTCTTTTGGAAATTGATGATCCAACTCAGGTCCTGCAAGAGGTAGACTACTTGCTTCACTGCCTTTTGTCCCTTTGCTTGGAACGCAGCCTTGATAAGCCAGTCATCCAAGTACAGATGAACCTGAATCTCAGCTATGTGTAAATGTGCTGCCACCATTACCTTGGTAAATTAGCATGGTGCCACTGCTAATCCAAATGGGAGCACTGCGAACTGAAAATGTCTCTCCAGCACATGGAATCTGAAAAACCTGTGAGCCAGAAAATTGGGGATATGCAAGTAAGCTTCTGTCAGATCCAGAGAGGCTAGAAATTCCCCCGGAGCATCTGATCGCACTGTCTCCATATGGGCACTTGGGCATTTTGAAGGCTGCATTGACCGACTTGAGATCCAGAACCTACCTCCAGTCATCTGGATCTTTCTTTGGCATGTTGAAATATATAGAGTATCTGGTCAAGCCTGTTTCGGCACCCAGAAGTATTTCTACCACCTGAATCTGCACCAGATGTTGCACCGTTGCTCATACTCTCCTGGTGGGGGAGTCCAAGAAAAAGTCTTGAGATGGCTGAAAAAGTTTGAGCTTGTAACCCTCTTAAATGATGTTCAGCACCCACTAGTCTGTGCAAATCCATTCCCAGGCCTCCTGGTACTCTGTAAGTCTCCTGCCTATATGGGGAAAATCGGAGAGAGATTTGGCATCATTGGGACTTTTTGGAATTGGTTGCCAAATGGGTACCTGATGCAGGGTTTCGTCTAGAGACACCAAACCTCTGCCTAGACCCTTGAAATGATGCCCATCCAATGCATGATTGACATGAAACAGGGGTTAAATCACCAGTGGAGTCCATCCTAACTGGTTTTAGACACAAATGAAGTGTTTTGAGGCAGGGAGAGGCTTTTAAAATAAAATTGGGAAATCCATGATGGCTGCTGCGGCAGCAATTTTTGGGCCAAAAACAGCCCAGGGAAGGTACAATAATGGTCAAAAAATTCCCAAAACAGGATTTTAGGAGTAGGGAACCCTTAAGGAAGCCCCAGAAACTCTTAAAACCCTACAAATCTACTCCAACTCAATGTCTCCCATAGACAGTACTGGGCTGTGCCTGCATTAAGCTCTCCCTGAAGCTGAAGAAAATTCTGCCTCGGATAAGCAAGCAGGATGTCCAGGGGCTTGTCTCTTCGGGCTGCCTTTTGATAAAATGTCTGAAACTTGTATCTCGCCAGTTTCCATATGATTCTTCCGGGGGGGAGGGGAGAGGAGGCAGCCAGCACCCAAAAGGTATTCCGACCAGTGCTAAGCCAATCCCGAATTGATCCAAGGGTTAGGATAGGCTGGCCAGACAGGTACCCTGCAGCAAGGTGGCCCACCCAGTTAGAGATGTCAGAACACTGAGTCTGCAGCTTCTCCCAGGCAGATCTGTCCCAGGACTTCTAGGAACCTCTATAGCAACTGAAGCCTCGAAAAATCTCTGGATAAAACCCGAAAATAAGAAACAAACAGAGCAGATGAAGAGACAACTTCTCAACTCAATTGCAGAAGGAAAAAAACTGCCCAGTGATGCAGGGAGGCAGAGTTAAAAATATAGATGATGCCTTCTGCAATCCTCATGGGGTGAATATGCATTACCCACAAGTTTAGGACTTATGTGCTTTTTCCACTGAAACTCATCTTAGTCATCTCTTCTCCAAGCTAAAGATCCCTAGCTGCTTTAGCAGTTCCTCATATGGAAATTGTTTCATCCCCTTTATCATTGCTCTTCTGTGTACCTTTTATAATTCCACTGTCTTCTTTGAGATGCGATGATCAGAATTGCATACAATATTTGAGGTACAGTTTGCACATGGAGCAATACAAAAACATTACAATACTCTCATTTTTCTTGCTGCAGGTCTTGCTGCATCTTGTCAGACAGAACCAACATTTCAGTCATCATGCTGTGGCTTTCTTCTGGGTATGCTGTGAGGTCTGCAGTTTGTCTTTATATAGTAGGTACTCAAACCTAATTAGTTGGGGCTTGAGGTAAATGAGGCAGGATCCATTGGTCACCAATTTGAATTTTGGTGAGAAAATCATTTGGTCTCTTTGCCCACAGAATGGAAAAGTTTCTGGCAAGTTTAAAGATATTCTCCCCGTGTTTCTGCAGCTAACATCATGCTTGTTGCAGGTATCTGGATTTTCAAAATGCATTTGACAAAATACCTCATGAAAGACTTCTGTGGAAATTAGAAAATCATGGGATAGGAGCTAATGCCCTATGGATTTAGAACTGGTTGTAAGATAGAAAACAGAGAGTAGGGTTAAATTATCAATATTCTCAATGGAGAAGGGTAAATAGTTTTAAAGTTTTTGAGAAGGGTATTTTGCGAGATTATTTTGTTATTTCTCAATCCTGTATATATTTTTGGTGACATGCTGGGACCACTGTTTTTAACATTTATCAATGATCTAGTGATAGGAATAACTAGTGAGACAAAGTTGTTCAAAGTTGTCAAATTGCAAGAGGACAGTGAAAAATTAAGCAGACCTTGGGAGTCTGGGTGTCAAATGGCAGATAACATTTAATGTTAACAAGTGCAAAGTAATGCATGTGGGAAAGAGGTACCTGAACTATAGCTACGTGATGCAGGGTTCCACGTTAAAAGTCACTGCCCAAGAAAAGGATCTAGGTGTCATTGATGAGGATATGTTGAAACCCTCAGCTCAATGTGCAGTGGTGGCTAAGAAAGCAAATAGAATGTTAGGAATTATCAGGAAAAGAATGGAAAACAAAGATGAAAATATTATGCCTTTGTATCGTTTTATGGTGCAGCCTAGAGAATAATTTTTACAAAAAAACTCTCCAAATCAAGAAAGGATGTTCAAAAAATATATATATAATGTATCCCTAAACATCCAATAATGTCCAGCACTACAAACATCTATACATCAATACATCAAAAATGGAGAAAAGACCTCGGTGTCTAATAGGGGTAACAAAAAACTTCCCATATAGACAAGCCAGTCTCAAAATCCCAACTCTGAGACCAGCAGACACATCCTTGGTCAAAAACTCCAAGATAAGTGGAAATATACTATTGATTGTTACAGTCCTTAATAGTGAATCAAAAAATACCATCACTTATCTGAAAATGTAGTATTCAAAATGATCGTTATAGTAGTGCTGAGATGTGGAAGCAGGAACAACCCGCACAGTGGAGCATGAGCATTAGGCACAGCAGCTAAACACTCCTACTTTTTCGTTTGCTAAACATTTTGGAAATTAACTATTTCAATCTACTTTTTCTTGTTAAATTTATGTATTATGTTTTACATTATTGTAAACCGAGTCAAGCTCTCTTGGTTGATGACTAACGGCCTCTTTTACAAAGCCGCGCTAGCAGCCCCGAAGCCCATAGGAGATTTAAAGGGCTTCGGGGCCGTTGCCACGCGGCAGCCACTAGCGTGGCTTTGTAAAAGAGGCAGTAAGTTTTAGTTTAGCTTAGTTTAATCTAGTAACATAGTCAATCAGAGCATATAAAGTTTGCCCAATAGTCACACTCATTACACAGTATATTCATGTTTGAATTGTCTTTTCTTCAATATTTCTGGGCATCAGACCATAGAAGTCCTCCCGGTACCATCTTTAGGTTCCCACTGCCGGAGTTGCCATTGAAGCTTATTCACTCCGAAAATCAATTAAAACCACTCTATTCGACAAATTCATTGCCTATGTTAATTCCCCGCTGCAAACCCTGATGTAATCTCTTCGGTAACTCCCAATATCTCATGTATTTCTTCCCCATGTAACTCCTCTTAGGTAACATTTCTCTTCATGCATTCTGTAATTCACTGATTGTCCAGCCTTCTTTCAATGTGAACCACCTAGAAGTCATTTGACTCTGGCGGTATAGAAAAATAAAGTTATTATTATTATTATTCTCACCGCTTGCACTGTATCTCCACAATATCCAACAGGGCTCCCTGTTTCCCAACCAAGCTTCATCAGGGAATTGAGCGTCAGTTAACCCGCTTCATCTCCTAGAGAATGACATGGAGACAAAATTTTCCCTGTTCACGCGGGAACTCATTTTACCGTCCCGGTGAGTCCTTTTCCTGTCCCTGCCCCATCCTCATCTGCTCAAGCCTCAAACACTTTAAAATCATAAATGATCGAGACTTGTGAAGTTAAGGCAAAGCTTACAGGAATGGGGCAGGGAAAGCGAAGAAACCCACGCAGACCAGATGGGGGAAATTGAGTTCCTACAGGGACAAATTTGTCCCCGTGTCATTCTCTAGTGCAGCCGCACCGTAAATACTATGTGTAGCTCTGGTCACCACATTTCAAAAAATATATTACGGAATTAGAAAAAGTACAGAGAAGGATGAGAAAAATGATAAAAGGGACTGGACCACTTACCTATGAGTAAAGACTAGAGCGGCTAGGGCTCTTTAGCATGAAGAAGAGATGGTCCAAGTGAGATATAATAGAGGTCTATAAAATACCAAGTGGCATGGAACAAGTGCTGCTACTATTTATTATTTATATTGCGCTACCAGATGCGCACAGATTACAATTTAATTATGACAGACACACAGGGTGGATCAATATATGCTGCTCATGAAGGGAAACACAAAGGGATGAAGAGGTAGGGGCTACAGAGGGAATGAGCAGCAGTTATAGTGTATTACAAGAATCACTTGTTTATTCTTTCAAAAAAATACTAGGATTAGGGGACATATGATGAAACTACTTAGCAGATTTAAAACAAACCAGAGAAATATTTCTTCACTCAAAGGGTAATTAAACTCTGGAATTCATCGCCAGAGAATGTAGTGAAAGAGGTTAGCTTAGCAGGGTTTAAAAAAAAAAAAAAAAAAAAAAAAAAAGATAAAAAAAATAAAAAAGGTTGCATAATTTCCTAAAAGAGAAGTCCATATGCCATTATTAAGATGGCTTGAGGAAATCCACTAGGATAAGCAGCATAAAATCAGTTTTTTACCTTGGGATCTTTGCATCTTTGTGACCTGGGCTGGCCACTGTCAGAAACAGGATACTGGGCTTGATGGACCTTGATATCCCAGTATAGCAACTCTTATATTCCTATGTCTCTGGCAGGCACACAAGGCTAGCCAGAACAAAACACAAGCTCTTTAAGGTTCCCCATCTAAATTTGGCCTACCTGAATGTTAACTGTTTCTCAGCTTCAGAGTGGAAGCATCTGCTATGGGCATTGCTGCTTCCCTCTGTGCCTCCTTAACCTAGCTCTGGTCTTTTATACTTCCTGGGCAATGCCCTCCTGGCTCCACTCCTTTTGTATCACTTTCCCCTTGGGTGGGATCCTGGGGTTTTAAGGTGGTTCTGACACTGAGAGAGTGTTCTTAAGGCAAAGTGGCAGCGTCCTATAGAGACTCACAGGAGTTTCAGTTTCTTACCTTTCTGGGTCAGTGTTTACACCAATTACTGGTTTGGACTTCTCCAAAATCTTACTGGCAGCCAGCAGCATTGTACCATCACCTGGAGGAGAAACAATTATCTACATCACCCGGCTGTTTCACACCAAATTCTTCAGATACCTAAACAAGAAAAGCACTTCAAGCAAAACACTTCTCACAGAGTACTAAGTTTAAGCAGAATCAGAGGAAAATATCCCTCTGCCATAGTACCAGAAAAGTCTTGTAACATTAAAACTATCCCTCTACCTAAATCATAAACTCACTTTCTTGCTAGCAATTGCTTCAGGTTTTACCAGAAATCGGAAGTCTCAGCAATTCCTGATCAGGTAATGAGGATGGGGAGCAGCATAGAAAGACAATTTAAACCAAAAAGAGAATACCAAGAAGCTATACAAGCACAGTATTTTTCTGTAATTCAAGTTACAGGGCAGGCAAGGTATGGGGATTTGGGTTTGCGTATAAGGTTAAAGGGCATTAGGGAGCGGTATTTTATAAATATTGCCCTAGATATTCGGTTAACAAGGTGTAATTTTGGGGACATGTCAAGCCATTGGTATTGTTAAATGCTAGATCAGTTTGTAATAAGGTGCCAGTTTGTAAACAGTTTGATAAAGATAAACGTTATTTGTTAGTGTTCCTTGATGTTGCTGCAGTATTTGATACAGTAAACCATTCTATCCAACTATTTACGATTTTGTGATAGACAATGATATCGACGTGCTTTGTATAATAGAAAGTTGGCACTTGGACTCTGATTTAGCTATTTTATCCCAAATTGTCCCTCCCTCCTATGTGGCCTTTTCTCAGCCAACAATAGGGTCAAAAGATTTTATGTATGTAATATGAAAACTGCATAGTTGTATGCAGTTTATAAATCTAATATAATAAAACCCTTACCCGCGCATGAGTAGTTGAAACGGCGTGATCCCTGCCGCAGTGATTTCTGCTTCCATGCCATGTTCCATTTGCACGGGCGTGTACGGGTGGCATCTGTGGCGGTTTGATTTGCCGACATCGCTTCCAGCCTAGGGCCTTCCTCTCTGCCGGGTCCTGCTTCTGCCTTCGCGCAAAAAGAAAGTAGGTGGGAACCGGCAGCGACGAAGGACCGAAGTAAGCAGGAGTAGCGACCTACCACTGCTGACCGCTGTGTGAGACCCGGGAGGAGAGGGGAGGGGGGATGAGAAACGCTACTGATGGCTGGCCTTCTACAGGACAGGGGGAGCATGGAAGGGGTGCTGTTGGACAGGGGGGAGGGAAAAGGAAGGGAAAGGGCTACTGCTGGACAGGGAGAACAGAATGGGTGCTGCTGGATAGGGGGGAGGTAAAAGGAAGGGAGAAGGGCAGGACAGGAGGGAGCAGGCAAGGGGTGCTGCTGCACAGGGAAGTGGGGGGGAGAGGGAAAGGGGGCCAGGGAACAAACTTGCTATGCTTTGGGGGGAGGGGTGTGCTGGGGGGCAGGCAGCAATCTTGGTTTGCTCTGGGAGGGGGGAGATAGAAGGGGGCCACGGAGACAGAAAAAAAGGCAGGCAGGCAGTGCATGAGAATGAAAGACAGACGAACACAGAAAGGCAGCGGGCAGGAAGAAAGACAGAAAGCAAGAAATAAAGACAGACAGACAGGGGGCCAGGGAGAGAGACAAACAGAAAGAATGACAGACAGACAGGGGACCAGAGAGACAGACAGGGGGCCAGGGAGAGAGAAAGAAAAAAAAAAAAAAGGCAGACAGCTCACACGGTAAGTTTTCATTAAATTTTGTGATCTGTTAAGTCTACACATCTATTCTAGCATCATTAATCTAACGGGCTTGAACACTAGATTTTTAAATAAATAAAAAGGAGGTGGGGTGTTAGCTATTGTACAGGATACTTTACCCTTTGAAACAATCAAATAAGATTGATATGCATAGTGAAATTGAATGTCTATTATTGGTTTTGTCAGTTTTGAAACTTTTGATATTGTATTGCCCTCCTGATGTGTTAATATTTACTCTAAAAGACAGAGATACAGTGAAAATCCAATATTAGTGATATATAACTCTTTACACATGGACAGTACAGGGTAGAAGGAAACACTAACATATGAGCCTAAACCAAAAACACAGAGGAGGAAAAAGCCTCAGAAACAAGCCCTCCCACCCCACAATAGTGGTTAAAGATGTTCTGGCGATAACCTCATTGGCATAAGAAACCTCCTCTAGTGTCTGGAAAATAGCTCTGTGCAGTGCAGTGCAAAAGCTTAATGTGATAAACACAGATGAAACATTCAACTTATCTTGAAAAACGAACGGTACACCAACGATGGCCAGTGTTTCACAATTCTGCTGCCTCACGGTGTAACAAAGCTGAACACCTTTAACCACCATTGTGGGGTGGGAGGGTTTGTTTCTGAGGCTTTTTTCTCCTCTGCGTTTTTGGTTTAGGCTCATGTGTTAGTGTTTCCTACCTTGCACTGTCCATGTGAAAGAGTTATATATCACATACATTGAAGCCATGGTTGAATGCCCTTTGTTGGGATCAGATACTGTGATCTTGGGTGATTTTAAATTTACATTATGATAAAATAAGATTTGATGATTGTGTGACTGACTTTGATATGCTGATGTCAGCCTCAGCTGGTCGAAGATGATACTCACGTGGGAAGACATACTTTAGATTTAATTTTTGTTTAGGAAAAACACTCTTTTACTAACTATCTTGAGCTGATTGCAGTGGCTGTTCCATGGATAAGGACCATAAGTTTGTTTCCTTTACAATTTCTCATTGAATTTCATGGTATGTATTGCAAATGTAGGCTGTGAGGTATATAAGTGTATTTGGATTCCTAAATTGGTGGTGGAGAATGAGGCTACTCTGTCGGAGATGGTGGAACATTGGCATGCTTCCTTGACTTCGGATGAGTTAGCACGATATGTGAAAGGGAAACAGCCGGCGAGGGAGGAAGTGGGACCCCTGGATGAGGGGGATAGGAAAGGAGTGGTAAAGGAGGAAAAGGAAGTGGCGGACAGATTAAACACGTTCTTCTCGTCGGTCTTCACAAAAGAGGACACATCCAATGTTCCGGAACCGGAAAAATTCTTCAAGTGGGACCAAGAGGGAAAATTATCGTGCATGGAGGTAAGCCTCGAAGACATATTCAAACAGATAGATAGGCTAAAAACTGACAAATCGCCAGGCCCAGACGGAATTCACCCAAGAATACTAAGAGAACTTAGAAACGAAATAGCGGAGTTACTGCAGCAGATTTGTAACCTATCCCTGAAAACAGGGGTAATACCGGAAGACTGGAGGATAGCAAATGTTACACCTATCTTCAAGAAAGGAACCAGAGGCGACCCGGGGAATTATAGACCGGTCAGCTTGACCTCAGTTCCGGGGAAGATGGCTGAATCATTGATCAAGAACAGTATCAGCGAGCACATAGAAAAAAATAAGCTGATGAGAACAAGCCAGCATGGTTTCTGTACTGGAAGATCCTGCCAAACAAACCTACTACACTTCTTCGAGGGGATAAGCGGACATTTGGACAAAGGTGACCCCATAGATATAGTATACCTAGACTTCCAGAAAGCCTTCGACAAGGTACCTCATGAGCGCCTTCTAAGGAAACTGTGGAACCACGGGGTGGAAGGGGACATACACAGATGGATCAAAAACTGGTTGGCAAACAGGAAACAGAGGGTAGGAGTAAAGGGACACTATTCTGACTGGAAAGGGGTCACAAGTGGCGTCCCACAAGGGTCAGTGCTGGGACCGCTGCTATTCAATATATTTATTAATGACTTGGAAACAGGGACAAAGTGTGAAGTTATAAAATTTGCGGATGACACAAAACTCTCCGGTAAGGTTAGATCTGTAGAGGAATGTAAAAAACTCCAAAGGGACCTGGACAAACTGAGTGAGTGGGCAGATAAATGGCAGATGAGTTTTAATGTGGAGAAATGTAAAGTTATGCACATAGGGAAAGGGAACCTGATGTACAACTACACGATGGGGGCATGACATTGGGAAAAGGCAATCTAGAAAAGGACTTGGGGGTTTTGGTGGATAAAACAATGAAACCGGCAGCACAATGCACAGCGGCCTCAAAAAAGGTGAACAGAATGTTGGGCATTATCAAAAAAGGTATCACTACCAGAACCAAGGAAGTTATCCTCCCGCTGTATAGGGTAATGGTGCGACCGCATCTGGAGTACTGCGTCCAGTACTGGTCGCCGTACCTAAAGAAAGATATGGCGATACTCGAGAGGGTCCAGAGAAGAGCGACAAAAATGATAAAAGGCATGGAAAACCTCTCGTATGCTGAGAGGCTGGAGAAGTTGGGGCTCTTTTCCCTGGAAAAGAGGAGACTTAGAGGGGATATGATAGAAACTTATAAGATCATGAAGAGTATAGTGAAGGTAGAGAGAGACAGATTCTTCAGACTGGCGGGGGCAACAAAAACTAGAGGACACTCAAAAAAATTGAAGGGAGATAGGTTTAGAACAAATGCTAGGAAGTTCTTCTTCACCCAGAGGGTGGTGGACACCTGGAATGCGCTTCCAGAGGGGGTAGTTGAGCAGAGTACAGTTTTGGGTTTCAAAAAGGGATTGGACGAGTTCCTAAAGGGTAAGGGAATCCAGGGGTACAATTAGAGGGTTACTATACAAGACAAAATGCTCTTGAGTAATAGATCACTACAGGTCATTGACCTGGGGGGCCGCCACGGGAGCGGACTGCTGGGCATGATGGACCTATGGTCTGACTCGGCAGAGGCAATGCTTATGTGCTTATGCACTGCTTCAAATAGTGCAAAGTAATGGGTGAAGATGCAATCCTTGATATACTGATGAGGTAAAACAACAAAAGAGGAGCCTGTGGAGACTGGGGCGGCAGTGGAGGAAGTACCCAGACTTCTACTAGGAACATGTACTGTATATGGTGGCCTTAGTTGATTACAAAAAAATTGTGTTTTCTTTGAAAAAGCAGTAATTTGATAAGCAGATTGCAGTAGCTCCTTCAGGGTCTAAGGCAGTATATCGCAAACTGTGTGACCCGGAGGATTCCAGGTGTGTCCCCAAGATGCCGGCAAGGAGAGGCGCCAGTGCCAGATGACTGCTTACACGAAATCATTCAAACCAGTAATTGGTGTAAACACTGACCCAGAAAGGTAAGAAACTAAAACCTTCTGTGAGAGTCTTTAAGACACTGCCACTTTGCCTTAACAACACTCTCTCTCGCGGCACATCCTGTAGTCAGTCAATCAGCGCCTCTCCTCCTCGCTGGCGCCTCTGCTCCTTCTCCTCACTTCTCCTTCTGTATCACCTCTACCTCTGGCAGTAATAGGAGGCTCAGGGCCGCAGCTGGAAGACACCAACGTATGCATGGACATTGATGTTATATTGCATTTCCTGGTGCTCTCCAGCCGCAGCCCCGAGATTAATATGCCAGTAGCTTAAAAAGTTTGCGACACACTGATCTAAGGAATTGTTTTCAGTCATGAATGCTTTGATTGCGCCAAAGACTAATAAGAATATGCTTCCTACTTGTGAACAGTTTGCAAGTTATTTTTAGTTTAAGGGCCCTATGCAAGGTAATTCCCTGTTATTTCAGGAGTTCTAATGCTGGGAATGATGGCATTTGGATGGAGTTTGCGCAAATTAATATGGCAGGTGCGATATTAAATGCATCTAATTGCACTTTAAATCTATGCTCAACTAATGCATTGAAGGCGTTAAAAGCTGAGATAGTGCCATCTCTTGAAGCTATTGTTTATTTCCCAACAACTGTGCAGGTTCCAGATAAGTTAAACGGGCGGCTGTTCGACATATTCTGAAGTGTCCATCTTTGGATGTTTCCAAGGTGGAGCATTTTCGTCTCATATTCAATCTGATGTTCATGGCTAAGGTCTTAGAAAAGGTAGTACTTCAGCAATTGGATGATTTTGTCACTTCCCATGGTTGTTTGGATGATTTTCAGTTTGGATTCTGTAAAGGGTCACAACATTAAGATGCTTTTTTTATCACTTTGTGAAGAGATTCGGAAAGGTTTTGATAAAGATAAACATTATTTGTTAGTGTCCCTTGATGTTGCTGCAGTATTTGATACAGTAAACCATTCTATCCTTTAGTGTACTTGCGTACCGTGAGTCTTTCTGGAACTGTGCTTGAATGATTCAGATCATTCCTTGCAAATAGGAGTTTTTTTGTGACTAACGGGTATTATTATTATTTTTTATTGCATTTACAAAATAAATCATTACAAAAGTGTCCTTACAACATACAATGCTAACCACCCCTCCCTTCCCTCCCCCAATGAAAATCAAGTACGTGGAACACAACTGGAGGTGACAAAGAATGACCAAGTTATACATTCCGAACTCCATGCCCCTCTTTCCACAAGAGATAACCATCTCATACTTTGTGATAAGCAGCATGTGTGCTCTTTCTGATTGCTGTAAGTGGCGGTAACAGCTGGCATTTTGGCCAATCGCCAACAGTGATCCAATGCAATACACGCAACTGTTAGACAGCCGCAGCCCGTTAGTGAGCCGCGGACTGGGGGTTGGGGAAGGAAAAGGAAGATGGAAAGAAGAAGAAAATCATGGAAAGTTCTGGTATAAAGTCCTTGTATGATACAGGTGAAGCAGGATAACATTAAAGGTGAAGAAACCAGACCTCAAAGAAGAAAACCCCCCCCTTTTTCCCTCCTGCTCTAATCAATCAGTATATTAACACAATAAAGACATTTCATAACCCACTTGCCAGCTGGCATATACTGATTGGGAAATACCCTGTTGCTATCTGCTAGGCTAAGCGAAACTTGTAAGAAACAAGACTTAACTCTGATGCATGGCAATAGGGCTCGCACCTGGCAGGATATTATGCAAAGATGAACACGTCTCATGGTCAGAAAATAGAATTCTCAAGAATATCATTTAGCAAGACATGTCTTGTGATAACACAGCAGGGAGGGGGTTGAGACTCGGAATTGCTTATATGGTAAAGGAAAGGGGCATTTGCGGAAAAAGGTTAGACCTTACGGTAAACTGAACAGACGTATAGCATGACACAAATGTATAAGCCAATAAATGAATCTACTTATGTAATGACGTACAAGAAAATAACCAATAAAGATGTATCATGTGATTTAGGCCAACATGGTGTTGACCACCAAGAAATGTATAAAAACAGGTCTGTAAGCGGAAGTAATCAGAACAGACATCAGAGGATCCTCAGGCCTGAAGATCACATTCTGTTACTCTATATACTGAATGATTTATTCTTGTAAGCTGTTACTGATTATCAATAAATATATTTGTTGACTGAAACCAGTATATAGCGTGTGAGGTCTCCATTTCGAGGTAGGCCTAGACAGCGGCCTACTTCAGAGTGAAGGAGGAAGGATTCAAAAGCTAGACCTTCTGAAGGGTTCGTAGGCATTGGGATATTACCCTTCCATCTAGAATGACACACCTATTGCACTAGAATAAGTATTAGGCAAGGGATCTAGAAGCAGAAGATCCCTCAAGCAGTCAACAAAACCTGTAATTCTAGTGTGTGATTCATAACCACCTATAAACTTTCTCTACAAAGGAGCTAATCTGTAAATCATGTGGGTCCAGCTTGCCTTTGATAAATCAGGGCCCATGGATAGACTTGAAAAAAGAACAAAACATGCTCCACTAAGACCTAAGACATGTTTACCTCCTGCTGATATTATAGCATCTGCCCACCGAACAGTTTCTTCATCATATTCTCTCCGCTTCACTAGCTGAACATCAATTCCGTCATTCCTAGAAAAAAAAAAAAAATGAAAGGATGTTGAAGGAAATCGAATCCTCAAAGTAGGTCTAGCTAATCAAGTTTCAGGATATTCACTACTACTACCATTTATCATTTCATACACAATGCTGCACCATTTAACATACAATAGATGGTCCCTGCTCAGAAGAGCTTACAATCTAATTTGGACAGACAGGACATCTCAGGGTTGGGGAGATTCTGGTAGAAGAAATGATAAAATGGGTATTCACAATGAGACAGTTAATGGAATTTATTTGGGGTATATTTTTTATTAAATTGTGTGCTAATTGCTAACATTTATTTTTGATCCAGAGAATGGAATGATCATTTTGGGCTGAATGTGTAGAATTATGCATGAATTTCTCCAGACTTTTGATCCCTAGAAATAGGCTCTCCTGGATCAGGAAACATCTTGCAGATGAACGTACTCCATGACGGACATCTGGAATGGTTTATTAGGCTTTGTTCAATACTGTCTCTTGCAGACACGTGGTAGGGCATTTTCAAAACATACATCTAAGTCAGATTTGGATGTATGGCGCTAGACATCCAAAGTCAGCAGTAAGAAAATGCCTATTTTCGAAAGGCAAACCACTGTACATCTAGAAATATATATATATTTTTAAATCCTCTATCTGGACATCCAGACCGCCAGGACATCTATCTTTATACCACATTTTTGACCAAAATTTTGTCCCAAGTCCCAAATACCAGAACAAGACCATTTGGACGTGGAAAGGACCAATCCTGTAATAGGTTGACCACCCAGACATGGCAACAGACTAGTGGGGCACTTTAGAGGGCACTGCTGTGAACTTCACATAAAGGGTGCCAGATAAGCATCTCACCAGAACCCTCATATAGGTTTTGGTGAGCCCCCATAAATACTCCCAAAACCCACCATACCCACCTGTCTACAACCCCAATAGCCCTTAAGACTGTAGGTTCCCACCTATAAGGCAGAGTAGGGTTTTGGTGGGCTCACATTTTCCACCATGAATGTAGTGGTTAGAATGGTTTATGGGACTTACTACTCCTCTCTATGGTTCACTAGCCCACCCACCAAGCTACTTAAGACACCTGCGTGCAGCTCTACTAGGCTTTCCTATACCAGGAAAGCCTAGTAGAGCTGCACGCTGATGTTCTGGAGACAGGTATATACTTCTGTATTCTGATCTTTTGGGTGTGGGGAGGTCAATAGGTCAGTTTGGGCACCTCTATGGAACTTAGACCCATCTAATATTAGAAAAACACTTTCACAAGAAAATGCACATGTCTAATGGATAAAAGACAGCACAGCTCAGGCTAAGATTTAGTTACAAAATGCAATTGAAAAACTAGAGGAAAAAACCTCAGACTGGGGCCCTCCCACCGCCACAAGAGGTAGTTAGGCATTAACCTCATTGGCAAAAAACCTCCATTCCAATGCAAAGAATAAAAGCCTTATGCTGTGCTGTTTTGTGCTTAAAAGATAGAAGAAAAAAAATCATCAACTTATCTTCTTTCTGATTGATCGGTACACCAACGATGGCCAGCGTTTCACAAGTCTGCTGCCTCAGGGTGTAACATATCTGATCAAACTTCAAATGGGACGCTGAAACGCATCTCCTGCGGGAGCTCAAGAAGCTTGCTTCTACGTGCCTGTGCACCGTGAGCCCCAATTGGCGAGCACCGAGCCTGGAAGGAAGTGTGCAGGGCAGAAGTGCGGTCCTGCCCATACACCGTTGGACCACCAGGGATAACACAAAAGGTATGCAGGGGGGAGAGGGGGTATAAAAAAAAACAAAACACACAAAACTTATTTGTATCAGCTGGGTTGGGAAATGGGAGGATCTCTCATGTACTGGCCTACCACTAGAGGTGGAAGAGGAAGTGGTACAGGGTGCAATGCAGAGCCTGGCAAGCAGTGAGGAGGGCTGGCTGCATAGCCTGGCAGATGGAGGGGCTGGTATGGAAGGGGGCTGGGTGCAGAGCCTGGTAGGGAAGGGAGCTGGATGCATAGCCTGGCAGGGGAGGGTGTGAGGGAGAGGATACTGGGTGCTGATCCTGGCAGGACATGGCACTTGAATATTAAGCCCCCATCTTATATTTGAGTCAACCATTTTTCCTTCTTTGGGGGGGGGGGAATGGCGGTCTTGACTTAAATTAGAGTATATACAGTACTTCAAATTGTGTTTATTCCTTGTATATACAGGTTCCTGAGAAGATGACATCTTCACTGTGCTTTCCTCTTAAGCACTCTTGGCTTTCTTTCACCGTTTTTGAAACCTCTCTATTGGGACTCCCTAAATGTTCTGATTCAACAGTATCCTTCAAGGATACTCCACACCGAACCATTTGCTCCTGGGCGATTGTTGGCTTCCCCCCCCCCTTCTAAACTATTCAAAGTTGTTAAAACGCATGCAGATGGGAAAAATTGCAGGCAGACCTTAGGAAATTGGAAGACTGGGCATCCAAGTGGCAGATGAAATTGAATGCACATTAGGAAGAATAACCCAAATCACTTACCAGATACTAGGGTACTCTTTGGGGCCCGAGAAAAAAAATCTGGGTGGCATTGTAGACAATATGATGAAACCTTCTGTCCAATGTGCGGCAGTGGCCAAAAAAGCAAATAAGATGCTAGGAATTATTAAAAAGGGATGTCTAACAAGACAAAGAATGTTATAATGCCTCTATCGCTCCATGGTGCGACCTCACCTGGAGTATTGCATTCAATTCTGGTCTCCTTATCTCAAGACAGATATAATGGCAATACAAAAGGTTCAAAGAAGAGAGAAAATGATAAAGGGGATGAACTCCTCTCGTACGAGGAAAGACTAAAGAGGTTAGGGCTCTTCAGCTTGGAAAAGAGATGGCTGAAGGGAGATATAATTGAAGTCTACAAAATCCTGAGTGGAGTAGAATAGGTACAAGTGGATTGATTTTTCGCTCTGTCAAAAATTACAAAGACTAGGGGACACTCAAAATTATAGGGAAATACTTTTAAAAACCAATAGGAGGAAATATTTTTTCATTCCAAGAACAGTTAAGCTCTGGAACACATTGCCAGAGGTTGTGTTAAGAGCAGATAGCGTAGCTGGTTTTAGAAAGGGTTTGGACAATTTCCTGGAGGAAAAGTCCATAGTCTGTTATTGAGACAGACTTGGAGGAAGCCATTGCTTGCCCTGGATCGGTAGCATGGAAATGTTGCTATTCTTTTGGTTTTTGCCAGGTACTAGTGACCTGGATTGACCACCATGAGGACAGGGTACTGGGCAAGATGGACCATTGGTCTGACCCAGTAAGACTATTTTTATATTCTTAGTTTAAAAAGCTGCTCTATCTCCTTTTTAAACGTTAGTGCCAGCAGACTGGTTCAATCCCGGTTAAGGTGGAGTCCATCCTTTTGGAATAAGATCCCCCTTTCCCAGAATGTAGCCCAGTTCCTAACAAATCTAAATACAACTCTACACCATCGTCTCAAGTATGCATTGAGACTTCAGAGCTCTGCATGCCTCTTGGGTCTTGCACATGGAACAGGAAGCATTTCTGAAAATGCTACGCTGGAAGATCTGGATTTCAGCTTTCTACCAAAGAGCTGAAATTTGGCTTCCAGAACATCACTCCCATATTTTCCTATATCATTAATACCTACATGTACCAAGACATCTGGCTTCTCCCCAGAACTCACTAATATCTTATCTAAGTGATGTGTTAGGTCTGCCACCTTCATACTAGGCAGGCAAGTGACCAGCCACCCAGCTATCTGCATGCCTAATGATTGAATCTCCTACTACAACAGCTGTCCTAACTTCTTCCTTCTAGTCAGAAACCCCTGGAGATAGATCCTTGCTGAAAGAGGATATTGCATCAGCATCTCTTGGTGGGCAGGTCCTGGCTACAGGATTATTTCCTGCATCATCAGGGTGATGTTTCTCCTTATAGGAGACCTCCCTCCTCTAAGGCAGCACTGGGGCTGCTAGACTGGAAGTGGGACTTCTCTACAATGTCTCTTTAGGTCTCCTCTATGTACATCCTTGCCTCCCTCAGCTCCTCCAAGTCTGCAACTCTAGCCTCAAGGGAACGGACTCGTTCTCTGAGAGCCAGGAGCTCTTTGCAGCGAGCACACACATAGAATTTCTCGCCAACTGGAAGATAATCAAACATGTGACACACTGTGCAAAAGACTGTAGATAGATATATATATACACACACACACGTAGATATATATACACACACATATTTTTCTCTGTATATCTATATATCTAAGTGCAACCTTCATTTTTTATCTCCTCCCTCCTGGTACCTTTCACATCTCCTGAACCATAAGCCCTTTAGGCTGCAGCACAAACTTTACAAAATCAGCATGGGACCTGCAAGTTAGAATGAGTTCAAAAGCCCTGTGGCATATCTTTTTGCCTTTTGCTGCTCAGGCTGTTAATAAGGAAACCCATAAAAAAAAGTTTACTATAACCATAATCAATGTTTTCATTAAATCTGACTATACTGGCTTTTATTCATGATTACACCATATATAGTTTGATAATCCTGAAAACCAGAACAGTTTGCAACACTCGGAGATAGAATTTAATCACATAGGGTTTGGATATCCCGTGGTAGAGACAAGCTGAAACCACGGAATAAAAGAAGACCACCAATGCTACTAGACAACTGATACAGCAGATGGAATAATCTCAGACTAGGGTTTTTTTATGCTGGCCAGGCATACCATATGGATTTGGTATATGTGGGGGGGAGGGGAAGGAGTGGTGATTAAAAGTTGAAAAAGAGAGGGGAGAGATATGCGCAGCAACAATTCCTGCCATCTCCATCACAAAATGCAAGTATTTTGACTAGCATCTTACCGTAAGCTATGTACAATGTGCTCCACATTCCTCGTATGGATATTATGCCGCTCCAGCAGGCCATTATAACTGGATCCTTTCAGTGCAAGCTAAAGAACAAGCATACAAAAGACAAGGGATGTGAATGTAACAACCAACATTCATGATGACCATAAAAAAAACAAAAACAAAAAAAAACCTACTATAGTAAACAAAACCATGGATGTAGGGAGGGAAGCATTTGCCCTTTCACCTCTTGAATGTTTTAGCCACTCACTGCTGCCAGCTACTGTTGCTATTCCTCTGCAACCCCAGATCCACCTCCTTGCAGCAGCTCCAGCTGAATACAAGGTGAGCCAAGAAAAGCAATAGTTTACAACAAATGGAAATACACCCACCTGCCCTCTTATGAAGGTTGGAAATGAGATGTTTCAATGCAGCACTTGACCCTACCCAGTGCATCCTTAAATGAACTAAGCAGGATCGGTCTGCTATACATAGGAATCCTTTGATAGGGTAGGCGGAGCCAATAAAGGAAAATTCCCTTATATGGCATACCATTACCACTTTGTACATCCCAGGTTGCATCGAGTGGGTGTCAAGTGCTACAATTTTGAAAAATGACTGCGCTGAAGCAGGAATAAGCGGGCATTGCTCCTGCCTCATTAAGGTACTGGAGTGAACTAGACACTAGAGAAAGGTTTCTTTAACAGTTCAAATTGGCCAGGGAGGATTTACATTTCGTATATATCACTTCTATTGAAAGCGGTTTACATTCAGGAACTCTAAGTTATTTCTCCCTACCTGTCCCAATAGGTTCACAATCTAACTACAGTACCTGGGATAATGGAGTGTTAAGTGCTTCCCAGGGTTACAAGGAGCAGTGCGGGGATTGAACCCACAACCTCAGGGTTGGTTGGACTAGATATCAGTAACTTTAGCAGGGAGAAGGAGGGTGATAGAATTGGGTTGGGGAATGGAGGTGCAAAGCAGATTTTTTTTTTTGCCTGTAGCTTCTGGGTTTGGCTTTTTTTTGTGTGTGTGTGGGGGGGGCGGTAGTTTCAGATATCACCCTACCTGTCTGTGAGAGCCAAATCACTGCTCACCCACTGACAGAAGTGTGATATTCTGCAATGAGCTGTGGATTACTTACAGCATACCATGGTATTTTTTGATCTATAAATTTTGCAGGAAAAGCTTCATATATCAGCCCCTGAGAGCCAGGAAAGTCAGGTTCAAATCCAGCTGATGCTCTTTGTTATTTCAAGCAAGTCACTAAACTTTCCATTACCTTCTGGGGACAGGAAAATACCTACTGTAACTTGCCTTGAGCTACTACTGAAAAGGTGAGAGCTAAATCCCAAATCCATTCTTGAACATATTTGTCTTTTTCTGCTATTCATCTATATGATGAAAATTGACCAAAAATACAGACAGTTTGAAAATTGCTCTTGGCTGGTTTTGCAAGATGGTGAAGCTTGGAAATGAACTATGCTGAAGGGATCGCTACCAGAAACACCGTTTTCAAGGTGAGATCATTCATAATAGTCTTCCGAAGGTGCTTAAACAGGGCCCTTTGCAAGGACTGCAGCACCAAATTGAGATTCTATTCTGTATAAGGAATGAACATGGGAGGCCACAACAGGCTGACCCCCTTCAAAAACCAAACAATATCTGGATGGGCCAAAGAAAAATTCTGCGAATGACCCTGAAAATAAGCCAAAGTCGCCACTTGAACACAGAGCGAACTAGCCGCCAAAGCCTTTGTGCAGCCCTCCTGCGAGGACAAAATCTGAGGTAAGGAAGAGTGCACCAGTGAAATCACTCGCTGAAAGCACCAGGACTCAACACCAAACCATGGTACAGGCTGTGGAAATAGACCGCTTCTAAGTCTGTAATAACGGTGGCAATGACCAAGTCCAAGTATCCTTTCTTTCTTAGATAAGCCCCCTCAAAGAGCCAAGCCATAAGACCAAATAGGATGGATTTTACATGAGAACCGACCCCCTAGCAGAGAATATCTGGCTCCACTGGCAGCCACAGAAGCTCATCCATCACCAGGCAAACCAAATTCACCAATAACAGCCTTTTTGGCCAATCTGGAGCGATGAGAATCATCTGACCTGGATGATGGCTAATTCTGAATAGAACCCTGCCGATCAGGGGTCAAGGTGGGAAAACATACAAAAGATCCTCTGTCGGCCAGGATTGAAGCAGAGTGTCCAGCCCCTCTGACCCATACTCCTGTCCTCTTCTGAAGGATCTGGGAACCTTGGCATTGGCACACATTGCCATCAGATCCAGAATCAAAATAACCCAGTCCATATCACCAGATGAAACTCAGGATAATTCCCACTCCACCAGATTTAGAGTGGTCCAACTGAGAAAATCTACCTATTGTTTCTGCAATGGTGAGCCACTGACACCACATAAATTCCATTCCACCCACTGAAAAAGAAGGGCGGGAGAGAGAAGAGTTGTGTGCTTTTGATGAGAAGGCTCTACTGGGAGGTAACAGCTGATTGGTGCCTACCCCAGAACAACTGTACAATGTCAGGGAAGGCATGGTATAAGAACGCTGTGCACAGTGCATGCTCATTGTGGCATGTCCAAAGGGGCATTACCTAAAGGGTATGCCCCTTGGAGCCTCGAGGAGCAACTCTGAATTATCTTCCAGGTCTGTCAGATTATATTATGGGTAAACAAAGCTAAAGTGCACAATGTTCCAACTTCTTCCCCAAAACTTTCAGGCCCTATGGATAAACATGCAACAGTGTTGTTAGGAATCACGCTTAATCTGTCATTGTCATTTCCAGAGCCCGGCTCCTCCCCGAGTCCAGGGGGTAGATGTACTCTACCTTAACCGATGGTTACTCAGCCCCAGCCTGAAGTGGCTGTAGAAAGTGTGGGAAACCCAGAATCCTTGGAGGGAAGATCCAAACTCTACTTGTCCTCACAATCTTTGCCATTACCTCATCCTGTTTCCTTTCCCAATTCTCAATCTGGGTCACCAGTTAAACAAATAGATTATGATATTTCTTTATTGGGGTATTTGGAAAGTTGTTACTAGAATGGAATCTATCTTAATAGAACTATGGAACAGTTGTGTTCCTTCACCAAGGTTACTGCAGATAAGATGGAAGAATTAGAAGTAAAGACTACTCAGTTGGGAAAATTGATAATTTCAATGGATACACAGAAAAAAAACCTTTCAAATTCTACTGGTGTGACTGCAATTAAATATAGTTTGCGCTATATAGAAGACGTGAAGCAATGGAATATTCTCTTAAGTATAAAAATCTCAGATTTTTGAGTTTTCCAGTAACTTATTTATCTCCTGAGATCTTAAGAAATATTTTTTCTGACATCTTGAATTTTCCAATATAAAGATTCTTCCCTTTGTGACCTCTCTTTCTAGATGTCACTCGTGCCACACAGTTGAGATGAAAGGCCTTTATGGCCTTGAAATCTCATCTAATGGCAACTAGTGGAACTTTTTTATTTGAAGTTTCCATGTAGATGTATGGCTCAAAAAACACACACAACTTCTTCCAGCACATCACAATTGGAAGATTGCGTTTCTCATAATCACTTTATCTTTATACATTTTTTGTTCTAGAGTAATCTGTAGCAGGGGAGGTGAGTTTTAATAGTAGATAATGAGGATTGTATTATCCTTTAAATTTCTTTTTTTTTCCCTTTCTTTGTAATGACCTCTTTCTCCCAAGATGTGGGCTTTATTGAAATTGTTTTCATTTAAATTATTTATGGGGCTTTTTCTTTTCATTAATAACAATGAATAATATAGGTGAACCCCCCACCCCCACCCACCCAATCTGTTGATATAAGCCACGACAATCACATTGTCTGACAAGTGAATTGGCTTGTCCCTGAAGTACATAGAAAGACAACTGGGCCAGCCACACCGCCTGCAATTCCAACCAACTGATAGACAACCCCAATCCCATCACACTACATACACCCTGCACACTGAAGTGTAAACAATGGGTACCCCAACCCAGAAGACTGGGCATCCATCATCACCACCAAGGTGGTGATGCCAAGGGTATCCCTTGACAAATATCGTCCGGAGTGAGAAACCATGACATGCTGGCTCTGGCCTCCGATGTCCAGCGCAGGCAGATGTTGTAATCCAGTGACACAGGGGACCACTGGGAGAGGGCCAAGCATTGCAACAGCCTTACGTGAGCACATGCCCACTTGATGCCAGACTGGCCTCCAGAGAAACTGCCAGCACACAAAAACTGTTATTTACTGCAGCTGATTCAGCCACCATAGGAGAAACCACAAAAATGGCTCAATGCTGCAACCCCCACCCCGGGAAGATGAGCTACATGCAAAGGGAAAGAAATTTGGTTCTGGTACAGGCTGGAAACTCCTTCAAAGACGTGCACAAGAACACCTGGTAGAGACGACTGTTTTTTGTTTTCTTTTTTGCAGGTTTACCCCCTGACTCTGCCAGAACCTGCTCCTTGTATTGTTAGAGGTTTGTTTGGTTTTTTTACCCTGGGATTTCTGGCTCTGTCATTCTCTTTTTTTATGTGAGGATGGAGTGCAGAGTAGGCAACAGCAAAATGAAGGGCTCGGGGAGGACACTCAGCTAGCTTAAACCCCAAGGCTCAAATGTGACAGAGAACCAACAAGGGAGCCCAGCAGACCAAGTCTGGAGCTTGGGAGAAGCCATTTACACACCTGCTGGAAATAGAGAATACCAAGTAATCACAAATCATGCCATCTGATGTCATGGATCACAAATTGGTGCTCTATCTCAATCTGCCTGTGGATAAAACTTAACCCATGCATCTGGATTCATCTACTGCTGTTGGCAGGGAAGTTCAGTTCATACAAAACCAATACTGTATTTTAAATGGACTTATCCCAATAGATCATAAAGCACCAGAGGACAACCCCTGCCATCATACACATCAGGTTATGTTAAAAACAAATACTAGCTTGCCTCTTTCAAGTACAGTAGTGCCTGTTTTGAAGTACCCCCTAGTCTGTCTGGCTTTCAAAATACACATATTCATTGTGTGGAATCCAGATTTTACTCTTGGGGAAATGTGCAAAATGTAATTGCTTTGCAACACAATATTTTAAAATTCTTAATTTGTCAAAGTTATACAATATATAACCACTGACCGAGTATAAATTAATATCGTATAAACTTTAACTTCAAATCAGCAAAACGGTTCAGAAGGCATTCGCAAGTCCAAAAATACTTCAACAACGAACAATTCAAACTCATAGTATAAGCGCTAATCCTAGGACTCTTGGACTACTGTAACATACTTTACCTGTCATGCCCTGCCAACATGCTAAAACAATTACAAACAGTCCAAAATACAGCCCTAAGACTAATATACTCGCTGAAAAAATACAACTATATTACCTCAGCTTTCCAAGACTCACACTGACTCCCAGTACAAGCACACATACAACACAAATTCTACTGCACCCTATTCAAACCCCTAAATGGAAATGGACCAAGCAATCTAAACAACTACCTAATCTGGAAAAACATATCCAGACCAAGAAGAACTCAAGCACACTTTACCCACCCCCCAATGCAAAGCAAAAAAAATATGACGGTCTACTAACCACCAGAGCAGCAAAAATAGACCACCACCTCTCAAATCTGCTGACCACGACGCCCAACTACAAAACATTCAGGAAAGAACTGAAAACCATACTCTTCAAGAAATTTGTCAAATGATCTAACCCAGTGTTCTTCAACCTTTTTACACCTATGGACCGGCGGGGGGAAAAAATTATTTTGTGGACCGGCAAACTACTAGGACTGAAATTTAAAAACCCCGTTTCTGCCCCGTCTCCGCGAGCTCGGTCCTCGCAAACCATCTGATCCCATCCGCACAAGCCTCAGTTATGATTTTATACTGAATGTATTTTATTAAAGTATAAAAAGAAACAATATTCTGTACAATTGTCATTTTATAAATACAAATAATACAGAGCAAGGATCAACAAAACCCCTGTCTCCCCTCCCCTTCACATATATCCCCTCTACTATCAAGAAAACTGAATAAGCCAAATTATTACAGAATGCTACACAGAAATATCATGCTAACAGAATACTGCAGTCACACATAGCAGGAATAGGGTTAGGGAAGTGCAACTAGGGCAACTGCCCCCCTGATCAGAGAGAGCCCTAAGCCACTGCCTGGACTTTGCAGTCCCCAGTTATGTCTAACACCAACTCTAGCAGGATATATATTTCAAATCTGATATATTCTAATCACAAAATAGAAATAAAATTATTTGTTTCTACCTTTTGTTGTCTCTGGTTTCTGCTTTCATCTTCTTTTCACTCTCTTCCTTCCAGCGTCTGCCCTCTCTGTCTCTTCAATCCAGCATCTGCCCCTTCCATCTACTGTCTGACCTCTCCCCCTTTCATATGGTATTTGTCTTCTTTCTATGCCCCCCTCCTCTTTCCATCCAGCCTATGCCCCTCTCTCCTTTTTACACGATTCATTCCAGCTTCACTGCTCTCTTCATTTTTATCTCTCCTACACCAGATCTAGCATCTTTGTCCCTCTCAATTTCTCTGCTGACCCCCCCTTCCCATCTCATTCCTGTCTCTCCCCTAACCCTCCTCTAATCTCTCTGCAAGCCGTTTCCTTCCTTTTTTCTTCTCCCTTCCCTCCTCCCCCTGTCCAGCAGTAACTCTCTTCCCTTTCCTTTCCCTCCTCCCCTCCCAGCAGCATCTCTCCTTCTCCCTCCCTCCAGGTCCAGTAGCAGCAGTCCCTTTTTTCCCCTTGCCCAGCAGCTTCCCAGACTCCTTTCCCTCCTCCCCTCCTAGCAGCATCTCTCCTTCTTCCTCTCCAGGTCCAGTAGCAGCTGTCCCTTTTTCCACTTGCCCAGCAGCTTCCCAGACTCCTTTCCCTCCTCCCCTCCCAGCAGCATCTCTCCTTCTCCCTCTCCAGGTCCAGTAGCAGCTGTCCCTTTTTTTTTTTTTCACCATGCCCAGCAGCTTTCTCCCCTCCCAGCAACTCTCTTTACTTGCCAGCGCTGCAATTCAGTAAGGCAGCCTCGGGTCCTTTGTTGGGTCGCACCGCCTCCGAGGAAAGCGGAAGTTGCATC
Source organism: Geotrypetes seraphini (assembly GCF_902459505.1). Lineage (NCBI taxonomy): Eukaryota > Metazoa > Chordata > Amphibia > Gymnophiona > Dermophiidae > Geotrypetes > Geotrypetes seraphini. The sequence goes on along the minus strand of NC_047084.1, from coordinate 69,514,955 downwards.
ATCAGAGGCGGCCCGACTCAGCAAAAGCTTCAAGGCTTCCTTCCTGAATTGCCGCGCTTGTAAGGAGAGCCGCTGGGAGGGGAGAAAGCACAGTCTGAGGCTCCCCATTATCTCTCGGGCCCTGCGCAACTACAGCTCCTCGATCTTGCCGGTCCTGCGTGGACCGGCAAGAAATTGAAGATGTTGATCTTGCTGGTCCTGTGCAGACCGGCAGGAATTTTCTGCCCGGTTGAAGAACTGTGATCTAACCAAACCGTATCGACCATTCCCAGATCCTGACACATACTATAGCTATCAACCTTGTAATCTGCCTGGGAATGGCCAGGCTAATTTCTTGTTGTAAACCACTTAGAACTGAAAGGTATTGGCGGGATAGAAGACATCAATGTAATGCAACGTAATATTTTGCATTTGAGTAAAATCTCTTGTGTTTCAAAGATTGGGAGGGCAGATTTCTCCCATGGGTACACTAATGGTGATCATAACTAGGGATTCTGATTTTAGTGATTTCACTTTAGTAAGCCATGGTGTCAACAGGGGAGCTCTGAGCTACAGGCAGTGCTGTCTTCTTGCAGCTGCCAATACTTGAACACAACACAGTGGTTACAAATACCATCCAGTTGAAAACATTTAGTGCAACCTGCAATTCATCTTGAGCTCCACAAATTAATTACTCATAAGGCAGGAGATTTCTCTTGCTCCTTCCCTCATCTCCTCTCAAACTAGGAAAGTTTGCTTCTACCCACCCCCATTCCATTTCACTAATAGTTGTCTCTTCTCCTCTGAGTACGAGTCACATGGTGCCCAGAATCCTGTGCTGCTCTCAAAGTTTCGTGACACTGAAAAGGCCTTCATATACCAGTGAAATCATATTCAGAGTTGCATGGTGTAGGTAAATTCTGTGCCTGATGTCAATGCCAATTTGCACAATATTCTCCTAGGAATAAGATTTTTATGCACATTCACTGTTGATACCAAGTGACTATAAGATACTCTAGGACTAATGAGAAATATTGCTCCAAACCAACACACATACTTCTCATCTCAGCTCACACTACAAAATGAGAGATGACGCCACCGCTGCTGGTTATCTATTCAATGCATTTCCAGACCCCTAGATCTGAAGTGGCTGTCCCCACCCTGCTAAAGTATGACAAGTATTTTTAACCCTAGGCTGATTGGGCAGATGGAGGTGGAGCCCTGCTGTTTTTACTGTTTTTATTTCTTATTACCTTAACACTAAAACATTTTCATTTATTTCTGCCCATAGTATGGTCTATTGTATAGATTACAAAAGAAAATAGCTTTAAAAAAACCCAAAAAAAACCCCACACCAGTGTGAATTCATATTTTATGAAATCTCTCTCAAAGAAATATAAAATCAGGCCTTGTAAGATATTCTTGCCAGGTTAAAATTCTTATTGAGCAGCAACTGCATCTCTTTGTTTTATAGTTTAATCTCCAGCATATTACCTCGTATGAATCTTGTATCAATGTTTACACCTAGCTATATAATATTTGAACAATCACATCTCATAATATATTGTGGGTGTTATATATTGATTAACAAATTTTCCACAGGTTCCACTTGTTCAATGTCTGGCTATTCACAAGACTGGTATCAAGAACTTTGTTTACTTGATTATAAATCCACAAATCCACAAGCTTGATTCCCTCTACTCCACTCAATAAAGGTGATGACTACCTGAGCAGATTGGAGCAGAGTATTTTAGTGAGAATGGAGCAGGTTAAACGAATGAGTATTTTAGCGAGAGTAACCTGTAACAGGTGTTATCAGAAAACCGCAGGCAGATATTCTCACATGTAGGCAACATCATCCACAAAGACCAGTACAGTGAAAAACTGTCACTTAAAAAAAAAAAAAACTGGCAAAGTCTCAAGTCTGCTGTTACCATACATGCACCATGCCTTCCTGCCTTATGTCGGCTTATGGGACCATCCGTTCAGTTAAAAAAAAAAAAAAAAAAAGCTAAGAAGCCAACTAGGGAGTGGGAGGGTTGTGAGAATATCTGCCTGCTGTCCTCAGATAACACCTGATACACCTGTGCTTTATCCCAGGACAAGCAGGCAGCATATTCTCACATGTGGGACTCCCCAGTTGCCTGGTGAAATCAATGAGTTGCAGGGAAATTGGCATCTGCCGGTAAATAGAGAAGAAATTTTGCAGAACTGCTTGGCTAAACTATCTTTTCTGGAATGATTCTCCAAACAATAGTGGGATGTGAAGGTGTGAATTGAGGACCAGGTGGCTGCTTTATAGATGTCCAATGGGAGTAGAATATAGATGGGCTACTGAAGTTGCCATTGCTCTTACTTTAAGTCCAGTTGACACGACCTTCCAGCGGCAGTTGGGTTTACAGGTGGCTTTTGCCAATAGAAAGTGTGTATTATATCATCTGCCTTCTGTTCCTTTCATTATCCTAAGTGTTTGTATTAGGAGTTAGCATTAAAGATTTATAATTCCGTTCTAAACCATTTCTGTTTGCACTTTTCTTTAAGTTGCCTCTTTGGATGGGAGAGCTGCTTTGGGTTAGTCCAGGTGTGGTTAGGGACCATTTGTTCAGATAGCAAAATCCTCCATTTTTCTTTAGAATCAGTTTCACAGGAGTGCAGTGGCCTCATCCACCCTCCCTTATTGTGAACTTGTTAGGTGCCATCAACTCGTGCTCGAATCCTAGTGACTTGATGAAAATCACAGATCTAAAAAGAAATCGGTTATGTGCTAGTCTGAAAAAGGTCCTCCGGCATCATCCCCATAGTTGTTTTCAGCATGTCCAGTCATCTGATTGCAGGTCGACCTCTTCGCCTGGTTCCTTCGATCTTCCCAAACATGATGTTCTTCTCTAGTGCTCTCTCTCTTACGTGGACCAGAGAAGCTAATTATTTTTCTTTTCCCTTTATATTTCAACCTTGTAACCCATTCTGAGCTCACTGGGGAGAACGGGATATAAAATGAATTAAATACATAAAATAGCAGTTATTTTTGTACAAAGGCTGTTGTGTTATTTGCAACTCAGATTTCGCATTTGAACATCCCGATATGTTGGATGAGCATTTGTCTAAAATATATTTCAATAATGTTACTATTCCATGGGGGGGGGGGGGGGGTGGAGGGTGGTCTCCCATCTGAGAGTCTTAAGAAGGATCAAAGATTATTTATCTCCAGAGGTTTTTGCTCTAATTGCGACAGTGTTTCCAATTCTTTATTATTTTAACTCATGATACCTTGGGTTGTCAAAACACACTATTCAGGCACTACAACTGTCTCAGAATGCTGCACTGAGATTAACTGCCAATGTGTCTACTGTAGATTTGATCATATTATACCTGTTCTTCATGCTTTACACTGGATGCCCCACACATGCACAAATTGAATTCAAGGTACTGTGATGGATCTATAAAGTACTGAATAATAACAGTCCCCCTGCATGAATGTCATGTTTACAGTGGTTAAAAGCAGGCCATCTCCCACGCCATCTTTAGCCTGGAGTCCTGAGATGACCACTGTATGGAAAATAAATCCTCTGTAGCCTCGTGCACAAGAAAGGCTCTCGATGGCCTCTTAGGGCTCCTTTTACTAAGGTACGCTAGCGTTTATAGCGCGTGCTGAAGATTAGTGCGCGTTAAACGAAAACTACTAATGAAAGCTCTATGGAGGCATTAGCGTCTAGCAGGCCATCTCCCACGCCATCTTTAGCCTGGAGTCCCGAGATGACCACTGTATGGAAAATAAATCCTCTGTAGCCTCGTGCACAAGGAAGGCTCTCGATGGCCTCTTAGGGCTCCTATTACTAAGGTGCACTAGCATTTATAGCGCATGCTGAAGATTAGTGCGCGCTAAACGAAAAATACTAACGAAAGCTCTATGGAGGTGTTAGCGTCTAGTGCGCACGGCATTGTAGTGCACGCTAAACGCGCGCTAAAACCACTATCGCACTTTAGTAAAAGGAACCTTTAATGTTAGCCATCTTGGGGTTCATCATCGCCTGAGCAGGCACCTCTGGGGTGTCAATATTGAGAACCTTCAGCACCTGAATGATGGAGAACAATTCCTCCTTGTGAAACATGCAAACTGTCATGGATTATCCACCAGGTCCAGCGGCAGCTCCTGCTCCTCCAACAGAGGGACTGAGACTGAAAAACCTTGAACTCCCTGTCCGAGAAGGGTCCAGGGATAAGGGGGAAGCAGTGGCTTCCCCAGCTATATCCTGCAATTTCCTGCACTTCACAGTGCCCTCTACAGGGGGGAGCAGCCATTGTAGACTAGGCCCCCTGCAAGATGGGGGCAATAGCCCATGTTTCCAGACCAGATGCCATCTCTTTAGTGGATCTCTGAGATGACTGGGCCTGGCAGAGGAGGAAGGCCAATTTAGTAACAAAACAAGCTCAAGGGAGAAGGGTTGCCTTCTCCCCAGTCCTTCCCGAGAATCCAGAAGCCCAGTCTCTCCAGAAATCAAGCTCTGCAGCAAGAATTGCCAGTCCTCTTACTCAGAGGGGGGAAAAATGACTCAAGTGAAGGAACTCCCGCAGCAATCAGCCACGGGAGAGGAATGTGCAGCACAGCCCAATGCACTAGAAATCAGATTTGATGCCAAACCAGCCTCTAGAGAAACTGCTTATTGCAGCCAGAACAGCGTTTAACTGATTCAGCCACTACAAGAGAAACCACAAAAATGGCCCAATGCTGGGGGGGGGAACCCTCCCCCCATGTGAGAAGATGAGCCATTTGCCCAGTATAGACTGGAAACTCTCTCAAAGACCTGCACAAGAACACCTGATAGGAACTACTTTGCTTTCTGTTTTGTTTGCAGATACTCACCCGAAGGGAAGAGTCCAGTCCCTGTTGTCACAGTGAAGGTTTAAAACCCCCTGACTCTGCCAGAGCCTGCTTCTTGTATTGTTGAGCGTTTTTTTTTTATCCTGGATTTTTTGACTGCCATTTCCTTTTTTTTTTTTTTCAATGCGAGGATGGAGTGCAGAATAGGCAGCAGCAAGAGGAAGGGAGGGCAGGATAGGGGAGGGCACCCAGCTATCTTAAACCCCCATGCTCAAAAGTGACAGAAAACCAACAAGAGAGCCCAGCAGAAGATTAAGGGCCAAATTCTCAAAAAATTTAAGGCGGTCGCTAAACTGGTTTCCGACAAGTTTAGCCTGCAGGCATTTTAATGGCAGATTATAAAAACGGATCATTTCAGTCTTTAGCGAGTTTTCTAGTAGTCTCCAACAATGCCATACATATGGGCTCTTACGCCCCGATTCTGAAAAGTGCCGTCCCGATTTTAGGCAGCTCTAAGCATCCTACAGCTGTCTAATCAACCAATCGGGATGCACATTTTTAAAAAAAATGCTCCCCAGGCAGGCCGCCTATATTGAAGGCGCCTCCGGGAGCCTAGGGAGGCCCGCAAGATGCCTAAGGGACTTAGGCAAACCTAGGCGGCCCTATGTATCTCCCTAATAGAGGAAGAGACGGTTAAAATGTAGGCCAGCAAAATGCTGGTCTACATTGTAAGTAGACGCGGCCGCTATACTTATCGCGGCAAGAGATCTCCCTGCCGCAATAAGTATTGTGGCCGCGGCCGCCTGTCCGATCACCGGCAGGAGGGTGCCGAACCACTCCTGCCGGAACCCCCCCCCCCAAACTCGTAATCGCCGGCAGGAGGGTGCCCAATTCCTCCTGCCAGAAAGCCAGACCCCCTCCGGACACCCCATGCTAACGACCTCCCCTCCACAACAAACCTCCCTCCCCCAACTAAACTTTAAATGTTGGTCGGCTGGACGGGTCTTGCTGCTGTTCAGCCGACACGCCCGCCTCGTCGAAATAAGATGGGCCCACCCCTTCCTGGCCCATCCCCGCTAAGTCTAAGGCCTGATTGGCCCAGGCGATCGGACAGGCAGCCGCTATACTTATCCCTTGCCGCAATAAGTGTAGCGGCCGCGTCTACTCATTAACCTGATTCTCTAACAGGCGTCTGTAACATGGACGCCGGTTACAGAATCGGGGTTAGTGTAGTGTATATACTAGTATTTTAGCCCATTACATTAACAAGTGCTAGAATATAATGTCTGTCTGTCTTTATTTCCGTCTCTCTCTCTCTGTCCTGCTGTTTTTCTTTCTGTCTGTCTCTCTCCCTGGCCCCCTTTGTCTGTCTGTCTTTTTGTGTCTCTCCCTGTCCCTTTCTTCTTTTCTTTCTGTCTCCCTTCCTCCCGCTGGTGGTAGAATATACGTCTGTCTTTCTTTCTCTCTCCCTCCCTGGCCCCCTTTGTCTGTCTGTCTTTCTGTCTCTCTCCCTGCCCCTGTCCCTGTGTCTTTCTTCCTATCTCCTTCCCTGTCCAGCAGCCGCAGCATTCCCTCTCCCTCCATTTACTGCGAGAGGAGTCTGCACGGACCTAACAGCCTGAGTCCCCAGCAGTGTAACTTCCCGGCGGCTCCTCTCATGATCGCCGCCATCTCTGACGCAGGAGCGGCTTGTGAGAGGAGCCGCTGCAGCGTCTTTGAAGTTAAAAAAGAAACTTCAGCCCAGCTCCGTGCTCGGCCGCCGCGGCCTGCAGCCACCGAGGCCTACAGCTGCCGTGGCCTGCAGCCGCCGACAGCTGCTGTGACCGACATCCGCCTTGAAGAAAGACAGAGAGAGATTCGCGCGCATGCGCACTCCTACCTGCGGTGCCCTACAGCGCACGGAAAACGGAACACGCAAAACTTCAGAGAGGTAACCTTATCGGGACGGGCTGACTGAAAAATGAGAATGGAAATGATGCCCCGGAACGCCTAATATATTCCAATCCCACCAGAAATGACACAAATGTGCCGGAAATGACGGAACCCCAACCAGGAATTAATAATATACCCACGCCGGAGGTGTTACGTAAGCAAACATTCAATTTCATGATTTAAACCATGCGGGGTCAAAGTTTGCCATTCAAAAATAAAACGCTGTTCTCTCCGGATCAAAGACCCCGAGAGATCTCCCTCCGAGTCTCTGATCTGGATGAGAACAGTGTACTTAAGTTCATCAATAGAATGTAATTTCTCTATCCAGTAGGCTGCAAGGGGGGCGGACATCCTATGATTTTTCAGTCAGCCCGTCCCGATAAGGTTACCTCTCTGAAGTTTTGCGCTACTAACAGGTATTTATATATAGTTTTGAGATAGAGAATTAAATTGCTTAACCTACATGGGAGATAATTTAATTTCCTGAGATCCTAAATAGTGGGTTATTCTGCTTTCAGATAGGATTTTTTCTAATAGTTATTTTTGTTTTGGATCACTAGTGTCCTTCCCCGAAGAAGACTTGAAACTCGAGTCGGGGGGACAGGGTCATTAGAGTGAATTTTTCTTCAATCAACACAATATTTGGTTTTTATTGCACTTGTCACTTTATAAACCTCTGAGGTTCCACAACAGCGATACTCCATCCGATTCAGATAAGTACCTGGTGTATTTATTGTGTTAAATTGTTTGGATGGTATATGGGGACAGTGAAAAACTATGATGGTCCCCCATTGAACCTCAGGTGGTGTTGTTACACTATTTTCATGGGTTCAGGGTCTGAGTTTTTCACATAAATATTTAATTTGAAAAGTTTTTAAATTTAAGCTGTGATTATTGATGGTATATATCATGATAAAATTCTACATTAAAAACAAAATTACAAGATTTACCTGAATTACAGTAGGTTTTAGGAAGGAAAGGCATGTTTTATGCGCACTTGTTAAAAGCCAATGTTCGTGAGCTGCTCATGTTATATTTCAATATGAATGGTGGTTCATATCTTCGTGCTTCGTGGTTCATCACTTCTACACAGAAATGCTGGGATTGTTTTTGCGAAATGAACAGCTTTTGCGACCGTTACAGCCACGTGTATCGCACACATATGACGTAAACATATATTATGCTCAAACAAGGCACATGCTTATTGCATTGCTTTTCCCGGCACATGTGCACATTCACTCCTCTTTCCTTGTGTATTCTGCGCATGTGCCAATCACTATCACCAGTGACTCAATGCATGTAAATTTAGCGAATCTTTGCTACTATCCGCCAACCTCATTTGCATGAATGATTTTTTGAGAATGACTCACGTTTTTTGAAACTGCTACAAGAACGCCTGTGACAGTGCCACGTCGTTTTTTTTAAGCAAATTTTTAAGAATCTGGCACTAAGTCAGAAGAATGTATTTCCTTAATTACTCCCGAGACTTAGATTACCGGTACTCCTGAGACTATCACCTCTTAACTTCATCCTAGGCCCTCTCCTTCTGGAGTTTTCTTTAATGCCATGGAGATATTTAAATGTCTTATCATATCCCCTCTCTCCTGTCTTTCTTCTAGAGTATACAAATTAAGGTCTCTAAGTCTGTCCCCATACGATTTATGACAACTGACCAGTTTTGTAGTAGGCCTCTGGACCAACTCCATCCTATTTATATATTTTTGAAAGTGTGGTCTCCAAAATGGTACAGTATTCCAAATGGGGTGTCAGACTTATACAAAGGCAATATCACCTCCTTTTGCCTACTGGCCATTCCTCTCCTTATGCACTCACGCATTTCCGATGTTTGTGAGCTGGCTTTCATCAATGCTTTTTCTACCTGTTTTGCCACCCTGAGATCATCAGTGGTATCATTCCTCACGCTCTTGAGGTCTGATGAAATGGTGGATGTTGGAAGTTAAATCATTTCAATTTATGAAACTTTTAATTCTTCGTCAATGATTTCTATTCAAGCACTGAATTGTGGGACATAGCGAGTAATACATTTTTTAAATAAAGGTGCAATTTTGTGGAATGCTTTACTTCTAGATTCTGTTTAAAAGTGTTTACCAGTAGTTTGTATCACAGTATATTTTTTAGGTGTAATATGTATATGTGAAACATTTATGCTTTTGCTATGTAATTATATGGATGCAGCAGGTTATAAATTTTTAAAATAAATACAGTTCATAAATAGAAAAAGTACTTATAAAAAAAGGTACATATCTTTTTTCAGATATTTGGAAGCAGCAAAACTAGAGTACATGAACTGAAGTTGCAGGCTCGTAAACTTAGGATCATTATCAGAAAACACTTTCATGGAGATGGTGAATGCCTGAGAAACCCTACCAGTGGAGGCAATGGTGACAAAAACAGTAATGAAATTTGAAAGTATGTGGGTTAATAGGAAGGGTCTCTATGTAGAAAGAAGATGGAATCAAAACAAAACTTAAAATAACCATCACATTTTAAAAATGCCTTGATCAGCAGGTCAACTCTAAACATAAGCAGTGCCTCTGCTGGGTCAGACCAGAGGTCCATCATGCCCAGCAGTCCACTCACGTAGCGGCCCATCAGGTCCAGGACCTGTATAGTATTCCTCTATCTATACCCTTCTATTCCCTTTTCCTTCAGGAAATCATCTAATCCCTTCTTGAACTTCAATACCGTACCTTGTCCTATCACGCCCTCTGGAAGCGCATTCCAGGTGTCCACCACTCGTTGGGTGAAGAAGAACTTCTTAGCATTGGTTCTGAATCTGTCCCCTTTTAATTTTGCCGAATGCCCTCTCATTCTTGTAGATTTCAAAAGTTTGAAGAATCTGTCCCTCTCCGCCCTTCATGATCTGGCCACTTTGTTGGGCAGATCAGACGGACCATACAAGGTCTTTATCTACTGTAATTTACAATGTTAATCCTCAGAGATGCAGAATTCGGTGTTAAGAGGTATCAGTAGCAGGGCTGCCTGGCAACATATCTTAAATCATAGAGGAAAACCCAAAAGGAAAAAAAATCTTACAGTAGCATTTAACTGGGGGGGGGGCTAATTACCTCAAAATTGTCTTGAGAAAATAGATGCAAAAAAATAAAATCAAAATTTTCATGCATAAGTGCGAGTGTGTGGTGCAGTGGTTAGAGCTACACCCTTGGCACCCTGAGGTTGTGGGTTCAGATCCCGCACTGCTCCTTGTGACCCTGGGCAAGTCACTTAATACCCATTGCCCCAGGTACATTAGATAGAGTGGGAGCTCCATAGAATTGTAGGATATGCAGAATATAAATTATTCAAAAGAAAGAATAAGTGCTGTTCAAAATACTCTTAGGAAGCTCAGACAAGATGCATTCCATGCATTAGCAAAAGGATAAATAATACTAACTGGCATGGTTAAATGGTGAGGTGAAAGGGGCTGGTTAGGCCAAAAGGATGCCTTTGCTAAAGAGAAAGTAGATCCAAATGAAGAAAAAATATATGTACTGGAAAGTTAGACAAGGTGCAGACCAACCCACCCCCCACCACCACATATACACACACACACACACACACACACAAAAAAAAAAAAGGTAAAAATACTGATTAAAAATTGTATGTTATTAAAAGGCTGTGGAGTTGAAATTATAAAGGCAGAGTTGGAAGTAATTTTGGGTGGAGTTGGAGTTACTAAAAGTGTACCAAATAATCCTGGCATCAAAATAAAAACATACAGTGTTATAATATACTCAACATATATAAATCACTGAAGAAGTTTCAAATTATGATCCTTGCTGAGCTTCCAGAGTGAACATGTGGCAAAGAATCTCATGCAGGCTCTACAAGCAGAGGGATGGTCATTGGTCCGGAAATCGAAAGCACAGCAGGGAAATGATCCAAGCTGGTGGTCAATAAGGAGTCACACATTGAAGATGAGTTAAACCTACCAAGGACAGGAGTCTCACCTGTAGAGAAGTGGGAAGCAGTGAAGGGATGGGTGAGCTAAATCTGCATATAACAGCAACTAGGGGAAGTGTAGGGTCAAGGGAAAATGAGGAGCAGAATAGGCTAAAAAAGATTTAGGGAGTGGAGCAGGAAGAGAGCTAATAAGTTCCCTGCCCCCAAATATAAAACACAGGCCAGTGGAAAAGGAGAAAAAAAATTAAAATGCAGATTGAGGGGGAAAGAAAAAGGAGGCATTAGAAAAAAAAATATATATATAGGGGATGTGATAAAAAAATTGAAGGAAAAGAGTGTGGTATAGATCAGTGGTTCCCAACCCTATCCTGGAGGACCCCCCAGGCCAGTCGGGTTTTCAGGATAACCCTAATGAATATACATGGAGCAGATTTCCATTATATGTAGATCTCTCCAATACATATTCATTAGGGCTATCTTTATTGTAACCCACCTGCACCCCATGTACTGACAAAACATATCTTTATTGTTACCCATGTACTGACTAAATGTATCTTTATGGTAACCCACCTGTATCCCTTACACTGACAAAATGCACCTTGATAGTAAACCACTTATATTGTAACCCACTTGTATCCCATGTACTGACAAAATGAATCTTTAATGTAAACCACTTGTATCCCATGTACTGACAAAATATATCTTTACTGTAACTTGTATCCCATGTACGGACAAAATGAATCTTTAATGTAAACCACTTGCATCCCATGTACTGACTAAATGTATCTTTATTGTAAACCGTTTCTATCCCATGTACTGTCAAATGTATCTTTATTGTAAACCGCTTCAAAATTCACAGTATAGCGGTATATAAGAAATAAATTATTATTATTATTATCCTGAAAACCCAACTGGCCTAGGGGTCCTCCAGGACAGGGTTGGGAACCACTGGTATAGATGATGGCCTGACAGACTGGTTGTAACAAGTGTGGCCTGACGGACTGGTTGTAACAAAGTACTTTAGATGACGCGTCTGTCTATCTGTCGCTGACAAGCTGCAAGAGAGAAATGTGGCAAGACCCTAGCTTTTGATTTGTCCACATTACATGTCCTACTCTTGACATTTAGATACAGGCTTTGCCATTCACTACCAGATGCATTTTGTTTTCCTTTGCTGGGTGAGGGGAAATTTGTTGCCAGTTCTGAACCTTTAATCATTTTCAAATTTGACTCCTATGCATGGGACTCAGACCCTGAGCTCCAGAGGTTATATAGCAACCAGATTTGAATAATCAGACCTCGAATCAAAGAAACAGATTTTATATGCTACATGGACAGGCTCTTCTGAAATCAGTTAAACAAGGTCAGAAGAAATCATATTTTGATGTTTCCTAACAACTTTTCTCAACAATAACCCAAAAAGTAAGAGGGCTGTGTAGATTATTATTTTCAACCCAAGTCACAGCATGATTTTATTAGCAGATCCACTTATCTAAAATCAAAGGTTTGATACACACTGAAGTGCTTAAGGAACTGCCAAGCACAGAGAAATACCTTCATTATATAACTTGGGCCCAAATTAAACTTTGGGTTCACCTTTAAAAGGCTTATTATTTTTTTCCTATTTTTCCTGTCAACTCCTTTTTGCCAAGGTGGCAAAGTTAGTTTGTTCACATAGGAAGAAAACCTTAATGCTCTATGCTTTTGTATTTAAGATTACCCGATTGTTCATATTAATGTGTACAGTAAAGTTCACCACTGAAACCACCGTATTTACAGTACCTCTCACTAGCAGCAATGCAGTTGGATGAATCCTGTCCAGCTTAAAGTAGGGGGTGGGCAACGAGGGCCGCAATCCAGTCAGGTTCTCAGGATTTCCCCAATGAATATGCATGAGATCTATTTACATACAATGGAAGCAGTGCATGCAAATAGATCTCTTGTATATTCGTTGGGAAAATCCCGAGAACCCAACTGGATTGCAGCCCTCAAGGACCAAAGTTACCAAACCCTGAGGGAACACTGACATGCGCCTACTCTCGCAGTGAGATTTGGGAGGTATTGCCACTACAGAGGTGACAACCCACTTCTGCACAAAGTTTTTCTGGCATGGATACTTGGAAGGATGAAACAGGACTTCCGATACCTGTTGCAGAGCTGGGCAACAGAGGGTATAGAATACCCAACATGTACATCAGAAATAAGTTAATAAAATTTTTTTAACTTATTGAATGCTTCTTAAACTGTTACATCTTGTGGTAGTTTTGGTACATGAATGAAAGCTGGGAGGTTTTTGTTTTTTTTTAAAGAATAAAAGTCAGTTTCTACACTTTGTTTATTTGGTTTTCTAGACAGTCCTTCCAAAAATGCTCAGAATGGGTAGCATAGATACATCCATATTTAAATTAATAAATACGTATTATATCATCATAACATCAACAAACACCCCCTCTTTTACTAAAGCATATTTAGTGCGTGCTAAACGCTAACGCATCCATAGAATATAATGGACTTGTTAGCATTTAGCGTGCGCTAAATCGGCTAGAGCGGTGGTTCCCAACCCAGTCCTAGAGGACCACCAGGCCAATCGGGTTTTCAGGATAGCCCTAATGAATATGGAGCAGATCTCTCACTTCCATTATATCCAAATCTCTCCCGCTTTCCGTGCGCTGTAGGGGCCCGCAGGTAGGAGTGCGCATATGCGCAGCAGTGCAGAGCCTGTCGGCCGTGGCGGCTCTTGCTGTCTGAAGGATGTGAACTGGCCAGGGTGACATCAGCGGGGGCCGGAATGGACTTTATTTCCTGCCTCCCAGGCTTCTCCTCCTGCTCCAGCTGGGCCCGCGTAAAAAAACCAAAAACCCTCAGAGCTCGCTTCGGGTCCGGCAAGGGCTGCGGGTCCCGAAACCTTCCGATTCAAGCAGCGTCTGCAGCACTCGACACACGCTGCTTCGGGGCCTTCTGCTGCCCTGATTTGCTAGGCAGTAAAAGGCCCCGAAGCAGCAGTGTGTCGAGTGCTGCAGATGCTGCTGGAATCGGAAGGTTTGTTGGGACCGCGGGAAGGGAAGGGGGGGCGGTAAGGGACTAAGGGAGCCGACCAGACTGTGGGAAGAGAAAGGGGGGTAGGGGAAATGCTGCTGCTGCACAGGGAAGTGGTGTGGGGGGAGGGAAATGGAGGGTGAGGGAATGCTGCTGTGGCTGCTGCACAGGGAAGTGGTGGGAGAGAAATGCTGCTGCATAGGAGGCAGGGAGAGAGACAGATAGATAGAAAGAAAAGAAGAGACACAGAAAGACAGACAGAAAAAGGGGGCCAGGGAGAGAGATACAGACAGCGGGAGGGAGAGAGAGACAGACAAAGACAGACAGACATATATTCTAGCACCCGTTAATATAACGGGCTAAAATACTAGTTTCTTTAGATTACTCCTGAGCCTATCACCACTTAACTTCATCCCATGGCCTCTCACTCTGGAGTTTCCTCTCAATTGAAAGAGATGCCTCATGCATATTTATGGCTCATAGGTATCTAAATGTCTATCATATCTTCCCTCTCCTGCCTTTCCTCCAAAAGTATACATATTGAGATCTTCAAGCCTGTATCCGTAGGCCTTAGGAAGAAGAACATTTTAGTAGCCTTCCTCCGACTCCATCCTGTTTACGGTATATCTTTTTGAAAGTGCAGTCTCCAGAGTTGTACACAATATTCTAAATGAGGTCTCAACCGAGTATTACACAGGGGCATCAATACCCCCCTTTTTTTTCCTACTAGCCATTCCTCTCCCTAGTACACACCCAAGTATACTTCTAGTTTTTGTTGTCACCTTTTCAACCTGTTGGGCTACCTTAAGATTATCACATATCATCACGCTCAAGTCCTGCTCCTCTTTTGTGCATAAAAGTTCTTCACTCCCTAAATTGTGCTGTTTCCTTAGGTTTTTACAGCCCAAATGCATGACTTTGCATTTCTTGGCATTAAATCTTAGCTGCCAAATTTCAGACCATTCCTCAAGCTTCACTAGGTCCTTCTTACCAGTAATATCACTTACAAAAATGTTAAAAAGAAAATACCCAAGAACTGAACCTTGAAGCACACCACTGATAACATCCCTTTCCTCAGAATGATTCATTGACTGCTAACTACCCTGTCGCCTTCCACTCAACCAGTTTCTGACCCAGTCTGTCACTTTGGGGTCCATACAGAGGACACTCAGTTTATTTATTAGATGCTTGTGTGGAAAACTGGCAAAGGCTTCGCTAAAATCTAAATAAAAACACATCTAGCACACTCCATCTATCCATTTCTCTGGTCACCCAGTCAAAGAAATTGATCAGATTTGTTTGACAAGACATGCCTCTAGTGAATCCATGTTGCCTCAAATCCTGTAATCCACTGGATTCCAGAAACTTCACTACTGCCCCTTTTAAAAGTGTTTTCATTAATTTACTTACCACAGAAGTCAGACTTAAAGGCCTGTAGTTCCCTAATTCTTCCTTACTTCCACTTTTGTGGAGAGGGATCAATCAATCATATCAGCCCTTCTCTATTCCTCCAGTACCAATCCCCATCTGTCTTAGTTGTAACATCTTGAAAGATTTCTACTGTGCAGCAAATAATTTTGTACATCCAAATAACCATCAAAATAGACAACTTACAATAATCATAGCAGAAGAAAAGTACAAGATCTCATCCTGTCCATATCTACTCGGTTAATTATTGCAGAGAATAATTTTCAAAAGGTACTTATTTACATATATATAGATTTTAGGTGCATAAATGTGCTTTAAAAAATTGCCCCACATATATAACCTATATGAAGGAAGTACTCCTAGAAGAATTGATGGTGCAGGCTACATAGACACACACACTTCTGGATTTCCAAAAGCATATGCACATTTTCAAGGAAACTTACTTTACAACAAGTGCAGTTTTGTGAAAGTACTTTTACCGAATCAGTTTTTAAAGAGAAACTGTTCTTTCTCAAAGCTAATGTAAAGTCCGAAAGCAACAGCATCTACACACAAATAGCTACTGGTTTGAAAGCTGTCCCTTTAAATGACTGTACCTTCTGTGGTCCACTCTCACTGAAACTATGAAGCACTCTAATCACCTTCTCTCAACTGATATTCCACCTAATTAGAATTTTAAAAGTAGAATATTCTGGGCAGATTATGCATACATTTTAGTCCATTCTTGCAAAAGACCTAAAAGAGCCTGCAGCTGTCACGTGTTTTGCAGCCTAACTTGTGCAATGGACAACAACAAAGAAAACAATTTTCTCTTTATATGACATTCATTTATATGAGTTCTGAAATGCAAAAGGATATGGCCTCCCAATTTTTACGGTCTATCACATCTTGCTTGGAATATTCTTCATGTCCCAGACCCCTCTCAGATCAGAATGATTCCTTCCTAACGCAGTTTTAAGACAATCCTCACATTTTGCGAAAAGAGCAGAAAATAGAGTCAGGCTAGCTTTCTTGCACCTCCCCTCCCCTCCCCTCCCTCCACCCCACCCCCCATATTGATTTGGGGGTTCACGGAGTTCACTGGGCTACTATAGCACGCTTCCTAGTTTTCAAGCCCCTCTACAAGTTAATATTCAGTTAGTCCAAAAACGATTCCACCATTAATTTGATTCTCCCGTTCAATACTGTACTTAACCACTGTAGAGATACACCGCACGAATGATAAACGTTCGGCAAATCCCTAAACCCCATCGATCATATTCACTGGAAAAGCAAAGCAGAGCCTCCCTGTCAGAGTTCACCAAAACAATTTCCCACTTTTCTTTTCTTTTTTTTTTCTACCAATGCATTCTAGTCTATTGCAAGCCCCCGGTCCTAACTCACCAGCTCCTTCAGCTCCTCCTCCGACAGCCCCGCGTACCGGTATCGCTGCTGTTCAAACTCATAGCGAGTGGTTTTGGCCACCACGGCCACTCTGGAGGGCCGGAACGGGACCACCCGGGACTGCTCCCGGAGGGTCGTAAAGCACCGGGCAACGGAAGGGGGCAGCGAGGGGGGCCGGAGCACGGCGGCGGCGGCGGCTGCCGCCACTGCAGTGCATTTACAGCACAGCAGCCGTCGGTACGAGCTCATGGTCTTGGGGAGGGGTGGAGAGGGAAGGAAAAAGGGCAGCCAGGGAACGGAGGAGACATACACCGCACGCGCCCTCCACTAACTCAGACACACTTCCTTCTACAACCACTGCCCCCCCCTCCCCTGCGTGCTTGCGTCCATCACGGCGTAGCTCGAAGGTACCGCCTGAAAAGTGAGCGTTTTCCAATAGGAAGCGAGGAGAAGAAGGCGGGAGAAAGGGACGAAGGCGGTACTTGGCCGGGGGCGGGGCCTGAGAGGGGCGGGGACCCCTTTGAAGCAGGATCTTCTGTGTAGTATGGCGCGGATTTGGTTTATTAGTGATATATGGATGGGCGTGGTGGGGATAACATGTTTTCCTAAACCGATTCAGGCTCAGATAACTTTATTAGCATGCCAAATGCACGTGTGCCGCTTAAGTAATAATGAATTAAAATAAAAAGTGGGAGTATATTAGTTAATGTAATTACCTATATCGCTTCATTCTCCACAGTGGACAAAGCGGAATGCATCCTAAGTGAGAGGGATTGCCCCCGACTGCCTAAAAGAGTTGGCCGTCCTACTCCAGGTGCCTCCAACAGATATGTCGCCATAAGGCTTTTCCATTTAAAATTCCCAGTATGCAACAATATAAAATATACCAAGCAGATTTATTTCATTTTTATACTGTTTCCCAAGGGAGCTCAGAACTCTTACATTAATTTATGCAGGTATTCAAACATTTTTCCCCAATTTATCTAATGTACCTGAGGTATTGGGGGGATTAGGTGACTTGCCCAGGGTCACAGGGAGCAGTGTGGGTTTCAACCCACAACCTCAGGGTGGTTACAGTTACAATCTCAGGGTGGTGACAGTGGTGTAGTAAGGGGGGGGTGCCCCCCCCCCACTCCTTCCTGACTCCTTTGCCGCACATGTGAGCCTATTCCCTTCCCTCTTTAATTTTCCAGGCGCGAGTAACATCACAAGCTTGCTGCTCAAGACGCGGGCAGCAAGTTTGTGATGCTACCGGTGCCAAGAAAATTAAAGAGGTATGGGGAAGGTAAGGGGGGTGCACACGTGGCAGGGGGGGTTGGGAAGGAGCAGGGGTGGCAGAGAAGAGAGCAGGGAGGGGCACCACCGCCCCGGGCGTCAATCACCCTCGCTACGCCACTGAGTGGTGAGACTGTAGCTTTAACCACTGCGCTATATTCATCCCCACTTACCTTATCCATCCAATATCAATTTAGCAAAATGCTGGAACCAACTACCATTTACACTACAATCTTGAGACACCACTATCTCAGGTTCAGCAACCTTTTTAAAACATTTCTATACCAAGAAAGGGAGCCAAACCTGAAATAACTGAAATGGGAACTATAAAAGACCATTCCTAAACTGTCTAATGCAACTCCTGGGACAAAACAAAGCCAATGATGACCTACCTGTAATTGTAACTACCGTGTTTCTCTGAAAACAAACCTTAGCATGATTTTCGGGGTAGGTCTTAATATAAGCCCTACCCCAAAAATAAGCCCTAGTTGAAGCGCGGAAGAAGGCCGCAAAGCAGCCTGTCTAGATTGCTGCTAATGCTGACAGTTGGAACAAGGTACAGTATTTTGGTCTCGCGATCGGCAGGATATGGATGGAGGGAGAAATGTAAGGGTCAGCGGGGGGTGCATGGCAGTTGGCAGGAGGAAGATAGCAGGATTGATCAAGCACATATTTTTGAGCTATGGTACCGTAGTAAGGTGCTACCATATGTAGCTCATGTTTTGTCAGTTTTTGTATAATAAATCTATGTTTGTGGAAGGAAAAAAAAAACCTATCTAAATACAGTCTTTCTAATTTTACTCAGAAGTGTGCTAAATGTAGCACTGTTAATGAAGCAGATTGTGCTCTTTAGTCTCATTGAGGTTACAGCTTTAGCAGATAAGCTGTTTGTTTTGAGAAGCACCTGACAATTTTTCATTGTTCAGGTTTTTAATTTGCCTTTGAAATGGCTGCTGAAATACCGTGTTTCCCCGAAAATAAAACCTAGTGCGTTTTTGGGCCCAAAATTAATATAAGACAGTGTCTTATTTTTGTGGAAACACGGTATATATTTGAAACTGTGAACTAACTGTATTAATAGTTGTACCTGTACTAGCATCCTTATTGAATGTCCAACATCTGTCCATTGTAACTTCCTGGGTAACTGACCTGACATTTTGTAATATAATCCGACCTTGAATTGAATAGCTAAAGGTGGAATAGAAAACCTGATTAACTTAGCATAAAACATAACATATAATGAATACAATTCAAACAGAAGCAACATAAAACCAAAATATGTACATAAAACTAAATCAAAATAAATAGCAAACACCAAAATAAAAGAAAAAAATAATCACTAAAAAAGCCTGTTTTTCAAACAGCCAGGTCTTCAAATCTGTCATCACTTTAGCTTCCATAGAAGGCTATTCCATAAACTAGGAATTACTCAGAAAAACTTCCATGCTGTAATATAACTAGCTGTAGAAATCCTATAGGTTTATGTAAAATTCAAAATTGACAGGAGCTTTTCCTTCAAGCAGTTAGGCCCTATATATTATTGTACAACCAAAACTCCAGACATAACATGGGGTTTATTATTCAAAGCAATTTAATCAGGTAGGAAAACCTTCTGGATAAATCATATTGATCTAGTCAGAAGAGGAGCAGGGAGTTTATACTGACAAAGGCAATATTTATAGTACTAGTGCCCACGTACTTAATTGGGGTAGGGATTACCAGCTCTGTGAGAGCTGGGCGCTACAGTTGTAGGGCCTCCGAGCATGCGCGGATGTGACCCAATGACAACACATGTATGCTCGGAAGCCTTCGAAATGCAGTCTCAAGCTCTGGAGAGAAAAGGAGATGAGATTGTGTGGGTATGGGGCTTGGGCGGTACAAAGTAGGGCTGGGGGTGGAATACGGCAGGGCTGGGGGTGAAAAGGGGCAGGATCATGTGTCCTCTTTTTCCCATAAAAAATATGACACCTTGGCTATAGGATAAGTTGTATTATAGAAAAGCATTAGCATCATATCTATGTTATTTGAATGTTCTGATTTGTGCTTATGAGATGCTTCATAAGTATGTCTCCCTTTCAGTATTTACTATATATCTCTTATTTAAATTTCAGAGCTGTTAATAAGTATATTTTTTAAACTGTTTCATGGTAGTCATATTATTAAGTTAGTTTACTGATGTTAACTTACCTTATTCATTGTATTTTTGTTTATATTTGGTCTTTTTACTACTGTTACGCTTTTAACAAAATTGTAAGTTTTATGTTGAATTATATCTGCTGTACACTGCCTTGGGTGAATCTGTTTATAAAGGTGGTTAATAAATAAATAGTAATCCTATGTTTGCCCTGTTATTTATGCAGATACAGCACTCTGGTCCGAATTAAGCCCAATTGATGCCCTAAGTTCAACCCAAGAATGATGCCTCTTGGCCCTTCCATTGTTTAACTGACAAGACATTAAGGGCTCCTTTTACTTAGATGCACTAGCGTTTTTAGCACATGCACGAAATTCCCACGTGCTACACCGCGCGGTATGCTTCTAGAATAACGCCAGCTCAATGCTGGCGTTAAGGTCTAGCACGTGCGGCAATTTAGCGCGCTATTCCATGCATTAAGGCCCTAACGCATCTTAGTGAAAGGAGCCCTAAGACTCAATAAGTGCTGAGAAATATCATTATTGTACAAAACAAAATATCATATATATTTATAACTAGTCTTTAAGCCCGTTACATTAACGGGTGCTGGAATATGTGTGTGTGTGTGTGTGTCTGTATTTCTTTCTTTCTCTCTCTCTCTCCTTAGTCTATTTCTGTATTTCTGTCTTTCTTTTTCCTCGGCTGTCCACCACCACCCCTTGCCTGCTCCCCCTGTCCATTCTCCCTTCCTTTTTCTTCCCGTGTCCACCACCACCCCTTCATTGCTCCCCTTATCCAGCAGCAGCCCTTCTCCCTTTGTTTTAACTCCCCCCTGTCCAGCAGTATCTCTTTTCTGTTCCCCCCGTCCAGCAATAGGCCTCCCTTCCTTTTCCTGCCCCCCCCCCCGTCCAGCAGCACCTCTTTTCTACTCCCCCTGTCCAGCAGTAGGCCTCCCTTCCTTTTTTCGCCCCCCCTGTCCATCAGCACCTCTTCCTGTCCAGCAATACCTCTTTTCTGTTCCCCCTGTCCAGCAATAGGCCTCCCTTTCTTTTCCTGCCCCCCCCCATCCAGCAGCACCTCTTTTCTACTCCCCCTGTCCAGCAGTAGGCCTCCCTTCCTTTTTTCGCCCCCCCCTGTCCATCAGCACCTCTTCCTGTCCAGCAGTACCTCTTTTCTGTTCCCCCTGTCCAGCAGTAGGCCTCCCTTCCTTTTTTTGCCCCCCCCCCGTCCATCAGCACCTCTTCCCATGTCCAGAAGCAACACTTACCTCCACTGACATCTGCCTGAAGCTGACACCGACAACTCTGCCCTCCACCGACATCCGCCTGAAGCCGCCGCGACCTGCAGGCACCGACAGCCTCTGCAGCCTACTCTGACTCCCTCCTCGCCATCGCTTGCCGTTTCACCCCTCCCCGGGGAAGCTTCGTGCGTTTTGGCAGCCTCCTGTCTGCGGGCCGCCCGCCCGTGGTTCCCAGCCCGTTCGAGAGAGGAGCTGCGGTGGGCGGGTGAGCAGGCAAGAGGGTTAAGGGTGAGAAGAAGATGCTGGCAGGTGCGCCTGTGCCCCCCCCCCTCCAAATCAGTGGCAGCAGTGAGGCGGCACTCTGGCGGTGAGTGATGGCGAGGGGGGAGTTGCTCCGTGTTCTGGCCTGCCTCCGTGTTCGAAAATCGAATTCAGCACAGAGGCACACCTCACGGCGCCAGGAATCACGAAGTTTCAAGAGCGCATGCACGCTCTAGGGTTTCATTATTATAGATGATTAGAAAAACGTTGAAATTCATCTTGATAATGAGTGTGGCAGATAGCTAGGGGAAAAAACTTTGTGGTGCCCTGTTCCCTTGGTGCCTTAAGCACATGCTTATTTTGCTTAATGGTTAATTCAGTGGCTGGCAATACTTAATATTGTGATCTTTAAACTGGATATTCAAGGTTCAAGGTTTATTAGTATTTGATTAAATTGCTTATCAAGTGTTTCTAAGCGAAATGCATCAATAAAATTATAAAGAACATAAAATATCATACAGTTTAAAAACTAATCACAATTAAAGCATTTGAAACAAAATGGGTACATAAACTAACTGGTACATAAGGATAGGGGAGTAGAACTACAGTTTGTTGTAGAAAAGAAAAGGTAACATATATGGAAATTACAATAGGGTTGGTGGGAGGAAGATATGAAGAGAGAGGTTGCAAAAACGTTTTGAGGGAGTTATGGGTCAAAAGCATCTTTAAAAAAGCTTTTCAAGGAACTTTTAAAATGCTAGGTTTTCTTCCTCTCTATGGTATAATGGCATAGTGTTCCAGAGCCTAGGCGCGTTCACTAAGAAAAAGTCTAGTCTTTGGGTTTCTATTATTTTCAGTGACGGGACAGTTAACAGGTTTTGATCCATAGATCGGAGAGTACGTGGGGTAGTATATGGAATGAGTAATTTATCTATGAATTGTGGTTCTTTTGAGATTTGGGTTTTAAATGTTAGAAGCAATATTCAATGCCTATGCCCAGACATAGCCTGGCATTGAATAGTGTGACAAACCCAAGACCAGCCCTAGAGTTTTCCCAAAGGGATTTAGAACTACTGGTTGAGCGGTATACAAGAAAATAAATTATTATTATTATTATTATTAGAAGAAGAAACACATGTCTGTTGGTCAGAAGAGCTGACCAAGTTAATACCAAACACCGTAAGGTAGTTGCCTACTCCTCAGAGAGTGAAGGGGAACAGGATAGTGACTTGGCCAATAGTAATAGTCAGGAAGTCCCTTATCAGAATAGACCTGCTACAAAGCGTGGCGAGTTTGCATTTTTCAATAAGAAGCCTGTCTCTTTAAGATAGCCCCAGAGCAGAGAGCATAGGAAAAACCACACTCTGAACCCTAGCGAGCTAAGCCCTATCCCCCTTCCCAGGAGGTGTGGGTGTGGTGCTGTGAGTCATAAGGAGAGAGCCCTGAACCAGGAAGCCAGGCAGGAGCGTGAAGAGGAACAGTCCACTTGAAATTGACAGGGCAGTAAGGTGGAAATGGCTGAAGAGGGAGAGCAACCCCTGCTTCAAACCACTGAAGGTCCAGAGGGATTTGAGGAAATAGACACAATTGAATTGATTGTGGAGCTAATGGAGCCTCAGGAAAACATGTAGGTGGGTTCATAATAACTTGAATTGTTTGCTTTTTGGTGGATTTATTTTGCTGGAAAGAAAGAGTCTTATAATTATAATCAGAGAGAGGAGGAATTGGTTTTTTTTCTTTTCCCCTCTGAGAGACTGTGTTGTAAGCTGCTTCTCAGTCCAACCAAGAATTTTATGAGAGAAGGAAAAGGACTGTGTTTGCTAGCTTGGACATTGTATTTCTTTTGTGTTTGCTTATAATTTTTGCCAAGCAATGCTGAGAGCCAGCAAGGAGTGGAATTCCAGTTAAAGTTGGTCTGTGAATTGCTGTGAAGCCCAGCCAGGAGTATAATTGAGTTCTCAGTGTTATGTTTTTGTTTGAATGACGCTTTGCTGTTAATTGCCAAGAATAGGCTTTTTTACCACCTGCTTGTTGGGACTTTGGATACTGCCACAGTTTGGAGAAACTGCTTATTAAAAAATGGGAAGAGAACCTGTACATTTGATTGCCAGGGTGGGTTTTGTGACTCAGAAGAGCAAATTCTACAAACAGCATCCTGATTTTAGGCAGCCTACCACTGTCTAAAAGCCAATTGGGACATACGTTTTTGAAAAAAACTCCTGAGGCAGGCTGCCTACATTGTAGGCACCTCCAGGAATCTAGAGAGGTGTGTAGGGCTGCCTAACCTTGCCTAAGGCTAAGCGTGGTTTCACCTGAAAGTGGCCTTAGGTAAGCTTAGGTGGCCCTAGGTGACCCTAGGCGCTTCCCTAGGTCCGTGGAAGGTGCCTGAAATGTAGGCCACATGGCCACTGAACTGATCGGCAAGGGAACTTCCCTGCTGCGATCAGTTTAGCTGCTGCGGCAGGGATCCACCCCCACGAAGACTACTGACAGGAGGGATGCCCAGACCCTCCTGCTGGAAACCCTGAAGCCCCCCATCCCCGAATGTCCGCAGCAGGAGGAGTGCCCAATTCTTCCTGCCACCACCCTGCCGCCATATCCCCCGGCAGGTGGGATGCTCAGTCCCTCCTGCCAACCACCCCCGAACCCCCCTGTAATGATCGTGACAGAAGGGATGATCAGTCCCTCCTGTCAGACACCCCCATCCCCCGTGAAGATAGGCTGCCAGACCCCCTAGCATAGTCGGGCCCCCCTGGCCCAGAATTAATGGGAGCCATTCAGGAAGCCGTTCAGCGCTGAGCAGCAGCGCCAAAGCATGCTCCTGTTCGGTAATGCTCAGTGAATGAAGCCAGAACCTGCGGCAGCGACTGACCAGTTTAGCAATGGGGCAGGAGCATAGAATGCTCACTACACCTCTGGACCACAGAGGATTCCAGAGGCAGAGGAGGTACGATGGACAGGGCAGGGAGGGGGGACAGGGTGGAGAGCCTGGGAGGGAGGGAAGGGGGCTGTGTGCAGTGCCTGGCAGTGAGGGGACTGGGTGCAGAGCCTGATACAAGAGGGACGGAAGGCGGCTAGGTGCAGTGCCTGGCAGGGAGGGGGCTGGGTGCAGAGCCTGATGAGATGGAGGGAAGGGAGCTGGGTGCAGAATCTGACAGGGGAGAGAGGGAGTGCTGGGTGCTGATCCGGGCAGGGCACTTGAATATTAAGCTGCCTGACATATTCAAGTCAACCATTTTATCTCCTTTTGGGAGGAAAAATGGGGGTCTCGACTTATATTCAGATCAACATATATTCGAGTATATATGGCCAGTGGCGTACCAAGGGGAGGGGGTGGTCCGCCCCGGGTGCAGCCTTAGGGGGGTGCACAGCCAGCTCGGTCCCTATCGCGCTCCCACCCTCCCAGCAAGAGCAGCAAACCTCCCTCCAGTAGCGTCAGCTGCTTCGCGGCTTTCTCCTCCCACTGCCGCATCACTGATGACGTCATCAGTAACGCTTCACCGGCAGGAGTAAGCCGCAAAGCAGCCAACGCTACTGAAGGGAGGTTTGCTGCTCTCGCTGGGAGGGTCGGAAAGGTTCACTTGGGGGGGAAAGATAGGAGGGTCCGCTGGGAGGCGGGAGAAGTGGTCTGCCTCGGTGCTCCAAGGCCTGGCGCCATTACCTTCTTCGGGCAGCAGCAGCTTTTACAATTCGCTGCTGTTGCCGACTTCAGGCCTTCCTCTCTGCCGGGTCCTGCCTACTTCCTGTTTTCATGAAGACAGGACCCGACAGAGAGGAAGGCCTGAAGCGGGCAACAGCAGTGAATTGTGAATGCTGCTGCTGCCCGATGAAGTTCAGGACACCAGGCCTTGGGTGATAGAAGAAGGAAAGGGTGCAGAGGGGGAGAGAATTGGGGAGAGTGTTGCTGTACCCAACTGGAGGGAATGAAAGGAGATGCCAGGGCTTGAAGGGAAGGAGGAAGGTATGCCAGATCAAGGTAAAAGGAAGGTGGAGATGTCAGAGCATGGAGAGATGGAAGAAAAGGAAAGGAGAGAGATGCCGGGAATCAGGGAAGGGATAATGCCAGACCGTGAGGTGGGAAGGAAAGAAAGGAGAAAAGAGAGATGCCAGAGCATAGGGGAAGGGGTGGTGACAGAGAGAGAAAAGCGGAGAGGTGACAGAGTTGAAATCAATTATGTACAAAGGAGAGAAGGGGCATGGGATAGATAGTTTATGGAAGTAGCATAGAAAGAGGGAAGATGCCATATGGAAGAGAGAGAGAGGGTGCACACTGGATAGAAAGAGTACAGAGGGCAGTGAATGGAAGGGGCGAGATAGAGGGTGAACAGTAGATGGAAGGGGTAGAGAGAGGGAAACAGACACCGAATGGAAGTGTGGGGGAGAGGAAGGATAGCTGCTGAATGGAAGTGTGAGGGAAAGGGGGAGCAGATGCTGGAAGGAAGTGGGGAGGAGAAAGAAAAAAGGGCACATGCAGGATTGAGGGAAGAGGATAGAGTTAGTTACTGGAAGGGGTGAAGGAAAGAGGTGGCTAGCTATAGGTAGACACAGTGAAAGAGGGAAATTGAGGACTGAATAATAAAAATTGGCAGAAAATAAATTGAGAAGGAAGACCAGTGAAGAACAGGAGGAAGGGAGCGGAGAGAGAGATGCCAGAGCAGTGGGGAAGCAGAGGAGACAGATACCAGACCAATGGGGGTGAAAGGAGAGATGGAAGGGGGAGGCATACAGTTTCTGGAAGGGGCATAGAGAGAAGATGCCATATAGGGGCAGAGAGAGGGCAGACAGTGAAGGAAAGAAAGTAACAAGAAGATGAGGAAAGCAGAAACCAGAGAAGACAAAGGAAGAACAAAAATTTTCTATTTATTTATTGCTTTAGGAGACATGTGTCACTGTTTCTGTGGTATTGCATTGTATGCAAAGTCCAGCTTCTTGCTGGTTCAATTTAACCTTTGTCTATGTATTTCTATTTTAGCCCCCTTTTACAAAACTGTGGAGCGTTTTTTAGCGCCAGCCGTGGTGGTAGCAGCTCTGATGCTCAGAATTCTATGAGCATCAGAGCTGTTACCACCGTGGCTAAAATCCACACTACAGTTTTGTAAAAGGGGGAGGGGTAAGTTTGTGATGACATTCCATACTAGGCGAAGGTGTTTTCTGTGTTCTGTGTGTTCGAAAGACATGGTTTTTTGTTAGGATTGACTGCAGGATTGATCTGGCTTGTTTAGTTTTACAATGGGTGTATTGCTGTTGTACTTCTCACTGCAGTATGTAAGATGCTGCCTTTTCCTAGGTACTCATGTGTAACGTGTGGCTTGTTATTAAAAATCATGTTTTTTGTACAGATGGGGGGGGGGTGCCAAAAAATTATGGGCCCCGGGTGTCACACATGATAGATACGCCACTGTATATGGCAAAACACTTGGGCCTGGATTCTCAAAAACTTGCGTTAGAATAAAAAAAGCGAGACATTCTTGTGCAGGAAAAATGCGTCAAGAAAAACCACAACAGCGGGAGAGATGCCTACACTCTCCCGCTGCCAAGAAATCCCAGCCATGCACCCCCTCCCCACAGCAGGAAAGATACTCACTCTCCCCCGATGGCAAGTGACCCCCGTCATAGAACACCTCCCCCACCTCCAATGCCCTTCCCCCTTATCTCCAAATTGATGTATGGAGGGACGTGGACTCCCTCCTCCCAGAAGTCCTGCACAGCAAAGTGAAGGGAAGGGAGGTCAGTCATCACCCCTCACTGCACCGAGACTCCATTGCTCCAACTTCTCTTCGGTGGGAAGCTCCGCCCCCTTCTGCCCCAGAGCCAGCTTCTTCTCTTCAGCCCTTTAAAGAGCTTTCTGTTTCAAAGCGTACAGCTAAAATCTTCAGCACAGTGAGGGAAAGGGAGGCCAGTCATCCCCCTCACTGCCCTGAGACTCCATTGCTCCAACTTCTCTTCGGCGGGAAGCCCCAAACCCTTCTGCCGTAGAGCCAGCTTCTTCTCTTCAGCCCTTTAAAGGGCTTCCTGTTTCAAAGCGTATAGCTAAAATTTCCAGCACAGTGAGGGGAAGGGAGGCTAGTCATCCCCCTCACTGCACCGAAACTCCATTGCTCCAACTTCTCTTCGGTGGGAAACCCCGCACCCTTCTGCCCCAGAGCCAGCTTCTTCTCTTCAGCCCTTTAAAGGGCTTCCTGTTTCAAAGTGTGCAGCTAAAATCTCCAGCACAGTGAGGGGAAGGGAGGCCAGTCATCCCCCTCACTGCACTGAGAGACTCCATTGCTCCAACTTCTCTTCAGTGGGAAGCCCCACCCCCTTCTGCCCCGGAGCTAGCTTCTTCTCTTCAACCCTTTAAAGGGCTTTGAGTTCCTGCATGCGGCTTGTTTTTTCTTCCCCAGAGTTGCGGCTCATTCTTCTAACTTCCCCAGAGCCAGTCATCTCTCATCAGCCCTTGAAAGGGTACTGTGTTCCTGCGTGTGGCTTTTTTTCTTCATCACAGTGAGGGGAAGGGAGGTCAGCCATCCTACTCATTGCTCCGAGAACTTCCATTTCTAAACTCTCCTTTTTCGATGGGAAGCCCCAACTCTTCTTCCCTGGAGCCAGCCGTTCTCTCTTCAGCCCTTAAAAGGGCTGCTGAGCAGGCGGGCCTCCTTGTGCAGCCCTCGTGTGGACCAAGCAGGTCCAGGCCTAAACTATGCCAGAACCCAAATCCCCCGGTCAGTCAAATATATCGAGCCCTTTCTCAGCTATCACACTTATACTTCCCATAATGGCTCTCCACATCCCTGTTATCACAGGCCAAGGCCGCTATGGAGACCTGACAAACCGATTGCACACTAGGCAAATAGCAGTCAGAACCCCGAACCTCATAAAAATTCCGATAAACACAGAACTACCCAAAACAAACTCTATTGCGACAGCCCTAGTTAACGCCAGATCTGTAAATGGCAAAGACCTCATCCTACTAGATGCCATAACAGACAACAGATGGGACCTCCTATTAGTGACTGAAATGTGGCTCAAAGACAACAACGGAGCCACCCTGGGTGTACTGTGCCCTCAAGGTTACCAAGCACTAGCATGCTCCCGCCCCACAAAAAGAGGGGGTGGGGTGGCAGCCATCACAAAATCCAATTTAAACCCAAGACATATAAACTCCATCTCACTAGAAGGCCTGGACGGCCTCATTTCCTCAATAAGCCACGTACGGATTGGAAGATAGCGAACGTCATGCCAATTTTCAAAAAAGGATCAAGAGGAGAACCGGGCAACTACAGACCTGTGAGTCTTACGTCTGTCCCTGGAAAGATGGTTGAAGCACTGATTAAAGATAGCATAGTTTGGCACTTGGCTACACACGACCTGATGAGAGCCAGTCAACATGGCTTCAGCAAAGGGAAATCATGTTTGACTAATTTACTTCAATTTTTTGAGACCATGAACAAACAAATTGATAGTGGAGAACTGGTGGACATAATATACTTGGACTTCCAGAAAGCGTTTGACAAGGTTCCACATGAAAGACTTCTCAGGAAACTACAAAGCAATGGAATAGAGGGAGATATACTAAGATGGATAGGCAAATGGCTGGAGAACAGAAAGCAGAGAGTGGGCATAAATGGGAAGTTCTCAGACTGGGAGAAAGTGACTAGCAGTGTGCCCTAGGGCTCGGTACTTGGGCCCATCTTATTTAATATTTTCATCAATGACCTAGAAGAAGGAACATCCAGTGAGATCATCAAGTTTGCAGACGACACAAAGCTATGCCGGGCAATCAGATCGCAGAAGGATAGCGAGGAACTCCAGAGTGACTTATGTTAGTTAGAGAAATGGGCGGAGAAATGGCAGATGAAGTTTAATGTGGAAAAGTGCAAAGTAATGCATTTAGCTAGAAAGAACAAGGAACACGGGTATGTAATGTCAGGTGCAACTATGGGTAAGAGCGAACAAGAAAAGGACCTGGGTATACTGATAGATAGGACCCTGAAACCGTCGGCACAATGTGCGGCAGCGGCAAAGAAAGCAAATAGAATGTTAGACATGATAAAGAAAGGAATCACGAGTAGATCAGAGAAAGTTATAATGCCGCTTTATAGAGCAATAGTCAGACCACACTTGGAATACTGTATCCAACATTGGTCTCCCAACCTAAAGAAGGATATAAAACTGCTGGAGAGGGTGCAGAGACGAGCAATGAAGCTAATAAAAGGTATGGAGAACTTGGAATATGAGAAACGACTTAAGAGACTGGGATTGTTCTCCCTTGAGAAAAGGAGAATGCGAGGGGATATGATCGAGACTTTCAAAATACTGAAAGGAATCGACAAAATAGAGCAGGAAAAAAAAATTATTTACAATGTCCAATGTGACACGGACAAGAGGACATGGACTGAAGTCCAGGACAAATATCAGAAAGTTCTGCTTCATGCAACGAGTGGTGGACACCTGGAATGCTCTCCCAGAGGAGGTTATTGCGGAATCCACTGTTCTAGGATTTAAAAGCAAACTAGATGCACATCTCATTATGAGAAGCATAGAAGGATATGGGTGACTAAAATTTTGCCAGGTGTACACCTGGCTGGGCCTCTGCATGTGCGGATCGCCGGACTTGATGGACCGAAGGTCTGATCCGGAGATGGCAATTCTTATGTTCTTATATTCATATTAATCTACAAAGCCCCCTCCTCCCCAATGTCTATACTTGACGAACTAATAATTATTATAAGCAACCTCTCAGTCAACCACAAACAAATTATCATCCTAGGAGACTTTAACTTTGCGGAATACCCAGAAATCACCGGTGCACCAAGGGAATTCACAAAGACGCTGTCTGACCTTGGCTTCATCCAACAAGTCCACTCCTCCATTCACTCTTCTGGGAACACTCTAGATCTGAACTTCATCTCTAAAGGCCCGCTACTCAACAACAATCAACCCCACTAACAAACACTTAAGTCCCTTGGATTGACCACCACGTAATTTCGTTCATGTCATACATGTTAAGACCAAAGTGCCCTCAAAAAACCTAGCTTCACTAAAAACAAACACACTCAACCCCAAAGTCAGTCAACCTTCATGACTTATCCATTGGTATCTCCAAAATGGACCTACACCAAAGCTCCACAACCTATTCACTACAGAAAAAGGCACAGGCATGGCATTCTGATATAAAGTCACTGTACGAGAAATTAGCAAGAGTCAAAATAGTCAAAACAAACACAAGATCCTTCTTATCACCCTGGTTCACAGACAGCCTAAGAGAACAGAAAAGGAAAGTCAGGAAAGCAGAAAAAACCTTGTGCAAAACACACAGCGCCAAGGACAAATCCACCTGGAAAAGCCTCTTGTATTCTTTCACACACAGCACAGAAACAGTGCTTCTAGATATTGTGGATGACTGCTGGAAAATCCTTGATGAAGGAAAAGATGCACTGCTGGTCCTACTAGACCTGAGCCAGTCTTCGATACTATCAATCACTCGCTCCTCCAATCCAGACTACTCTCAATCGAAATCCATGATGTTGCACTGGCATGGTTCTCCTCCTTCTTGAATGAAAGGTCTCAGAAAGTACTACTGGAGCCCTCCTTATCAGAACCAAAACCTCTATGCTACGGAGTGCCCCAGGGTGCATTACTATCTCCACTCCTCTTCAATCTTTATGTCAAACCAGCACTTGACATCGCAGAAAAATACCAAATCAAAATCCATTCGTATGCAGACAACATACAACTTTACCTCCCCCTAGGTCAACACCGAGATGCACAACTAAAAAAACTTCACTGCTACCTAACAAAAATAAAAAACTGGATGACTGCAAATAAACTTCAGTTAAACGCATCAAAAACAGAACTTCTCTGGATACACAAGGTCACTTGCACCTACCCCGCCCATCTCTTTCTTGGGGAAATGACACCCTCACAGCCAAAGACAACGTCCGCAGCCTAGGTATGATTCTCGATTCAAACATGTTGTTCTCAGACCATGTATCAAAAATAGTGTCTTCCTCTTTCTATTACTTCTGCCAACTAAAGTGCATCCGTGCCTATTTTTCAGAAAGCGATTTTGCTCAGCTATTATACGCGTTTGTATTATCCTGACTAGATTACTGCAATACTTTACTAGTGGGCCTACCAGCAAAAGCACTCTCCCGTCTCCAAGGGGTGCAAAACGCCGCAATCAGACTCCTAAAAAACCTGGCCTTCCACAACCACATCACCCCTGCACTAACTTCTATGCACTGGCTGCCTATCCAAAAACGATGTGCCTTCAAAGCCTTGGTGTTAGCCTTCAAGACTTTTCACAAGATGACACCAAACTATATAGCATCAAAACTACAAACTTATGTCCCCAACCAATCACTGAGATCTCGAACAGAAAAACGGCTGATCCTGCCACCTGGCCATTCGCTCACATCTGAGACAGCCCGAAGACGCTCTTATTCTCATTACATACCCAGATTATGGCACATCATCTCCTATCCATTAGATCACTAGACAGTCTTTGGAACTTCAGGAAAGCCGTGAAAACCTTTCTCTTTACAAACCCAGCTCCGAACCAACCCGCGTCTACACACCGGACGAATGGATTTCAAAGGCACCGCCTAATACACCAAATGACATCTCTAAACTCGCAGGCCACTGCAAATATAACCTGAATTACCACCACATTCTCCGACAACAAAGATACACCCATCGCTAGGAAAGCTATGTTACCTCCATGTTATACCTACACTGTAAATGCTGCAATTTAATCCACCCTATGCCTACTAAGTCTGTATTTGAAGTCTGTATATTATGTCTTTACTGTAAATGCTGTAACCTAAACCCCCTTGTCTATACAGTAAAGTCTGTATTTTTCACTAAAGTTTGTCGTACCCATACTATGAATGTGCTCCTGTAACCTGTTCTGGGCTCTTTTGGGAGGACAGGCTAAATAAATAAATGAATGAATGAATGAATAAATAAATTATCAAAAATGGGCCTTCCCTTCCCCAGTGCATCTTGGGATGCACTGGGGAGAGGCCTGAGGCTCTGATTGGTCTGGACGCCCTATAGTAGGGCCCATAGGCGTCTGGGCCAATCAGAGTAGAGAGCTACACGGGAACAGGGACAACGGGAATCCCGCGGGTTCCCCCTTCGGGTCATGGGGATCCCATGGGGACGCCCCCTAGGGTCGTGGGAATCCCATGGGGATGCCCCCTAAGGTCACGGGGATCCCGTGGGGACGCCTCCTAGGGTTGCGGGGATCCTGCGGGGTTCGATACAACTCGAGCCGCGATGCTTGTCTTCTTCCTACCTGCCCTGCTGCAGCACACATAGCCGACCGGAAGTCTTCCCCGATGTCAGCGCTGACGTCGGAGGGAGGGCTTAAGCAAAGCCCTCCCTCCCTCCGACGTCAGCGCTGACATCGGGAAGACTTCTGGTCGGCTATGTGTGCTGGGGCAGTGCAGGCAGGAAATAGAAGACGAGCCTTGTGGCTCGAGCTCCATTTGGCTGAGAAAGTTGCAAAGGTAATTTGCTTGCAGATGAGGGCTGGGAGACAAACACGGAACACATAAGGGGGGAGGGAGTGCGTTTTTGGACACAAGGCATGAACTTGGGAAAGAGGATGGAAGAAGGGAGGGAAAGAGATGCTGAGGTGGGGGAGGGAGTGCGTTTTGGACACAAGGCATGAACTTGGGAAAGAGGATGGAAGAAGGGAGGGAAAAAGATGTTGAGGTGGGGGAGGGAGGGAGTTTTGGACACAAGGCATGAACTTGGGAAAGAGGATGGAGGAAGGGAGGGAAAGAGATGCTGAGGTGGGGGAGGGATTGCGTTTTTGGACGCAGAAGGCATGAACTTGGGAGAGAGGAAGGGAGGGAAAGAGATGGTTGTGTACATGGGAATGAAAGAAAGGAGAATTTTTGGTTATAGGGAGGGAGTGAAGTACAGATGAGAGGGAGAAATATTGTGGTGGAAAGGGAACAGTGGGACAGATTGAAATGGATGCAAGAGGGAGGAATGTTGGACATAGTGGTGAAGGGAATGGAGGGAGAAATGTGGCATGGTGCTGGAGAGGGGTGATAGAAGGAGAAATGTTCAGCATGGGGCTAGTGGGCAGGCATGAAAGATGAGAAAGGGATATATGCTGGTAGGAGGAACCAATGGACAGCAACAGAAGAATTTACAGAAGATGGGAAAGCGGAAAAAAGAAACTGGGACCAACTTTATGGAAAAATAAGTCTCCAAACAACAAAGCTGCTTTTCCGGTAAAAAACTGAATTTACTGACTAAAATATGTTAGCTTTGGGAAATGTATATAGAAGATGTCTTTGTATTGTGTTCAAAAGAAAAGGAAATGCATTTGTTTTTATTTCTACAGTGTTGAAGTACTTGCTGACCTTTGCTGTGACTGGTGGGGATCCCCAAGCACCCGCCAGCAAAGGACCTCCTCTAGAGACGGCCAGAACTCCCTCCACCAAGCACAGCAGTCGCTGGCAACATCCATGAGCCACTGAGGTGCCAGCATCTGTGACTCGGGGACGCTACTGCTGCCTGCCAAGCTTGGCAAAAGGGACCCCTGGCCAACTGCAAAGGAAGTCCTCAGCTGACAACTTGGGGGTTCTTATCAGCTGAGTATTTATATTTTATATTGACATTAGAGGCTGTGGTAGAAACCCGTTTACAAAGTATGTATTCTTCCCAATTAATATTTCCAAATTAATAAAGTGTCTTTGCTTATTTGTAAATGGGTCTCTACCAGAGCCTTTAATTCAGTAGCATAATTAAATGAAGTTTATAGATACAGGCGGGGACGGAGGGGATTCCTCTTGGGGACGGAGGGGATTCCTCGCGGGGACAGGTGGGGACGGAGGGATTCCTCGCAGAGACGGGTGGGATTTTGGTCCCCGCGCAACTCTCTAAATCAGAGCCTCAGGGAAGGGGCCCCCGGGAAGGGGCCTAAGGCTGTGATTGGCTTGGATGCCTAAGGCCCCTCCTATGGGGCATCTGGGCCAATCAGAGCCTAGGCCCCTCTCCCTGTTGCATCCCAAGTCGCACTGGGGAGAGGGAGGCCCATTTTCGATGACGCAGGACTTCTGGGAGGAGGGAGTCTGTGACCCTCTGTGCATCAATTTGGAGGTAAGGGGAAGGGGCATTCGAGGCAGGGGAGAGAGATTCTATGGCATGGGGGAGTCACTTGCCCGCGGGGGAGAGTGGGCATCTTTCCCGTGGTGGGGGGGGGGGGTGCACGGCTGGGATTTCTTGACAGTGGGAAAGTGTGGGTATCTCTCCCACTTTGTGTGTGTGTAGGGAGGGGGGTGCACGGCTAGGATTTCTAGGCAGCAGGAGAGTGTGGGCATCTCTCCCACTGCGGGGTGGGGGGGAGTGCGCACCTGGAATTTCTTGGCAACAGGATAGTGTGGGCATCTTTCCCGCTGCAGAGAGGGGTGTCGCTATCATTCCGGGGGTGGGGGAGGTTTGACACCACTGCAAGGGAGGGGTGTGATGCAGCAGGAAAGAATGGGCATCTCTCCTGCTGCATCACAACACAGGCTTTCTAGCAGTCTCTGACACTGACCGGCACCCCTGGACCAGTCACTTATTTTTGTTGCCAAAAGTTGACGCTGCTTTTAGAAAATGGCTCGGCATTTTAAAAATCCACCGGAGGGCTCATTTCAGTTTGAAGAGTCTATTTGCATGTCATTGTTGGAGACTGCTAGAGAGCTTGCTGTTGACAGAGATATCTGTTTTGATAATCTGCCGCTAAAATGGGTACAGGCTAAACCGTCAGTAAACAGTTTAGCGATAGCGTTAGTTTTGAGAATCTGGCCCTTGGTCATAGATGCCCCTATTTTGAACTATGATGCCACCAAAACCATTGTGATAACAAAAATAGGCTTGGCTGTTTCTTAATGCAAGAAGGTTTGCCAATGGTTTTTGCATCAAGAGCACTTACCCCAGCTGAGCTAAAATTATGCACAGATTGTGAAAGAATGTCTCAATATTATGTTTGACTGCCGGCAATTTCAGCATTATCTCTATGGCTGAGACTTAAGTCTCTGATAGAAATATGCAAAAAGCCCCTAGTGTGTGAATCCAAGTGACTTCAGAGCATATTATTGAGGTTGCAATATGGCAACCTCAATGCTGTTTATAAGCTGGACCCAGAGATGTTTATTAGTGCAGCAGAGCCATTACAGATAACTATTAGCAATCCTTAGTATATAATAAGACCATAAGAATAGCCATACTAGAACCTGACCCCAAGATCTTCAGTGACCAAAATTGGCTTCTTGGTTTCTGTAAAAAAAATATGTGACCAAAATTGGCTTCTTGATTTCTGTAAAAAAAATGAAACTCCCCCCCCCAACTCCTTCTCCCATACCTGACCAAAAAACTCCCCCTCCTGAGCTAAGACAAGTCAAGCCGACTCCTTCCCTGGCAATAGCCCCCTCTCTCTCCACTGTCTCTCCTACAATCACTCCCTCCCCTCCCTCCTCCGGTAGGCCCTCCCCTCCCTCCTCCGGTAGGCCCTTCCCAAGACTTCTTTAGAAAGGCCTGGTGGTCTAATGGAGTCTTTTGGGACAGGAACAAAACTCACTCATTCCAGCTCTGTGCCGCTGCTCCATTTTCAAAGGCTACCAGGACTTCCAGTGGTAACCTCACGAGACTGCCATGAAAGGTCCTAGCAACCATTTTGCGATTGGAACCAGTATGGGAAGGAGATTCCTATTCATGCTGGTTCCAATCACAAAATGGATGCCAGGACTTCCTTTGGCAGCCTCGCTATTCTACACCACTCAGGATTTTGTAGATCTCAGTCATATCTCTCCTTAGCTGTCTCTTTTCCAAACTGATGAGCCCTAACCTCTGCTGTCAAAGCCATTTTGAGAGTGAAGCCGGCATGAGCAGGAACAATTGAGTCAGAGATACAGGGGCAGGAGCAACTAGGAATGATTCCTGCCTAAGGTTAACAGATTTCCTCTTTATAAAAAAAAAAAAAAAAGAGGACACCTGGCCTCACCCTGTTTTGCCTCCATTCTGCCCCCAGGCCCACCCTGCATCCAAACCTCCTGCCTCCTTCCCTGAGGTCTAGAGGGCCTCTGTGCATACGCAGATGTGATGATGTCACATGCATGCACGTATGACATCATCGCATCGACATCCAGGCATGCGCAGAGGACCGCCAGACGCAGCCCCAAGCTCAGGGACTTCCAAAACCCAGACAAACTGCGGGTTTTGGAAATCCCTCCGGGAACCTGGATAGTCCTCTAAAAAGAGGACACGTCTGGGTTTCCCCGGACATCTGATAACAGTACTCCTGCCCCACCTAGACCACTAGTGTAGACCACCAGTGCTTCTAAGGTAGGCTCCAGGAGGGTCGATGGATGGTTAATTGTGTTTTTGTTCAGTAGGGGAGGAGTGAGTTTCGTTTTCAACTGAAAATGTACCTGCATTTTCAGCCAAAATCAAAAACACGGCCGAATCTGAATTTCAGGCCTGTTTCGGTGCTGAAGCTGAAACCTAAACTGAAATTTGATCGGCTTCTACTTTGAAGGGAGGAGGTAACTGATTGCTGGGTCTGGGGGCACAGAAATACCTAGCTAGATTAGTTATGTTATGTTGTACTTTTATAGCACCTTCCTTGACACAAATTGACCAGCAATAAAATACAATGCATTATATAATATAAAAATTAGCCTCTTTCCAGCTAGGATTAACCACATTGGTAGAGATGGTTAAAACTTAGTTTGAAGAAGAATCACAGTGACAAATCCATAATTGAAAACAGCAACTATCATTATACTTATTAAGGGGATGTTGCGTTTTATTCATTTATTAGGATTAATTTACCGCCTTTCTTGAAGAAATTCGCCCATGGTGATGTACAGCAAGAATAAGCCAAACATAGGCAATTAATTACAGAAAAACACATATGTTTTCAATGTATGTTGCTTCAATGTCAACACAATACACATTAAAACATCTCAATGGAAAGCACAGGGTGGAAATGGAGGTGGAACATACAGTATAAAGAGGGATCATGAATTTGATATAACACCTTTCTGTGGTGCAACCAATCAGTTAACTTTATTTTTATGGAATGTGATTTTTCTCTCTCTTCTATAGTAACATAGTAAATGATGGTAGATAAAGTACCTGAATGGTCCATCCAGTCTGCCCTGTAATCACATGCATTACAATTTCATGATTAAATTAAAATGTATTTTTTCTTTGTTATGGACCATAGACCTTAGAAGTCTATCCAGTACTGTCCTTAGGTTACCATTGAAGCTCACTCTAGCCTACCAAACCATCTTCTTTGCTGGATTCGGACTGTGAAAGTTTGCTCATTTATATTCTAATTAGCGTTCATCCCACACTTTTTAAAATTCCATCACAGTTTTCCTCTCCACCACCTCCCTCGGGAGGACATTCCAGGATTCTACAACCCTCTCCATGAAAAAGAATTTCCTAACATTACTCTCGGCCTCAATTTATGTCCTCTAGTTTTACCAATTTCTCTTCTCCGGAAAAGATTTGGTCTTATATTAATACCTTTTAAATATTTAAATTTCTGTATCATATCACCCCTGGCCCTTCTCTCCTTCAAAGTATACATGTTGAGGTCTTCTAGTCTCTTGTACTTTTTTAGGCGTAAACCCCCTACAATTTTTGTCACTTTCCTCTGGACCGCTTCAAGTCTACCTGTTTGTAGATTTTATTTAAACAGCTGTATCAGTAATGCCTAATAGCAGAATATAAATATATCATATGCAGGTAATTTTTCTGCCCCTGGTGGGCTACCAATATAAGTTTTTGTATATGGAACAATGAAGAGTTAACTTGACTTGCCCACATTCACAAAGACCTGCAGTGGGCATTGAATCCAGTCCCCCATGTTTTCAGCCCATTACACTAGCCATTAGGCTATTCTTTCACATAGATACATATAAGACAGAGTAATAGCAGTTAGATGCACTAAAGATACCACCAACTGGAGCGCTGTTGGCCGATTCTCCAGGAGTGATTGATGTGCTATCAAGTTTGTATGCAAATGATTTGCACACAAACCCAACAGATCAATCACTCCGTGAGCGATTGGCACATGTGCAGAGCCCTAACAGCAGTGACAGAGGAAGCTGTTAGGGCTTCTTTTTTTTTTTTTTCCTAATGGCACAGATGTTGTGTAATTTAGGCAAATATCTGTGCCATTGAGAAAAAAAAAAAGAAGAAAAAAAAACCAACCCCTGGCAGACCAGTCGGTTTTTCCGATCGCTAAAACATTTTTATTTTTTTTTTTGAATAGCCAAGCGATGTTAGTGTATCAATCACTTGGCTACTTTGCATGGGGTTTTAGTTAATTTGCATGGCTGGATCGGAAAATGGGCAATCAAGGGGAAAACACACAGTCCATTTTGTGAATTGGGTTGGTAAAATGATCATCGCTAAAGCTGTGATAACAGGTTTAGCGATGATCGCTGACTTTTATTCACTAACTCTGAACTTTGTTTATTCCACTCGATCTGTAATACCTTTTAGGTTTAAACAATTTTTATTGATGCAAACAACATCAAATACAGTAAAAGACACAAATGCTAAATACAATAATGATGCATCAAATACAATAATATAACAAATACATATAATACTGTCTACATCCCCTCCCCAAAATCCCCCCTTTCCTTAACCACCTGATGGTACTCTCTACTCTATCTCGTCAAAACATCAATCCTACTAAACAAATAAAAACCCAATTAGGATACCCAACTTAATATTGCACTTCTACCTTTAGGATGTAATGTTTGCAAATATGGATCCCAGATCTGCAAAAACAGCATTTTTCGCTTCTGAGCCCTTCCAGCATCTCTAGCTTCCCAGATGGCCAACTGATGTAACTGATTTCTCCAATGCCAAAACTTTGGCGGGTCAGGGATCGTCCAATATTGTAGAATACATTTTTTTTGCCAATAAACTCATCTTCCTACACAGAGCCTTATGCCCCTTGGGTAAGTGTCCAAAAGCCTCTGGTAAATCCAAAATAAAATGGGTGGGAGAACATCGCAAGGATCTTCCAACTATTTCTGACATATAAGATATTATTCTCTTCCAAAAGTGCTGAATAAAGGGACAAAACCAAAATGCATGTCCCAAAGTATGACTTCCCTTCCCACATTTATGACACAGTGGAATTGAAAGACCTCCACTATAAAACAACTGTACACGAGTAAAATAAGCACGTAAAGTTACCCTATAATACGTTTCTCTTAATCATGCACATGATGTCACCCCAGGTGTCACTCTTAAAGTACGTGCCACATTCCATTGTTCCAAATTAAGTTGTAATTCTCTTTCCCATTTATTCCGAATATACTGGTAATCTTTTTCTGGTTGCAATCTTTGTAGGCTAGAATGAATAATAAACACTGAAAGAGACACCCCCTCATCCCTAGTAAACATCTCTCGCAATCTAGGCCCCAAATGCTTACTCAAATACCTTTTAATCATTGTAAACCGCATAGAACTTCACGGTCCTGCATCTAGCCCATAGACATTTACAGAGCACAGACAGTGAGATTCTTAGCATATTGTGAAAGCAGTCACTGAACATTTATTAGCATGTCACTAAGCAACTTTCCCATTTTCCCTTTAGAATCTGAAACTACTACTATTATTTAACATTTCTATAGCACTGATAGACATACACAGCGCTGTACATCAACACATTTACGAGACTTACAGTCTGATTAACAGACAACAGGACAAGTAGGGGCTTATCTATTATTGTAGTTCCCTCTGCTTTACTAAAAATCAATCCCTCTCTCTTCTCACTATCTAGAATATATATGGTATGTAAACTACACAAATACACTGTGTTATGCAGTATATCAAGTCTTAAATAAGCTTGGAAGAAAAGCAGTAAAATGGTGATGGAATAGGTCAATGAGATCTCACGAAGCTGCCAGGTACAAAATGGGCCCAATATTCTAAGGAACATATTCACACCTCATTAATAGACCTGTGTTGACTTCAGTTCTGTCTCTCATCAGAAGCCTGGCAAAGCGAACTCTCTTTCCATCTCTTCCTGAATATCTAAGTGCAATCATTTTCTCTCCTACTCATTGATACTAGCCATCAACTGCATCTCCCTGGAAACCAGACACAACTTGTCCTTCACAAGTGTCACAGTCACTTGTGACATCATCACTCGCATCACTGACACAGGCTTTATCATGTGCTTGATGAAGTTATGGTTAATGGTACCCTCTCTAAAACATCGGAGGTGACCAGTGGAGTGCCGCAGGGCTCGGTCCTGGGTCCACTCCTTTTCAACATATTCATAGGGGATCTGACTCAAGGGCTTCAAGGTAAAATAACACTATTCGCCGATGACGCCAAACTATGTAATATAGTAAGTGAATGCAGTTTACAGAATTATATGGCGCAGGACCTGCTTACATTGGAAAGTTGGTCCTCAACCTGGCAGCTAGGCTTCAATGCTAAGAAATGTAAGGTCATGCACCTCGGAAGCGGAAATCCATGCAGAATGTACTTTTTGAATGGAGAAACTTTAACTAGGACTTCAGCAGAACGAGATTTAGGAGTAATCATCAGTGCAGACATGAAAACTGCCAATCAAGTGGAGAAGGCTTCATCTAAGGCAAGGCAGATATTGGGTTGTATCAATAGAAGTTTTGTCAGCCGAAAGCCTGAAGTTATAATGTCGTTGTACAGGGCCACGGTGAGACCACATCTGGAGTACTGTGTGCAATTCTGGAGGCCACATTACAGTAAAGATGTGCGCAGAATTGAATCGGTTCAGCGGACGGCCACCAGGATGATCTCGGGGCTCTCGTACGAAGAGAGACTGAACAAATTGCAGCTCTACACTCTCGAGGAACACAGGG
Source organism: Geotrypetes seraphini (assembly GCF_902459505.1). Taxonomy (NCBI): domain Eukaryota; kingdom Metazoa; phylum Chordata; class Amphibia; order Gymnophiona; family Dermophiidae; genus Geotrypetes; species Geotrypetes seraphini. The sequence continues at coordinate 69,473,670 of NC_047084.1, read as the reverse complement.
AGAGGGGATACATGATCGAAACATTTAAGTACCTCACGGGACGTGTCGAAGTGGAAGATGATATTTTCTTTCTCAAGGGACCCTCGGCCACAAGAGGGCACCCGCTCAAACTCAGGGGCGGAAAATTTCATGGCGACACCAGAAAGTATTTCTTCACAGAGAGAGTGGTTGATCATTGGAACAAGCTTCCAGTGCAGGTGATCGAGGCAGACAGCGTGCCAGACTTTAAGAATAAATGGGATACCCATGTGGGATCCCTAAGAGGGTCAAGATAAGGAAATTGGTTCATTAGGGCATAGACAGGGGGTGGGTAAGCAGAGTGGGCAGATTTGATGGGCTATAGCCCTTTTCTGCCGTCATCTTCTATGTTTCTATGTTTCCCTTCACTATCAAGGACAGTGTGACTCATGAGGGTTGAGAAATTTTGTAGAATTTGTCATAATATTTTAAAAACATAATAATACACTATTCTTTTATGAAGACAAATTTCCAAAATGAAGTAGTTAGTTCACTAAAGAGTTACCTAGTAGAGTGTCTGGGTAAATATGTTCCCCCATGCTTTTCTAGACTGGTAGACTAATGCACAGCAAAAAAATATCTGTAGTGGGGGTCCAGATAGGTCAGATGAGTCAAACAACAACATGCACAGATTTGATTTTCAAATCTACTTGGTAGTTTTTCTCCCTGGTAATGATCTTCACAGATAAAGCAGATGTGAATGTAGATGATTCTTGGTACCCTTTGCAATTCTGAAACAATGTCTAAGGGTACAAAAGTATGCTGTGTTGTGTAATTACTATAGTGGAAAGTAATATATAAGAACATAAGAATTGCCGCTGCTGGGTCAGACCAATGGACCATCCTGCCCAGCAGTCTGCTCACGCAGCGGCCCCAAGGTCAAGACCAGTGTTCCAAATGAGTCCAGTCTCACCAGTTTAGCATGAACTTGTCCAACTTTGTCTTGAAACCCTGGAGGGTTTTTCCCCTATAACAGACTCCGGAAGAGCATTCCAGTTTTCTACCACTCTCTGGGTGAAGAAGAATTTCCTTATGTTTGTACGGAATCTATCCCCTTTCAACTTTAGAGAGTGTCCTCTCGTTCTCCCTACCCTGGAGAGGGTGAACAGTCTGTCTTTCTGTACTAAGTCTATTCCCTTCAGTATTTTGAATGTTTCAATCATGTCCCCTCACAGTCTTCCTTAAACAAAGAAATATTTCCTGGTGTCGCCATGAAATTTCCCGCCCCTGAGTTTGAGCGGATGCCCTCTTGTGGCTGAGGGTCCTTTGAGAAAGAGAATCTCTTTTTCCATCTCGATACGGCCGGTAATATACTTAAACGTCTCGATCATGTCTTCTTTCTCCCTACGTTCCTCGAGTGAGTACAGCCGCACATTTTTCAGCCTTTCCTTGTACGATAGATCCTTGAGCCCCGAGACCATCCTGGTGGCCATCCGTTGCACCGACTCTACTCTCAGCACATCTTTTCGGTAGTGTGGCCTCCAGAATTGCACACAGTATTCCAAATGAGATCTCACCATGGTTCTGTATAATGGCATTATGACTTCAGGCTTCCAGCTGACAAAACTCCTGCGGATGCAACCTAACAACTGTCTTGCCTTAGATGAAGCCTTCTCCACATGATCAGCAGTTTTCATGTCTGCGCTGATGATCACTCCCAAATCTCGTTCTGTATCTTCTTCTTCCACACTGTTGATGATCCTGTCAATTGGGCTCACTATGTCAATACTGTATATCAAATGAAATCACAGGGCTCATTTTCAAATCACTTAGACTTACAAAGTTCTATAGGTTACAATGGAACTTTGAAAGTCTAAGTGCATTGAATATATCAACTTTCCTGGCTCACCCCTTCCCTTCCTCTGACTAGAGATGTTTTCCAGTGCTCTGACCCCTATGCTTTCATATTGGATGGATCCTGTCCACATTAGCTGCTGCTGGTGACAGTGGAAGCAAGCAAGGAAAGATGACTTGTGAGGAGAGGACCAAAAAGTTAAAAAATGGGGATAAAACTCTAAAAAAATGACCAGACATTTTAGTCATCCTTCTGGATTCCAGATAGTAATGCAAAAATGTGTACTGTCTGGAAAACATCCAGTCAACAACCCTAGCCTCCTTTAGAAAATCTGAGAGGGCCCTCCTAAATATTTAGGTTTGAGATGTTCCTTGTTGGCTTATGCCTTTATCTAGCCTTAGGTAGTTAGGTGTCATTGACTCATATTCGAGTCTTAGCAACTTGATGAATTACAGATCTAAAAAGAAATTGGTTTTCTGCTAGTTCGATAAGATCCTCCAGTGTCATCCCCATGGTTGTTTTCAACATATCCAGCCATCTGATTGCAGGTCGCTCTCTTTGCCTGGTTCCTTCAAACTTTCCAAACATGATGTCCTTCTCCAGTGATCTTTCACTTCTGACAGTATGACCAAAATAAGACAGTTGTAACTTCATCATTTGGGCTTTGAGTGAAGTAGCCAGTTTGATCTCTTCCAGAATTGATTTGTTAGTTCTTCTGGTGGTCCAAAATGGTACCTAGCTAGGAAAAACTAACTTCCAGAAGGCAAGCTAAACTTAGGTAGCTTGCTGTGAACATCAACTTTCTTTTATTTATGCTATTTTTTTAATAAAGTTTACAAGATACATTCTTGTTAAAGAAAGTGAGATATGGTTAAATAGCTAAAAAAAAAAGGGTAATATGGGCAACATATTTTCATTCAAACATATTCTTACAAAGTCCTCAACATAGGGGATAGGGCAAAAAGAAAAAGGAGCCCTTTTTACATATGAGAAAAAAGAAAAACATAAAAAGAAAGATAGCAGATGTTCAGTTATTTGACTAATAAACTGCTTGCTCTGAACATAGCAATCTAGGGTCAAGAAAAGGCCTGGGAGAGTAGATATACCCTGTTTCCCCGATGATAAGGCAGGGCCATCAAATAAGACAGCCCCCCCTTTTTAGAAAAAAATGTAAAATAAGGCACCCCCCCGCAAATAAGCCACCCACCGATACCTGCGCTTACCCGAATCGGGTGGTACGGTGGGTGACTCCGTGTGGTCCCTCCGTCTACCGTATTTGCCTCTATGGCTGCGTGCCGCGCCTCGTCATGAAGTGAAGAGGAGGAAGTGACAGGACTGCAGCGCGCGCACATGACTCCGCGCAAGGAAACACAGGCAGCTTCCCTCATCCCTCCCTAACGGAGACTGCAGGAGTTTGTTCACGGCCAGAACATCCAAAAGTGAGACAAGCAGACAGGTTTCTTTTGCTGTGAGCAATACCACTTACTGTATATAAAGCCTGTTAAAATGCATACGGTATATAAACAATGGTTTCACATTGTCAAGTCCCCTCTGATGCTGCACTACAGAATAATCTCTTTACTGTGTTTCCCTGATGGAGAACATTGGGGACATTAAATGGTACAATATATGGTATGATGGATAAAGCTGGCCATACACGGTACGATTTTTCGGCCGACCGATTCTTCAGCCGTCAAATAAGACAGCCCCCCCTTTTTAGAAAAAAATGTAAATAAGGCATCCCCCCGAAAATAAGCCCTAGAGCATATTTTGGCCTTCCAAAAAAAATAAGACAGTGTCTTACCATCGGGGAAACAGGGTAGCTAAAGAAACCGTTTCTGCAAGAAACAGAGACTATCAAAGAAAACATATTCTTCCCCCTTTCACTAAGCTGTGGTAGAAGTTTCTACTGCGGCCAGAAGCTCTAAATGCTACGACGCTCATAGAATTCCTATGAGCGTCGGAGCAATTAGCGTTCCAGGCCGTAGTAGAAACCTCTACCTTTGCTTAGTGAAAGAGTGTTATATTTCTTATCCCTTTGTTTTACAATACATTTACAAAAATCTTGAGGACTCTAGGACACATCATCAGAAATTATTATCTCTTTCTCTGGGTAATGCATGTAACATCAGGAAACATATGAATCTTTTAGCCACAAAAAGAAACATTCATATTAAGGAAAAATAGTCTCAATCGGTTCCTTTCTGAATCTAGGGAAACAGTCACAATTAAAGTAGTTGGAATAGCTTGCTGTACTATTCTATAGATGTTTCCAAAAACGTAGTTAACTCCATTTGTGAGGAATCAGGAATAGGTTCTAAAGAGTCAGCAGCAGTGTTTCTCAACCTTTTCAAGCCAAGTACCCCCTAAGCCTAACAAAAACCAAATGAGTACCCCATCCAAATTCCGCCCGACTTCACCCCCATAATAGTACTAATTGGAATGCAATTTCTGCCAACCATTTTCATATACACACAATAAAATCTTATTAATACATAATAGTAACCACAAAATTAAAAAAAACACAAAGCACACTATATGCAGAGAAAATGTTAATTATAATTTATATTCGGGAGGTTTTCAAGGATGTCAAGGCAGATGACTTTAAAATATGCAATGTCACCTCAGTAGACAAATACAATGCAAAATATAGACACATTTTGATCACTAAATTGAAAATACACTTCTCCCTCCCTATTCGTGGGGGTTAGGGGCAGAGCCAGCCCACGAATTTGGAAAATTCATGAATAACTTTTGGGCTGGCTCTGACCCACCCCTGGACCTTACCTTGTGGTCTAATGATGGCACAGAGCAGGGGTGATCATCCTACACTCCTGCCCCATGCAGAGCCGTGCTGTGAGTTCCTGTGGTCTCACGAGACTACAACAGGAACTGGGAGTGTGGATTTTTACTAAAGTAAAATCTGGTAACTCTACCTCCAACCCTGCCCAAGCTTCACGCTGACACTACCCAGTAGTGCTGAAGTGCACAGACTGGATACTCAGTGGCATGATCTGAAAAGTGAGGTATGGGCTCAATCAGCAGGGTTTATTCAGGAAGGACCTGTTCCTACCAGGATGAACTGCACTAAATATCAACTCTGATATTTCTTGTTTGTGTTGCTTCTAATCTGGACTGACAGAAAACACTTTGATTTTATTATTTTAGCATTAAAACGCAGAAACAAAAAACAGCAATGAAACATGATTTTCTTATATACACTTTTAATAGTAACATGCTTTGAAAAACAAATGTATTAGCTCCCTGCTTGCTTGTCACTATTATAAATCATTTGCAGGTCTATTCCAGGAAAGATGCAGCCAGGCTTTTATACTGTAATCAAACCTTTGCTATTTCATGTGATAAAACACAAGGGGGTCCTTTTATCAAGCCGCGCTAGCGGGGATAGCACGTCAGACGTTACATCACGTGCTAACCCCCGCGGCTGGCTAAAAACTAACGCCTGCTCAATGTAGGCGCTAGCGGCTAGCATGGCAGGTGGTTTAACGCGCGTTAAACCCCTACCCTCAGCTTGATAAAAGGATCCCAAGGTAGATAGCTGTGACAATTTTCTGCCTGGTTGCCAAGCTGGAACCTTTATCACAGACCTGGAATTTTTCTGATAATTTGCTTCTTTTTCCCTATGGACCTAGAGTGGAAGGTGGAAACCCCTGCTGGTCCCAACCTGATAATTTTCCAAATAAATTTTAAAAAAGTTAGCACAGACAGACAGTATCACTCTCTATAAAATGGATATGAGTGTTACTTGACAATAGAATTCTGACAAAAGAACAAACTGCATTTCTGATAAATTGCTTTCTGATCCCAGTTTGTCTAGTGCAGGGGTAGGCAATTCTGGTCCTCAAGAGCCACAGGCAGGTCAGGTTTTCAGGATATCCACAATAAATATGCATGAGATAGATTTGCATTTCAAGGATACAGTGCAGGCAAATCCATCTCATACATATTCATTGTGAATATCCTGAAAACCTGACCTGCCTGTGGCTCTCGAGGACTGGAATTGCCTACCCCTGGTCTACTGGAATAACTTTTGGCCATAGAAATGTGAATGCATTGTGTCTTCAGATTATCATTTTGCAAGCTTTGGAACATGCTCAGTTAAGTTCCACCAATGCTTAGATTCTGTGCATGGTTAGGAATGCAATTCAGCTTCATCAGGTTTGAAGGACCTTCTGGTGCCATTTGGCATTTCTGATGTCCTTACCTCTCTCTAACTGATGTAATCAGAAAAGTGAAGCGGAATTAATCAAGTGCCAGGAACTCAGCATTTGAAATTAAACCGTAACATTCCCAGCTTAGATGAAAGCACTCTTTAGTGATATTCATTTTTCTTCAAAAGTAAATTCCAAGAGCCCTACTCAGAAAATTGATTTTAAAAATATTAAAACTGCATATTACTTAAACTTTGTAATTAACAATTTTTATAAAGCACTGATAGTGTGCGTACCACACTGATAGTGTGCGCACCATACAAGGTAAACATACAAATGTTAATATAAAACCTGCATAAAAGGTTAATAGAAATCATATGTATACAGAAAGTGCATTTCCTACCCCAAGGAGCACACCATGCAATTGTAAATTGACAGTGCAATAGTGCAAAAGTAGCACATAATTTAAATATATTCATATCATTTAAAAAGTGCAAAACTAATAGTAAGAATCACATTTCATTTTTGGTTAGTGGGCCTATAATATGTTGGTAAAACAAAATAAAAGTTTTTGCTCTGCTTAAAAATACAGGCTGAACATTTCACAAATATCCTATTGCAACCTAAAATATTGCACAGTTTGAAAGAATAAACATGGTTTAATAAAATACTGTATTTATACCTGTTTTTAGCTTGTGAGATTTTATAAAACATGTATATTTATGGAAAAATATAGATTACTATACATGAAAATAAATATTGCTTTACAATATGATTCACAACTCGAAAAAGACAATTATTATGAAAGGGTTTACCCATCAATATGATAAGTAACGCTTGATTAGATTTAACATCTTTTGTTGACTTTGAAGGATTTGATAAGGCAGATGGAGTACCAGAAATCATCCCATGGTTTGTTTTCTAGTTAATAGGAGACATGTCCATTGGCCAACCAGTGGGGAACAGAACTCTTAAAATGCACCTGAGGCCTTTACCTCTGAGGCCTGGAGAAATGTAACACTTCCTGGTCATCAGTAGGTTGACATCTCATTGCAAATCACAAAAGCATAGATAATGAAGAAAACTGAGAAGGTCCAGCTTTTTCAGCAAGATGAGTTAACTGAACATCTTCAATCAATGAATTCCCAAGCTGCTGTCAGGAATAGATAATGGGCTGTTGGCGAATCCACCTTGAATGATCTGGAATAATAAGAGAAAAATAGGTCAATTTTGTTTCCTTTTGTCCACCATAATTTTACTGAAAAGTTATGCAGTATAACAAAACTAGCCAGTTACAACAAACATAAACTTGTCTCATACAGGTTCACAGTCCCTTAGGGCAATTATATAACAGAATTCAGCATTAATCTTCATAATAATCTACCCAGGTTAATTTTGTTTCATCATGACATACTTAGCACTATCATGTCAGTAACAAAAATCTTATTCACGAATACAGGATGTCTGGTGCTGTACTCGGAGAGACCCCCCAGAAAGAGACCTGGGAGTACTGGTCGACAAGTCAATGAAGCCGTCAGCGCAATATGTGGCGGCAGCGAAAAGGGCGAACAGAATGCTAGGAATGATTAAGAAGGGGATCACGAGCAGATCAGAGAAGGTTATTATGCCGCTAAACTGGGCCATGGTACGCCCCCACCTAGAATACTGCGTCCAGCACTGGTTGCCGTACATGAAGAAGGACACGGTACTACTCGAAAAGGTCCAGAGAACATAAGAACATAAGCAATGCCTCTGCTGGGTCAGACCTGAGGAGCTGCCGTACAGTGAGAGATTAGAGAAACTGGGCCTCTTCTCCCATGAAAAGCGGAGACTGAGAGAGGACATGATCGAAACATTCAAGATAATGAAGGGAAAAACTTAGTTGATAGAGACAGGTTGTTCACCCACTTTAAGATAGAGAGAACGAGAGGGCACTCTCTAAAGTTAAAAGGGGATAGATTCCATACAAATGTAAGGAAGTTCTTCTTCACCCAGAGAGTGGTGGAAAACTGGAATGCTCTTCCGGAGGCTATTATAGGAGAAAACACCCTCCAAGGATTCAAGATAAGTTAGACAAGTTCCTGCTGAACCAGAAAGTATGCAGGTAAAGCTAGGCTCGGTTAGGGCACTGGTCTTTAAACCAAGGGCTGCCACATGTGCAGACTGCTGGGCATGATGGACCACTACTGGTCTGACCCAGCAGCAGCAATTCTTATGTTCTTATGTTTAAGAAACAAAACACTGTGGAGACAATGATCTCAATGAACAGTTTATTGTGACAAAGTCTTCACATATAAAAGCGACACATGTACTTTAAAATCCAAATTGTACACAGTATCAAATCTGTGGCATGGACCTTACACGGTCTGTGTTTCGGTAATTGACATCCTTCTTCCGGGGTCCTACAAAGACATGTAAGCGTGTAAGTCTATTGATAAGTATGTGAAATCTGAATGGTGCTTATATAGCACTGTATGTGCTATATGAGCACAATAATGTCCAGTTAGCTCTTTTGTAATCCGCCTTGAACTGCAAGGTATAGGCGGAATAGAAGTCCCTAATGTAATGTAATGTAATAATCTGTTCATCAAGATCATCATCTCTACAGTGTTGTTTTTTTTCCTTGTTGTTCCTTTTCTACTGTGGATCTATTTGGTGGATTCTTGTTTACCTTGGATATTAACTTTTAAAAAAACTGTAAACTCCTTAATTAATAAATATGTGGCTAATTATTGTGAATATTCTAGCATCTTCCCATACCATTAATGCAGAGGCACTATAATTTTTAGCATTAACAGCATTACAGATTACATGCTACAGCTAAACCCTTCACTTGTGGTTTAATTAACTGCACTGTATCATCTGCCACATTGACAGCTATCATGTGGAAACTACTGTAAGGCAGGGTCCCTGGAATTTTCAGCACATTCTGCCCCAAACAGTTTAAGTAGAAGTGGCACCTGCTGTCAAGCCCCCATATGGTTAAATGTATGCTAATTCCTGATTTAAAGGCGCAATTCTATAAAGGGGCACTTTGAAGTAGATGCCCTAATGCAGCTCAGAGAGCATTAATTGTATGACATTTGGGCACCCGGATATTGTTATAGAATACTAAAAAAACTTGCATTGGTACGCCTTAAGCCAGGTCTATAGCAAGTATAAATGGGCACATCTATGTGTGTCAAGGAGTGTGTGCAACTTATGTTCAAATATGTTTTATTAAATTTCCAACAAAGTGCTAGAAAAATATACATAAATGTTCATCAAAATCTCCCACTGGGCACAAACCAATCCCCCCTAATCCTCCTCTCCCCTCCCCCCCCACCGGTAGTGAAATAAAGTCCAGTAACATCTCAGGAAGCATGTGATCATCTTCACATATTCAATAATCTACTTCGAGCATGAGGAGTAAAGTCCATCTAGAAACGTTCCCAAATATGACAGAAGCGGCGGCCCAGACCACGGTCCAGATCCCCAACCTGTCTCCTCTCCAAAGTGGCGTGTATGATCATCAAGGATCTCCATTGAGTATAAGAGGGCAGGTCCCGTGACAACCAGTTAGTCAATATAGTTTTTTTCCTTAGCAACAACACTCTGGTCACAAAGGCTGTCATCCCTTTCGGTTTTGGCGGTGCTGTTATAATAGCCAAAGAGTGCTCTTGGCATAGGAGACCATCACCTGCCCCAGATGGTTGGGAGTGTGTGCAACTTAAAGAATTCTATAAGTTTTGTATGTAAGAGAGACATGCCCATGCCCTGCCTATGCTTCGCTCACATATGTGCCTCCCTTATGATTATGTGCTATGCCATTTACATGTGCCCATACAGAATGGTGCTTAGAGCACTTGCACAAATATTTGGCACTTTTTTTTGGAGTGGGGGTGTAGCCTAATGGCTAGTGCAGTGGCCTGAGATCCTGGGAAACTGGGTTCAATTCCCACTGCATTGGAGGGATTGCAAACCGTGAACCTGAGCCCATACTGAAAAACATTTCCATTTTGCTTGATAGGACTTCTGTGTAGCAGGATGCCTTGCTGCTAGGAGAGCATTTTTGACAGTTTGTGAGAGCAGAAAATCAGTTAAGAGTGAGCTCTCAATTTCCATGCCATGAGTCTCAGACTGCGTAGATTGGGATGCAGTAACTGGTTGTTGTGTTGGGACAGAAGGGATGGATGGTCACCCAAGGGAATCAGAGGCGCATCTAGAAGATCCAGAAGTAATGGAAACCAGATTTGTCTGGGCCATCTGGATGCAATGAGAATTAGATGTGCTTTGTCTATCAAAACTTTCTGAAGCACCCTGGAGTTAAGAGGGAATGGTGGAAACGCATAGAGCAGAGTGTGGTTCCATGTTATTGAAAAAGCATCCCTTGCTAAAGCTCGTGGAGCTGGATGCAGAGAGCAGAAGAGGGTGCAATGTGCATTGATTGGGGAGGTGAAGAGATTCACCCAAGGAGTCCCCCATTGATGGAAAATGGATGTTAGCGCTGCAGGATTGAGAGCTCATTCGTGTGGGTCGAGCTTCCTGCTGAGGGAGTCTGCCAGGATATTTTGTTCCCCTGGAATGTAGACTGCACGAAGATCTATACTGAGCGTCAGGGCATAGGACTAGAGGTGATATGCTTCTCTGCACAGTTTGAGGGATCTTGAACTGCCCTGTTTGTTTATATAGAACATGGTCACTTGATTGTCAGTCTGAATGAGAATGTTCTTGTGATCTATCCAGTGACGGAAAGCTTGAAGAGCATAAAACACTGCTCTAAGTTCCAGATGACTGATGTAAATGGACTGTTCTGAGGAAGTCCAGAGACCCTGAGTGCGAAGATTGTTGAGGTGTGCCCCCCAACCCTGATTAGAAGCATCAGTGGTGATGGTTAAAAAAGGCAGTGGGAGCTGGAACGGACATCCTGCCAGAAGGGAGGTGGAGTGAATCCACTACAGAAGAGAATCCTTGATGTTGGACGGCAGGAGGGGAATCAACTGAGACAGTGGGTGGAGACGCTGGTTGCAGTGTAGCTTGAGGTGCCACTGCAGAGGATGCATATGGAGTCTGGCATGTGGTACCAATGAAAATGAGGCTGCCATGTGGCCTAGCGGTCGTAATATCTCTCGAGCTGGCAAACAAGTTGACTGCCTTGCTTGATGTGCTAAATGTATGATTGCCTGATGTCTTTCCTGAGGCAGGTAGGCCCTTGCAGAGTTGGTGTCCAAGAGTGCTCCAATGAAAGTTAAGGTATGCACTGGAGTGTGTTTGGACTTTTTGAAGTTGATGATGAAGCCCAGACTTTGCAAGATGTTTACAGTGGCCTGAATGGTGAGAAGGAGACGGTCCCTGGAGTGAGCCAGCAACAGCCAATCAATCTTCCAGGTACGGGAACACTATATGATGCTGTATTCTTAAATGTGCTGCCACCAGTACCAGGCATTTCGTGAAGACTCTTGGGGCCAAGAAGCCAAATGGTAAGACTTTGTATTGGAAATGGCAACTAAGAAATTTGAATCTGAGGAATTGCCAGTGGGAAGGATGAATGGGAACATGAGTGTAGGCATCCTTGAGATCTAGGGCAGCTAACCAATCATGTTGATATAATAGAGGCAGAATCACAGGAAGGGAGAACATTCTGAACTTTTCCCTTTTTAGGCAGCAATGGAGAGGTGTGAGGTCAAGAATTGGACAAAGGCCTTGTGTTTTCTTGGGGATAAGAAAAAAACCTTGAGTAGAACTCCTGATTGAGCTGAAGAGGTGGGACTTCTTCTATGGCATTGTTTTGTAGAAGAAGTGAGATTTCCGCTGCCAATTGGGACACATGTTGTGGAGGAACTGTGGACGGTGGTGGGGATTTGGAAGGCAGGGAATGGAATTGGAAATTTAGTTGATATCCCTGAAGCACAATGCTGAGGACCCATTGATCTGTTGTGATTTGCTGCCAAATTGAATAGAAATGAGTTAGCTCCCCTCCCCCCCCACTGGAAGATGGTCAAAAACTAGGTGTAGGCTTGAGTGCCGGGAGTTGGGAAACAGCTGGTTGCTTATTGCCAGGAGGAGCATTAGTGATGGACCTTGACGCCTTACTCTTGTTAATGGCTGACACTGAAACCATGGAATGGTGAGGAAGTGGAGGGAATTATGTCCAGGAGCCTTTTGCACCTTATATTTGATCTCCAGGTGCTTGGAAGCCATGGATATTGACCATGGTTTTTGCCAATTACTAAATTGGAGATCTTGGAGGATCTGATGCACTGGTAAGGCTAGAAGCTCCTTTACTGGAGACTTACAGATTGAAGGATGGTTTGAAAATCCTTGCCACCTGAGGGAATTGCATCTGGATTGAGACTCAGAAGAAAAGATACCTTGTATAAAAAATTGGGGTAGGAGTGTTCTTCTGTGACAGCTGGCTGAGATAAAGGCAGGTTATAGGTTCCTGTTGGTCCATCCAGTACCTGGGAGAACTTGAAAGACCTTGGGATGGAGAGGAACCAAAAAGAGTCTGAGGATCCCAATCCACAAGTGGGGCCATATCAACCACAGTTGGAGAGGGAGGAAGATTTACACAGCCCTGACACTGCTGAGGCTCTAACACTGGTATAGAAGGCAAAGGGGCTGGAGTTTGAAAAAGCCCTGCACTATCCTGCATAAACTGCTGGAACAGGGTGAAAAAAGACTGAAAAGTGGGAGAAGGAGAACCTGGGATTGATTGAAACAAGGCAATTCATTTATGAGGTACCTGTGGAGTTTCCCCTTGCAGCTGAGACGCAACCCTCTTACTTTTAGATGAACTCTTTCTCTGATGAGATCCCTGGGCTGATGGCAGATCACTGAGAGAGAGCAGGGGAGCAGACTGTGGAGCCATCACAGGGCTTGCAGGAACACTCCATGATGAAGCCACTAGTGAAGGGCTGGACACTGCTATTTGCTTTAAGAGACACGCCCGTGAAGCTGCCGACGGTGGAGAGGGAGTGTTTAACCTCTGTACTGCCGGGGCTTTCTTCTGCTCTACCTTCTTTTGTGGCGGCGCCTGTACTGAGTCTTTTAGATTTGTTAGCGTAGGTGGGTTAATACTGCCCTCCCCCGCCGGAACCGGAGCAGAGCCCTGAGGGGAGGGAGCTGTACACTGAAGCTTCTTCTTCACCAGAAATTTTTCCGTGCTTTCATAGTTGGGGGCGCAGACATGGTAACTGGCAATGTCCCTCAGTCCTAGTGACCACTTTGTGAAAAAATGTGGCTATCAAGTCCGTGAGGAGAAAGAGACCCGAGTTTGTAGGGAGACAGCTTGTTGGCGTTTAGTCGTCGTGTACTTTTTTTTTTTCTTGATATTAAAGTGAAAACACACTTGTTGCTAGCTGGCACCGCCAAAAAAGTGGCGGTTTGAAAAGCAGTGCTCCTTTCACGGAATGCCTGTTATGACAGGAAGGGAATTCACTGCATTTAATTTTTAATTTTAGTTATTTATTCCCTTTGTTTTAAAAACGATTGATGTTGAAGTCAAAGATACTTGCAGTTAGTAAGGTTAATTTTGAAGAATCAGTTGTCCTGTCAGTGAAGAGTTGATATGACAGGTCAGGAATTCAAACTGATGATCGTTCTTTTTTTTTTTTTTTTTTTTGTTATAGTACCCTTAGGGCAAGAAAGCAAATGCTTTCTTTAGTAAAAACTACTTTCTTTTTTTCGCTGTCGTCAAGTTTGTGATTTTCTCCAGCATAGGGCCTTAGGAGAGCTACTCCTACCAGAAACACTGTTGGAATGGGCTATGAGTGAGAGTTGTGGTAGCAGTTGTATAACCAGATTTTATAAGGCTTTAACTAATCAAACTGCTCTTCCCATTAAATATATTCAGGTTTGGGAAACTTTATTGGGTCAGTCCTATGCGTCTCGATGGTGGAACACTTTGTTCAAACATTTGCTGGCACCTCTATTGCTAGTTCCCTGGTGGAAAATGGATATAAGATGCTCTACCAGTGGTATCTTACCCCTGTTCGTCTGCACCGTATGTTCCCGCAGACGATGGATTTGTGCTGGTGGCAGTGTGGGCAACGAGGGACATTCCTGCACATTTGGTGGGACTGTCCAAAAGTGGTTCCTTACTGGGCTATGGTTTTTGATATACTTTCAGAGATGTTCCATAAGCCAGTTCGCAAATCTATAGGTTGTGCTTTGTTGCATATGCCTCATGGGGCGCTGACACGTTCATGCCAGCCCTTGGCATTTCATGTGTTTACAGCTGGTAGATTACTGTTGGCTGCGAAATGGAAGCAGGTGCACCCGCCTACTAGGCAACACTTTTTGGGGAAATTGGATTTTATATTTTGCATGTCTAAATTAACAGCATTAATGCATCATTGCCTTTCCCCCTTTTTGAAAGTTTGGGATCCTTATGTGAAATGGCTTTCCAGTTCATCGTAGTTCCCTTCCTGTCTATTCTTTAGCTGTGTATTTTGTTTGCTACACACACATGCTATCCTTCGGGCCTTTGTGGCTGGTTTGTTGGGTTGGAAGGGGTGTGTCGGGGGGATGGTGGGGTTGGGAAGGGAAAAGGGTGGGTGGACATTTTGAGTTGGCTAGTATTGCATTGTACTGAAGGGTACTGACTGTACATGTTTTGGGGTGGAGAATTGGCTACTTGCTGTTTTGGTTGTATTATTTTGTGCTTTATTTGCTGTTATGGAAATTCAATAAAACTTATTAAATAAAAACAAAACTACTTTCGTTTAATTCTAATGATTTTCTCTGAGAAGGGGAGAGCCGTGACTGTCTAGGAGTGGATCAGAAAAAAACTGACAGGAGGAGACGAGGGGGCTCGTGGAGTAGGGCAATCCTGCACATGCTCAGTAAGCTCAAAAGCTTACTATAGCTAGGGGAGAGTACCGATGTCATTAAGCTCAGTCAGAGACTTCACCATTAAGTGGGACTGCATATTCCCTGCCTGACTCCGGAGAAACATTATGGCAGATAAAGGCCAAATGGCCCATCCAGTCTGCCCATCTGCAGTAACCATTATCTCTTCCTCTTTCTAAGAAATCCCATCTGCCTATCCCATGCTTTCTTGAATTCAGACACAGTCTCTGTCTCCACCACCTCTACCATGAGACTGTTCCACGCATCCACCACCCTTTCTGTAAAAAAGTATTTCCTTAGATTACTCCGGAGCTTATCACCTTTTAACTTCATCCTATGCCCTCTCATTCTAGAGCTTCCTTTCAAATGAAAGAATCTCGATTCATGCGCATTTATGCCACATAGGTATTTAAACATCTCCCCTTTTCCGCCTTTCCTCCAAAGTATATAGATTGAGATCTTTAAGTCTGTCCCCATATGCCTTATGACAAAGACCACGCACCACTTTAGTAGCTTTCCTCTGGACTGACTCCATCCTTTGTATATCTTCTTGAAGGTGCGGCCTCCAGAATTGTGCACAATATTTTAAATGAGGTCTCACCAGAGTCTTATACAGGGGCATCTAAACTTCTTTTCCTACTGGTCATACCTCTTCCTATGCACCCTAGAAGTTTCTGGGGAAGTTAGGCTAAAAATACTGGTCTTTGTATGGTCATCAGGGACTTTATGGCTATACAGTAATTAATCTGCTCATGCATTTCCTTCATACTCTATCTATGCCCACCTACAAAAAAAACAAAACAGAACACAGCCAACCTGACAGATTGTTACCAGACTCAGTAACTTCCTCATCTTTTTCGTCATCGCTATCATAAATCAGCTGCCGAGATCCTGCTTCTGTCTCTGGGTCCGTCTGGTTAGAATCTGATTCCTGTTCTGAAGAGCTCCGAAGTGCAATAAGCCGATGATGTATTGCTGCATACAGACTGCTAATGTCTTTGGCACTAGCCTGCAGAAATGAAATGCATAATCAGAAACTACTTTACTTGGCCATATCTAATAGTATCACAGAACCAAGAAAGATTCATGAAAACAGTTACACATCAAGCCATAGTATTTCCAATACATTATCCAATCATGTGCAAATAATTGCTTACTGGATGCTCTTGCCAGTTTTGCTCTGGTTGGTGAGATGCTCTTTCTTCTTATAAATGATTTCATAAGAAGTTCCTGAGTGTGCCCAAAAGCAAGTTGCATCACTGAATTGCCTAATGATCAGCTGAAATCAGTGGAACTCAACTATTGTCAGTCAGAGTGAACAAAGTCTTAACATGCTCCAATCAAAATTAATATGCTCTTGCTAAGGTAAATTTCATCTTATTCTATTGCTAATCATATGGTATAGAAAGCCACATTAAGTGACCTATTTACTAAGCCAATTTTAAGAAGGGCATTAGCTGTGTTGTTACTGACTACAGTCCAAAAAACACAAAGGGGTGGGGGTGGCAAACCACAAAAGTCAAACCCAAAATGCAAGGAGTGGAAAAGCCACAAAAAACCAGGATGATAGCAGGAGTCCAAAATAAAATCTCAATGGCCACGAATTTGGTCTTGGAGAATGAGATCTAGTGTCTGCATCTATGAGACAAACTTGCTTTTTTCTTTTGCATAGAGCATTTTGGACCCCAAAAGTTGGATAGCTCTAAGTCTAATAGATGCTAGCATTTTAATCTGGAAGCAGGGACTTTAGATCATTTAATATTCTATTGTCCCTGTATCATGGCATTTTGGAAATCAATCTGGTCTCAAATTAATTGTTTATTAGAAAACCATGTAGCATTATCATATGATACAATAATGTTCGGGATGTCAATGAGAACAAAAAGTCAAATTTCATCAAGTAATAATAAACTTTTATTGATCATGACAGGAGTCGCCATACAACATATTACCAGTAATTGGAAAAATTACAGTAGACTAAATTATACCTTCTGGTGGAATTCGTTATGCCACATTTACAAAATGGAAAGAATAATTGCCATACAAAAAGGGAGTTATAATAATTTTAAAAAGATTTGGGGGCCATTGACAAGTTATTGCAATGATTAGACACCATTATTCATTGAAGGTACACTTGCACATAGGGGGGAGGGGAGAAGGTATAAAATTATATTAAGGTTTGATCAATTGATAATATTTATATGAAATTTTTGATTGAAATGTTTGTGGGAGGGGGAAGGGGAGGGTATATATATGTTTTTAAGAAGATGTTAAAAGAAATACAAGAGATGTTTATAGGGTTTAAATAATGTAATATTGTGTTCTTGATGTTAGATGGAAAAATGAATAAAGAATTTGGAAAAAAAAAATCACTATATAAAAAATGAAGCAGCAAAATCCAGATGAATGGATGTACTAAAGACCCAACACAGTCCATTTATCCTGTGCTATGCCATATAAAATCATGGAAATTTGGATTAAAACCAGGTTGATACGGATTTTATATGGTGCAACACCGGATAAATGGACTCCTGATGAAGGTATAGGTTGCTAAAACATGATCCGTGTTGGGTCCTTAGTACATCCATTCATCTGGATTTTGCTGCTTCATTTTTTTATAGAACTTTTAATAAAGTGATTTAATTTTACTCCTACTTTCATCCTGGCTTTTTTGTTACTGACTACAGTAACATGAGCCTTAATGGGTGCTCTAATCTCGCTCACAAGCCCCCCTCCCCCATCTTAACTCCTAAGGCCCCTGAAAGTTGAAGATACCCCCGAATGAACATCAAGGTGGCCCAAGTATCTCCTCTATACTTAAAAGAAGATGCCTAGTGGTCATGGCTCATTAAGCTCCATCAGGAAATGCGGGACCATGCTTTTCTCCCATTGCCTACCCTGGATATCCATCAAGAAATGCAGACTGAGCCCCCACCTAATTCCCATCCATTAAGAAATGTGAGCAGAACCTACTCCCAACAGGCTGAATAATGGTCTCCAGGGCCCCAATCTACCTTCCAGGCTACGTTTCCTCTTTTCTTCACCTCCTAACCCTTTGGAGGTACTGCCACTGCTGTCAAATTTTAAAATGATACTCCATGTCCGTCTTTGCCTCTGTGCAACCTACATTTCTAGATGGAGGCTAAAGGAAGTGATAGGACTAGGAGACAGATTTAGCTCTACTTATTAGTTGATACAAGGGGCCTCAACCTGCATTTCTTAATGGATATTGCAATAGGATGTCAAATTTGAAGTCTTGGGTGGTGTGGCGGTTACTTAAGGCACAGGGCCCTTGATGTTAACTTAGGAGAGGGGTGGGAGTTCTTTGGCCTACATGTAGATCATGTCCAGGGGGATGAGAGGGAAATATTTGCTTCCATCAGAGATCATGTTGCTAGAAGCAGTTAACATAAGCAATATACTAGAAAATAAAATCACTCCATTTGATTAGTACACACCAATGCCAGAAAAGTATTTTAAGGCGAAAGAAAAACCTCAGACATGGAGAGGTGTTCCCACTCTCTTCCACCCAAGCATCACTGGTGTTGGTGTGTACTGATCAAATGGAGTGATTTGTTTTCTAGTATATTGTATATTTTCCCTCCATTCCTCTTTTTTTGCTATTTGTGTTCCGCAGTTAACATAAGAACAGCCATACTGGGTAAGACCAATGGTTCATCTAACCCAGTATCCTGCTTTGATCAGTGGCCAGTCCAGGTCAGAGGTACCTGGCAGAAACCCAAATAGTAGCAACATTCCATGCTATCAATCCCAGAGCAAGCAGTGACTTCTCTCATGTCAATATCAATAGCAGACTATGGACTTTTCCTCTAGGAACTTGTCCAAAACTTTTTTAAACTGAGATAGACCAACCACAGTTACTACATTCTCCGGCAACAAGTTCCAGAGCTTAACTATTTATTGAATGAAAAAACATTTCCTCCTATTTGTTTCAAAAGTATTCAAAAGCTGTTAGTCTCCTGAGGAAGGAGGGTTAGCACTGATCAGATTTCCCAATCCTGAAGTCTGCTACTTGAAAACAGTTCAGGTGCATAGACTTGAAGATAATTATTTTGGAGTCTTGTCTCCTGAATACACTATCGACGAAACATCATCGGGTGTAGAGCAAGGCTATTTTCTTTTTTTTAAAATCTTTATTCATTTTAAAGCTAAAAATAAGTGCAACATGTTATACAGACAGTTATCACTTTAACAGCTTAAATTCAAACAAATTATATTTCATAACAAATTAATGTCCCTTCCCCCCTATTTATTTATATTTATAAAGTCTACTGGAAGCAAATAATCATTCTTTGACAGTGCAAAGGCTCCACAAACATCTAAGCCAGACCAATGTGAGTGGTTCTAAAGGAAAAAGCCTCAGAGCCCCTCCCACAAACACCTTATTGCGTGAAACAAAAGTGGGAAAATTCTCCAGGGGTAAGTCTCGTCATAGGCATAAAAAAACCTTTCACACATTGGGAGATGTTATAAGCCTTAAGCAATGCAAGGAGAACATAAGTAAATAACTTCAAATGCTATCAGCTGCTACAGGCTTTAATTCAAATAATCATGAAGAGAAAAAATAGATTTATGCTCATCCCACACAAAGGCAGGTATGTAGAGCAAGTATCATATTTTGTTTCACTCAGTAAGGTGTTTGTGGGAGAGGCTCTGAGGCTTTTTCCTTTATAACCACTCACATTGGTCTGGCTTAGATGTTTGTGGAGCCTTTGTACTGCCAAAGAACAATTATTTGCTTCCACTTTATCCTCTGTCTCCTTTGGAGTGTATTTTTTAGTAGAAGGGAGTTGTTTGTGCATTATATTATCCTTCCACACTTGTGTTTGTTGATTTAATAAGATATGAATACATGAAAAATGAATGGAAGAAATTGGGGGTGGGATTGGAGGCGGGGCTAGGGCAGGAATGGGGCGGGGCTGACAATTAATAGATGTCCTGTTTTGATGAAAAAAATAAATGGTCACGCTAGGTAAATCATTTATAAATTCAAAAGCTATTATGCATGCTTTTGTATCAGACACAGCTTATTTCAATATTATTCAAGTTATGCCAGATTTTTTTGCTTTAGCAGTAATGAAAATGCATGTGTTATCATTAATGAACCTTAATGCATTAAAACTCTTTAGTAAAAGGGGCCTTTGGTGCCCAGAAAACTATATTTCCCTTCCAAGTGTTGTAGTATTGTCACAGAATTTGCCTAAACTAAACCTTAAGTTTGTATACCGCATCATCTCCATAAAGATAGAGCTCGGCACGGTTTACAGGTAAATTCAATAAATGAGGGAAGGACATAATAAGAAATTAGAGGTTATGAAGAGGATATCTAGCTTTACATTTTAAATAGATAGCTTTACATTTTGGAGAAAAACTAGGTTTTCAGATGCTTTCAGAATAATTGGAATGAGCCTAGGTTCAGCAGCGGGGCAGGGAGGTTATTCCAAATCTCAGTAAATTTGAAGAAAAGGGTTTTCCCTAATTTACCTGCATACATGACGCCTTTTAACGAGGGGAAAGATAGCTTGAGTTTGTGGGCGGATCTGGTAGTGTTAGGTCTCGAAGAATTCCAGGATAGTGGAATTAGGGGAGGAAGAATGCCATGTAAGATCTTGAATATTAGGCAGGTACATTTAAAGTGAATCCTAGAAATCACCGGAAGCCAGTGAAGTTTTGACAGAAGCAGGGAAACATTGTCAAATTTATATCCATAAATCTTGTTGATTAAGCCAGTTCTATTTTAAGGAAGCATTCTGAATTCTCAATGAAACCCCCCCCCCTAATTATTTATTTAGACTAAGATGTAAAAGGTAGATCTAAGATTTTTAAACCCCAGAGATCTAATTTCAGTTTTGCCTCTATAGCTGTGTGACCTAGAGAAATCACTCTTCTTCTCTAGAGTTGAACTGGTCAGACTTCAACAATCTAAATAATAAATACAGCCATGCAACCTGTGATCTTAACCATTGCCCCCCATACTAGCTGAAAACCTCAAGTACATTATTCCGCTCCCTGCTTCTACAATGGATACATTCTTTACTACTAGAAGGTCATTTCCCACATGAACTCAGCAAAATCATCATAACTCTGATATTAAAAGACTCCAAAGGATCAACGGACCAACCATCCAACTACAGACTAGAGAGTTGCGCGGGGACAGAAATCCCACCCGTCCCCGCCAAAGTCCCACCCGTCCCCGTGAGGACTCCCACCCGTCCCCGCAAGGAATCCCTCCGTCCTCACCCGTCCCCGCGAGGAATCCCCTCCGTCCCCGCCCGTCCCCGCGAGGAATCCCCTACGTCCCCGTGAGGAATCCCCTACATCCCCACCCGTCCCTATAAACTACAGAAATAGTTATTTCATTTAATTATGCTACTGAATTAAAGGCTCTGGTAGAAACCCATTTAAAAATAAGCAAAAAGACTTTATTAATTTGGAAATATTAATTGGGAAGAATACATACTTTGTAAACGAGTTTCTACCAGAGCCTCTAATGTTTATAAATTTTTATCAACACAACTAATATACTACTTTATCTTTAAGCAAAAAAAAAAAGAATTTTTTTCCTACCTTTGTTGCCTGGTTTCTGCTTTCTTCATGTTCTCATTCAATTCCTTCCATCCACTGCCTCTCTTCTCTCTGTGTCTTCCATTTGCTCTGTTACTGTGCCTCTCCCATTCTCCCCCCTCCCAAATTGATCTGGCACCCATCTTTTTCCCTCCGCTCCCCCCATAGTCTGGCACCTCTGTCTTCTTCCCTGCCAGCGTCTTCTCCCCATTCCTTCTTCCCCATTTCCTTTCAGTGTCCTTCTCCCCCACCATCTTCCCCATGTCCTGTCAGGCAGCATCCTTCTCCCCCCTCTGCCTTCCCCATGTCCTTTCAGCATCCTTCTCCCCCCTCTGTCTTCCCCATGTCCTTTCAGTGGCCTTCTCCACCCCTGTTTTCCCCATGTCCTTTCAGTGGCATTCTCCACCCCTTTGTCTTCCCCAGTGCTTTCAGGGTCCTTCTCCCCCCTCTGTCTTCCCCATGTGCTTTCAGCATCCTTCCCCCCCCCCTCCTCCCGTTTACCCCATGTCCTTTCAGCGTTCTTCTCCACCCCTTTGTCTTCCCCAATACTTTCAGCGGCCTTCTCCCCCCTTAAGCGTCTTTTCTTCTCCACTCCACCTTTCCTCCCTCCCTTTGTGGCGCTTTCGCACCCGACCGACAACAGAACAGGCCCAGTCGGACAAATCTCCCTGTCCTGTAGCCGCGAATCTAAATTACCTTCTTACAGCAGTTGGAGTAGTGAAGCTGCTGTAAGAGGTAATTTAGATTCGCGGCTACAGGGCAGGGAGATTTGTTGGCCGGGCCTGTTGTCGGTCGATCGGGGGACCTGACCGGCTGTGCACATTCTCCGGGGCGGACCGCCCCCTCCCCCCTCTTTCGTACGCCATTGCCTTCTTCCTACCTGCCCTGCCGCACACAGCCGACAGAAAGTCTTCCTGATGTCAGCGCTGACATCAGAGGAAGGGAGGGCTTTGCTTAAGCCCTCCCTCCGACATCAGCGCTGACATCGGGAAGACTTCCGTTCGGCTGTGTGCTGCGACAGGGCAGGTAAGGAGGAGGAGACTACCCTCGCGGCTCAAGTGCACTGCGATCCAACCCCGCAGGAACCCCGCGACCCTCGGAGGCGTCCCCACGGGATCCCCACGACCCTAGGGGCGTCCCCACGGGATCCCCACGACCCTAAGGGCGTGCCCACGGGATCCCCGTGACCCAAAGGGGGAACCCGCGGGATTCCCGTCATCCCCGTTCCCGTGCAGCTCTCTACTACAGACCCATAGCTTCAATCCCACTGTACGTCAAACTGATGGAAGGCCTCGTAGCCAAAACTTTAACCTCATACCTAGATAATCACAACTTACTCCACCCCACACAGTCGGGCTTCAGAGCCAACTACAGCTTGGAGACCCTACTAGGAACACTAATGGACACTGCCAGACAATATCTCTGTAAAGGCAAGAAAATCCTGCTCTTACAACTAGACCTCTCTGCAGCCTTCGACCTGGTAGATCATGACATTCTTCTACAAACTCTAGACTCCATAGGAATCTCAGGCAAGGTACTTGCATGGTTCAAAGGCTTCCTACAATCCAGAACCAATGCAAGAAAAATCAGAACCATGGTCCAACCCCTGCGGAGTTCCCCAAGGATCACCCCTATCACCCACACTATTCTTTTTTTGAATATATTTTTATTGTAGGAACAAATCACAAGAGATACAATCAGCAACCAAGCCAAAAGGGAATAACACTATAGAAATAATAATACAGATAAGCAATACAGCTAGGCAAGAGATCAAACAATCAAACAAAGCTCTCTCATGAAAGTCCATAATTTTCAATTTTTAAACAGAACAGCAAGAAAACAGACCTCCCACCTCCCCAAACCCGCCCACCCCCACCCCCCTTGCATCCTTAGAAACCGACCCAGCTTAGAACGAGTTCCAGCACTCCAGATAAGCCACTGATTGCCAGCTAGTGGCACCCTTCTTGCGTTGCCTTTCCCAGACCGCCATCTGGGACATACTAGCTCTCCATTGTTGGAACGTATGACACACACTCCCCACCCAGTGCTGCAAAATAAGCTTCTTAGCGAGCCCTAGAGCCAATAGCACAAAGCGTTGCAGAGGCGCACTAATACCAGCCTCAGCCAGGGGACCCGTGACACCAAGCAGCAGAGTCTTATACGACCATTCCAGGGAGCGCCCCAAAACATCCTCCACCTCTCGAAGTACACGCACCCACAACGATCTCACTAAAGAGCATTCCAAAAAGTGATGCACCAGCGTCCCCTTAAGAGCAGGGCACCTGGTACAAAAGGCATCAGGCCACAGGCCCATAGCGTGTCCGGCGCAGCGGGTTATATACGCCCTATGCAAGATCTTAAGATGAATTTCATGTAAAGCAACGTTAGGAGTCACCCCCGCACCGTCCACAAAACACTGAGACAACTCATCGGCCGTAACCTCTTCTCCCAACTCAGAGCTCCATCCCTCTGCCATCCGGGACAGAAAAACCTCAGCAGGTTTCCAATCTCTAACTAGCTTGTACCAAGCCGATAGCGAATTAAATTCAAGCGAGAGGGAAAGGAAAGCCCTGTCCAATGGGGAAAAAGTGGGCAACCGCCCGGACAGCAACCGAAGCGAAGAACAATAACTACGTATTTGTAGATAGAACAGTACGGACCCTGCACTCCACGCCCAGTATTCCTGACAGGCAGGAAAACCTGGCAGTCGCCCCGAACCCAACTCTATAAGCTGGCCAACAAATCGGCACCCGGATTGACTAGCCCGCACAAAGAAAACATGCTTACCTGCAGGGAAGGCAGGGTTAGCCACGAACTCCAAGAAAGGAGAGGGGCCCGATGAGCCCCCCAATTCCCTGCGTCACCAACCCCAAGCGGTGCGCAAAGGTCGTAACAAGGAAGCACAAGAGCCAGCCCCGGGTCTCAAGATATTAAACACCGACACCGGAGCCGCCAACAAGGACCAAAACCCCGGCGGGGCAAACTTGGTCTCACCCGTGTAAGCTTCATGCACCCAGCGAAGCAGAGCCGCCACGTTATAGAGACGAAGATCTGGGAGATTTACACCTCCATGAGACCGCTCTCTAATAAGCTTATGGTAACCAATTCGCGCCCGTCTAGATCGCCATATGAAAGATGAAGCAATACCTTTATATTTCCTAATATCTCTACATGTGACCCACATAGACACCATTTGCAGAGGATAGAGCAACTTTGGCAAGAGGACCATCTTAATAAGAGCAATACGACCGAGAAAAGAAATCGGAAAGTCCATCCACCTCTTACAAAGCGCTCCAACCGCATCCAGTTTGTCCAGCACATTTTTCCTATATACCACCTGAGGGTCCGCATGCAGAAACACTCCCAGGTATTTAAGCGTACCCCCAGACCATTTTAGTGGAAAGGAAGGATCATGATGTGCCGCACACTGTGAGTGGACCGCCAAAGCTTCCGACTTTTCAAAATTAATACTCAGACCGGAGAACATACCAAATTGTTGGATAAGCTGAATTAGTACAGGCACTCCCGAAGTTACATCCCCCCAAAATATAAGCATATCATCAGCAAATAGATTAATTTTAAATTCTTGCGTCCCCATTTGTATACCCCGAAGTTCTGTAGTATGCCTGATCTTAGCTGCTAGAGGTTCAAGGGCCAGCACGAACAACATGGGAGAGAGCGGACATCCCTGACGCGTGCCTCGAGCTAGGGAAAAGGAGGAGGTGAGCGTCCCATTCACCAAAATCTGTGCAGTCGGCTGCTCGTAAAGCGAACGGATCCCGGCCGGAAAGCTCCCCATAATACCCATCTGTGGTAGAATCCAAAACAAATAATCCCAGAGGACCTTATCAAATGCCTTTTCCGCATCCAGACTGACAATAAGGGCATTCTCCTGACCCGGATGTTTCCGTATCAGTGCAGGGTTCTGCAACACAGAAAGTGCTCGTAAGACATTAGCAGAAGAATACCGACCTGGGACAAAACCGGCCTGGTCCGGGTGAACCAGAATGGGCAAGACCTGGCCAAGACGCGCAGCCATAAGGGCCGCAAAAAGCTTAATATCTTGATTCAACAGAGATATAGGCTGATAAGACCCCAGCTGGTCCTCCGCTCTCCCCGGTTTCGGTAACACAACAATATGAGCATGAGTAAGTCTATGTGAAGGCAAACCCCCCTCACATAAGGCCTGACATAAAGCCTGAAAGGGACCAATAACCCGATCCCCAAGCAGTTTGTAGTATTCAGGGCCCAGGCCATCCGGGCCAGGAGCTTTCGCAAGCTTTAAAGCCCGTATAGCTCTCTGGATCTCAATTCCCTGCACCGGAGCGTTAAGTGCATCTCTCTGGACCTGGGACAACTCAGGAAGAGGAAGGCCACGAAAAAACTCTGCTCTCTGCTCAGTGTCACAGCTCCCCCGATCATAGAGAGCCTGATAAAACTTTACAAAGCTCTGTTGAATAGCTGCGGGCGAAGTCGCCTCAGAGCCATCAGGAGCCCAAACTTTGGGAATATTTCGCCTGCGGGCCTTGTGATTAACCAAGGAGGCCAACAATTTCCCTGCCTTGTTTCCCCACCTATGTAAACGGTATTTATACATCTGAATATCCCGTAGGGCCCTCTGCGCCAGTAAATCATTAATTTGACGTCGCAGCTCCATGTATTGGCTCTTGAGGGCTGTGGACCCCTTTCTATGCAACTCCCCCCGCACCAGGCCCAGCTGACGGGTCAGATCCAGTAGTGCCTTATCTTGTACCTTCCGCTTATGGGAGGTGTAAGCTATAATTTTACCCCGTAAAACAGCTTTACTGGCCTCCCAAAACACCACCTCGGAAACATCAGAAGAGGAGTTATTGGCTAGATAAGAATCCCATTGGTCTACCAAGAAAGTATGGAAATCATTATCCTCATACAGTGTGGGATTCATTTTCCAGCCAGACAAGGTCCTCTGGGGCGCCTGGTGATCAAGAAGCTCCATCAAGACCACATGATGATCGGAAAGTACTCCATCCTCAATCATCACTCTCCGGACTCCAGACAAAAGGGGTGGGGCAACTAACATGTAGTCCAATCTACTGTGTACTTTATGCACTGGAGAATAATAAGTAAAATCAGATTCGTCTGGATGGAGCGTGCGCCACAGGTCCACAAGGCCCAACTGCGAAGTAACAAAGTTGACCCCCCTTGTGTTCCCCCTGATGTAAACGAGACTTAGGAGGCTTACAGTCAATAAGGGGATCAGCAGTAATATTGAAATCCCCACCGAGCACCATTTGGTACTCAGAGAAGGGAGCAAGAGCAGCAACCAAAACAGAGAAAAAACGATGAGAATACACATTAGGGGCGTATATAGAGCAAAAAACATATTTCTTTCCCTGAAACACCCCTGCCCAGATTACATACCGGCCCTCAGAGTCCGAAATCACTTTGTGCACAGTACAAGTATGTTTCTTATGGAAAAGCACAGCTACACCTCTCTGTCTGCTATTAAAGGAAGCAAAGACAAGCTCACCCACCCAATCCCTGCGGAGCTTAGCATGCTCAGAAGCGCTGAGGTGTGTCTCTTGAAGAAGCAAAACATCCACCTGTAGTTTCCTACAGTACTGAAGTACCTTACTACGCTTAACAGGAGAGTGCAACCCATCTACATTAAAGCTAGCAACCTTAACCCCAGACATAATAACCAGATATATCCAAAAAGCACAAAGAAGACCAAAGATCATACGGGACGGTAGCACCAGCCTCCCAGCCGAGCCGGCGCTCCGTCCACTCAAACAAAGAATCAGACTGAACCAGATTCCCAGGATGCAACCCAGTCCCCAAACTACCCATCAACTCAACTGCCAACTCCTTCAAACAAGCCCCCCCCCCATACAATCAAAGTGGCCCGCCCCCCTCCCTCCCAACAACCCCGCCACCCCTTCCCCCATCCATACTGGCGACCACACCCCCATGTCACCAACACCCACTGCAAACAAACACAGATGCTCACACTCACCCCTCCCCCTCCCCCAATCTCCCCCCCCCAAGCAAGTCTAACCGCAAGTACCAGTCTTGTCCATGACCGAAATGACATAGAACAGTAGAGAACTGAGGACAGGAAGACAACCCAACCTCTGGACATAAAGTCCAAACACAAAAGGTCAAAAAGTAACAAAAGAGAGACCAAGACAGCCAGACCCTCACAGTAAAGGAAGGCATCTAGCTCTCTCGGTCAGGCCAAAGAGAGAGTCTGAAAATGTTTATCAGGTGTCCAATCCCGCTCTAAAGCCGGCTGAAAGGGGCAGGAGCATCCCCTCCACAAGTATCTTTCCTGCAAACCGCCAAAGTTCCCCCACCCAGTATCTGGAGGCAGTGCAACTATGTCCAAACAAAGAAGCTCCATCCAAAGGGCAGCAAAGTAATCCAGACAGGCAATGATGGTCCTTGTCCTAGATGAGACCATTGGAAAGCACGGGAGGCCCTAAGGCTCACCCCCAGATCAAAACTCTCCTCGTCCTCCGGCAGGAATGCCCCCTGAGGAGCAGGCTCATTACTGAGCAGGGAGGCTCTCAATGAAGCGCTTCAGCTCTTCTGCCTTAGATACCGTAAAGGTGCGGGTCTCATAGGTCAAGCGCACCTTAGCCGGGTAGAGAAAGGCAAATCGAATTCCTCTGGAAACCAGTTGAGAGCAGTAAGGCGTGAAGGTTCTTCTCAGCTCCGCCACTTTAGTAGAGAAATCCTGAAAAATCAGTAGCTTAGCGCCCCCATATAGCAGATGTCACGCCCTCTTAAACAGGTCAAGCAAGCGAGCCTTAACAGCATAGTTGTGGAAGCGGGCCAGCACAGCTCGAGGTCTGCTGTTACCATCAGAGTCACGTCGTTGCCCCACACGATGAACACGCTCCACTACCACAGGGCCCTCAGTGTCTGGGAACATAAGAACATAAGAACATAAGAAGCGCCATCTCCGGATCAGACCTTCGGTCCATCAAGTCCGGCGATCCGCACACGCGGAGGCCCCGCCAGGTGTACACCTGGTTTATTTTATAGCCACCATATCTTTATATGCCTTTCTCAAGGAGATATGCATCTAGTTTGCTTTTGAAGCCTGGGACTGTCGATTCCGCAATAATCTCCCCTGGGAGAGTATTCCAGATGTCCACCACTCTCTGTGTGAAGCAGAACTTCCTGACATTAGTCCTGAACTTGTCCCCCCTTAGCTTCATTTCATGTCCTCTTGTCCGTGTCAATTTGGACAATGTAAATAATCTTCTCTGCTCTATTTTGTCGATTCCTTGGGCAACCATTGTTCAATCAAGTGCTTGAGCTCAGAATCTTGTACAGTCTCTGGGATTCCAATGATTCTAAGGTTCTTTCGACGAGCCCGGTTTTCCTGGTCTTCCACCTTCTCCTCCAGCTGGGAAACACGGGCCTCCAGAGAAGCAAGCCTGCCATCAGCCACTCCAGTTCTATCTTCCTGAGCCGATAGCCGCTCCTCCACTTGTTGCAGTTGTGCAGCCTGCCCCACCAGGGAATCTTTAAGGTCGTCCATAGAGGCATGCAGCTTGGCCAGTTTTTCATCGAGCAGCTGCGAGAGGTACCTCATGGAGACCTGCATTACCTCATCCAGGGAGTGGGCCGTCACAGCGTCTGTTTGGGTCTCCGCCATCTTGCGCGCCGGGCTCCCACAGGTCTTTGTCGGCCGCGAAACTTTTGGCGGCATGCTCCGCCACTAAGGAGTGCAAGCCGTGCTTCCCAGCCCACCGCCGGTTCCCGGTGCCTAGCAACGGCTGCGCCGCTAATTTTTAGTTATGTGCCGGTCAGGAGCGCGCTGGCAGGGGAGGAAATTGGGGGAAGTAGAGCGGAGCTCAGTGCTCAGATGTCCGATCAGGAACCAGCCATCACGTGACCCCCCTCACCCACACTATTCAATATATACATAGCCTCCCTCAGCTCCTACCTAGATAAACATGGCATAACTTCATACAGCTATGCAGATGACATCACTATTCTCCTCCCCTTCAACCACCCAGAACCCACCATGACAAGCACAATACACAGAACACTCGAAACAGTAGCGACATGGATGACAGAGCACAAATTAAAACTTAACCCTGACAAAACAAACTTCATCCTCCTAGAAAACAACAAAACTCCAACCTTAACAAATCTAGTAATAAACTCGATCTCATACCCCATTCAATCTACACTAAAACTTCTGGGAGTAATAATTGACAGAGGCTGTACCATGCAACCACAAATCAACAAAGTAATAAAAGCATCGTTCGTGACCATGAGAAATCTAAGACAAATCCGAAAATTCTTCGACAGGAAACAATTCCTACTTTTGGTACAATATCTTATCCTTGGACTAATAGACTACTGCAACATACTATACCTCCCATGCCCAGCGACCCTGATAAAACAATTACAAACAATACAAAATACAGCCCTAAGACTATTCGTCTACTCACTGAAAAATATGACCATATCACAGAAGCATACGATGACTCACACTGACTTCCAATACAAGCAAGAGTACACTTCAAATTCTACTGCCTACTTTTCAAGGCTATTAATGGAGAAAGCCCAACCTACTGGAATAACCGACTAACTCAATCCTCTTCAACCAGGCACAGGAGAACCCACTCACTATTCACACACCCATCATCCAAAAATGTCAAACGGAAAAAACTATATGACAACCTAATAGCCTCCAAAGCAGCTAAACTGGACAGACAAAACACCAATCTGTTATCATCGCCCACAGACTACAAAATCTTCAAGAAAGATATAAAAGCCATACTTTCAAAAAATACATAAAACCCATCTGGCACGACCAGTCCCTACCCAAACCCAACCTACCCTCTCCATACCCTTAATACACTCTAATTTGCTTCTAACTACCCAACAAAATCTAAAATGCTTCTAATTACCCAACATTTAACACCTTAAGATCTCGACAACTCTTTGGTAATTCTTATTACTCAACATTTATCACCTTAAGATCTCGACAATTCTTTGGTACTTCTTAGTAAATATTATGACATCGCATATGCTATTCCTGTAAACTTTTATGTAATTCTTGATAGCTTTGATGTAATCTGCCTTGAACCGCAAGGCACTGGCGGAATAGAAAACTCTAATGTGATGTAATGTAATTTAAGCTATCTACTGTGTCACCTACCCCAAAGCTGGTGACATTATTCATCTGTAATATGCATAATAGGATGCTGTTGCAATCCTGATTGGGCGCAAGGCACTAAAGATATATCAATTGTCATATTTACTGGTTGAGATGTAGCAATACTACGAAATGCAATAATTATGTAAAGGTGGAACCTGCTGTCGCAATGGCAACTGCCTTTGGCCTTGCTCCCAAACTGTTTGTAATACTCAACAAACCTGCAGCACTGTGCAAAGAGGTCAGTCTGCAAAATGATTTCTCCTCATACAAAGAGTGAACAATTCCCCATCAGTGACAAAGCCACAGATTTTCCCCAGTGAATAACTACAAAAACTGTGGACTCAGCAAGCCTTTGTTGACTAAAAACAAATCTAGCCTCATGGTTGAAAACCAGTTGTGGTGCACTTCTATAGCTACAGCACTGAAAGCCATGCCATGACTCATCAGATTATTTGCAGATACGTGATCAGTTATCATCCCAGGCCCAAAGCCAGTGCTATCTAGGCAGTAAATGAAAAGCTGAATGCTGGTTAAAAAGAAGATCCAATCCAAGATTCATTAGGTACATTCCTCTACCTGCCATTAACCAAAAAGCAATGGGCTGTTTTGTAGATAATATCATTAGCCTTTATCTTGGCTGGTTAAGACTGATTTTAAGAAGTGTAAGTCAAAGGTTTGAACAAGTTCCTGGAGGAAAAGTCCATAAAGTGTTGTTGAGACAGACATGGGAGAAGCCACTGCTTGCCCTGGATTGGTGGTATGGAGTACTGCTACTATTTGAGTTTTTGCCAGGTACTTGCAATTTGGATTGGCCTCTGTGAAGACGGGATACTGGGCTAGATGGACCATTGGTCTGATCCAGTAAGGCTATTCATATGTTCTTAAAGTAAATATGTATGTCTTCTAATAATTCAGCTGGTCACCTGTGCACAGGTGCAGCATATAGATGTCATGGCTCCAATGGCGTCTACTTGCTTGCTGGTAAAGCAAGAAGAGGTAGAAATTCAGTGTGGTTTAAGGCGGCAACAGAAGCTCCTGCCCACTTAAATCATACAGTAAGATGGCTGCTGACATTCAGCAATACTTAACTGGGTAGTGTTGCTGAACATGGGCTCCGATTGCCATGGCACCGACTAGCTAGATCTAGGACAATCCAGGTGGAGCTGGAGAGAAGCCGGCAGTTAAGCGGGTATTGGCTATATTCAGTGCCAGAGCCCACAGAGCTAAGTGGGCAGACAAGCTGCAAAAAAAAGGCACTCCTAACTTTTACCTGCTTAGCTATGTGGGTGCCAGCACTGAATATCAGCCAACACCCAGTTAACTTCCAGGTGGGTGCCTGACCCCAGCTATTCAATGCTAACACCTGGGCACTGCCCAGTGGTAAATATCTGGGCATAAATCTACCTGCAGCTATTAGTGGCTTAAAAAATGCTGACACTCAGGAGCTGACTATTGGCCTGTGAGATGTTATTTGCCAGTTGGTAAAACCAGATTAAGAGAAATGCTTTGCGCCATTTGACTTTCAGAAGCAGAGGACATAAAAGTGGCTTTGCCAAGGTCATACAGAGTTAGCAGCAGAGGAAGATGGCTCAGGATTTTTTCCAAATTGCAATCCACTCCTCAAACTGTTGATGGACCTTTGGTCTGTCTCAGTATAGCAATTCTTATTCTTATGTCTCTCCTGTGACAGCATTATTCTGCATGCAACACCAGCCCCAATACAGGGAATAATATAAGAACATAAGAGTTGCTATACTGGGATAGACCAAATATCCATCAAGCCCAGTATCCTGTTTCCAACAATGGCTATCCCAGGTCAAAAGTACCTGGCAAGATCCCAAAGAGTAAAACAGATTTTATAGTGCTTATCCTAGGAATAAGCAGTGATTTTCCCCCAAGCCATATGAATAACGGCTTATGGAACAGAGTTTCACTGGTCTGGCAGAATCAAATGGAAAGAAACAGATACTTTTTCTAACATTACAGCAGAATGAGTGGTTCCTTTCTTACTTGTATCAGAAATACTTGGACAGAATGATTCCCAAGGTCGGTAGCAGTGATACACAAGCACTTGTTGTTTGCTTTGTCGATTTTCATCTGAGCCCAAAGCTTGGTGTTGAAGATTAACCTCAGGCTACCCTGGTGTCGCATAACTAAAAGAGAAGAAAAGAGTGTGATGTAAAATGGAAATTTTTAAAGTAATAATAGCCCTTCCTGCCTACTATAAATCAGGAAGCCCTTAATAAATCAGCTTTCAACACACACTTGGCCTACAGTTTTTGCATCCTGCATTTAGATCTGTACTCGTGCCTCCTAATCTCGAAAGTTGTGCGCCCAAATTTCCAACTAGTATGCAAATTTGCATGCAAAACATATAGAATATGGTCAGTTGTGCACATACTTAATGGATTAATTAGCTAATTGGCCTTAACAATCAATTGAGTAACTACTGTAAACTATTTGTATTACCACATTCTGATGGTTTTTAATACTGTACATCGCTTAGATATTATTATAAGCGATTCATCAAATAAATAAAGGTCAAATTATTGGCTATAACTGACGTTACCTGGTGGAACTTGGCACTAATTGGCAGTTATGCAGGTAACTGACTTCAGTATTCTGTAAGCTGCATGCACAAATTCCAAAGTGTGGAACTCCAATGGGGGCATGGATCTGGGAGAGGCATGGGTGGGTCAGGGCGTGTCAGGCAACTGCATGTGCAGGTTATAGAATACTAGCATTTATGCACCTAATTGCCTATAGTTAGGCGTGAACATTTATGTCAGCTACTGAGCTAGCGTAACTGCTCATAATTAAAGTCAGCGTGTAAATGCGGGTTTACACTAGTATTCTAGAATGGCAGTTATGCATTAAGCACAAATTCTATAACATCATGAGCTCTTCACAGAATCCTTTGACTCCACCATACCAGTGGTGTACCTAGCATATATGACACCCTGGGCCCATCATTTTTTGGCACCACCACCCCCAATCTGTATGAAAAACATGATTTTTAGTAACAAGCCACACGTCACACATGAGTACCTAGAAAAAGGCAGCATCTTACATACTGCAGTGAGCAGTATAATATCAATATACCCATTGTAAAACAAAAACAAGCCAGACTAGTACAGATCAATCCTACACCGTTAATCCTAACAGAAAACCATGTCTTTCGAACACACAGAACACAGAAAACACCTTCGCCTAGTATGGAATATGTCATCACAAACTAACCCCTCCCTCTTTTACAAAACTGTAGTGTGGATTTTAGCAACGGTGGTAACAGCTCTGACGCTCATAGAATTCTGAGCATCAGAGCTGCTACCACCATGTCTGGTGCTAAAAAACGCTCCACAGTTTTGTAAAAGGGGGATAAAATAGAAATACATAGACAAAGGTTAAATTGAACCAGCAAGAAGCTGGACTCTGCATACAACGCAACACCACAGAAACAGTGACACATGTCTCCTAAAGCAATAAATAAATAGAAAATTTTTGTTCTACCTTTGTCTTCTCTGGTTTCTGCTTTCCTCATCTTCTCATTAAATTCCTTCCATCCACTGTCTCTCTTCTCTCTGCGTCTTCCATTTGCTGTTACTGTGCCTCTCCCTTTCTCCCCCCTTCCAAATTAGTTTGGCACCCATCTTCTTCCCTCTGCTCCCCCCATAGTCTGGCATCTCTGTCTTCTTCCCTGCCAGCGTCTTCTCCCCACGTCCTTTCATCATCCTCCCCACTCTGTCTTCCCCATGTGCTTTCAGCATCCTTCTCCCCCTTCTGTTTTACCCATTTCCCTTCAGCGTCTTTTCTTCTCCACCCCACCTTTCCTCCCTTTCTCCCTCCCTGCCCCTTACCTTCGTGGCGCTTTCTCCCTCCCCCCCCCCCAAACCCCGGACAACAGGCCCGGTCCCACAAACGTCCCTGCCCTGTGGCCGGCGATGTCTAAACTGCCTTCGTACAGCAGCCAGCTGCTGTATGGCTACCGTAAAGGTTGTCTCTGATGCAACTTCCGGTTGCGTCAGAGATGACCTTTATGGCAGCCACACACAACTCCAGCTGCTGTAAGAAGGTAATTTAGACTCATGGCCACGAAGGTAAGGGGCAGGGAGGGAGAAAGGAAGCTGTTTCAAATTCACCGCTGAATTTTCTGGACCTGGCCGGCTGTGCACCCCCCCTAAGCCTGTATCCGGGGCGGACCGCCCCCCCCTTGATACGCCACTGCACCATACCTGAAGCTCTATTGCACTCCATGTCCTCCCTCGCTTCCCTCATCTCCTCTGCCCACTCTTTCCTTCACTCTTATTTTAAAACTGTTAAACTCTTAGAAGCCTATGTAGGCCCACTGTGGTAGATCATAAGCAATGAATAAATAAATAAAAAATAAACTACATGCTCATGCATGGAATGGAGTTAGGCCCAGGAATGCATCAGCCTTCTACGCCCCTGGCCACCAATAGGACAATCACAGTAGATATGCATGAAATGTATTTGCATACATTGGTTCTGTTGTAAGAGGTGTTTTTCATAGGAGTAAAGTCCATCTGAATGATTGATCTCATTATGTGATGAGATAAATCATTCAAATTTTGATAAGATCCATTAGGGATCTGAAATCTGGTGGTAGACATTTGTTAATAGTTCCAGTTGGGGAGATTGTGAGGCAAATGAAATGGAGGAAACAAGCCTTCTGGGTGGTAGAGCCCAAGGGGGTAGAAGAAATTAACAGTGGGATTATTAGAGCAGAATCGCCTATTGGTTTGGTTTGGTTTGTTTTTTTTTTGGGGGGAGGGTGTTGAAGATACTCCTACTCGGTCAAGTCTGTTATTCTTATAGCAACTTTGCTCTGTTTGACTTTATTTTGTTTTCTTGTAAGACATTTTGAGGGACTGTGGTCACTAAAATGGTATGACATTTTACATATAAATAAGTCAATGGACATTTTGCTTATTCTGTAATTCAGCTGTTGTGTGTGTAGGGATGTCTCTAAAAGTGCAGTGAGAACCAGTGCTCTCCACTGAAGGTATATTCTACCAAGGATTTTTTACACGTAAAAGCCTTTTTAAACGCATAAAATAATTTTGAAGTGCCTTCTGCTTTTCTTTGTTTTTTTCTTAACTCTCTCCAATATCTCCTATCCTTTTAATGTGTTTTCTCTCTATATGTCCAGCATTCATCTTTTCTGTGTGACACTATGTATCCTGTCCAGCATCTCCCCTCTGTGTCCCTATCCCTCCCTTTCTGTCCAGTTTTACCACTCTGTCCCTGTTCTCTGCACGACCACCATCTCTTCTGTGTCCTTGTTTCGCTTCCCTATCCCCCTCTCCATGGTCTAGCATCTCTCTCCATCTCCCTCCATTGGTCCAGCTTCTCTGCCCCTTTGTCTAGTCCAGTCTCTATATCTCTTCTCTCTGCTACCACCCCCAGAACAGCGTCTACCTCCTTTTCCCCCCTCTTTTCTTCAGGTGTCTCTTTCTCTCTCTTTCCTCCCCTTTGCAGCCTGGTTCCAGCATCTGGTTTGCAGCCCTCTTTCTTCCTCATCTATTTCTTCCAGGTTTCTCTCTCTCATTTTCCTCTGCTTCCCAACCTCGTTCCAGCATCTGCCCCTTCTCCTCCTCCTCCCCTTTCTTCAGGCCTCAGTTTCTCTCTATATATATTTCTCCTACCTCTGCACTTCCTCAGGTCTAGTACCTTTCCCCCTTTATCTATCCCCACTCTCCACTGGCCAGTTCAGAATATCTCCATCTCCCTGCCACGTAGGACTGAGTCCGGCTCTGGTTCCTCAGCTCCATCCCACTGTGCCGCTACATGCTGCAACTCATGGCGGGCAGAGTCTGAAAACTGCCATTGCAGCCAACGGAGCCTTTCCTGTGCCTTGTCCCAGCAATTTGATGCAACTTCCTGTGGACAGGATATAGCACAGGAATGGTCCCCTGCTGGCCACATTGGAAGCTTTCACACTGCCTGCTGCAAGTCGCAGCGTGTGGAGGCACCTTAGGAGGGAGCTGAAAAATTGGAGCAATGCCAATCTTGAGGACAGAGAAGGGGGGTCAGGTGTGTGCAGTTGTAGCTATGCCCTTGCTAAACATGATTTCTGCTTGTTTACCATTAGTATTTTATAAAGATACATAGGCACCTATATGTCTTATGAAATAGGTTAAAAATAGTGCGTGCTTGACCTCCAAACCCTCTGAAAAGGCACCAAGATATAGAAATAGAATAGGATATTATTATTGTTTTTACCTAGCCGTGACTGTAGAGTCCCATATTTATTGCTTGCTGTGTCATTAAGTCTCAGTGATCCTCTGCCTCGTTCAGTCCATGACTCTGTCATTTTGTTAAAAATAAAGAGCTTGCAATTTATCTAAAGGGTCAAAAGAAAAGATATTATTTAGAAAAATGATCAAGCAAAGTGAATACTTCATTTCAGATGTTTGCATAAAACAGTTCACCTTAAAAAGTTGAGAATAAAGAAAAACAACTCACATTTTTAAGATCTTATATACCAACAAAGGAAAGAAATTTCAATATAAAAAAAGAAGAAACATAAATACAACTCCATTAAACACAGCATTCTTTATGTCCACATTATGGAAAGAGATAAGAATTATTATTGTGAGAAATGACTGGGAACACAATCCCATATTACTGCTATTCATACTAACAGGCTTATAAAAATATTCTAACCCTTAATCAGAGGCAGAAATTTTTAAATCAATAACCCCCCCCCCCCTTTTTACAAAACCATAGCATGGTTTTTAGCGCTGGCCACGGCAGCAACAGCTCATAGGAATTCTATAAGCATCAGAGCTGTTACTGCCGCAGCTGGTGCTAAAAACCGCACTATGATTTTGTTAAAGGAGGGGGGTTAAATAGTTTTCTATGTGCACAGGGTCCTAAAATATAGGGCCCAATAATAATAATAAAAAAGCTGAGCTCCTAAATTTATATTCTTAAATTTGTGACCTATTTTCAGTCAAAACTTAGAAGCCTAACCCTAACCCTAACCCTTTTACAAAGCCGCGCTAGCGGTTTTATCGCATGCACCGGATTAGCGCGCATTATAGCGTGCGCTAGCCGGAAATCTACCACCTGCTCAAAAGGAGGCGGTAGCGGCTACCGCGTGCGGCAATTTAGTGCGCGTTAAGGCCCTAGCGCAGCTTTGTAAAAGGAGCCCTAAGTTTTCAGGGGGAAAATTCATTTTAATTTATGAGCTTAAAAGTTATGCTTAGAAATTTAAGCCCACCGTTCATCTGCCTGGATTCAAGAGCCTAAGCTCCTTTTTCCCTACCCTAAAAATGTCCCTGTTGCCACCCAGTTGCTATCCATGTGTTAAAGAGCTTAATGCCCTTTAGCAAAAGGGCTCCTTTGAGAGTTCTACTCATAAATAGGCTGCTATGAATAGGACATACATTTTTATTCAACATTTTAAAGAATGCTTAAATTTAGGAGCAAAAAAGGGGGTGGCAACAGGAATGTATTTATCACAGGGAAAATAAGTTAGGAACTTAGCACTGATTTTTAGCATTAGGGGTCATATTCTATATATGGCAGCCAAAAAAATCAGTACTGACTAGAATGATCCTTAGCGCGGTTCTATAAAAGGTATATGCACTTTACAGAATTGCACTACCCGCCAGTGTGCATCACATCTTTTAAGCTGGAAAACCCAGCCCAAATTCCTTTGCCTAACTTGTGCACACATCGGGTGTATTCTATAACAGTGCACATATCTAGGAACATCCACAACCTACCATCATGTCCTTCCCCTGGCCATGCCTCTTTTTCAGATTTGCGCACCAGAACTGGTGTGCAGCACTTTACAGAATAAGCCTACCAAGGTGTGCACATAACTTTTAATTAGTGCCAATTAGCATCATTTATGAGGTGTTAATTGCCAATTATCATTGCCAATTAATCTTATTAAACAATTAAGTTTAGCTTATTAAAGAAGTTGGGTGCACAAATCGACTGTGTACACCAATTTGTGTGCACAATATAAGGCACCATATACAGAATTTGGGGGTCAGTTCATGAATTAGGCTCATAAATCTAGGTAAATGAAAAGTAGGCCTAAAATTATGAACATGATATTTAAGCTCCTAAATTAAGATGAATTTTCAGCTGAAAAGTTATGCTGCTAACCTCCCTCTCTTTTATTAAGCTGCAGTAGAGGTTTTTACCACGGCCTGGAGTGAAAAATGCTCCAACGCTCATAGAATTCCTTTGAGTGTTGGAGCATTTAGCACTCCGGGCTGTAGTAGAAATCTCTACCAAGGCTTAGTAAAAGGGGGCTGTAAGTTTGGCTGAAAGACAGGGCACAAATTTAGGAGCGCAGTATTTTATGAATATCGGGTATATATATATATATATATATATATGAATATTCTGTATATATGTTTGCTTTGTGAAAATTGTATCAGCGTTTATCTCTTAAATCCAAGAATCAGATGCCCCGCTTATAGTATTGAACAAATAATTTTAAAAAGTATAATAATTCAAAGCAAAAGAAGATTGAGGAATATGACTAAGAGAGAAAGCAATCTAGCCAAGAAACTGGCCAGCGCATATTTTGAAGCTAATACTGCATCTTTCAGAAACAATTTTATTAATGAAAACACAGACTTCATAACCTAAGGGAAGTACTCCTCAGGGTGGAGTGTCTTCGGGATGTGGCATACCTGCAGGACATTGTGCTCCGCTTCCTCCCCTGTTAGAACGTCAACTTTTTTTAGTGTGCAGGTGTGTGTCAGTTTGGAAATGTAAGCAGCTGCCGATTCAACCAAGGTTATATTTTTCATTAGGATTACTTCTGAAAGGCAACAAAAGGTAAAACAATTTATGTATAATCCTCGAGTGCTACAGGAGCATATTACTCTACTGTACATTACGACATTTGATCACATGCTTCATCAAGGGGCCCTTTTAGTAAGCTATGCTAAAGTTTAAAAAAGGTTTGGATAATTTTCTAAAACATAGACCAAAAACTATTATTAAGATGGACTTGGAGAAATCCTCTGCTTATTCCTAGGAGAAGAAATATAACAGCTGTTTTACTCCTTGTGATCTTGCCAGATACATGTGACCTGGGTTGGCCACTATTGGAAACAGGATACTGGGCTTGATGGACCTGTGGTCTGTCCCAGTATGGCAACTCTTATGTTATGTTAGGGGTTAAGGTGCCCAAATAATATAAAAAGTAATCCAACAAAACTGCAGTAAACGTAGAATAACAAAAAAACAAAAAGAAATACTGCAGAAACGATGTACTAGATCAGTGTTCTTCAACCTTTTTACACCTATGGACTGGCGGAAATAAAATAATTATTTTGTGGACCGGCAAACTACTAGGACTGAAATTTAAAAACCCTGTTTCTACCCCACCTCCGCAAGCTCAGTCCCCGCAAACCATCTGATCGCATCCATACAAGCCTCAGTTATGATTTTAT
The DNA here is from genome assembly GCF_902459505.1 of Geotrypetes seraphini. Classification (NCBI taxonomy): domain Eukaryota; kingdom Metazoa; phylum Chordata; class Amphibia; order Gymnophiona; family Dermophiidae; genus Geotrypetes; species Geotrypetes seraphini. The sequence continues at coordinate 69,433,653 of NC_047084.1, read as the reverse complement.
ATTGAATGTATTTTATTAAGGTATAAAAAGAAACAATATTCTCTACAATTATCATTTTATAAATACAAATAATACAGAGCAAGGATCAACAAAACCCCTGTCTCCCCTCCCCTTCACATATATCCCCTCTACTATCAAGAAAACTGAATAAGCCAGATTATTACAGAATGCTACACAGAAATATCATGCTAATAGAATACCACAGTCACACATGACAGGAATAGTGTTAGAGGAGTACAACTAGGGCAAATGTCCCCTGGTCAGAGAGAGCCCTAAGCCATCTGGAAGCTAAAGAATCACTGCCTGGGCTTTCCACTTCCCAGTTATGTCTAACACCAGCTCTATTTCAAATCTGATATATTCTAATCACAAAATAGAAATAAAATTATTTTTTCTACCTTTTGTCGTCTCTGGTTTCTGCTTTCATCTTCTTTTCACTCTCTTCCTTCCAGCGTCTACCCTCTCTGTCTCTTCAGTCCAGCATCTGCCCCTTCCATCCACTTTCTGCCCTCTCCCCCTTCCATATGATATCTGTCTTCTTTCTATGCCCCTCTCCCCTTTCCATCCAGCCTGCACCCCCTCTCTCCTTTTTACATGATTCATTCCAGCTTCACTTCTCTCTTCATTTTTATCTCTCCTATACCAGATCTGGCATCTTTGTCCCTCTCTGCTTATTTCTCTGCTGACCCCTTCCCATCATCAATCTCTACTTTCTCATTCCTGTCTCTCCCCTTCCCCTCCTCTAATCTCCCTGCCAGCTGTTTCCTTCCTTTTTTCCTTCTCCCTTCCCTCCTCCTCCTGTCCAGCAGCATCTCTCCTTCTCCTTCCCTCCAGGTCCAGTAGCAGCTGTCCCTTTTTTCCCCTTGTCCAGCGGCTTCCCAGCCTCCAACAGTGGCTTTCTCCCCTCCCAGCAGCTCTCTGTACTTGTCAACACAGCAATTCACTAAGGCAGCCTTGGGTCCTTTGATGGGTCACGCCGCCTCTGAGGAAAGAGGAAGTTGCATCATCAGAGGCAGCCGTGACTCAGCAAAAGCCCCAAGGCTGCTGAAGTAAATCACTGCGCTGGCAAGTACCGAGATCTGTTGTGAGGGGAGAAAGCCTCTGTTGAAGGCTCCCAATGATCTCGCCGGCCCTGCATGGACCGGCAGGAAATTGTAGCTTGTTGATCTCGCCGGCCCTGTGCGGACCGGCAAGAATTTTCTGCTGACCGGCACCGGTCTACAGACCGGTGGTTGAACAACACTGTACTAGATGACAAGTCTTTTATTTCAAACAATGTGGTACACCTCTGTGATGAAGGAACAGGGACCCGATACGGTCCGTGATTCGACTAACACATCTTCCTCAGGGGTCCAATGAGTTCCTGAGAGGGCAACACAAACAACATACAAATGAACCGGAACTCGCAGTGAAGCGTAGGTGCCTGGATGTGCTGCATATAAACAGGTGGCTGAGGAAGATGTGTTAGTTGAAACATGGACCGTGTCGGGTCCCTATTCCTTCATCACATAGGTGTACCACATTTTTACAACAGTTATTGTTTGAAATAAAACCTTGTCATCTAGTACATCATTTATTTCTGCAGTATTTCCCTTTGGGTTTTTTAGGAGTTACGGTGCACCTACAGTGCATTCTTGCTATTCACGTGTCCAATAGTCACAATTTCGTGTATCTGCGGGTGTGTGAATTGTGACCGCTATTTGCACTGCTGTGTTTTTGTATTCGTGGACCTGTGCATTTAAAAACTGGCCTTCTTTGCTTTCATTTTTGGTTTTGCTTCTGAAAATGGCCACCAAGCGTCCAGGGAGTGAATTGCAAACAACAGCTCCAAAAAGAAAGAAACATGTTAAACTTCTATAAGTAAAACCAGAGGACATAATTTGAGGTTGAGGGGTGGTAGATTCAGGGGTAATGTTAGAAAATTCTACTTTACAGAGAGGGTAGTGGATGCCTGGAATGCGCTCCCGAGAGAGGTGGTGGAGAGTAAAACTGTGACTGAGTTCAAAGAAGCGTGGGATGAACACAGAGGATTTAGAATCAGAAAATAATATTAAATATTGAACTAGGCCAGTACTGGGCAGACTTGCATGGTCTGTGTCTGTATATGGCCGTTTGGTAGAGGATGGGCTGGGGAGGGCTTCAATGGCTGGGAGGGTGTAGATGGGCTAGAGTAAGTTTTAACAGAGATTTCGGCAGTTGGAACCCAAGCACAGTACCGGGTAAAGCTTTGGATTCTTGCCCAGAAATAGCTAAGAAGAAAAAAAATTAAAAAAAAAATTTAAATTGAATCAGGTTAGGCAGACTGGATGGACCATTCGGGTCTTTATCTGCTGTCATCTACTATGTTACTATTTTAGTATTGCAAATAGAAAAATATGTTTACAACATTCTGAATGTTCTATTTGGTTTTTGTCAAGTACTGTCCCATTCAGGAACCTAATCCTGTTTTTGCTATAGGATTCATTATTCACTTTCTGTGGTTTTGAGGAACAACATATATGGCTGGGCTGCAGAAACCCAAGGGTATAGTTTAGGGGATGAAGAACTTTTGTATATAAAAGAATAGAAGGACTTAGGTGTGAAACAATACAAATCACAATTAAAGGACAAGAGAAAAGCAAACTACACCAACCTAATAGGCACTGAAACCCAAGACACCAAAAAACCCTAACCGACACCAAACCCTACCTGACCACTAACAATACTACCCCCCTCCCCTCAGCCACTCTATTAGCAGAACACTTCCAAAATAAAATTACCAATGCAAGAGCTATCCTCAATGACATCTCTACCCATCCTAACGAATTCACAGTTATCCCCATAGATAGAGATTCTACTGCAGCAGATAGAATATGGTCTCAATTCCCCAACATACAATGGCCCGAATTCAACAAATACTACAAAAAATACAGCCATGCATCCTGTGACCTCAACAACTGTCCACCATATCTCCTAAAAACATCCAGTACAAAATTCTGTGCTCTTCTTCTAAACTGGATACAAATCTTGCTAATAAACGGCCACTACCCTACCAACCTCAGCGAAATCATCATTACCCCGATCCTCAAAGACCCCAAAGGACCGATAGACCAAACAGCCAACTACAGACCCATTGCCTCTATTCCACTCTACGTCAAAATAATAGAAGGACTAGTTGCCAAATTCCTCTCCAATTACCTAGAAAACCATAACATACTCCATCCCACACAATCCGGCTTCAGAAACAACTTCAGCACGGAAACACTACTAGGATCTCTCTTGGACACAGCCAGACAACATCTCAGCACAGGAAAAAAATGATGCTCATACAACTAGACCTTACCGCTGCATTCAACTTGGTGGACCACAACATTCTACTACAAATCCTGGATACAATAGGTATCACAGATAAAGTATACACATGGTTTGAAGGATTCCTTAAATCAAGAACCTATAGAGTAAAATCAGACAAACAAAAATCTGAACCTTGGTCAAACCCCTGCGGAGTTCACCAAGGATCCCCTCTATCCCCGACTCTCTTCTATCTCTATACAGCCTCCCTCAGCTCTCACCTGGACAATCAAGGCATAACCTCCTACAGCTATGCCAATGACATTACCATTCTCATACCCTTCGATCAACTTGAACTCTCCATGACGAACACAATATACCAAACACTAAAATCAATAGCAACCTGGATGAAAGATCACAAACTGAAATTGAACCCAGATACAACGAAATTCATCCTCCTAGAAAACAACAAAATACCAACCATAACCAACATTGAAATCAACGCAATCAACTACCCCATACAAACCACCCTAAAACTGCTAGGAATAACTATCGACAGATACTGCACCATGCAACCGCAAATCAATAAAACAATACAAAAGTCATTCTTAGTCATGAGAAACTTAAGACAAGTTCGGAAATTCTTGAAGAAAACTCAATTCCAGCTCATAGTTCAGGCCTACTTGACTACTGTAATATCCTCTACCTCCCATGCCCTACAACCATAACAAACCAACTACAAACTATCCAAAACACAGCACTAAGACTTATCTACTCATTAAAGAAACATGATCAAATTACAGAAGCATATCTCCAATTGCACTGGCTTCCGATCCCAGCAAGAATACAATTTAAATTCTACTGCCTACTATTTAAGACTTTATATGGAGACAGTCCAAACTACCTGAATAACCGCCTCATCTACAACACCGCAACCAGACATAGGAAAACTCACACCCCATTATCATACCCTCCAATTAAGGAGGTCAAACGGAAAAAACTATATGATGGCCTCCTGGCCACTCAAGCAGCCAAACTAGACAACCAAATCACCAATCTACTGACGGCATCCCTCGACTACAAGACTTTTAGAAAAGAAATAAAGACCATACTCTTCAAGAAAACTCTGAAAAAAGAAATAATACCGCAAGTCTCAAACTCCACCTCTCACTAAAACCAACTACCCCAAACAAATAACCTTACTCATTTCTCACTCTTTTTGAAAATGACCAATTTTTTTTTTTTTTGTAAGTTCTTGTTGTAATACATCTTGGATAATTCTTTTGTAATCCACCTTGAACTGTAAGGTAATGGCGGAATAGAAATCCCCTAATGTAATGTAATGTAATGTAATATTTACCAGATCTGGGTGTCATTGTAGACAATATGATGAAACCTTTCATCCAATGTGTGGTGGCAGCCAAAAAAGCAAACAAGATGCTAGGAAGTATTAAAAAAAGGAATGGTAAACAAGACTAAGAATGTTATAATTCCTCTGTATCGCTCCATGGTGCGACCTCACCTTGAGTATTCTGGTCGCCTTATCTGAAGAAACATTTAGCGGAACTAGAAAAGGTTCACAGAAGAGCGACCAAGATGATAAAGGGGATGGAACTCCTCTCATATGAGGAAAGTCTAAAAAGGTTAGGGCTCTTCAGCTTGGAAAAGAGATGGCTGAATGGAGATATGATTGAAGTCTACAAAATCCCGAGTGCTGTAGAACAGGTATAAATGGATTGATTTTTACTCCATCAAAAATTACAAAGACTAGGGGACACTCAATGAAATTACAGGGAAACACTTTTAAAACCAATAAGAGGAAATATTTTTTCACTCAGAGAATAGTTAAGCTCTGGAACACGCTGCCAGAGGTTGTGGTAAGAGTGGTTAATGTAGCTGGTTTTAAGAAAGGTTTGGACAATTTCCTGGAAGAAAAAAGTCCATGGCTTCAGCAGAGGAAGATCTTGATTGATGAACTTTCTGCACTTCTTCGAGGGAGTAAACAGATGGATAGACAAGGGTGACTTGGTCAACTCTGTATATCTGGATTTTCAGAAGGCTTTTGACAAGGTTCCGCATGAACGACTACTTTGAAAAACTGCGAGCCATGGAATTGAGGGTGAAATATTCAAGTGGATTAAAAATTGGCTGGCGAATAGGAAAAAGAGAGTGGGAGTAAATGGACAATACTAGGACTGGAAAAGTGTCACCAGTGGAATGCCGCAGGTTCGGTGCTTGGACCCGTGCTCTTCAACATATTTATAAATGATCTGGAAATTGGTACAACGAGTGAGATGATTAAATTTGCAGACGATACAAAGTTATTCACAGTAGTGAAGATGCAGGAGGATTGCGAACATCTGCAACGTGACATAAACACGCTTGAGAGATGGCTGCGACATGGTAGATGAGGTTCAACGTGGTTAAGTGTAAGGTGATACATGTCGGTAACAAAACTCTTATACACGAATGCAGGATGTCCGAGGCAGTACTTGAAGAGGCCCCCAAGGAAAGAGACTTGGGAGTACTGGTCGACAAGTCGATGAAGCCATCCGCACAATGTGCGGCGGTGGCAAAAAGAGCGAACAGAATGCTGGGAATGATTAAGAAGGGGATCACGAACCAATTGGGGAAGGTTGTCATGCCGCTGTACCCAGGCATGGTGTGCCCTCATCTGGAGTACTGCGTCCAGCACTGGTCGTCATACATGAAGAAGGACATGGTACTACTAGAAAGGGTCCAGAGAAGAGCGGCTGGAGGAGTTGCCATACAGTGAGAGATTAGAGAAACTGGGCCTCTTCTCCCTTGAAAAGCAGAGACTGAGAGGGAACATGATAGAAACATTCAAGATACTGAAGGGAATAGACTTGGTATATAAAGACAGGTTGTTCACCCTCTCCAAGGTAGGGAGAACGAGAGGGCACTCTCTAAAGTTAAAAGGGGATAGATTCCGTACGAACGTAAAGAAGTTCTTCTTCACCCAGAGAGTGGTGGAAAACTGGAACGCTGTTCTGGAGGCTGTTATGGGGAAAACACCTTCCAATGATTTAAGACAAAGTTGGATGGGTTCCTGTTGAACTGGAACATATGCAGGTAGGCTGGTCTCAGGGCACTGGTCTTTGACCTAGGGGTCACTGCGGGAGCGGACTGCTGGGCATGATAGACCACTGGTCTGACCCAGCAGTGGCAAATTCTTATGTTCTTATGTTCATAGTCTGTTACTGAGACGAACTTAGGGGAAGCCACTATTTGCCCTAAATAGGTAGTATGGAATGTTACTATTATTTGAGATTTTGCCAGGTACTAGCGACCTGGACTGAACATTGTGAGGAAGGGCTACTGGGGTTGGTAGCGTGGAATGTTGCTACTTTTTGAGACTTTTGCAAGGTGCTAGTGACCTGGATTGGCCACCGTGAGGATGGGCTACTAGGTTAGATGAACCATTGGTCTGACCCAGTAAGGCTTTTCCTATGTTCAATGAAGTAGGAAGAGGCAATATGTTTCTAATTTCTATATCCAAAATTCCAGGGGGATTCTCAGTAGGAAAGACTTCCTCTATCTGAGGAACAGCTTTACTGCCCATCTGGCTCAGATGCAACCCCTGATTACTACCATATTGAGGAGATGGAGTTCTACCACTCAGCGATAAAGAAATAGAGAAGGAAGAAGATGTACTCACTGTTCCTGTAATAACACCTCCCCACAGTACTTGCACATGTTGATCCATGGAGCTTTTCCCCTTCAACAAATTTTGAGTCACTATCTTACTAGTTTTAATTTCCCCATCCATGCAGGGTTGCTGGGGGAAAAATAGGATCAGGGTTCAATGCTCCTTGCTCCTCAGGTGACACCGAAGGGAATACAAAGGAGTGGGCCCTGTCCCTTTGGTCACGCCCCCGTAGCCACATTCTTAGAGAGAAATGGGTCTTGTAGCGCTCAAGAAAGGCCCTCTTCCAAAGAAGCTGCCATGCAGCTGTCTGTCCATGCAGGAAGTGCTTCTGTCTATGAAGGTGACTATTTCCTATCAGGATTCACTGGTAAGCTTTCTGATGTTCCACTTCACTGCAGTAGGAATGCAGTCTTATAGTGCTCGAGAAAGGCCCCCTTCCACAGCACTGGGAGCTGCCTCTGTCCATGCAGGTGCCTGTTTCCCCTCAGGATTCACTGATAGGCATCTGATGTTCCACTTCACTGCAGAAGAAACATGCTCTTCTAGCACTCAAGAAAGGCCCCCTTTAGCACCGGGAGCTGCCTCTGTCCACGCAGGTGCCTGTTTCCTCATAGGATTTACTAGTAGACTTTATGATGTTCCACTTCACTGCAGGAGGAGCATGGTCTTGTAGCACTCGAGAAAGGCCCCCCTTTCACAGCACTGGGAGCTGAATCTGTCCATGCAGGCTTTCAGATGTTCCCAGATGCCTACTTTTCTTTACAGAAATTAACTGGCTGAAAACACACCTTCATGCCAGACGCTAAGTCAGGTTATTTTACCATTAACTTATGCTATTTTACCAGAGATCCTATTTTATGTAAGACACCTGGTTCCTAATAATCCAGGTTAACAATAAAATAACTCGGTTTAACAGTAGCCCACATTGAATAAGTACCACCAAATTATCTATCCCCACAGAAATCACCACAGCAGTAGCATAGCCACTGGGAGAGGGGAGAACAGGGGACCTCCACCTCCCCCTTTCAGCTCAGGCCTCCTTTAAAACTTTTCAGTGACTGGTGAGGATGCTTATTGCCTAACTCCCACTAGCTGAAGAGATCCTCTACCTAATGTTGCCTCAGCAATGAGGAAATCTGTTGCATGCTTTCCAGCCATTGACATTTCTCGTCTTTGCTCATGGGTGAGAAGTGCTGGCAGCAGTGGCTAGAAAGCATAACACTGACTTCCTCACTGCTAAGGCAATACCAAATGGGGGTTCAGGCAGCAGATCTCTTTGGCTGGAAGAGCTTGGGCATCCCATACAGGGAGGGGGAGGAACAGACAGCAAATGTGTAGGCCCCCCAGTCTACCTCTTAGCCCCCCAAAATGGACTGCTGGCTACACCCCTGCACTGCAGTACTGAAAATTAAACTAAAATAAAATTAATTACATGTCTGAGAAAACTGAAGCTCTTATGAAGATCATCTAGTAGCATGTTCCAAAGCACTGGGCTAGCTGAGAAAGCTATCTTATGTAAGTGCACTTTTGGCTCTGGATGACCTCTTTCTAAAGTAGATATTTTAAATCACAGGTTTTTAAGTCCCTGTTTTTCAGAGAGCTTCTCCTTATTTGTGCCTCATGGTAAAAGCTTTGAAAGCAGGATCCGTGGTAGCAAAGCACTACATAAATACGACTAATAAGTTGCAGTGATGTAGGAGATACGGGGAGTCATCATGACTGCTTTACTCATCACTGCCTATGTGCTAGAAGAGAGAGAATCCTTTTTTATGCCATGTAGGAATTAAAAATCCATGCAATCTTACTTTGCTGGGTAGATGTCTTCTGATAAGATTCTCTACCCAAAGCTGCTCCTTTCTTGCACTGATACTTATCAAGAGGAAATTCTGAAGATTTTTGAGGACTCTAGAAAAGCATGAAAAAGTCGAGGTTCAAAGACTTATATTTAAACAATTCTGTTAATTTAGGAGATAATATTCGGTACATGGTGGTAAGAGGTCGGTAAATCACTAATCCCAGACATTCAATGCCAGGATGTGTGCAGCTCCCAGCACTGAATATTTAAGTATATGTCCTGACTCAGAAGATAACCAGGCAGACTGAAGCTTGATTAACTCGGCACATAAAGTTAGAACAGCATTTTTTCTCTCCTAACTCTATGCACTCACTTAACTGGATAGCAAACTGAAATATCACTGCTAACTGGATAAATGCTGGTTCCATCCAAACTCCGCCCCTTGACTGTCCCTAATCTAGCTGGATGGGGGATGGCTAGTTAACAGTGATATTGAGTGACACTACTCATTTACCATATACACTTGACTATAAGTTGAGGGCAGTTTTGAGATAAAAAATGGCCAAAATTGGTGTGACCCCACCACACAGATATAACATGCCCTCTCTGTGCCCCTCAACCATCCCCCCCTCCACCACCACAGACCCAGCTTGTTCTCTCTGCTGCACCTGCCAAGCATGTCTTTTTCCAATGCTCTCCCCTCCTCGCCATGTACCTTCAAATCTCTGCTTCCATTCAGCATCAGCACTGCAGCGGTACAGCTAGGCCTCCTATGATCTGCTTCGGACAGAAGGCCCAGCTGTATCACTGCAATACTGGTGCTGTATGGAAGCAGAAATTTGAAAGTACATGGCAGCGGTGGCAGTGGGAGGGACTGAGATGCTGGGGAGATCTCATGCCACTGACAGGGGTGCAAGCGGGGCATTACCTTTAATTTTTGTAGTGCTATAGGTGTTACCTATAGATAAGTCGATCCCCAGCTTTTTAAAAGCATTTTTCTGCCTAAATTTCTCGACTTACAGTCAAGTATATATGATAAGTACTGCTGAATATTAGAGGATGACCAGCTCAGCAGGGTTTAACAGGGCAGGAGCCTCTCCTGCCCAGTTAAACCCTTTTGATTATTGAACCCTTATTTGACAGACAGTAACATGCAGTCCAAAAGTTCAGAAAGAAATAACTGGATTGGTATGGATTAAAAACAGCCACTTTGGCAGTTTTGCATCTTTTGCATTGATCAAGGATGTGCAAACAATTTGAACTCAACCTGGACAAATTATAAGATTGGATCGTCTTCAATCAAATTTCTGCATTTCTCCCAGGGAAGGAGTTAATGGGGTGATGAATATTTGAATTCTTTAACTGAGGTGAGAGTTACGTGCCAAGGGGTTTCAATCCCCAGCCTTGGGGTAGGTGGGAGGGACTTACACACTAAACAGAGACTTTCATCAAGTGCTATCAGTGCTTTAAACTGATGCTATGTTCTAAAAAGCAACCTAAAATAGTAATCTAGACTCTAAGACACTTTTTATATAAAACTTTAACAGGGATTGTTTAAACTGACTTTGCAAAATAAGCAGAGTAATTCATTAAAAAATAATAAAAACAAAAAAGACAATAAAATTACCTACTGAAGCCCAAGTTTATCTTTTCCCAAGTCTGAATGCCAGCAGGTAAGATACTCCAATGATGTTTTCCTCCCCTTAGCAGGTTCTCACTCAGCATCTCTTCAGGACTGTTCCACACAAGCGTCAAACTGAGTGCCCCCGGTATGGGCCCCAAAGTGATGGCCTGGGTCAGGAACTGGTTGAGTGGAAGGTGACAGAGATTAGTGATAAATGGAGATTGCTCTGAGGAAAGGGATGTTACCAGTGGTAAGCCTGTTCTTTTTAACATTTTTATAAGCGATATTGCTGAAGGGATGTAGTAAGATTTGCCTCTTTGCGGGTGATACCAAAATTTGCAATAGAGTAGACACCCCTGATGGTATGGATATCATGAGGAAGGATCTAGAGAAGTTTGAAGAATGATCCAGAATTTGGCAGCTAAAATTGAATGTTAAGAAATGCAAAGTCATGCACTTGGGCTGCAAAAACCCAAGGAAACAGTACAGTTTAAGGGGTGAAAAACTTGTGTGCAAAAGAGGAACAGGAGTTTGGTATGATAGTATGTGATGATCTTAAGGTGGCCAAACAGGTTGAAAAGGTGACGATGAAAGCTAGAAGGATGTTTGGGTGCATAGAGAGAGGAATGGCCAGTAGGAAAAAGGAGGAAATGATGCCCCTGTATTAGTCTCTGGTGAGACCTCATTTAGAATATTGTGTACAATTCTGGAGACTGCACAAAGATATAAATAGGATGGAGTTGGTCCAGAGGACAGCTACTAAAATGGGCAGTGGTCTTCATCATAAAGCATATGGGGACAGATTTAAAGATCTCAATATATAAACTTTGGAGGAAAGGTGGCAGAAGAGAGATATGATAGAGACATTTAAATATCTATGTGGCATAAATTTGCAAAAGGCAAGTCCCTTTCAATTGAAATGAAAATCTTGAATTAGGGGGAATGGGATGAAGGTGAAAGGGAATAGACTCAGAAGTAACCTCAGAAATTACTTTTTCATGGAAAGGGTAGTAAATGCATGGAATAGCCTCCCAGTGGAGTCAAAAAATGTATCTGAATTCAAGAAAGTTTGGGACAAGTACATTGGATTTCTAAGGGAGAGGAAGGGCTAGTAGATGGCATAGTTAGGCAGACTAGATAGGCCATATGGTCTTTATCTGCCTTTAGTTTTATGTTAATCTATGGAAGAGGAGCTCATACCTGGTAGAAAAGATTTCCTATGTGAGCATAACACTTGGTGTTATGTGCTCTTTCTAGGCTTGCAGGCAACGGGGACTTGTAATGAACATTCTTGTGGCTGATCCCCACCACTGACAGGGTTCTAGCACTTATGACTGCAAAATCAGGATTTACTAAGGGCTTAAAGTCCTTTAGTTCATCTTATGTTTGAATGGCATACTAACACCTATTAAAAATGCTCATAGAAGCATATCCTTAATGTAATTTAGGAAACAGATTTCTGAGAGACTTAACTGATTGTCTTTCATAGGACTGAGAGCTTTAGGCAGTGTTTATGGTTACCACTTAATCCATGAAAAAATGCAAGCGATAATGAACTTCTAGAAGCATAGAAACATAAAATGTGGCCTATCTAGTGTTCTCAACTGACTGCCTTTCGCAGTGTCAGAATCCCAGTTGATCTCCATCTTAACTTTCAGATTTTTGCAATTAAGAATCCTTTGGGCTGATCCCAAATTTTCTTGAATTCTGTTATGACTTTTCTTGCTCTAACTCCTCCACTAGGATGCTGTTCCAAGCATCTCCCACTCGTTCTGTAAAGAAATATTTTCTGATGTTACTGCTGAGGTTCATATCTTGACCTCAGATTTTAGAAATTCCTTTCCTCTGAAAAATATACTTTTGGGTTTTTGTTTATATTTTAACCTATCTGTCATATTGCTCAACTCTTTCCTTCATGGTTAAACATATTTGGGAGCTTAATAATGGCATTTAGATGTGCAAATTGCATACACTTGTAAATGATAATTTTGGAAAGTCTCTATTTTCACATGGAGATCATATCTTGCAGAGATTTCAAGACAGCGTGGTGGGGTGGGGTGTGATTTGGACATAAGTGGTGCAGGACAAAAATCTACACATGTATTTCTTATTTTTAGAGGCTGACCAAATTTCGGTTTCGGTGCTCAAACTGGCCCCAAATCCTTTTTCTGCCTGGTTTCACCCAAAAGGCTATAGTCATGGTTTTAGCAGAGGCTGAAAATTTGTGCTTTGTCCTGTTTGTCTCCCTCTCTTCCCATCCTCTCCAAACAGGAGTTCCCTTTTCTCCCTGTCCACTGCAGGTGCTACCCTTGGACCTATCTTACAATACCTGGTGATCTAGGTTGTAGTCAGGGCAGGAATAATCCGCAGTTACTCCTGCCCAAGCTGGTTCTGTTCTCAAAATGGCTGCTATGGCCTCTCGTGCCAATCTTGTGAGACTGCCACAAAAGGCTATGGCAGCCATTTTGAGAACACAGCTGACATGGGCAAGATAAACAGTAAATAATGGATGCATAGTTGTTTATGTGGTAAATACAGTGCTCCATAAAAATGATTGTGATACAAATGTTTAGCAGGAATTTAGATCCATAAATTTGGGATGATAAGTGCCTTAGGAATTAGCCTGCCTGTGGAGATACAATATCAGCTGTCACTCCAAATGTGGTTCAAAGTCAGCTACTGTAAAATAACTACAGCTTTTAGTTTATTTTTATTAGCTGAGGTTGGAGTGTGCAGAGGCAATTTTGCTTGGAGGTAAAATTTAGGGTTCCTTTTACTAAGCTGCGATAGCGGTTTTAGCGTGCGCTGAATTGCCCCACGTGCTAGACGCTAATGCCAGCATTGAGCTGGTGTTAGTTCTAGCTGCGTAGTGCGGATTTAGCCTGCGCTAAAATGCTGCATGCACTAAAAACGCTATCGCAGCTTAGTAAAAGGAGCCCATAGTCTTTTATTATTTAAATTATCATGCATATATTCTGACTTGGATACTATTTGAGTGATTCTAAACAATTTCCAGGTTCTGTTGGGTATGATGAAGATGCAGTATTTTAACCAAACTTGTGACATGCAGAAGCTAGATTCTGTGAGAGAGGAGCCTGCTGTGATTGTTTTCAAGCACAAGTACTGGTCACACTTATAATGCTAGTAGGGAAATATTACAATGAAATTAATTTTATTTATTATAAATAATTTGAGAAATGTATTGCTCTTGATAGTAATTTTTCAGAGCTTATAGTCCTTGCATTCCGTAACTTCAATGTGCTTTTTTATTCCAGATTGTGCATCAAGCTTGTATAAATGGATCAAGCTGGTATAATGGTAGAGTGTCTGGACTCCTTTACTCTATTTTAGTAAAAATCTACATCATGTTTGTCCTTTAATTGAATACAGTACAAAACAGCAAACATCTCAGTGCTACTTTTTCTTGTTATTTGAGCACAGTTTGGGTAAGCATAAAAAGAACATAATAGCCACACTGGGTCAGACCAATGGTCCATCTAGCCTAATATCCTGTTTCCAAAAGTGGCCAATTCAGGTCACAAATACCTGTCAGAAACCCAAATAATACATTCTGTGTTACTGAGCCCAAGCCTTCCCCCAAAGCTGGTAATCATGATTTAAAAAAAAATATGTTCTTACAAAGGTCCCATCTCAGATGATATTTAACTGCATCTGCATTGACTTGAGAGCCTAAATGTGCCAGACTTGTTGAGAAGTATTTTTTAAATGGCTCACCCTGTGCTTACAGTCCCAGAAGGCTGCCGACTGCAAGCTTTGACAATACCCAGTGGGCCTCTGGCTCATATTCAAACAACCAAATTTTACTTTTTGTTTTCGGTTTTGGCCGAAACCAGGCAATAGGTTTTGGTGCAGCTTCGATTTTGGCAAAAAGTGGTTAGGTAGTTTTGGCCGAAACTGGAAAAAAAATTGCTTAGCCTCTACCTATTTTGCAAAGGAATAGAATATGTTTTGGGGAAAAAAATGCCCATTTGATTTTGCTTCACCTCTGAGGCATGCACAGGTTTTTTAAAAAAAGAGCTTTCAGCCAAGGCTCTAATTGGGGATTAAGGGAATAATTGTCCTTAATCCCCTGTTTATATCTATCTATATAATGAAAAACAAATTGTAGCCTACAAGTGGAAGAGACACTCCTTAGAGTACATAAGGAAGTTGTGAACCTGCTCTCCCACACAGAAGCTGCTGAATAGGTACTGCTCATCTACTTCTGCACTGAGATCCAGGAAAAACACATGCAGGAGTGCACATCCATTATACATATTTTATAAATAGTTCTGCATTTGAAAGAGCCTTTTGTAAAATATCTCCAGAATTGACCACGTCCCAACTTGGACTTTTCCATTCCAGACTCAATGTTCTATGTAATCGGGCCTTTAAATCTCATCTCATCGGTTTAATGGATCATATCTACTCTGTCACTGTCATTTCAAGAGTGCAAACTGAACAGCTGGACACAACATTCCAGATGTGGTCTTACCAATGACCTGTGCATTTGACACTACAGTATCTCTGGGAAAAGGTGACTAAAGATACCAGTTTTAATTAATTTTGTTAGCGCAAATAATTTGTAACACAATAGTCCAAACCCCAACCTTTTATGTGAAAAAAAATTTTAAGTTATCGACGTTGAAACGTCCAGTTTTTAAGTTTTTAAGTTTTAAGTTTTATTAGGATTTTATATACCGCCTATCAAGGTTATCTAAGCGGTTCTACAATCAGGTACTCAAGCATTTTCCAGGCTGCTTATGGACCACTGACGTGAAAAATCGACCATTCTAAACAATTTGGATCCACTACTTTAGTCACCTTTTCCCAGAGACTGTCACATTTATTCTACTTTTTAAAACTCATGGTTATACCTCTCCCTATGCACCTTCAGTGTTTGGCTATTCTGTTACATTTAAACCTGATTTTGCATATGGCATCTATGGTAGGTAGGAAGTGGGGTAGGTTGGGACATTCACAATTCCCCAAGTATTTTACAAAAGGCTCTGCTGAACAATGCAGGTGTGTTTGCAGGCACATCCAGTGAGAACAGTCACTTCAGAAAGTAACACATTGAAAAAACAAACACCATGTAGTGTAAATGCTGGCAAATACCAGTCTTGCACGATACATGTATTTTTGCCAGCACTTCCATATTATACAACCAATTATTTCTTTCCTTTCAACAAAAAGGAGCTATAGTAAAGAAATGCTGTCTGAAGCATTGGGGAAGATTTCAGAATTATTTTCTGATTAAGAGAACTTCTTTCAAGATGCACCAGTGAAATTAAACAAAATAATAAGTCTTACCAAAACTCTCTCCAACATATTTTCTCCAAACACAAAGTCTGAGGTGCTGTTTTCTTCAGGGGCTGTACACTCTGCTTGCTGACTCCTAGGACACAGGGAGAGAGGCAGTGAATTTAAAGAGGAAAACACTTTCACATCCTTTCTAAAAACTTTACACTCATATTAAGCAATAATGTAAGAGAGTTTTTTGTTCTTTGTTGATTTTATTGGTTTAAAATTTTGGTTTTTATGTACTGTGTTTTCAACATTTTGAATGCATTTTATTCCACAGTAGAATCCTAATTATCTGACATAAATGGGACAGACAGGTAGCTAGATAACTAGAAATTTTAGATAATCCAGACATTTTGGGGGCACCACTGCAACACTCCCCGCATCCCTCCCTCCCCCTCAACAGTGGTAACCATGCCTCCCAGAATCTACCCCAAAGTGCTTTCTCCCCAACCCAAACATTAGCAGTTGAATGTTCTGGCCCCCTGCAAAAGTTTCTCTTCTCCTATCCACCTGCAGACCTTCCCGGGCCTACCTTACAGTCCCTGGAGATCTAATGATGAGGTTGGAGCATGAGCAATCCCCAGTCACTCCTGGCCATGTCGGCTCTGCTTTCAAAATGGCTGCTGTGACCTCTGGCATCAGTCTCGCACGACTATCACTAGAGGTTGCAACAGCCATTTTGAAAGCAGAATTGGTATGACCATAGGTTGACAGTAAAAAAAAAAAAAAAAAAAAATAGCGGCAAAACCAACTTCAAAAACAGCATAGAAAAAACAAAAAATAAAAAGGCTCAAATCAGTCTTTTATTAGACTATCAAGTGGTCTCAGGTAGGTATATAAAGACTTCAAGAAAAGATCTTTAAAATGCCCAACATGTTTCGGCCTTAGCGCCTGCATCAGGGGCATCAATCACAAGTTATAACTTGCCTGATAAAATATAGATAATAACATATATACCTCTCAAATTGCACCATTTTAAATAATGGCAGAGTCTTTCAAAGTGCTGCAAACTAGCATTTTTAGTTTAAAACAGGGTCCCACAGTATAATCTTCTAATAAAAGACTGGTTTGAGCTTTTTATCTTCTGATTTTTTGTTTTTTCTATGATCATAGGTTGGATATGTAGACTATTACATAAAGTATTTTGAATGTAATGATTCCACTTTTACTGGTAATAAGGTTGTTTTTGATTAATTAAGGAACTTTATAAACAACTACTGGCTCATTTGGCTCAATGACATTTGGAATGAACAGTTATTCAATATATACTATTCTGTGTTTTTGGTGTAGCTATGGATATGCAACAGCAGTGATCTCCAACCTTTTTCATGTAAAGGCCTGCGGTGTGAATACAAGAAAGCTCTGAGGACCACCAAAAGATTTCAAATCCATGCATTCTACTAATTTTGTAAACCATCTTGATCTGCTTGTTCAGTCTTGGTATTAAACATTAAAAATTAATACTAATATTGATTCTACAACACTTCAAGGATATATTTTAAACTCAGTTTGAATTGTCAACACAAATTCCATAAATGGGACACTTGAGAAATGCACTTAAGAGATTGTTTGCAGTAAACTAAGTAGGCAATATTGAAATTACCATGTTTTCACGCATATAACGCACGCGTTATACACAATTTTACAAACTGAGCATAACCATGCGCGTTATATGCGTGAGTGCGTTTTACAATATTTTTTTTACATTGCTGGTTCCCCCCCTCCCCCCCGACGTCCGATTCATCCCCCAGCACTGAAAGCCTGATGCCCCACCCCGAAGGACCGCTGGCCCCCCACCCTGAAGGACCGCTCGCACCCCCCCCGACGTCCGATTCAACCCCAGCCCCCCCCCGCACCGTTTGCGGTGGAGAAGTGGCAGAGGAAGCAGCGCAGGGCTCAGAGAAGGGGCGGGACCGCCGGCAGAGGAAGCAGCAGGGCTTACTGGCGTCGCGAACCCACGGTAGGCTGCTTCTCCATCGCAAACGGTGCGGGGGGGCTGGGGGATGAATTAGACATCGGGGGGGTTGCGAGTGGTCCTTTGGGGTGGGGCATCAGGCTTTCAGGGTGGGGCGGGCCTTCAAGGGGGGGGGACAGGACTTCAAGGGCAGGGCGGCGAGAAGAGAGTCGGGGCGGCAAGCAGCATGCACGGTATACGCATGGGCGCTATACCAAAATTTTCTTACATAAATTCCTTCTTCCTGTGTGCTATACCCGTGTGCGTGTTGTACACGTGTGCGCGTTATATGCATTTACAGGATTTGAAGAGCATTTCAGTCAACTGTCTGAGGACTGCAATAGAGGACTTTGGGAGCTACGCAATGGAGACCACTGTGCTGCAGCTATCGATTTCCAAAACAAATATCAAAATCTCAGATGACATTTGGATGAACAGTTATTCAAGCCTAAAATTCTGCCTGACTGCAGAGCACTATAATGGGCCAGATGTACTTAAGGGTTTCCCCATTTTGAGAACAATTTTCAGCAAGTCACATAGCAACAAGTAGAAAAAACTTTTGTACTTGTGAAGCTGCCTGGGTAAGTTCTCTAAAACTTAGCAGGGGCTCTAGGGAAGAATGTTCACATGCATAATCCTATCTACATTTTCAAAATTTTCACCAATCTAACCCCCGCTTTTATGAAGCCGCATTAGGCCTTTTTAATCGCCGGCTGTGGTTGGTATTAGCTCCGACACTCAAAGAATTCCTATGAGCATTGGTGCTAATGCTGTCACGGCCAGCGATAAAAAAAAAACCTATCGCAGCTTCATAAAAGGACGCGGGGGGGTGGGGGTAAATTTTTCTTTGAGAATGCCAACTTAAAAAGTAACTAACTATAGTTGCCTATACTATTTGGCTATGTTTAGCTGCTCTGTCTGGGGCAATTTTCAAACCCAAGGATCTAGGTGCTCAATTTCAGAGCCCATTTTCTTATGAACTCCCCCCCACCCACCTATGTCTTCGTATCTGCTCCTCGTTATCTCAAATTTAAAATGAACATAAGAGAAATTTTCAAGACTTATGAAAGGCATTTCTTTGAAAGTTTTACTTTGCACCCTACCTTAAAGCTTTGCTTTGGATGTATGTGACCTCCATACACAAACAAATAAATTGTAAAGGGAATCCTGCTAATGCTGGATATTACTGGGTACCATACTGTACCTTAGTGTTTTAAAGCTTGAAACATCCAAGCACTTATGAAGCCCCCTTGCCTTTTCTGTTTTAGTTGAGGTCAGTGAAGAAACCTGAAAACAAAAATGCAGCAAATCCATTAGATTCTTTGAAAAACCAATAAAAGATGGTTCAGCTGTTGTTAGATACATACTGTGACAGGGAAAATCCTGATGCTAGAGAAAACTCTAGTCTGGGCCAGGTTTCACTAGAAACAGTCCCTGCCACCAAGAAAACACTCGGGTCCAGCAAGTCCCAGAGCTTTCCAGGAAGTGCAGCCAAAATCAGATCAGCCAGGCAGGAACAGGATTTCTACCAGTTGTTCCTATTCATCTTTTAAAAAGGAGGCTGCAGGCTTACAGCAAAAGCCCCAAAAGCCTTACATCCCACAGAGGGTTAAGAAGGGGGATGGGGCAGAGAGAAGGGTTCAGCCCAGAGTGCAGCAGGCTGCTTCTCAGAGCGTGCAGCCCTTGGGAGTCCCAACCTAGGGCTAAATGCAGTGGTGTAGTAAGGGGGGGGGGGCTGGGAGGAGGGCGGTCCTCCCCAGGTACCATCTTGCTAGGGGTGCTGGCACCCCTCCTCTATACCCCCCTCGGTCCTCCCCCTGCCGCCCCTTGTCTTCTCCTGTACCTTTTTTTACTTCTCTGGTGCGAGCAACATTCCTGCTCACGTGGGCATCGGCGCTCTCTTTGATGTCACTTCTGGGTCCCGCGCCTAGGAAGTGACGTCAAAGGGCGAGCCGACACCGACGTGCACCTGTTGCTCGCATCAGAGAAGTTAAAAAGGTACGGGGAAGAGGGCGGGGCAGGGGCACCAACGCCCGGGGCGCCTCTCACCCTCACTACGCCACTGGCTAGATGCCCTAAAAATTGTCACTCTAGCCAAGTGGGTCACTGTTGGCCGATTCATTGAGTGATTTTAAAATTGCAACTGATGTACGATGGGACTTTCCATGCAAATTAGTTTTGCAGAGGTCGGCCGTAATCCCACCCCACAAGTCACTGAAAAAGTGACTTTCACACATGTGCAGAGATGGCAGGGGAAGCCCGAACAGCTGAGAGGCATGGGAAGCCCTAAAGCACCCTCCTGCCTCAGCTGTTCAGGGCAGGAAATATTTTTTTTAATTTTTTAAATGGGCACATAGTGTTAACTGCACACAATATCTGTTCCCAAATAAAAAAAAAAAAAACATTCACAATGCTGGCATCCCCCTTTCCAACCACAGCCGCTGCACCCCCTCTCCCCCGACAACAACCATGGGTCCACGATACCATCCGCGCACCCCCGTAGGTGCCGGTGGCCCCTGTGACAGCAACACACCCAGAGAGTCAGGAGGGATTCCAACGCCCTCCTGCCTCAGCAACTGGGTTGTGCATTCGGGCCGTCTGAACCCCCACCCCCTCAACCCCGGCACTCCCTCACATTCCTCCTGACACCCCACCCTACACCCTGCTGCCATCTTGTACACTGAAGATCTGCGGGTCTCATCGGTACGAAAAGCAAAGGTTTGCAAATTCGGACGCAGTTTCCTGCCCGCCATGAAGCAGGCATAGACAACATGCAAAGCTATCAACTATATTTAGGCAAATGCTGATGGTAAAGGTTTGCTAATTTCGCCAAATTAACTCGGGCCGAACCGAAGATCGAGTCTTACCCAAGCATGCCACTCGGTGATGTCACCGGAAGACAGCCCTACTTTTTAATGCAGGAAGGTCCAGGTGCTCTACTGATGACCTAAAAAGGTCTGCAGAATGCTCTTATAGGATCTCCTTAATCTAGTTAATCCTGTGTACAATAATGACCAGCTAAATAGCTGAAAACTGGGCTGGACACATTTTTACATTACAAAAGCAGTTCAGCTAAATTGTAGAGAAATGTGCCCATTCCATGATTCAAAGGCCTTCTGATTCTGAGACAATCAAATGTAATTTCAGCTACATAATGCTTTTTTTTTTTTTATTTCAACTAAGTATTACATTACAGGCATTTTGGTTCTTCAAAATATAGCATTAAATGCTGCAGTTGATGCTGCCTGGGTAGTTTATTCTTTGAAAATTATCTGGGGCTCTAGAGAAGTAAGTTCATATGCATAATTTTATGTATATTTTCTAAAGGTTGCACTGACCTAAATTTGACCCTGGGAATGCCTACTTAAAAAGCAGCTAACTAGCCGCCTAAACTATTTGGCTACATTTGGATGCTCTGTCTGGGCAATTTTCAAACTCAAGCAATGCAACTATTTTTGCAGATGAATGTTCAGGCCTACAACTGGTTGACATCATGCCTGCAAGGAGCTAAGAAATGTGTAAAATGTCTTTCAACAATTTCCAGTTAAAATAATGCAACACCTGCAGTTATTAGGTCTTTCTTGTTTTTTTTGGTTTGTTTTTTTTTACCTCGTTATTTGACTTGTCTTTGATTTGGCAAGTTGTAAACATGTTCTTTGAATCTTCATTCTTTTCTTCCCCACACAGCTGAATTTGTGACGGTGGCTGCAAGATGGCAGGCCTAAGGAATCTCCAAGGTTCCATTTGTGATGAAGATTCTTAAAAACATGGCAGAAGACCAGCGTTAGTAACCCGAGGGGTGGGGTGGGGTGGGGTATTTTTAAAAAGCATTCTTACAAGTAAAATAGTGTTTTATATGCAGAAAGAGCCTTTTATAAAGTAAGGATACAGGTGTTTTCCGAGAACAGCAGCTATATATTTTCACATCTGGGTTATGCCATCCATGGAGCCTGATATGGACACTCCCAATTGTACTTTCACGTTAAATCTTTAGGCAGTGCCTATACTGTGCGTGCACCGGTGTTTTCTCGGCAGGAGTCAGTTCACAGGATCATCAGTTCAGTAACAAAGCTAAGAAGCCAAATAGGTGAGATGAGCAGGTTGTGAAAATATATGCCTGTTGATCCTTGGAGAATACCTTCTACAGATAAGTATCTTTGCTTTCTCTGAAGACTAGCAGGCATAGTATTCTCACATGTGGGACTTCCAAGCTTCCAGGATTATGGCTCTGGAACAAGTTTAACATTGAATATACAGAAACCTCGTAAAAACCTACAGTGTTGGAAGGAAAGTTGGCTTTAAAGTAGAGAATAGATTCTGCTGAACTGCTTGCCCAAACTGACTGTCTCTTCTGGAGTTTTGTTCCAAATAGTAGTGAGAAGTAAATGTATGGATTGAAATATGGTATGGTGCTTTAATATGTAAGACCAAGTAGTTATTTTGCAGTTTTCTTCAATAGAGACAGAACAAAAATGACCTACCAAAGCAGCCATGGCCCGTATTAAACAGCCTTTCAACGTCAGCCCAGCTTGAGTATATGAGATGGAGATATAGTCCGCTAGACAAGTGTAGATGATGCAACTCCTAGCCAATTAGAATCACAGGTAACAAAAAACTGGGAGGAATTTTGGATGTGTTTGAAGGACTACTCTGAAAGAACATTGTATAAGGAAGATCTTATACAAGGGCTTGAGGTTTACTCACATGGTGTGCAGACATGAGGGCTGTTAGGAAAAATGACTTTCCAAATGATTAGTTTGAGAAAGCAAGATTAAAGTGGCTCAAAAGGAGATTTCATAAGAGCAGAGAGAACCATGTTAATATGCCAAACCACAGAAGAAGGTTGTCATGGATGGATGGATGTGGACATGAGATGGGTTCAGAGAATGGTGTCCACATGAAGCAATAACAGCACTGAGTAGAAGGTTTCCTAGATGTTTTAATGACAATGGATACTGCAGCCGAAAGGCAGAAAGCATTTACCTGTTTGGTGAAAGAAACCATGCTATTAGTGCTAACAAGCAGGGGTTGGGATGAAGTAGGGACCCTTTATTATGAGTTAGCAGTATTGGAAACTGTTGCAGTTTCCACAGTTTCCTAATGGAGAGCTCTAGAAGGAGTAGAAACCAAACCTGGTGTGGCCAAAAGAGTGCTATAAGGATCATGGTGCTCCAATCTTGGCGAAGTTTGAGTAGAGTTTTCCCTGTAAGAGGGATTGGAGTAAATGCATACAGGAACTTGTTCCCCTGGTGAAGTAGAAAGGTGTCCAATGCAATGCGACTGGGGGCAAAGAATCTAGAACAGAATTGTAGAGGTTTGCTGTTCTGAGGGGAAGCAAAGAGATCTACGTCTGGTGTCCCCCATCGAGAGAAAATCAGATGCAAAACAAAAAACAGAATAATAAACCAAAATAAAGGCTTTATCAACATTAATATGTTTTGGGTTGTAGTTCCCAGCCTAAGATAGTTGCTGAGCTGGTTTACACAAAACATGATTCAGGAAGACTCTGCCAGCGCTTCTCATTAGCACCTCCCCCACACTCAGCACAGAGAAAAAGGAAGGTTTAAGGCTTTAGTCACAGTTCTTATTTTCAGTAACATGCAAACAGTATGTTTCTCAGTAGTGCTATAATATTCATAAGGTTCTTAAGCGGTCCTGAACACCACATAGAACTTTTCATACAGAGAATGGCAGAGAAACATTAGTAGTTTGCAGGAAAGGGTACAGCTCACAGCTTGCAGACCTCAATCTGCTCCTGGTCTCCATGGCAACCTCAATGAGCAACCACAACTGAACGGAGCACATTAATCAGCTCAGACGGGCAAAGGCAAACTGTTTCAAACATGAGCCAAATTCAAAAGTCTTTCCCTTTTGTTAGTAGCTTTACAAAAACCACTGTGCTTTCCTAGATCACAGAACAAAATCACTTCTCAGTAGGTAGGTAGAGTAAGCAGGTACGTAGAGAGAGAGGTAAGCAGGTAAGTAGAGGGAGAGAAAACTCACACATTCAATTCACTTGCATAGCTTCAACAATTTCAGGGATTAAAGGCATGGCTTCCTCAACTTCCATGGCTTATGGCAATGAGGTAATCTCAGTAACTGAGCTAAGAGGAATTTCACCCACCTCCTGCATATCCCAGTCTAAAGGTTCAGCACTGGTAGACTCGTCCAGCTGGCTCCTAGCTGGGCACTTGGTCTGTCTACTCTCAGATCCACTCTCTCTGAAGCTCTCCTTCCCTCTGTGGCTTCCGTCCTTGCTCTGTAACCTGATCCTGTCTTTAAGGAGCTCTAAGTCATGCCCCCTAAGCCAGGGTGGGGAAAACAGAGTCAGGTACTTCATACTGTGAAGCAGGCAACACATCCCTGCCTCAAGAATCTGTCTCCCTTAAAAGGACAGGACTTCAAACATATCATAGTGCAAATCCTGGCTATTCAAGGGAGAGAACCCGGAACTAGCCCTGGATTTGTCACAATATACAGACAGAGGTCACAGTGAATGTCCCGATGGTCTGGACCTAGATACTGAACACACCAGTTATGGGGGGTCAGAGTCTGAAATGGTTTGTTTATACTGAGTACATTTCTTGAAGCCACTTGGCACCCTCTTTGACATGGAGGGAAAAATGGCTGATGCAAAGTCAGCTCGATACCAAAAACTGTTGATGCTCCCTGGGTCAAAAAAGATCTTGAAATGACCATAGGCCAAAAAATAAAAAATGAAGAAAATGTAACCATCTTCAAACAACTGACTAAAAAAACAAGAAAAATGAAGAATTATGAAGAAAACTAAGAACTATTGATCCTGCGAGTCAGTGCTGGATGGGAAGGCACTGGAATGGGTGGGGTATAGGCACTGCCTAAATATTTAAAGTGAGAGTGCACTTGGCAGTGTCCGTACTCCATACTGGGTTCTGCGGATGACATCACCCACATGAGTATATTATTTACTTATTTATTTATAAACATTTATAGACCGCTTAACATCTAAGCGGTTTCTAGCAACAAGCATACATAAAATTTATAATAAAACATATTAACATAAAAAAATAACTAACTGGACTATAGGAGTTTGTCCGACCTGTGTGGAGGCACTTCCATGGGCAGGGTTAGTGTTTGCACACATGCTTTATCAAACATGCATATGTGTTTATAAAAAACTTGGAATTTTGTGCATACTAAATAGCAGGTGTAAATATATGCAGGTACATTCTGTGTAGTAATATTCAGAGAAAATTAGGTATATACTTTCCATTTGAAAATTGATATACTCTTCAGGCATATCTGTCACACAAGTTAGCAGCCTGTTATAAAATTATCCCATAAAAGTGTGAGGAGTTCATCAGAGTGTCCTTACTGAAGAAAGAAGATATTGTTATATCTTTGCCATCTTCTCATTCTGTAATTCCCTCAATCTTATTTTGATTCACGTTAAACCTCTTAGTGGAATAATGCAGAATACAAGCAACAATATGGTATGGTGCTTTAATATGCAGCAAACGTCTCAGTTCTCATCACTCACCTTTTTCAGTACTTGTGCTACCGACACTGAGTTGACCCAGAGTTGAGGGCATGAATACGTTATTTTTCTTCCCTGGAATACATAAAAGATTCCACCCATGCTTAATCTATCTTTAGAAGGCACAATGGGTACTCACTGCTTACATATGTTCAGTGCAACTATCTTAAAATACCTTCATGCTTTTGCTTATGATTTAAGGATTACTAAAGCCATCAAAGTGTTCAGTGGGTAGTGAGGAGGTTAATAGGATTGAAAAGGGACAAAATTATATTGAGTGCACAACATTTGGCCAGGTACTAGTAAGATGAACTATTGGTCTGACCCAGTAAGGCTATTCTTATTTCTTTGATGAGGCAAGGACATGGCAGGATGGAGCCACATGATCTCTGCCAGCCCTCTCTAGAGATATGCAGAGGAGCTAAAGCCTGCTCTGGACCTGTCCCACACTGCATCAAGCTTCAAATAATAGTAGAGGAGCTGAATTGGACAGGTACAGGCAGGGAAATGGGGTGGGCCACTGGAACCATGATCCAACACCATGTCAGCAATTAGAGAGTTTGGGTGAGGGGTCAGAAATTGGTTTGTTCGGTCCCCTCCAATCAAAAAAGTGTTCTGCTACTCCTGCTGACAGGAAAGGGAGTGGCAAGGCTCAGTAAGTCAAGCAATTGCATCATTATCAGGCAGTGCTGAGAGACTTCTGCTCTAAGCTTTCAAATATTGCACTCCAAAAAAAAAAAAAATATATATATATATATATATTACCTAGCTGTAAGGGGGGAAATGTAGGAAGGACAGTGAAGGATGATGATCTCACTCTCTTCTCAGAGCCATTTCCATCTAGAAATACAAGCAAACAATGAAATAAGTGAGAAGTGGCACAAATCATGTCAGTTGAACAATGCTACAGTATATTTTTTATTTGCCATTCAGAATACACTTTTAAAAAGAGGCTAGTGGATCTACATTTTTCTAGGAAGGGTTGTTTCCTTCCTACTATGTTTTTGTACATGATGAAGACAATCATGGCAATTCTACATGTGGGGACCTTCTTTTAGGTGTTCTGATGTCATGCAGTGAGAGTCTATTCTATAACACTATTAGGGTGCCCAGACTCACTTACACTAGCATAACCCAGCATTGGCACACCCTATATTTAACTGCCTGCAGTTACACCAGCCACAGATCAGGCTCAACTGTGGGTGCCTAAATGCAGCAAGAGCATGCACAGCTTACAGTATTCTGTCATTTACATGTGTAATCAGGAGTCCCATCCACATCCTGCCTGTGCTCCGCCCACATATTGTCACAAGTCCAACATTCTCACCAGCCTTGTGCCAGTTAAAACGTGCAAATAATAATAATAATTTATTTATTATATACCACTATACCAGAAGTTCGAAGCAGTTCACAACAGAAATACATACAATCAATATTTGGGGTACAAAATAAAACAGTCAGTCTAAAATGCAATAAAACATTAAAAATACATCTGATTAAAATCTAAAAGTTAAGACAGTTGCATAATTAAGATATAAACAGTTGTTAGAATTCATGATAAGTTAAAACAATAACATGATATAAGAATTAAAACTTATCAAACAGACGTGTCTTCAATGATTTTCTGAAATCAACATAAGAAGTAGCCTCAAGTATAGGTTTTCCAAGCCATGTATTCAGTTTAGCTGCCTGGAATTTTAAAAATTCTATCAAAAAACTTCTTATATTGGCATGATTTCAAAGAAGGATAATTAAATAGATTTATACTACGAGTACTCTTATTGGAACCATTCAAAAAGAACTGAGAGGCAAGGTGATCTGGTAGCATCCCGAAAACTGCTTTGAAACTAATGCAGGCAAACTTGAAGAGAACTCTAGACTCCACAGGCAACCAGTGAAGTTTTTGAAAATAAGGGGTAATGTGTTCCCATTTTTTTAAACCAAAGATGAGACAAACCGCAGTATTCTGGATCAGTCTCAATTTTTTGAGTATTTTTTGTAAGCCCCTAGATATACAATGTTACAGTAATTCAAAATACTCAAGATGGATGTTTGCACCAGTAAACGAAAGGACAATTTGTCAAATAATTTTTTAATGGTGCGAAGCTTCCATAAGACTGATATACATTTCTTAAACAGTAGATCTGTATGCTTTTCCAGGGTTAGATGCTTGTCAAGAGTTACTCTTAGTATTTTTATTGTATGTTCAATTTTGTATTCTCATCCTCTCACATGAATCAAATTTTCTTTTATCTGTTCATTGGGAGTTGGCAAAAAGAATTTAGTTTTCTCTGTATTTAGTTTCAATTTAAAAGCAATCATCCAAAGCTCAATTTGATTTAAGATGTTGGCTAAAAGATTAATAAAGTCAGACGGCAGACAAGTTTAAGGGATCAGAACAGTGATGTTGTCTGCATAAATGTAAAAGTTGAACTTTAGGTTTTGCAGCAGGTTTCCTAATGAAATGAGATAGATATTGGACAGAGTCGGGGATAGAGGGGAACCCTGAGGTACCCCACAAATGTTATTCCAGCTGTAAGAGAGATTGTCGTCC
Organism: Geotrypetes seraphini; assembly: GCF_902459505.1. Lineage (NCBI taxonomy): Eukaryota > Metazoa > Chordata > Amphibia > Gymnophiona > Dermophiidae > Geotrypetes > Geotrypetes seraphini. The sequence continues at coordinate 69,405,963 of NC_047084.1, read as the reverse complement.
TTAAATACCTGGTAGGATCATTTACTTAGGAATCCCTGAAACCAATTAAGAACCTTTCCTGTAATACCAATGGATTCCAAACAGTCCAATAGAACAGTATGGTCTACCAAGTCAAAGGCACAACTTAAGTCCAACTGCAAAATCATGGCACTGGTACCTTGACTAAAAAGAGAATAAAGGTGTTTAGTAATGAAGCCATAACAGTTTCAGTACTGAAATCAGATCTAAAACCTGATTGGTTATTATGCAATATATTAAACCTATCTAGGTAGGTAGTTAGTTTAGCATTTACCATCCCCTCCATTAACTTAGCAACAAGCGGAATGCTTGCAATAAGTCTGAAATTTTATATATTATTGGATGATTCTTTGTTCTTTTTAATTGGTATTATTTTAATTTGACCTAGGTCTTCTGGGAACTTTCCTATTGTTAGTTGGAGATTAACCCAGGCTAGTAATTCAGCTCTAAAGTTGATTGGGATCACTTTCATCACATTTGGAGGGCAATTATCCTCCAGTCTACAGTATGATTTGACATACTTGTCGTAAAGCTTATTAATTGTTTTCCAATCTGTCTCCGGAAAGTTGGACCAACTCAAATCTACTTTAGAGGGATCTGGGTCCCGCAAGATGGCATAACCCCAGTGACAATCAGAAGAGCCCATTAAAAAATGCTTCAATTTTTTAACTTTTGAATTAAAAAAGTCAGCCAAATTATCTGCTGTCACAGTGGATTCTTCTACTGAATTTGTATATGACTGAATATGATACAAGTCATTAACTAACTTTAAAAGCCTACTGCTATTTGTGGATACATTATCAATTTTATGGGCATAAAAGTTTTTCTTCTTTTCCTTGGATAAGTTTTTATAGCTTTTCAGTTTTTGGCGCCAGACCTCTCTAAGCTCTGATGATCCTAAATTCAACCATTTCCTTTTTAACTTTCTTAATTCCCTCTTATCTCTAGAAGCTCTAGGTCAAACCAGCCTGTTAAATTTCTAAGTCTCTTCCTTCTTTTTTTCAAAGGTGCCATTTTATTTAGAATATTGGTACTGTTTCTGATCCAAGAACTCATGAATTGCTTATTTTCTTCATCTTGTTTATGAATAATATCATAGTGTGACCAGAATTCTAAAGGGTTGATCTTGCCTCTGCTAATGTGAAATTGTTTAATTCTATTCGTATCTTTCTTAGTAACTAGAGTTGTCTTCCATTGCCAGTCAAGTTCAAAATTACATATTTTATGGTCTGACCATAATGAGTCTGACCAATTTACTTGTTTCCAGCGAATAATGGGATTTGACAAATTTTTTGAGGATAAAGTTACCAGATCTGATTGGTGTCCTTTCTGATGTATTACTACCGGGGATGATTTAGAAAAACCTAAAGGTCCAGAATTCTATAGTCTCTGGTTGGTCCAGTTGTTTTAAATGTAAATTTATATCTCTACTTAAAAGGTTATATGGACAAGTTAGAGAATTAACAGGAATTCATAAAATTCTTCTTTTGCTGAAGTCCATTTTTTAGGGGGAATATAAACTAGAGTAATTGTTAGGAAATCTGCTAATGGTTCAGAGATTAATTTTAGGAATAAAATTTCCAGATTAGAAGAAGATTTAGAACTTAAAATAGTACAATTTAAATTGTCTCTAAAAATTACAGCCAATCCCCCACCCCTTCCTCTTACTATTGCTAGAGATAAGATTCTGAAGCCAGGGAGAAGACATTCTTGGATAATAATATCATCACCTGATAATAACCAGGTCTCAGTCAATAGGACAAAGTCGGGATTATTTTCTCTTAACCAATCGGTTAGGGCTGATCAATGTAACTCTGACTGGCATAATCAAGAATCCAGCAACCATGCTGAGCCATCAAAACTCAATGCACAGAAAACTACCTTCGTTACACACAAAGCCCCTTTAAGTTCCACCATTTTGAGATTGCTGGCTAAACAGGTAGAAAAGCAGTTAGAGCTAAGCAGTGACCATCCCCCGCACAGGGTTGGGCGTGGCTCTGCAGGATTTAGATGGCTGGAAACCTCAGTCAGGCAGCCAGCCAGCCAGCCCAGAGAAGCTCACATTCAGGAGGAGATTGAAATGTAAGTGCCTGAGGAAGGCAATGAGCTTGCAGGAGACAATTTATCAGAGGCCATGGAATTAGGTAATTTACCTGAACAAACAAACACTGTCTGAAGAAATTGAAGTTTGTTGAAACTACTTTGTTGCCTTTGCTAAGGTGTTTTTTTTTAAGCAGGAATTTTGCTGCACAGTCTGCTGGGGGTAAATGTTTGCCTCTGAGGAAGTCTGAGACTGTAAGTTCTGCTGTGGTGGCAGAGAACTTGTTGGGACTTACAAAAGGGGAAAGTTTATGCTTTTGAACTTTCCAGTGAGATTAATCTTTTTTTCTGGATGTGGTTTCCAGCTAAGCAGGCTTAAGAATTGTGTTTGCCTGAAAAGTTTATTTTCTTTATGAGGGATACATAGAGATTGGGGGATGGATTTGCCCAACATCATTGAGGCGGGATTTGAGGGGTCTGCATTTTGTTGCTACAAAGTGCCTATTTTGGCAGATCCACCAATCTCTCTCCTTTTAGCATTGAGAGGTTGGAGAATTCTTAATGCTTGGACTGAATCACCTTGTGGAAAGAGAACTGAAAGATAGTATTTTGCTGTTTCATGTTTTCGCCCCCCCTCCCCCTCCCTTGTTTGGAAATGCTTTGAACTTACCTGGGATATTGATTGAGGACTCTTGAGTTGGGCCAGACCAGACTGGCAGAAGAAACGTTGCTTTTGTTTATTGAACACAAGAATACAGTTTGGTTTGATTCTCAGCCAAGCCCGAATGAGAAATTCTGTTTTGGAAAGCTTACCTGTTTTGCCATTCTGACTATTAAATTTTATGTTAAGCCCAAAAGTGCAGGGTCTTCCTCCCATTTGCTGAAGCATGCCAGGGTCTATATTGTTGCTGTGTGCTGGTCCCTGCTGTAGTCCAAAGGACGGCCACGCTACAATATACACCCCCCTGCAATTATGTACTATAGCACTTACATGAACCCTTATAGCTTAGGGTGCATAGGAGAGCCCTTCTCTCAATGGGCAGTGGTAATGCGGGGATAGAGGGAACGTGCTGCCTCCCATGGGAACAAGCGCTCTGCGCGGGGGGTGGGCAAAGGGAACAGAGGAGGCAGCTTAGCGGTGGGCAGGTTTTCCTGCCGCTGGGCGGCCTCCTGATAGGCAAAGCGCAGGGCAACGGTCGGGCGGAGCTTATAAAGCCAGGACCTCGGAGGACACGGCATCTTCCTGGGTCCTCCGAGGCATCTTTTTTCCGGATGAGCAGCGTCCAAGGGGGCAGCTGGTAGGGCTTAACATGTGGAGATCTTACTCGCCGGAGACTCCCTCAGCAAGGATGAGCAGGTGGTTAGCCAGGCAGAGTGAGGAGATTGGGCGGCCAGCACATTGTTCTAAAATGGCTGCTCTACCGGCCTTAGTGGTGACGGGGGCGGGCCTTGGAGAGGTAGGAGGCAGAGGTCAGGGAGTTAGTGTGGGGCCTGCGGCACTGATTCCGGTGCTGCGGGGCAGGGAAAGATCAGGCATTTGGCATCCACGTGTGCCTGCAGACCGCAGTTCAGGGAGGTCTGCTGGAAGGGCATCAAGTCTGCCTGTATTGGCTGGCAGGCTACATAGGAAGGAGCAGGCTTCAAGGTCTGAGATGGTAACTCATGCTGCTGAGAGGTGGGAGGTTTGTGGTGTTGAGGAAGACAGCAGGGGTGCTACAGGGGACGTTGGAGTGGGGCGATCCATGGGTCCAATGAGTGCTGGCCCCTCCTGGGGCATGAATCCCTGGGAGTCTATGTGGGGGATATCCCCTTGGATGCTTGGTGGCTCATCCTCTGGCCCGTTGCTTCCCTGGGGCTTAGTGCAGGGAGGGAGCTGGCAGCCTGAGCTGGGCCTGGAGATGGATGATGGGGCCAGTGGAGTTTGGGGCTGAGGGGGGAGGGGGAATTTCAGTTGCTGCTCCTTTGTCTGGTTTTTCTCTTCAGGTCCCGGAAGCTGGTGTGGAGGTGGCAGCGCGGAGGCATGATCGGGGACGAGTGACGCAGGGAGGATCTCCTGGAGTGATGGTGATGCTCAGGAGCCTACAGCGTAGTGTGCGGCTGCTGCAGACGGCGCCATGGATCAGCAGGCTGGTGTTCCAGAAGCATCTAAAAGAGTTAATATGGCGCCTGTGGCTGCTGCTGGGGGTAAGAGGGCTAAGTCAAAATGGAAGGGTAAGGGTAGATGCGGGCGCGCTTCATCATCGTCATCTTCTTTGTCTTCATCTACTACTAGTTCTTCTGCTTCTTCACATGTACCCTTGGCAGGGGTGGGGACACGGGGCCGGAGGGGTCTCAGGCGAGAGGTGCTCTGGCACTGGTGGCCTTGATGGAGCTATGGGAGCGGGTCCCCAAGAGGTTGCATCACCAGATTCAGAAACGGGCTTGCATGGATATATTCCGCTTGATGGAAGGCTGGTCGCAGAGGAAGGGTAAAAAGAAGGACCGGAAGGAGGGTGAGGTGTCTAAAGCAGTGCCGGTGTGGCAGAAAGTGGTAAATTGGAGTAGATCCTTTTTGCGTTTGGCTAGCATGTGGGGTTGGGCGCAGCCGCAAGACTACAGTCTCTTACTTTCCTACACCAATTCAGTGCTGGATGCTTACCAACGTTTCGGCGGGTGGTCGTGACTCAACTATGACGAGGCCTTCCGCAACAAAATGGAGAATGGGTTCATGTACTGGGGCACGCAGGATGTCAACATGTGGCTGACCTACATGGCTTATCGGCCTGGCCCCAGTCCTCTGGGTACCGGGCGGCCTCCTGCGGGAGGGAGTAGTGGGCGGTCTTTTCGTACCACAGTCAGGGGTTTTGCCGGTGGGGGGACTGGGGTGTGTTGACGGTTCAACCAGGCGAGCTGTGCCTTCACTGATTGTAGGTTCCAGCATGCCTGTTCCCTCTGTGGACAACCATATTCGGTCCTTAAACACCCAAAGAAGGGGGGATCTCAGCCCGGACCGAGTAAGGCATAGGATGGAGGATCAGCTGCTCACGCCGGTGTGTGTGGCAGCTCTTCACCCATGACTACAGTGCAATGGGTGCCAGGCAGCAGCTGCAATGCTCGAGCGGTAGTTTGGGGAAGGGATTCCTAATCCTTTTCAGGGAGAAGTGCGGGAATGTAGGGTGCAAAATGCGTCATTGGTGCGACACTCGAGGGTGGTCATGCAGGCCAAATTGGAAGGGGAAATCGCATTAGGGCGTATCGCGGAGATATTCCGGGATCACACCTTTGTGACTATGATCATATCGCCCTTGGCAATGATTCCCAAAAATGAGCCAGGGAAGTTTCGGCTGATCCACAACCTGTCTCGACTGGTAGAGGCATCGGTTAACGAAGGCATCCCAGCAGATCTTTGCTCAGTGCGGTACGCCTCATTTGATAGTGCATTGCACCTGGTGTTAAACGCGGGCACGGAGGCGTTGCTGGTGAAGGTCGACTCGAGGCAGCTTTTTGCCTCCTGCCGGTACATCCTGATTTGTACCCTTTGTTGGGCTTCCGCTTTGAGGGGAGTTTCTATTACGATCGGTGTTTGCCTATGGGGTGCTCCATATCGTGCGCCTACTTTGAACTGTTCAGTTCTTTCCTCCATTGGGTTACGGTTTCACGGTCCCACTTGGACTGGTGGTGCACTATTTAGATGATTGCCTTTTCATCAGCACTCCAGGATCTGACGAGTGAGTTTGGCTGAAGAAAGCTATTGAGCACATGGCGTAGGAGTTTGGCGTCCCCCTCGCTGTGGACAAATTGGAGAGGCCGGTGCAGGTACTTCCTTTCCTGGGCATAAAAATAGATACAGTGGAGATGGTTACCCGGCTTCCCGATGGGAAAGTGGGACAGATGTCTGGTTTGATTCAACAAGTTCTCCAGTCGCAGAAGGTGACACTGAAGACCGTTCAGTCTCTTTTGGGGTCGCTGAATTTTGCCTGTTGAGTGCTTCCCATGGATAGAGCGTTTATGCGGCATCTTGCGGGAGCTACTTTGGGCATTCGCAATAAGCCGCATTTTGTCAGACTGCAGGTATGCGTGCAGATCTGGGTATGTGGGAAAGCTTTTTGCGCGGGTTTAATGGCGCACTTTGGATACAGGCCCCCCGAAGTGGCTAACTTCGACTTAGAGTTGTTTTCCGACGCTGCAGGAGAGGATTGGCTTTGGACTTTACTATCAGGGGGAGTGGTGCGTGGCTCGCTGGGTGGAGATCTGGTGTGTACGGGGTATCACCCGTAACATTACGCTCCTGGAATTGTTCCCACTGGTAGTTGCGTGCGAGTTTTGGCCTGCGCAGTTGCGGGATAGGCGGATCATTTTTTGGTGTGACAACCAGGGAGAGGTGGATGTGGTGAACAGGCAGAGCGCGCGCTGTTTAGCGGTCAATGCGCCTCCAACGGGTCCAAAATGCAGCTATCCGCCTCATACACAGCCTCAACTACCATGATCCCATCTCCCCAGCACTCCGCGCTGAACACTGGCTCCCAATTAGCCAACGCTGTGCATTCAAGGCCCTGGCAATAGCACACAAAAGAATTTATGCCACCACCCCCTCCTACATAAAATCCAAGCTACCCATCTACATCCCCAACCGCACCCTCCGCTCAGAAACGGAGATACGCCTATGCATTCCCCCCGGAAGGTCCCTCCTCTCAGAAACCGCCCGCAAACGCTCCTACAGCCACTTCATTCCCCAACTCTGGAACCAACTTCCCCCTCAACTCAGACTACAGAACTCACTAATGACATTCTGGAAAATGGTAAAGACCCTCCTCTTCAACTAAAGGTCACCCTCAGTCTACACCCAGCCCCCTTAAACCCCACCTCTACCCTTCTTTCTCCATTCTAATCTTCTGCCTAAATTTCTGTATAGTCCACTCTCAGCCTATACTCAAATAACTTGTATCTAAACTAAACTACTTATACTTAAACTACTGTTCTTAATTTGCTGTATAGTCCCTATATCTAAACTGCTGCACAGTCTCGTATGTCCAAGTATTTAAATCTACTGTATAATCTTGTATGTCTAATTCACTCCATTGTGAATGTTTACTTGTAAACCGTTCTGAGCTACTGGGAGGATGGGATAAAAATCTAAATAAATAAATGCGTTGATTCTGGAATTGGTGTTGCGTTGCTTGCGGTTGAACCTATATGTTCACGCGCGGCATGTCTCTGGGGCAAAGAACTTAATAGCTGACACTTTGTCTCACTTTCATTTTCTACAGTTTCGGCATCTTGCACCGGGAGCACGACGGGAAGGTTCACCGATGCCTGAATTGTTAAGGGACAGAATCTGGGAGTTTCTCTGCCTGTTGGTAGCTCCATCGACTTGGACACATTACTACGCAGACTTCCGGTTGGTGGCCACCTTTCTGGAGACCAAGGGCTAGGTCCCGGGTTCAGTCCCGGAGACTTGGTGCAGATCATTGATTGAACCATGTCAATGAAAATTATGGAATTTTCAAGTGTGGAACTCTGAGCTATCATGAAATCCCTATTCTTGCACAAGAAAACTCCAAAGGAAAATGATGAATGTATGATACAAACACTGAGTGACAAATTCCCATCATGCTCCACAGTGAAGAAGTGGTATGCAAACTTTCAGCGTGGAGATTTTGAGACCGAAGATGCAGCAAGGCCTCAAACGGTGTCAACTCCTGAAACTGTTGACCATGTCCTGATTTTGGCAGATTGGCAAATATTGCTTAAAACAATTGCTGAGACTCTACAGATATCCAGGGAACATGTTGGGTGTAGAATCCATGAGCAGCTGGGTATGCAGAAGCTATCAGCCAATGGGTGCCCAAATGTTTGAATGTTAACAAGAAACAACGTCAAGTGGACATTTCCAAGTTGATTTTGCAACATTTTCAGTGAGCTAGTGCCAACTTTTTGGAATTAGTTATTGTTGATGAAACATGATTACACCACTATGATCCTGAGTCCATTCAATGGTGGCACTCAGGTTCTCCAAGGCCAAGGAAATTCAAGACCCAAATGTCAGCAGGAAAGGTCATAACCACAGTGTTTGGAGATCAGAAAGGTGTTGTAATGACTGATTATCTTCCAAGGGGCCAAACTGTTAATGCAAGTTTCAATTTAAAAATTTGATTGTATCGCAATTTCAAAAAGTTCAAAGCAATGTTCAATAAAAAATGGGGAAGACAGACAATTTGGTTTAGTAAACAATAACACAAACGATGACAATAAATAAGCTATGAACTAAAACAACAGGGTACCAGGAGGAACTACAATTGGTAAAGGAAAATGGGTGGTCTCATACATGCAGCCATTTCTTTGGACATTGAATGAACCCAATTCCTGATGTATTCAGTTGCAGAGGAAGAGTTTTCTGAAATTAAAAATCTCATGTACTTGCTCTTTTTTTGGATTTATTCTAAATGGGAACAATGATTGGAAATGTCAATAATAACAAAATACTGTACCTGTGCTGGATTGAGAATAAGAGGGTATGTAAGTGAAAGAAGAGGATCTCACACGTTTTTCAGGGCAGCTGGTGAAATCTATGGAAAACATAAGGCATGCTACAGATTATTATCCTGTGCACTATGGTGGCACTTGCATTTGACATATGCTGTAACACAGCTGCAATCCCAAGAACTATTTCTAACCAATGTAGCACCAAAGTTCCTTTGTATAACCTCTTCAACAGAGTCTACATTTCCTGATGGATAAAGCATGCAAGTAAACACCTTGGTTCTTTAACATTTCATGATCACAGTTTTTTCTCCGAAGGAGAATTAATTATAAAGCATTTTTTTTCTAGGAACAGTGTGGCAGTTGATAGTTGATGCATCTACTCTCAACACTCCAAGCTAATTCTTCCTGTAGATGTTCTTGGTAGAAATTCTGGACAGTGTTTTTAGTGGCTGTGGAATAGCACAAAAACACTGTCCAGAGTTTCAACCAGGAACAACCAAGATGGCAACTAGGTCTGCATTTTTTTTCTGTTTTTTGGCATATTATGGAACCTTTTTTTTCTGTATTTTTTCTGGTAGTTATATTGTCCTCTCTCTCTCTATGTATGTGCCACACAACTCTATACTCTCGATACAGCACCCCACACTGCCCACTCATTTCTGTTTTAGCATCCCTGCTAAATGCAGGCATTTTGTATAATGTAATATATATAAATAAAAAGAATTAAGGTGATACCTTTTTTATTGGACTAACTAAGGCCCTCTTTTATTAAGCCACATTAGGCCTTTTTTTTATCATCGTACGTGGTGGTACCATGTTTTCCTGAAAATTTATTTATTTATTTCCTCAAATATTTAGCCCGTCCTCCCAAAGGAGCCCAGAACAGGTTACAAAGTACATCAACAATATAATTGAGACAGGACAGATATAACATAATTTACAATATAGACATGACAAAACATTTACACTAAGCAGAATCTGGTGAGAGTGAGTGGCGTAGATGCGTTGACTCTGAATGGCATTTCTTAAGGTATGTCCTTAAGGTGCATGTCCTTAAGGTGCTGGGTTTGTTAAGAGGATGGTTTTCACGGCCCTACTGAAGCTCCAAAGTCCATCTAATGTTCTGCAAAGTCCATTTATTGTTCTGCAAAATAAGACCTACCCTGAAAATGAGCCCTAGCATGATTTTCGGGATAGGTCTTAATATAAGCCCTACCCCAAAAATAAGCCCTAGTTCCTGGATTCGCCGGCAGTAGCGCTTCCCCCCGCCCCCCTCACCCTGCCTCTGCTGCGCAGCAAAACCCCCGCTGACTCTCCCATCTTTCCATCTCTCCCTCTCGTCTGAACCCCGCCGACCCCCGAGACCTACTACTTCCCTCCACAGAGCAGCGTTGGCAGCACTCTAAACAGTCTGCTTCGCAGCCTCTCGCCGGGGCATTTCCTCTGCCACATCACTGATGATGTCATCAGCAATGCGGTGCATGGAAGGCCCTGGCAGGAGAAGGCCACAAAGCAGCTTGTTTAGAGTGCTGCCAATGCTGCTCTGTGGAGGGAGGTATGTAGGTCTCGCTTTCGGCAGGGTTCGGATGGGAGGGAGAGATGGAAGGATGGGATGGTCAGCGGGGGTTCGGCTGCGCGGCAGGGGAGGGGCTGCTCAAGGGTTCTGCTGTAGCTGCATGGAAGGGAGGGATAGAAGCTGGGCAAGTGTTCTGCTGCATATGGGAGGGAGGGATAGAAAGATGCTGTGCAAGGGTTCTGCTGCACAGGGGGATGGGAGGGAGAGATAGAAAGATGCTGCAGAGGGAAGACACAAGGGGATGAGTGAGAGGGGAGGAAAGATGCTGCACATGTGGGGGAGAGAAAGGAAAGAGGAAGAATTGGGGTGGAGGCGAGAAAGGGAGAGATGATCATTGAACATGAAAAAAATAAGACCTACCCCAAAAATAAGACCTAGTGCATTTTTAGGGCCCAAAATTAATGACACTGTCTTATTTTGGGGGAAACACGGTATTAGCTTCAACGCTCATAGGAATTCTATGAGCATCGGAGCTTTTACCGCCGCAGCCGACAATAAAAAAACATAACGTGGCTCCATAAAAGAGGGAGATTAGTGCATTATTTGATTAGCTTTTCAAGGTAACCCGTCTTCTTCAGATCAAAAATAAGCAAACGTTGACAAATACCAGTTTACAGCATATAAGTGAAACATAAAAGCATTCTAATGACATTCTCACAAGAGGAGGGAGAGATGGGCAAGGTGAGAAACAGAAAGGGCTGGGTGGGTGAGAGATAGAGATATGGATAGGTGATAACGAATCGGGCGATGGTGCGTCCGCATCTGGAGTACTGCATCCAATATTGGTCGCCGTACCTTAAGAAGGACATGGCGTTACTCAAGAGGGTTCAGAGAAGAGCGACGCGTCTGATAAAGGGGATGGAAAACCTTCCATACGCTGAGAGAGTGGAGAAACTGGGTCTCTTTTCCCTGGAGAAGAGGAGACTTAGATGGGATATGATAGAGACTTATAAGATCATGAAGGGCATAGAGAGAGTAGAGAGGGACAGATTCTTCAAACTTTCGAATAATAAAAGAACAAGAGGGCATTCAGAAAAGTTGAAAGGGGACAGATTCAAAACGAATGCTAGGAAGTTCTTCTTTACCCAACGTGTGGTGGACACCTGGAATGCGCTTCCAGAGGGCGTAATAGGGCAGAGTACGGTACTGGGGTTCAAGAAAGGATTGGACAATTTCCTGCTGGAAAATGGGATAGAGGGGTATAGATAGAGGATTACTGCACAGGTCCTGGACCTGTTGGGCCGCCGCGTGAGCAGACTGCTGGGCATGATGGACCTCAGGTCTGACACAGCAGAGGCATTGCTTATGTTCTTAAAATTTCATGGTTTGCAATGCATTAGATCAAAGCAGAAACAATCGGGATGTTTCCAAATGAAATATTTATTGATGGAAAGAAGAACAATTCTGCAGAGAATGACTCTACGCTGCAAGTGTTTCAGTATAGTGCATAATACCTTCTTCAGGAGTCTATAACCAGATTATAAAACAAATAAATAAATTAAAAATTGTGCAAATAAAATAAAATAGCGAGCAAACATATAACTGAAAGACATAAAAAGTACAAGCAATAATAGTATAAAACTAAACTTTTTCACATGTTGTGCACATAGGTTCTTCACCCCTAAACTGTACCGTTCCCTCAGGTTTTTGCAGACCAAATGCATGACCTTACATTTCTTAGCATTAAATTTTAGCTGTCAAATTTCAGACCATTCTTCAAGCTTTGCTAGGTCTTTCTTCATGTTATTCACACCATCTGGGGTGTCTACTCTATTGCAGGTTTTGGGATCATCCGCAAAGAGGCAAATCTTACCTGACAGCCCTGAAGCAATATTGCTTATAAAAATGTTAAAAAGAACAGGCCCAAGAACAGAACTTTGAGGCACACCACTGGTAACAACCCTTTCCTCAGAGTGATCTCCATTAATCACTACCCTCTGTCATCTTCCACTCAACCAGTTCCTGACTCAGCCCGTCACTTTGGGGCCCATCGTGAAGCCACTCAGTTTATTTATTAGACGCCTGTGTGGAATTCTGTCAAAGGCTTTGCTAAAATCTAAATACACCACAGCTAGCACACTCCCTCTATCCAATTCTCTGGTCATCCAGTCAAAGAAATTGATCAGTTTTGTCTGACAAGACCTAGTGAATCCATGTTGACTCTGCTCCTGTAATCTACCGGATTCCAGAAACTTCACCATTCTCTGTTTTGAAAGCGTTTCCATTAATTTGCTTATCACAGAAATCAGACTTATTGGCCTGTAATTCCCTACTTTTTCCTTTCTTCCACCTTTGTGGAGAGGGACCACATCTGTCCTTCTCCTCCAGTTCTCTGGTACCACTCCCGGCTCTACAGAGGCATTGAAAAGGTCAGTCACTAGAGCCAGCAGAACTTCCCTAAGTTTCTTCAGCACCCTCGGATGTATACCATCCGGCCCATTGCTTTGCCTACCTTTAATTTAGCTACCTCCTCATGAACACAACCCTCTGAAAATCGATCAGGGACTACCTCCATCCCTATTCATGTTTGTCTTCGGTGGTCCCGCTCCCAGCACTTCAGGCGTGAACACAGAACAGAAATATCTGTTGAGCAATTCAGTCTTTTCTTTATCAGCTTCTATAGATTTCTCCGCTTCACCTGTAAGTCTCATAATGTCACTTTTGCACTTTTTCCTATTACTGATATATCTGTATAATGTCTTGTCTTTCAGTTTTACCGTGTCAGTTATTTTTTCTTCCATTTGCATCTTTGCTTTTCTGACTACTCAGCCGGCCTTTATACACTGGATCAACAGAAAGCACCCAAGCCAAGTTTGTACACCTGCTAGATGTGTGCTGTGCTGTATAAATAAATGCTCTGAATCTTGGGATGTCAAACATTATGGGGTCAATATTCAAAGCGATTGTACTAGTTAGAAATGGATCTTGACCAGTTAAATCACTTGTTCAGGACTAACTGGTCTTATTCAGAGGCAATTAACTGGACCCTGCCGATTAAAATGTCCGGTTAGCACCCAATGCAAAACTGCCTATTTCAGGGGACCTTCTGGGGGGGTGAAATCAGCACTTGGCTAGGTAAGTGCCAATATTTAACACTTAATTGTCAAGGAAACTGCATAAACAGGACTGCATAAAAGTCAATCCTATCTTTACGCAGTTTGCCTTAGACAGTTAAGTGCTGAATATTGCTCTTAACCAGTTATGTTTTTGCTGGTTCAATATACTTGGAAATTCAATGCCGGAGACTGGACATGACCCAACATTGAATTTCCAGGGATAACACTGGTAGAGGTCAGCAAAACACTGATTGTCGCTATATAACCAGAGCAGTATTATTATTAGCCCTTCCCAAACATTTGATTAAACAGTTGCAGAGAATCTAGACATGACTATATTTATGAACAAATACAACACTGTTTATTCCACAATGTATCTATCACTATAAATTTTTTAGTATTACTACTCTTCCATTGAAACAATAATAATATATTACCTACCCGTGAGTTATCTAATTACTTTTATTAATTTATATTAGGTGGAGAAGTAGCCTCAGACTTAGAGTGTCTCCATTAGTGGGTGTTAGTTACCAACGTTCTACTCGCTCTTAATATCAATCATTGGCTTTCAACCACCATCCACCCACATTAATATTTTTGTTTTTTCAAATTGTTTTTTATTTTTATATAAATCTTTTTCATTTTTCTATTATAACTTCTTCTAAAAAGTTTTTTTAATTAATTCCTTGCTTGTCCACTTTAAAACTTTTATTTGCAGGCACCCAATTTGTCTGCTTCTTTCTTCGTCCTTACAAGGGTTTCATAGAACTATTCATCCCACGATACTTTCTCACATCAGTAGGCTTTATAATATTATTATGTACGAGAAGCACTTGCCAGATATTAAGTGCACTCTTATACTTCTATATTTTATGTTTTCAGTACTTATTCTCTGTACTTATCTGAAGTGTTTCGTGGCACCCCTCTCTGGCCACTTCAAATCACATATATAACAGCCCCAGTACTAAAGCCGCTTCAGTAAATACCAACGCGGCCTGCATTTCGCGGTTCCACAGTTTTAAACCGCTGCTTCAGGGTTTTCTCAGAACGGTTATCTAACTAGGAAGCATAAGAAACATACAGGTAGACTTCCACCATTCTTCCTCTCTTCTATTTTAAAATTAATAAAAGTAATTAGATAACTCACGGGTGGATAATATATTATTATTGTTTCAATGGAAGAGTAGTAATGCTAAAAAGCTTATATTTATGAACAGTCAGAAATTTAAATTACCATTTTCTGCCTTATGACTGTGAACAAGATCTTCTGCATGCCTCTAAAATGAAAGAAATAAAGTTGTAATGAGACATCAATGGCTGTTATCAACCATGTATTAAACTTGGCATATACATCTTAACGCTAGTCATTGGAAGCAACCACATGTATTTTACTCAAACACATGTTATATGTGTTCATAACCAATGGAGAGAGTCTCTCTGAACTGTGCATGCCTGTGTATTCCTGATGAATAAGTCTATGTTATCATACCATAACATAACATAAATCTTTATTTATACACCGCAAAAGGAGAATCAGTGGGCTACAGCAATAGAGAGAGGACTGAAAATAGTATAGATTGCATAGAGGGAGGTAAAACAGGGTTTTATAAGCAGGGAGATAAATAGGTAGGCATGTTCACAGTCTTAGAGCAACAATGTGGACTAGAGAATGGGTCAGCAGTCTTTTCATGGAAAATTTAAGGTGGGTCATCCTGTTTGGGAAAGAGGAGCTTTCTGAAGTACATGTAAGAGGTTGATGTTCTGACCAGTTGACTCCATTCTGGGTCTTTAGAGGCTACTTGGTAGGGTAGGAGTCTGTTGATGAATCTCTTATTCGTGCATTCTTTAATTAAGGGGAAGGTGAAGAATGATTGAGGTCGACTAGATCATCCGGGTCTGGCGAATGTGATCTGATTGGTGAGGTAGTTGAGCAGTAGACCGTACAGAGCTTTGAAAAGTACTCAGCTCTCAATTTGCAGCCAATGAAGTTTTTGGTAGAAAGATGTGATGTTATTGAATTTTTTCAGGTTGAATATGAGCCTCATTGTGATGTTTTGAATGATACTTACTTTCCAGAAATGTTTGTGTACTCCTGCTAGGTAGATGATGTTGCAATAATCTAGGATGCTTAGGACTAGTGTTTGGACTAGGAGTTTGAAAGGCATAAGAACATAAAAACAAGAATTGTCACTGCTGGGTCAGGCCAGTGGTCCATCATGCCCAGCAGTCCGCTCACGTGGCGGCCCTCTGGTCAAAGACCAGCACCCTAACTGAGACTAGCCCTACCAGCGCACGTTCTTGTTCAGCAGGAACCTGTCTAACTTTGTCTTGAATCCTTGGAGGGTATTTTCCCCTATAACAGCCTCTGGAAGAGCATTCCAGCTTTCTACCACTCTCTGGGTGAAGAAGAACTTCCTTACGTTTGTACGGAATCTATCCCATTTCAACTTTAGAGAGAGCCCTCTTGTTCTCCCTACCTTGGAAAGGGTGAACAACCTGTCCTTATCTACTAAGTCTATCCCCTTCAGTACCTTGAAAGTTTTGATCATGTCCCCTCTCAATCTCCTCTGTTTGAGGGAGAAGAGGCCCAGTTTCTCTAGTCTTTCGCTGTACGGTAGCTCCTCCAGCCCCTTAACCATCTTAATCGCTCTTCTCTTTCGAGTAGAACCGTGTCCTTCTTCATGTACGGCGACCAGTGCTGGATGCAGTACTCCAGGTGAGGGCGGTACAGCCGCATGATAACCTTCTCTGATCTGTTCATGATCCCCTTCTTTATCATTCCTAGCATTCTGTTTGCCCTTTTTGCCGCCGCCGCACATTGTGTGGACGGCTTCATCGACTTGTCGAGCAGAACTCCCAAGTCCCTTTCCTGAGAGGTCTCTCCAAGTACTGCCCCGGATATCCTGTATTCGTGCATGAGATTTTTGTTACCGACATGCATCATTTTACACTTTTCCACATTGAACCTCATCTGCCATGTCGATGCCCATTCCTCGAGCCTGATTATGTCACGTTGCAGATCTTTGCAATCCCCCTGAATCTTTACTACTCTGAATAACTTCGTATTGTCCACAAATTTAATCACCTCGCTCGTCGTACCTATGTCCAGATCGTTTATAAAGATGTTAAAGAGCACGGGTCCAAGCACCTAGCCCTGCGGCACCCCACTGGTGACACTCTTCCAGTCCGAGTATTGTCCATTTACCCCCACTCTCCGTTTCCTATACTCGCCAGTTATTAATCCACGTGAGTATTTCACCCTCAATTCCATGGCTTGCAATTTTCTGAAGTAGTTGTTCATGTGAAACCTTTTCGACGCCTTCTGAAAATCTAGATATACAATGTCGACCGGATTGCCCTTGTCTATCTGTCTGTTTACTCCCTCAAAGAAGTGCAGCAAGTTCATCAAACATGATGTGCCTTTGCTAAAACCATGCTGACTGGTCCATATCAGCCCATGTATGTCAAGGTGATCAATGATGCTGTCCTTTATCAGTGACTCTACCATCTTTCCTGGTACCAAGGTCAGACTCACTAGTTTGTAGTTCCCCGGATCTCCCCTCGAAACTTTTCTTGAAGATCGGTGTAACATTCGCCACCTTCCAGTCTTTCAGAATCTTTCCCGATTTGATCGACAGATTGGCTATTAGTTGAAGCAGTTCAGCTATGGACCCTTTCAGTTCCTTGATGACCCTCAGATGGATGCCATCCAGTCCCGGGGATTTATCGCTCTTAAGCCTATCAATCTGCCTACACACCTCCTCTAGACTGACCATCAATCCTGTCAGCTTTCCATCTTCGTTTCCAGCATATAGCCTGATGGGTTCCGGTACGCTGTGTACATCTTCTTCGGTAAATACAGATGCAAAAAATGTGTTCAGTTTGTCAGCGATTGCTTTGTCCTCCTTTAGTGCTCCCTTCATTCCATGGTCATCCAGCGGTCCCCCCGCTTCCTTCGCAGGTCATTTCCCCTTAATATATCGAAAGAACGGCTTGAAGTTCTAGACCTCATTGGCTATTTTTTCCTTGTAGTCTCTTTTGGCCCCTTTTACCACCTTATGGCACCTGCGTTGATGTTGTTTGTGCTTGTTCCAGTTTTCATCCGTTTTTGACCTTTTCCATTCCTTAAATGAAGTTTTCTTGTCTCTGATCACTTCCTTCACCTCTACAGTGTGCCACGCCGGTTCTTTGTTCTTTCTCCTCTTGGATCCCTTGTTGATACACGGTATATAGAGATTTTGCGCCTCGGTGACTGTGTCCTTAAAAAGGGACCAAGCTTGCTCTAGCATTTTTACAATGCTTATCCTCTTCTTAATCTTCTTCCCTACCATGAGTCTCATCCCTTCGTAATTCCCTTTTCAGAAGTTCAGTGCCGTGGCTGTCATTTTGGACTGATGTTTCTCCCCTGATCAAAGCGGATCATATTATGATCGCTGCTTCTTGTGCTGGTCCTCGCAGGCCATTTAGAATTAAGTCCAGAATTGCATTTCCTCTAGTAATTTCCTTGACAAGTTGTTCCAGGAAGCAATCGCCTACAGCATCCAAGAACTTGGTCTCTCTAATGCAGCTGGAGGTGCCTAGGTTCCAGTCTATTCCCAGATAGTTGAAATCACCCATGATAACTGTGTTGCCTCCCTTGCAGTTGTATTTAATCTCGTCTGTCATTTCTCCATCAATTTCTTTGGACTGCCCTGGGGGTCGGTAGTAGATGCTGATCTTCGTTTCCAGGCCATTTGTTCCTGGAATTTTGACCCGTAGAGACTCTAACTTATCCTTCAGTTGTGGCATGTTCTCTCCAGCAGATTCAATTTTCTCTTTGACGTATATGGCAACGCCCCCACCTTTTTGAGTCACTCTGTCTCTGCGGTATAGTTTGTATCCCGACAGCACAGTGTCCCAGACGTTTTCCTCAGTCCACCATGTTTCTGTGATGCCTATGTTGTCAACGTTATCTTTTTGTGCCATGGCTTCTAATTCACTCATTTTATTTCTAAGGCTCTTTGCGTTCATGTACATACACTTGAGTTTGCGGCTTGTTCCTTTCTTGCATTTCCTTCCCTCTTGTGTCCTTTTCGATCTGTCTTGCCTGTAATCCGGTGAGTCTTTTCCCTCTATCTTCTTGCACAGTATCCTCTGGATATACCGGTTCCCGAACCATCGACTCTCTCCCTCTGTCGACTGTCTGCTTTCCCCTTCTTCCTAGTTTAAAAACTTGTCCACTTCTCTCTTGATGTTGCTTGCAAGTAGCCTCGTTCCGTCTCTGCTAAGGTGGAGTCCATCCTTCCTGTAGAGCTTGCTCTTCCCCCAAAACGTTGTCCAGTTGCGCACAAAGTGGAATCCTTCTTCCTCACACCAGCGCCAGATCCACGCGTTGACTGCTTGCAGCTCCATCTGCCTCTTCTCATCTGCCCTGGGTACCGGCAGGATCTCCGAGAATGCTATCCTCTGCGTTCTGGTCTTCAGCTTCCTTCCTAGCATCTGGAACTGGTCCTTCAGTACTTCCCTGTTGTAGTTCCTGTTGCTCACGTTGTTCGTCCCCACATGGATCACCACCGCCGTATCTTCTTCTTCTACACTGTTGAGGATTCTGGTCAAAGTATTTTCTGATGGATCTGAGTTTCCAGAATATGTTGAATCCTTTGAGTGTGACATGGTTGACCTGGGCAGATATGGACAGTTGTCTATCTAGATGCATGCCCAGGATTCTGATTGTGGAAGAGATGGGGAAGTTGGTTCCCCTTAGGGTTATGGAGTTTATTGAAGAATTGGTGGCTGTGGCTAAGAATTTTGTTTTCTCGGTATTCAGTTTTAATTTGAAGTGGGTCATCCAATTTTCTATTGTAGAAAGGATGGTGTCTACTCTGTGTATTTCTTTAGGCATCAGGAATGTGAGAGGGAGGACGACTGTAATGTTATCAGCGTAGCTTAGCTGTAATTGGAAACGTTTAGACTACTGAGTTGTTCTCCTAGGGAAGCAAGGTAGACATTGAAGAGCAAGGGTGACAATGGGGAACCTTGTGGGACTCTACAGTCACTGGTCCATGCCGTAAATAGTGTGTCCCCAATCTTGACTTGGTAACTGCGAGATTTCAGGAAGACCTTGAACCAGTTCAGTATATTTCCTGATAGTCCATAGGCATCTAGGCAGGATAGCAGCAGGTCATGATCCACAAGGTCAAATGCACTGTTGAGGTCCAGTTGGAGGACGAGCATGTTTAGACCCTTGCTTAGTAGATTATATAGATCAGTGAAAAGTGATGCAATTACCGTCTCAGTACTGAAGTACTTTCAGTGACAACACTCTAAATCGCCTTGCACCCATATGGCTCAAGCTCAAACACCCGAGGAAATCAGACAAACGGTTTGACAAACAGCTGCAAATACTGAAACGTTAAGTAAGATGCCTGGATGAAGAGTAAAGGAGAAGACACCATACTGACCTGACTGTGAATTCCCCTGTGCTTGGGGGTGCCACCATTTTGGATTCTCCCGGTTTGCCTCGATTGAGGTCTTTCTTTGCTGATTTCATTGACATCACCGTAGCTATCACTGCCCCAAACAGTGATAAGGAAAAAATATTACACTTAATTATCTCGATCACGGTACCAGGGTCCGCTGATAAGGAGGGTTTTTGAAGAGGGCGGCAAGAGAGACACGAACTAGCATCTTCCTTCTTCTATGGCGTAACGTGATCCTCCTGTGTTGCGGAGTTTAAAAAAGGTTTGGGTAATTTCCTTAAAGAAAAATCCACAAGCCATTATTAATATGGACTTGGGAAAATCCACTGCTCATTCCTGGGATAAATAGCATAAAATCTCTTTGGGATTATGTCAGGTACTTGGAGCTGGATTGGCAACTGTAAGAAACAAAATATTGGGTTTGATGGACTTTTGGTCCTAAGAGTTGCCATACTGGGACAGACCGAAAGTCTATCAAGCCTGGTATCCTGCTTTCAACAGTGGCCAGCCCACCAACCCAGGTCACAAGTTCCTGGCAAAATCTCAAGGAGAAAACAGATTATATGCTGCTAATCCTAGGAATAAGCAATGGATTTCCCCAAGCCATCTTAATAATGGCTTATGGACTTCTTTTTTGGGAAGTTATCCAAACTTTTTGGCAATGAATTCCAGAGTTTTTAATAACCCATTGAGTGAAAAAAATATTTTCTCCAATTTCTTTTAAATCTACTACTTAGTAGTTTAATCACATTCTTCTTAGTCCTAATACGCATGACAATGCTTATGTTCTTAGGCACTCTGCTTAGAGAATGACACGGTGGCGGTTTACCTGCGGCCACCGCATTTTAGCCGCGGGTCACCCGCCGAAACGGGGAACGAAAACTAGCAGTCGCTGCGGCGACGGGGACTAGGCCATTCACCGCCCGTGGGGCGGTGAATGGTCTTGTCCCCGCAGTGAGGCATGAAGGATCGCGCGGTCCCCGCAGCACACACCCGCCTGCCCAATCGATCCTAGTGTTTAGCCAGCTCTTTCCCTTCTCCTCACCTTAGTTTGTAGGTTTTCTTTTTCGGCGACCCACACGCTATCAGAGAGCCGCGCACCCGCTGCTGCTCAGTTTCGATCTTCTGCTCTGACGCAACCGGAAACAGGAAGTTGCAGCAGAGCAGAAGATTGAACACTGAGCAGCCGCGCGTGCGCGGCTCTTTGGGAAAGCGTGCATGTCGCCGAAAAACAAAACCTACAAACTAAGGTGAGGAGAAGGGAGAGAGCTGGCTAAACAGTAGGATCGATTGGGCAGGCGGGTGGTGGCTGCGGGGACCGTGCGATAGCTCGTGTTCCCGGCTCAAATTGGAAGGAGGGAGTGAAAGGGAAAAGGATTCTGGGCCAAGGGGATGAAGACGGAAAGAAAAACCCACAGCAGGAAAGAAAGGGAAGGACAGGCAGGTGAGCCAGATGCTAGAAGCAAGGGGGGGGGGGGATGGGAAGAAAGAGGGGAAAAAAAGCACAGTTACTTACCGTAACAGGTGTTATCCAGGGACAGCAGGCATATATTCTCACATGTGGGTGACGTCATCTACGGAGCCCCGGCGCGGACAGCTTTTCAAGCAAACTTGATTAAAGTTTCAAGTTTGCACACTGCACCACGCATGTGCGTGCCTTCTCGCCCACTAGGGGCGCATCCCACCTCGTGGTCCTCAGTTCCATAACTAGCAAGGAAGCCATCCCCGGGGAGGCGGGCCAGCCTGAGCGTAGCAAAAGGAAATGCAAGCGGCCAACCAGTTAGACAGAGTGCGCTTGGAAACTGGATGCCCTAATCTATTGGGATCGAAGGACAAAAACAATTGAGGAACCTTCCGATGAGGCCTGGTGCGTTGAAGATAAAATGCCAACGCCCTCTTACAGTCAAGCGTGTGAAGCGCCGTCTCGCCAGGATGGGAGTGGGGCTTCGGGAAGAACACCGGAAGGACAATGGACTGATTGAGGTGGAAGTCAGAAACAACTTTAGGTAAAAACTTAGGATGGGTGCGGAGAACCACCTTGTCGTGATGAAAGACAGTGAAAGGGGGGTCCGCAACCAAGGCTTGCAACTCCCCGATCCGCCTGGCGGAGGTGAGGGCAATTAGAAACACCGCCTTCCAAGTCAGAAATTTCAAGAGGGACTTGTTGAGTGGCTCAAACGGGGGTTTCATCAGTTGAGCCAGAACCACATTCAAATTCCACACGACTGACGGAGGCTTAAGAGGGGGACAAACCCTGAGTAACCCTTTCATGAAGCGTGTCACCAAGGGGTGGAGTGACAGAGGGCGTCCCTCCAGAGGTTGGTGGAAAGCAGAAATCGCACTGAGATGAACCCGCACCGAAGTGGTTTTCAAGCCGGAGCGCGACAAATGAAACAAATATTCTAAAACCGAGGATACCGGAACTGATACCGGATCCAGGTGAAAAGACGAGCACCAGGTGGAAAACCTGGTCCATTTCTGCGCATAGCAAAGCCTCGTCGAGATCTTGCGGGAGGCTTCCAACACCTCCTTCACCGATTGAGACAGGTCCGGAGGAGTCAGGGAACAAGAAACCAGGCTGTCAGGTGCAATGACTGCAGATTGGGATGTAACATGGATCCTTGACTCTGAGACAGCAGAGAAGGAGAGACAGGCAGGGGGAGAGGCTCTCTGGCACTGAGCTGGAGCAGCAGGGAGAACCAGTGCTGACGCGGCCACCGAGGTGCTATGAGAATCATCGTGGCCGTGGACGATTTTAGGTGTACCAACGTTCGCATGATCAGAGGGAACGGAGGGAATGCATACAGGAACCTCCCTTCCCAGTCGAGTAGGAAGGCATCCGCTTCCAGACGGTCCTGCGAGTACATCCGAGAACAATATAGTGGTAGTTTGTGTGTCTCCGGAGAGGCAAACAGATCCACCTGTGGCGTTCCCCAGCGAGCGAAGACCTCGCGTAGAACTGCTGAGTGTAGAGTCCACTCGTGCGGTTGCAGAAGTCGACTCAGTTTGTCCGCCAGGCAATTCCGTTCTCCTTGGATGTAGACTGCCCGGAGGAAGATGTTCCGGGAGGCCGCCCACTCCCAGAGGCGAAGAGCTTCGGAGCAGAGGGGCCATGACCCTGTTCCTCCCTGCTTGTTCACATAATACATTGCCACCTGATTGTCCGTGCGGACGAGGACCACCTGGTCCTGCAATATGTGAACGAAGGCTCGAAGTGCTAGGAAGATGGCTCGCAGCTCTAGCACGTTGATATGACACTGACGGTCTTCTGACGACCACAGGCCCTGCGTGCGAAGACCGTCGAGATGGGCTCCCCACGCGTACTCCGAGGAGTCCGTGGTCAGGACCTTGCGAAAAGGCGGAGTGCGAAACAATAGCCCCATGGACAGATTTGAAGAGTCTGTCCACCAACGCAGCGATTTCCGCAAGGGCGGAGTTACCGAAATGAGGCGAGACACCGGGTCGCACTCCTGGCGCCACTGGGACGCGAGGGTCCACTGAGGGATCCTCAGGTGAAGCCTCGCAAACGGCGTGACATGTACCGTTGAGGCCATATGGCCCAGCAGCATCATCATGCGCTTGGCCGACACCCTCGATAGTTGGGAGACCTGGCGGCTCATCCGTACCAAGGTTTCCACCCGCTGGGTCGGCAGGTAGGAGCGTAGGCGCACCGTGTCCAGCACCGCACCTATGAATTGAAGAGACTGCGACGGTCTCAACTGAGACTTTGGAAAGTTTATCTCGAACCCGAGAGTTTGCAGGAAGGCAATAGACTGTCGGGTCGCTGAGATAACCCCCTCCCTGGTCGGGGCTTTGATGAGCCAATCGTCCAGGTAAGGGAACACATGGAGTCCACGTGACCTGAGGGCTGCTGCAACCACCACCATGCACTTCGTGAATACTCGTGGGGACGCGGCCAGGCCGAAGGGCAGTACCCTGTACTGGAGGTGGAGGTCCCCCACCTGGAATCGTAAGAATCTTCGACAGGCGGGGTGCACCGGAACATGGGTGTATGCTTCCTTCAGGTCGAGGGAGCACATCCAGTCCCCTTCCCCCAAGAGGGGGTACAAAACCGGGAGAGATAGCATTCGAAACTTCTCCCGGGCCAGGAATTTGTTGAGCTTCCTGAGGTCCAGTATGGGGCGCAGGTCCCCGGTCTTTTTTGGGACCAAAAAGTAGCGGGAGTAAAACCCCGTACCCCACTGGTCCTTGGGGACCGGCTCGACCGCCCGAAGCTTCAAGAGGGCTTTGGCTTCGGTTATGAGGGTCGGTAGCTGCGAACGGTTGCAGGGGACTAAACTTGGGGGACTGTCCGGCGGCGAGGACACAAAGTTGAGCGAGTAGCCCTCGGAGACGATCCGGAGCACCCAAGCGTCTGAGGTAATCCCGGTCCATGCCTCCCGGAAGAACCGAAGACGGCCCCCGATAGGGAGGGGTTCCTGAGAAAGTGCGGAGGGGAACCCGCCCCGTCCGCTCATCCCGTCAAAAGGAAGGCGCTGGCTTAGAAGGGCCCTGCGCCGGGGCTTGGGGTTGTCCCCCTCTGCCTCGCTGAGACGGACGTCTCGGAGGCGGTCTCGAGAAAGCCGGGGTCGACTTCTGAGGGTATCGGCGCGGCGGAGGCCGAAAGGGTTTCTGCGGCGGGGGCCTAGGTTTGGGGCGGACCAGGGATGCTAGAGAGCGCTCCTGTTCCGACAAGCGCTTGGTCGCCGCATCCAATGACTCGTCGAATAACTCGGACCCCACACAAGGCAAGTCTGCCAGGCGTTCCTGCAGGTTTGGGTCCATGTCGAGGGTGCGAAGCCAGGCCAAGCGGCGCATGGCCACCGCGAGGGCCGACACCCTCGAAACCAGCTCAAAGGCGTCGTACACTGCATGGAATAGGTACAACCGCAATTGAGACAGGTTGGACATAAACTTGTCGAATCCTGCTCTTTGGGAGTCCGGTAACGAGTTTCGATATTGAGGAAGGTCCTTCACCATACCACGCAAAAAGGAGGAAAAGGTGAAGGCGTAGTTTAGAACCCTGGTGGCCATCAGGGAATTTGAATAGAGGCGGCGGCCAAACTTGTCCAGGGTCCGCCCCTCCCTGCCTGGTGGAACCGCCGCAGAAACCCGTGAGGGCTGTGATTTTTTAAGAGCAGACTCCACCAGAAGAGACTGGTGTGAGAGCTGCGCCTTATCGAACCCCTTAGGGGGAATCGTCCTATACTTCGATTCCATTTTTGAAGGCACAGACGTGACTGTAAGAGGGTTTGACAAGTTCTTCAGCCAGGTTTGCAGAAGGACACTGTTGAGAGGGAGTCTAGGCACCTCCCTAGGAAGAATGGGGAGGTCCTGTTCCTCCAAAAATTCTTTGGAATACCGAGAGCCTACCATCAGGTCAATCCCCAGGGCTTGGGCCATGTCCTGAACGAAGGATGAAAATGAGGACGGCCTAGCCTGGGGAGAGGGGGTTCTCGACCGCCCCACCGAGGAGAGGGGGGAGGCCTCATGGGAATAATGAGGATCCTTAACCGATCCCGAATCCCAGGATCCCCTCTCGAGGGCCCTCGAGGGGGAAGGGGAAGTTGTCCTCCTCGCAGAACCCTTGGGTGAGGACCCCGGGGTTCGTGGGACACTCTCCCGTTTCCTCGGCGAGGCGGCCCGGGAAGACTTCCCATGGGGTGAGCGGAGGAGCCTCGGGTTGTCGAGGTGCAACTCCGACACCTGCAACGCCTCACCCCCGAACGACGAGGAACGGTCGCGCCGAGGCGAGCCTCGGGGCCGCTTAGACTTCCTCGATCGACGCCCCGTCCGAGGTCGCGTCGAGGGCGAGGCGTGTCTGGAAGACCCGGAGGAAGAGGAGGAAAGACGGCGCACTCTGCGCAACTTTTCTTTGGGCCTTACACTCCGCTCAGGGGGTTCCCCCGAGGTCGAGGTCCGGGGCGGGGCCGAGACCGAGGTGAACGGGGTCCCAGTACCCGAGACCGAGGTCGCCGAGGCCGGGGCTCCCGAGGGAGCCGAGGCCGGGGCCTCCGAGACCGAAGGCGTCCAGGCCGAGGTCGAGGCCGCCGGAACCGCAGCACGCTGCAACACTTCCAGGGCTCCCGACAGCTCCGATGAGATCAGAGCTCGGAGGAGATCCTGGAAGGCCGGAATCCCCACGAAGGTGGGGAGTTCCGAGTCCGGGGCACACTCCCTGGAGGGCGACCTCGGTCTCGAGTATTCCCTCGGGGTGTGCGGAGTCGAGGTCCGATGCGGGGCCGGGGTCGACCCACCCGCCTTGGCCTGACTCGAGGATGGCTTCTTTGCTGAAGGGGATGGAACAGAGGACTTACCCGAAGCTTGCTTCACTGACGACGCCTTCGAGGAAGAGGGCCGAGGCGAGGCCGAGGCCCCCGAGGACGCCGAGGCCGAGGTCAAGGCCGGGGCCGAAGCCGAGGCCGACGTCGAGGCCTTAGGCGGCGCGTCGACGGCGAACAATTCGGCCATTCTTGCCTTACGGCGACGGAGGGCCCTGTTTTGGAAGGTAGCACAGCGATCACACGAGTCTGTCGGATGTTCGGGCCCAAGACAGACAATGCACCACCGGTGAGGGTCAGTGATGGAAAGCAACCTCTCACACCGGCTGCACTTTTTGAATCCCGTAACAGGACGGGACATCCACGAAGAAAAAGAAGAAGGCCGGGAACGTACCGACGTCCTGCGGCCACGGCTTCCGGGAGCCCCCGGAACCCGACGAAAAACGAAAGACTTTTTTTTTTTTTTTTTTTTGAAAAGAAACGAAAGGAAAAGAGTACCGCGAACTAATTCGAAGGGAAAAACAAACTAAACGCGGCAGCTAGAAGGCAAAAACACTGGAGCTCAGATCCACAGGGCTTTCTTGCTCCGCGGAAAAATTTGAACTGAGGACCACGAGGTGGGATGCGCCCCTAGTGGGCGAGAAGGCACGCACATGCGTGGTGCAGTGTGCAAACTTGAAACTTTAATCAAGTTTGCTTGAAAAGCTGTCCGCGCCGGGGCTCCGTAGATGACGTCACCCACATGTGAGAATATCATGCCTGCTTGTCCTGGGATAAGCTAGATGGGGTTGAAAAGAAGAGACACACTGGTATGGAAGAGGAAGATAGGGGAAATCTGGACACAGGAAGGTAACAGAAAGAGGGGAAATTATGTGCATGGGGCATAGGGACAGTGACATAAAGGGGACATGCCATGGGGGTGGTATATGGACACAGGGGGGGGCAATGACAGATACATACGGGAGATATTAGAAATGGAGAAAATAGGAGCACAGAAGCGAGATGGTTTGTGGGGATGGGACAGGGATCGAGCTTGCAGGCTCCAGTGGCTTGCACAAATTACATTGTAACGTGCCATGAAAATAAGAGGGAGGAAGGTAGATAGATAGGCCACGCGAGAAAAGGGTAGTAGAAAGGAACAGATGGTAAAGGAGGGAGGGAAGGGTGGTGGTGGAAAGGAATAGGACAGACATTGAAGGAGGGTGGAGAGGAACAGACCCCGAAGGGAAATGTGGAAGACAGAGTGGGAAGAAGACAGATGCCAGACTATGGGGGAGCGGAGGGAAGAAGATGGATGCTAGACCAATTGGAGGGGGTGGTGAAGGGAGAGGCACAGTAACAGCAAGTGGAAGACGCAGAGAGAAGACACACAGTGGATGGAAGGAATTGAATGAGAAGATGTGGAAAGCAGAAACCAGACAACAAAGGTAGAAAAAAAAATTATATTTATTTATTTATTTTTTGCTTTAGGATAAAATAGTATATTAGTTGTGTTGATAAAAATTTATAAACAAAGCCCTGCCAGCTGAACATCTCTTTCTCTAGTTCAGCAGTAGGAACTTTGATTTATAAGAAAGGAATAAGCTAAATATTACAGTACTAAGGCTTATATGGATGCAGCGGGGACGGTGACGGGGCGGTGAATGGGATGGCAGTGGCGGTGACGGGGCGGTGAAAGGGATGGCGGTGACGGTGACGGGGCGGTGAAGGGAACGGCGGTGACGGGGCGGTGCAGAGGATGGTGGGCCGGTGACGGGGACAGATTTTTTCCCCGTGTCATTCTCTAACTCTGCTGGCACTTTTGCAGGTAACTATATACAGTACTCTCCCGAAATTCACAAGGGTTCTGTTCCAGGTGCACCCATGAATTTTGAAAAACCGCAAATGCGGTTTAGGAGTGGATCGGAGGCGGGAGGGGGCTGTAGGAATAGTGGTGGGTGCTAAAAAACAATATTTAAGCTGGCAGGAAGTTCGGCTACGCAGAAGGCTGATGGAGGGGGAGGGGGGAGACGAGGAGGAATTAGCTATTCAGAAGGCTTATTGGCTGACCGGAGAAAGGGGAGGAGGAATCGGCTGTGCAGAAGGCTGATTGGCTGACCGGAGGAGAGGGGAGAGAGAGGAGGAGGAATCGGCAGTGCAGAAGGCTGATTGGCTGACCGGAGGAGGGGGAGAGAGAGGAGGAGGAATCGGCAGTGAAGAAGGCTGATTGGCTGACCGGAGGAGGGGGAGAGAGAGGAGGCGGAATCGGCTGTGCAGAAGGCTGATTGGCTGACTGGGGGGGAGGAATAGGAGGAGGAATCGACTGTGCAGAAGGCTGATTCGCAGACTCAGTCATTCCCTGTATCTTCTGACCGGAAGAGGTAGTCAGAAACTACTGCGAATGACTGAGTCAGCGATTCGCGAACTACGAATTCATGGGGGAGTACTGTACTTATACATGTATGTTCTCATATTCTATACTTTTTTTGCATGCAAGGGTCATGTAAATGTGGGTGCTTAGAATATAGAATTGCGCTTCGTGGTAGTAAATCCTAAACTAACGGAAATGAAACTATATGGTTAGTCTATACTCAGGGATGTCAAAGTCCCTTCTCGAGGGCCACAATCCAGTCGGGTTTTCAGGATTTCCCCAATGAATATGCATGAGATCTATTTGCATGCACTGCTTTCATTGTGTGCTAATAGATCTCATGCATATTCATTGGTGAAATCCTGGAAACCTGACTGGATTGCGGCCTCAAGGAGGGACTTTGACACCCCTGGTCCACAGTGAAGCAATGCAATTCTAGAAAACAAAACAGCAAACACAGAGAGTGAAAACAATGTTTTAACAACTGCAAATTTAGCTGAGTTACCAGGGAGTGCTGAAAAGTTCTCAGCCCAACCATGAAGAGAATGTTGTGGATGTGGTTCAATCAATGTATCTGAAACAATGTCAAAACAGAGAATTTTGTTTCTTCAAATTGGCACTTAATGAAATAAGATAACGCTCTTTTCAGCTACAGTGGCAAAATAAAGCTTAGAATTTAGGAAGTTGGTTGGTTGGGCTGAGAACTTCTTAGCACCACCTCATATTAGTGGTGCTGAGGAGTTAAGAATAAGGCTTATGTGTTCTTTTACCTTGCATGGTCGTTCTTTCTTTTCAAAGATAAATATTGGCTGAGCAACCACAGATTTCTCTGTAGGAGAAAAAAAAAAGAAGACGTTCAAATTGATATATACATCAAAATTTAATGTAATTTTAATTTACTTATATATATTCCATGGCTTATGAATTCAAGTTTGAATAAAGTGGATTATAACAAATAAAAATCACATTAATCAAATTTAAAATTCATGAAATTTCATTAACACAACAAATATAAAAATTAACAGTACAATTAAAAATGTCTTCTCTCATATTTATTAATTACTAACAGGCTTTTCAACTGTTTCTGAAAGGTCACGTAAGCTGCCAACCTTTTTAATCCTGGAGGCTATAAGTTCCAACAGGAAAAAGTTTTCTGATTTGCAATCTCTGAACTTCTGAACTGAGGATTTTTCATTCTTTTACTGATTTGAACAGGATTTGAGGGCAAATACCACACTATCTTCTTTTGGAAATACACTGCCCCCTAGACTTTTCAAACTCTAAACATGTGGAGGGTAATTGGGACCCAATGGAACACCGGTGGGATAATTCTTTCCTATTGTCTTTCCCAAAGGATCAACCAGACTGCCAAATTCTGGAAAATCTGTATCCATCTTCAGATTTTTATGGGGAGACCTATCTAGATGGAGGTGTAACAATTTTAAATGGCTCAACACCACTGGTTGTATCGCCACTTTAAAATCAGTGGGACATGGCAATGCACACAGTCCCTAGAACTGGCCCTCATTGTATTTGAGAAGAACCTCTGATGCAGGTGAGTTGCTGAAACACGGTCTACGTTGGGGCTTCAGTAAAGCTGCTTCCTTCCCATCACTTGACCTGCTTCTCTTTCTATGTTATGACATCGAGGTAGTGTCATGCAATCTGGGAACAGAATCAGAAGTTATCTAGGTACCGCTGATATTAAGCACCAGATAACTATCTTGCTATTACTAATCATTTCTACAGCACTACTAGGTGTATGCAGTGCCGTACATATGAGTATTATATGCAGGCACTTTCTCTGTTTTTATTTTTCTAGCTAGGGCAATGGAGGGTTAAGTGACTTGCCCAGAGCCACAAGGAGCTGCAGTGGGGACTGAACCCAGTTCCCCAGGAGCTCAGTCCACTTGTACTAGCCATTAGGCTACTTCTCCACTCCATCTTGTCTGGATAGTAATTGAGTACTAGCACTGACTATTGGCCATATCCTGGAAACTGTCAATTGCTACTTTATCCCTAGATATTCAGTGCTGGTATCTGCAAACATCCTAGTGCTGAATATTTGGGTACAACTGGAGGTGGGGGGGGGGGCAGGGGGAAGAAATAATCTGAAATATATAAGCTTTGTAAAATTCATAATAGCTTCCCCCTTTGAATCTTTTTTTTATTTTGCATTACTTGCTGGAAATGCTTACAATTCCCAAAAGTGGATATTCTTCCTCTCTATACAGTTCTTGCTATTCAACACTGGAATCTGCGCAACAGAAGCCAAGTACTTTAGAGGACTTGTGTTTCACACAGAAACTGGAAATGACTGAAGATTAAGTTGGAGGAGTAGACACATTCTTGGTTAATTTTCTCCTGAAGTCTGCCAACTTTATATATCATGATTCAGACCAGAGGATTCATGTGTTTGCCAATTTAGCTCAGCCCACCCAAGTTATGTTCATGAAGATGTTGATGTACTAGATGAGGGATTCAATTTGGGGATGAACTTATTTTAAAATAATCTCGTAATTGTGCATGGGAATATGATGGAAATAAGTATTTACTCTTTGATCTAAACTGATTTACTGGCTTTCAGAAAGGAAAAAAAAACCAAACCATTGGGTAATGTTTCCTCTAAGAGCACTTTCCACCCCTACTCTTACATTCTTTGTTCTGCTTCTAAGCTATGTGACTAGAGAAATTTTTCATCTAATTTTACATTTCCCTTTTCTCCCCTTTATCTTTGTCTTTCCTTGGATCTTTGCTCATTTATTGGAGACTTCAGTCTTAAAAGCTTATTTATTAAAAAGAAACAAAGAGATCACATGATGCAGTGAGCAGAGCAGCAAGGTTAGTGATCTGCTTTGGAATTCCCCCACATTCAATTTTACAAGTTTTATTTAAAATTTGATAAATTGCTTAATCAATCTTTTAAGCGATGAGCATAGCTAAAAATTTCACAACATTCAAGGAGTACCATATGTCAAACATACAAAAGATGTACAGGACTTACTGTGCCAATGGAAAAGGAGGGTAAGAAATACAATATCAGATAGGAAAGAAGACAAGTAGGGGAAGGAGAAAAGGATGAGTAAATGAGAACCAAAAGAAAGCGAAGAAGAAAGCAACTAGAAATGAAGTAAAAGAATTAGAATGAAAAGATAAAAGAGAGAGAGAGAAAGAAAAGAAGGAACTCTGCAGGAAAAAGAAAAGTCGAATGTACGGTAATGGAGAGGGCCTGATTTAGGGCTAGATTCACTAAGCAAACCGATTGGTTTACAACCCGATTTTACTCTGGCCCGATTCACTTACCTCTGTGCCGATCCGATTCCGATCCGTGCATTCAAATGAGGGGAATGGCATGCAAAGAGGCAGGTGATTTTCTTTGGAATATGTCCCCTTTCCTGAGGGGCTTTATTTATTTTGTCTCTTCTCCTCAGATTGTGGACTGTATTAGATGATTGTCTTCATTGTTAATTTTTGATCCTTAGTTTTTTAACTAAGTAATTTCATATTTTTGTATTTCCTTTAACATCTTTGTAAATGGGATGTATTAAAATGATAAATAAATAAATAAAAAATAATTAAAAAAAAAAAAAGCAAAGTAGGCAGGTATGCGATTCACTAAAGAAATCTTGGAAACCGACTGGGCTGGCCGATCAACACAAAAAGCGACTGCTGGGGACCAGTCGTAAACGTCCTTTCCGATTGTTCTCGGCCTGAAATCCCAGCCCTGCAGCCCATTTCTGCCCTCTGCCCCTTCCAGCCAAGCCCTGTTCTTGCCGCCCCGACTCTCTTGCTCTCTGCCGCCCTTCCCCGCAGTGTGAACCCATGGTTTTAAAGTGGCAGAGAGCAGGAAAGCCAATAATTGCCTGCTTTTAAACTTGTGTCAGCGAAGGGGAAGAGGCTGCTGCCATTGGGGATCGCTCTTCCCTGGGAGAGAAGGAGAGTTGAGGCCAGCACAGTAATTCGTTAGGATGGCTTTTAGCAGGAAACATGTGGCAAAAGCCTGTCAGGAACCCAGAGAAAAGTGAACTAGTGCCTCCATGATTTGACTGAGCTGGAGTGAAAACAGACTCCAAAAGCATGCGCAGACCATCTACAGGGAAAGCAGATGGTCATTTTAATTTTTTTGTTGGGTGAATTGGTCGGGCCTGCATGGAACGGCCACGGATCAGGCACGGAGAGTCAGGTTAGTGAATCTAGCCCTAAGTGGTTTACATTCAGGTACTCAAGCATTTTTCCTTATCTGTCCTGGCGGGTTCACACTCTATCTAATGTATCTAGGGCAATGGGGGTTTAAGTGACTTGCCCAGAGTCACAAGGAGCAGTGTGGGATTTGAACCCGATGATCTGTAAACTGCCTACCTTGTTAGGAGAGTGGCTAGCACAAGTTTTACTGTTGCCAGAGAGTAAGAGTCACCTGTGCCAGGTGGGTCGCATGTCAGAAGGCTGACAACACTCACTTGTTGTGGTAAGAAAGATTCATAATTACTCACATAAGGTGGAATTATTACGCCAATATAAGAAGCAAAATTCCAATTTGATAAACGAGTGTAAGCCAGTAAATATTTTCCAGGATTTCTCTCCAGCCTTACAGGCCAATTTGGTCAGTGCTTTTTGAACATGAAATACGCTTCAGGACATTCATACACACACAACACACACTATGACCCCCAACCTCATTCATTCAGGCAGGACAGAGACACACACACACACATTGAAGTTGCTTTGCAACTAATATATGCGCTATATTTGTAAAAGCCTATTCCTATATAATATACTTTTTCTGCACCACCTGGTTGTTATCTTGTTAATTTACTTCCCAATGCCTGAGGTCTGAACTCGGGACTCAAATCAGGCTAGACAAAAACACAAAAGATTACCTGTGTATACTAGCTAACTGGTGTAAATTTGGTTGACTGATCTTGCTTATGCAGATGATTTTGTTTGCATCTTTTTGTAGATACTGCGATTGTACTTAGATTTTAAAATTTTCTTGGGGGAGGGGTATGAGATCCTTAATATCAGTGAGTCATCTACTCTCTTTGCTTTGTGTGATAGAAGTTAGTGGGTGGTAGCTGGTGTATAAGAGAGGGGATGTTAGTTGTTTTTGGAGGAAAGGATGAAGTGAAATGGGAACAGGTGGGGTTTATAGGTGGGATAGCTACACTTTTATAATATTCTCTTTTTGTTACTATACTTTGCTAGTAGGTGGGTGAACTGATGATTCATCTTTGTATTTCATAGATTCCAACTTATCAATGTTATATTACTGCCCGCATTTCGATGTTGGTGGGGAAAGGGGCTGGAGGAAGGCTGAGCGCTCTCAATGTTTTTGTTGGTAATTCTGTATATGGAATTAATCTAGTATACGAACACTTCTAAAGACAGCAAATGATTCACGTGGAGGTTCATCATAATCCCTGTCTCTCCTGTCCGACTGATTGCTGTGAAACAGACTCTCACATGTGCAGAGCCAGTAGGAGAAGCCCAAACAGCTGAGAGGCAAGGGAAGCATCCTGCCACTCAACTGTTCGGGGCAGGAAACTTTTTTTTTTTTTTTTAAATGGGCACAGATGCTGTGTGCGTGTTACACACACACAATATTTAAAAAACAAACCCCAAAAAACTCGCCAATGATGGCCCTCCCCATCTCCCCAACAAACTGGCACCAGGGACCAAAACCCCCCCCAGTGAAAACTGGCAGGAGGGATGCCCACTCCCTCCTGCCAATGGATGCCCACCCCTGCACCAGGCATCTCTACCCCCCAAACCATCTCCTACCGTCCCCCCAAAAAAATTTTTAGATTGCGCAGGAATGCAGAATTCCACCAGGAGTAAACAAACAAAACACACAAGCAGCCAAATCACCTTACATCAGAATGCATCACATAAAGTGGTCAAAGATTTTAAACAGGGTCAGACACCTCTCCTCTTTACTACTGTTATACCCTTCCACTTATGACCTGTAATCACTTCCTATTCCTCTTCTTATATTGTACACCCTAACCTGCTAACCACAATGATCTCAGTGTTTGTATTTTTTTTTTTTTTTAAATTAAATGCTGTGAACCGCCTAGAACTCCCTGGGTATGGCGGTATACAAAAATAAAATTATTATTATTACTACTGAGGTGTAGGAGTGTGTGGCGCAGTGGTTGGAACTACAGCCTCAGCACCCTGGGGTTGTGGGTTCAAACCCCGCACTGCTCCTTGTGACCCTGAGCAAGTCACTTAATCCTCCATAGCCCCAGGTACGTTAGATAGATTGTGAGCCCACCGGGACAGAGAGGGAAAATGCTTGAGTACCTGATTGTAAAAACCGCTTAGATAACCTTGATAGGCGGTATATAAAATCCTAATAAACTTGAAACATGAAATTCACCAACTGAGTCAGTTCAAAAACTACACACTTCATTGACCAGTATTTAACAATTTATTTACATGAGCATTAAGGGGCACAGCTGAATGTAACAACAGAAACTGTCTCTTTCTCCTTATCTTTTTCCCATTTTTAGGCACTTTGGCCCTGATTCTATAAAAGGCATTTCCATCAGGGCGCCTACTAGAGAGAGAGACACGGGGACAAATTTTTCCTCATCCCCGCGGGAACTCATTTTCCCGTCCCGTCCCCATGAGTTCTTTTTCTGTCCCTCCCCCATTCCTGCAAGCTCTGTCCTCATCTGCATAAGCCTCAAACACTTTAAAATCATAAGTGTTCTACGCTTGTGCGGTTAAGGCAAAGCTTACAGGAATGGGGCAGGAACAGTGACAAAACTCATGGGGCCGGGACGGGGAAATTTAGTTCCTGTGGGGACGGGGACATATTTGTCCCAGTGTCATTCTCTAGCACCTACTGATCTCAGTGCCAAACTTAATTTTTTTTTTTTTTTAATTGGCACTGAGAATTGAAAGTGCCACAGTAGGTGCCTACCACGTTGCAGTAGGCGTCTACATCAAGGTGCCTACACGAAAGGTAGGTGTGGTTAAGGGCGGAGTTTGGGTATGGATTGACTTAGGTGCCGGTATAATAGGCCAAGAAAACCCTGGCTTAATATACTGGCACCTAACATTATAATGCCTACCAGTGCCTAAGCTAATTTAGGCACTGCTAAGTGTGATTCTACAAAAGGTGCCTAACTTTAATTGACATGCAGTAGGTGCTACTTTGGTAGGTGCCTTCTGAGTTCCCTATTGTCACCCACTGACTATGTCAGACTCTACTGCTCACCAAAACCCTGAAGCTATGGCAACCCAAGAGAAGGCTGTAAAGCCCAGTTCTTCCAAACCAGCCTACTATCCTTCCAAGCACAGTAAACCTCCTAACATTAGTTTGCAAAGTGTGGGGGGAGGGGGGAGGAGAAAACACAAAGCTCAGATAAGGAAAAGTCCAGTGTAAGTAAGAGCCTCACATTCTATGACCAGAGAGGGAGCCAAAGAGCACAAAACACATTCCCTCTTCCTGGAAGTTTGGGGCAGGGCCCACACATCTTAAACAGGTGGGGAGCTTGGTTAGAAGGGGGAAAAGCAGAGACAGAGGCAGGAAGTGCAAAATTGCACATGGCTGAAAGGGACACAGCCAGAGACTGCTGAGGAAATGGAGACTGACTGCAGTGCCTCAGAGAAGGAGACCCAAAGCCTTGAGGCAAGCCCAGCACAAGCCATGGAATGAGACAAGGAAACCAATACAAATAATGGTCAGCCAGAACCAACGGAAGTTTGTTGAAGCAAGGCAAGTGTTTGTATTAAGAATTGGTGCTGTGCTAATGTCCTATTGTTAACAGACACTTTTGAAGTTAAAGGGACTGGCTGAGGCCACTTTAAAGGGAAACT
The DNA here is from genome assembly GCF_902459505.1 of Geotrypetes seraphini. Taxonomy (NCBI): domain Eukaryota; kingdom Metazoa; phylum Chordata; class Amphibia; order Gymnophiona; family Dermophiidae; genus Geotrypetes; species Geotrypetes seraphini. The sequence continues at coordinate 69,369,895 of NC_047084.1, read as the reverse complement.
GTTACAAAAGTGGGTTTTTTTGCATACTTTGATTCTGAAACCAACAGTGAAAATTTGTTGGGCAGAGTCTGTGAGAACCGGGCAGGTTTGTGGGATTATTTTCCAACCACATTGTGCAGACTCAGTAATTCTCCACCAGCATACTGTACCATACCAGCAGGTTTTTGTCAAAGCAAGAAAATTGGAGTTTAACGGAGCCATCTTTGTTTAAGGACTCTTTTGGACTGAGACTGAACATTCTATTTGTGGAGGGTTTTTAAAAATACAGTTGTGGTTTTTGTGAAAAGCCGCAAGCTTAAGGACACTGCCATGCAGGTGGTGTGCACAGCCTCTCTATTGCTGCTTGAGAAAGGGAAGGTTACTGCTAAAGACTTGTTTAACTGATCGGAACATTCTGACAATTTTTGTTAAAGTTTGAAGTGGCAAACAAAGACTTGCGCACTTTAAAAAACATTAAAGGTGTGAGGGTTTCTGCGTTTAGTTCTGACTAAAATTAACTTTTTTTTTTTTGACTACCAGCAGCAACTTCAGAATAGAAGAGCTTTAATAAACTTTGAATCTTGCCATCGACCAGCACCTAGACGCTTGCTTTCAGGGCTGGTTGGTGACACTGTATACACATATGTTGGAGGTTTAAGGCATGCATGCATAACCATGCAGGCTTCATCAAGCCACGCATACACGTTAGGCTGCCTAGGACCAGGACGATTGTTAAGCTATTATATGCCCTAAACCAGTGCTTACCAGTCTTTCTGTAGCTGCAACCCCAATTTGGGAAGCTGCAGAAGTGCACAGCACCTGGGCAGTGCAGGACAATGAAGTCCCTATATAGCACCCACCTAGGTTGTGACTTCCAATGCAAGTTTTCCAACCCTATTTGGGGTCTTAACCAGACTTTGAGAAGCTCTGCCCTAGGCAAATCTTCAGTTTTGTTTTGCCCCTCCAATTTAACTTTTAGGCCCCTTGCCCCCTCAGCAATCACAATTGCCCCACCATCTCTACCAGAATAATGTGTGTAAATGGACCATTTGAAACCAGTTCATTCTCCCTGATGGTAGAGACAACCTCTGTTGTTCTTTTGAGTTTTTGTGTGATTCTCAGGACCTATTGTTTTGCTGTGGTGCTCCCAAATAGCTGATACTCCAGACAACTGAAATGAAGTGAGAGAAGCAGTGGCGTATAAAGGTGGGGGTGGGAGGGGGAACCACCCCAGGCACCATCTAGATGGGGGCACTGGCACCTCTCCGCACTGCCCCACAACACCATGATTGTGCCATCCCTCCCCCATCCTGTACCTCTGTAGATCTTCACCAGTGCAAGCAATTTCTCCTGCCTGTTGCTCGTGCCAGCCTGGTTCCCCTCTGAATCACTTCTGGGTCGCGGGGCCAGGAAGTGATGTCAGCAGGAAACCCAATGCTGGCACGAGCAGCATGCTGGAGAAGCCACTCACACTGGTGAAGATTTATAATTTTACGTGGAGGGAAGGGAGAGCACGAGTGTGGAGTGGGGGGCAGGAAGGAGCAATGGTGGGAGAGGACTAGGGGGGAAGTGTCGCCGCCCTGGGCGCCTTCTACCCTTGCTATGCCACTGAGCAGTGGTAATATTGTGTGTCACCATTACTGCTGCTGCTCCTCATTTGCGCCAGTCCTGCAAATATGTTTTATAGTCACCAAACAGAGAGGATAATTTAAAAGGAACATGCCTTTGTGCCATTCTTCTATCAAGCACTTTACAACTTCTTTCTAAGACATACGCTTCTTGAGTTTCATTCCTGAATTACAGGGTATATGAAACAAAAGCATGCAAACAGATTAACAAATCTGAACTGGACCAAGAGTGAGAAGTATGAAAATGAGCTTCAGTAACCCTGATCACAAGGTCTCACATGCTGAATGCCTCTGTGAGTAAGTCTGCAGAAAACCGCCCAATGGTAATGTATACAGTATCTTATGCCTGCGTGGTTTCTCTTTGAAAATTTGATTAAGCTTATAAGTGTACAAAAGTACATATGTATCGTACACTTGTGACTTCTGCAGATGGCTTCGGTGCAGGAAACTTTAAGAATACTTTTGAAAATTTTTATATGCACATACCGTAGTTTGCTCCCCACCTGTACATGCCCCTGGTGCTGGTAACATTTTGTTCTGTGTTAGCAATGCCAACATTTTGTTTTTATCTGCTAAGGGGGCACCTTCTATAAAGAAGGCCCTAACATTTATGTGTTGAAAAATACACATAAATTATTAGAATACTGACATATATGCACACACGTGAATAAATGCCAAAATCCTGTAGTGCTGATGGAAAAAGTAAAGTCCTATCCTTCTTAGTTTTTGTAATGTAAGAAAGGATTTTCAGATCAAGTTGTTAACATGATCTCCAAATGAGTTTGTAAAAAGGTCCTTAAATCTGGGCTTAGTGCGTGGGAAAGTCCTGCGTTAAGAGGCATGAAGTCCAGGTTTTACCACACTTTAGTAAAAAGGGCACCATAAAGATTCTAGTTTTTAGGGGGTAGTTATACAAGTCCGCTTAAGCTAATTTTGCCTGGCTTTTAAGATCATTCACGGCATCCTTCCTCCCTTAATCCCACTATCTTATAACTCCTCGAGTCCTGACTCTACCAGACCCACCCAAAGGTATAAATTATCCTTCCCCTCTCTACATGGTATTCACTATGCAGGCAAACTGGGAAAAAGTAGGATCCTACCCTTCAGAATCACAGGTCTTTGGAACGACCTTACTACCCCGCTGCGGAACCTGGGCTCCCTCCAATTATTCCGCAAGCAATTGAAAACCTGGCTTTTCACTAAAATGTAATTCTATCCCCCTTTACTCTTCTCTTCTATATATAAGTTCATGTAAACCTTTTTTTTCCTTCTCTTCCTATATTTTAAGTTCTTGTAAACCGTGCCGAGCTCCACAACATCCGTGGAGTTGATGTGGTATATAAACTTAAGGTTTAGTTTAGTTTTTTGTGCAGGATCCCTTGCTGCCTAGTAAACAGGTTTCAATAAGGGCTCCTGCGATAATGGGCATGTGCGAATTGGGAAATTTGTGTGTGACCATTAATGGGGAAAAAGGAAATGCGACCATTTTACAGCTATGCTAAAAGTGGCCTTATCACATGGAAAATCTCCTCTACTCAAGAACAGACTTACTGGGTCAGAACAATGGTCCATCTAGCTCAGCAGCCCATCTTCACGGTGGCCAATCCAGGCCACCTGGCAAAAATCCAAATAGTAGCAACATTCCATGTGATCCAGGGCAAGCAGTGGCTTCTCCCATGTGTGTCTCAATAACACTATGGACATTTCCTCCAGGAAATTTTCCAAACCTTTCTTAAAACCAGCTACATTATAACTGCTCTTACCATTTTTACAAACTCTTTTGTAGATCATTTGGAGATCATATTAACAATTTAGTTCAAAAATCCTTTCTTACACTACAAAAAGTAAGAAGGATAGGATCCTACTTTTTCCAACAGCATTTCAGGATACTAGTGCAGTCAATGATATTGTCACCGCTAGACTACTGCAATGCTCTACTCTCAGGTATCTCTGTGAAATTAATGAAAAAGTTTCAAGTTCAAGTTTATTTTAATTTGATAAATCGCTTAATTTAGGTTTTACTAAGCGAATTACAATATATAAAAAATAACATATAGTTTGACATAATGTTTAAAAAGTTTAAACAATGGTTGTGTTTAAAAAATGTTTAAACAGTAATTATAACTGACAGACATACAGGAACATAAGGTAAAAAAAAAAACACTAGAACTACAATTAAAAAAAAAAACACAAAACATTAGGAGGTGGAGTAAAAAATTTAATGAACATAATTTATAGATTGAAGGCATCTTTAAATAAGAAGCTTTTTAAAAACACTACAGAGATAATGGTTACTACAGATGGAAAGACTGGATGGGCCATTTATCCTTTATCTGCCATCATGTTTCTATGTCAAGCCCTGGAACGCATTGCCAGAGGTTAACTATTCTCTGAGTGAAAAAAATATTTCCTCCTATTGGTTTTAAAAGTATCTCCCTGTGACTTCATAGTGTGTCCCCTAGTCTTTGTCATTTTTGATGGAGTAAAAAAAAAAAAATTGATCCACTCAGGAATTTGTAGACTTCAATCATATCTCCCCACAGTAATATCTTTTCCAAGCTGAAGAGCCCTAACCTCTTTAGCTGTTCCTCATATGAGAGGAGTTCCATCCCCTTTATCCTCTTGGTCACTGCTATATCTTTTTTTTTTTTTTACGATAAGAACCAGAATTGAACGTAATACTCAAGCTGAGGTCACACCATCGAGCATTACAAAGGCATTATAACATTCTTAGGGCTCCTTTTATCAAGCTGCGCTACGGGGGTTAGCGTGTCGGACATTTCATCACGCGCTAACCCCCGCGGTAAGCCAAAAAACTAACGCCTCATCAATGGAGGCGTTAGCGACTAGCATGTTAACCGCCTACCACTCCTTGATAAAAGGAGCCCTTAGTCTTGTTAATTCATAGCCTCTTGTTTGTTTGGACTATTGCTTATTGAAAACTTCTATACCGCTACTAATGACTGTTTGCTTTTTTGGCCGCTGCCACAACACACTGGGCAGAAAGATTCAGCGTATTGTCAGCAATGACACCCAAATCTTTTTCTTGACCACTGACCCTCAAGGTGGACCCAGCATCTAGTAACTCTGATTTGGGTTATTCTTCCCAATGTGCATCGCTTTGCATTTGTCCACATTAAATTTAATCTGCCATTTGGATGCACAGTCTACTAATTTCCTACTGATACCGCAAGCCACTTTTTAGCACAGCTTGGTAAAAAGGCCCCTTAGTGTGAAATCATAGGCATTTTTTGGGGGGAGGGGGTGTATGATTGGGGGGCTGGTGTTGAATTAATCCTTCCTTTCACCCATCTCTAATATGACTTTCCTAATTCTTGCTCCCCAACCAAACTATACAGATAAACTTTGCCTACATGTAAAATGTACATGTAAGCTCTACAGGAAAGATGGACTGCACCTCAGCGCAGCAGGAACTAGACTCCTAGCAAACAACGTCAAGAGAGGAATAGAACAGGCTTTAAACTAAAAAGAAGGGGAAAGCCGACAGTTGACCAAGGGTCGACGATTCGGAAGACGGTATCCTGCAAAGATACTGAGGGGAAAAATGGCTGGGAAGAAACAAGGGACAGATTGCAGGGGTCGACGAACCCAGAAGAAGTGGTTACAATGTCTGCAGCAAAAGAGAAGAAAATATGGACCGAAGCACAGGGAAAGGAAAGGAGGACAGCAAAATACCAGGATCTAAAGTGCATATATGCTAATGCAAGGAGACTAAGAAACAAAATGGGGGAACTAGAAGCCTTGGCCAACACAGAAGACATCGACATCATTGGAATCTCTGAAACATGGTGGAATGAGGAAAGCAAATGGGATACAGCACTACCGGGATACAAGCTCTATCGCCAGGACAGATCAGGACAAAAAGGAGGTGGAATAGCCCTATACATAAAAGAAGGCATACCATCCACAAAAATGGACACAGCAGAGACGGCCAGCAAGCTGGAATCTCTATGGATCAAAATACCGGGAAGGAAAGGGCCTGAAATAAAGATGGGCCTATTTTATCGCCCACCCGGGCAAACCAGAGATATCGATGAGGAAATGGAAGCCGAGATGAAGCGAGAATGCAAAAGCGGCAACACGGTTATTATGGGAGACTTCAACTACCCTGGGATAGACTGGAGTCTTGGAAGCTCGAAATGCACTAGGGAGACAAAATTCCTGGAAGCTACACAGGATTGCTTCATGGAACAGCTTGTTAGAGAACCGACGAGAGGAAATGCCACTCTGGATCTAATCCTAAATGGGTTAAGGGGACCTGCAAATGAAGTAGAAGTAATGGGACCGTTGGGAAACAGCGATCATAATATGATCAAGTTCAAGGTTGAGGTAGGAGTGTCAAAAGGCAAGAGATCCATTGCGACAACCTTTAACTTCAGGAAGGGAAACTACGAAGCAATGAGGGAATTGGTAAGGAAGAAACTTAGGAACACTTCCAAAACATGGCTAACGGTAAATCATGCCTGGTCCTTCTTCAGGGACATGGTGAGCGAGGTGCAAAATCTGTATATCCCCAGATTCAGGAAGGGGTGCAAAAAGAATCGAACAAAAGACCCGGCGTGGATAACCAAAACAGTGAAGGAAGCGATAGGCAATAAGAAAAATTCATTCAAGAAATGGAAAAAGGACAAAACTGAGGGGAACTGGAAAGAGCACAAGAAGCATCAAAAAGAATGTCACCGTGAGGTTCGGAAAGCCAAAAGAGAGTATGAAGAGAGGCTAGCCAGGGAAGCAAGAAATTTCAAACCATTCTTCAGATATGTTAAAGGGAAGCAGCCGGCTAGAGAGGAAGTGGGACCACTGGATGACGGAGACAGGAAGTGAGTGGTGAAGGAGGAGAAGGTAGTGGCAGAAAGGCTTAACATGTTCTTCTCATCTGTATTTACAAACAAAAACACGTCCAACATACCGGATCCTGAGCAATTCTTCAACGGAAGTCAAGCAGAAAAATTAACATCCATAGAAGTGAGCCTTGAGGACGTTCGTAGGCAGATAGAAAAACTAAAAACTGACAAATCCCCGGGTCCGGATGGCATACATCCTAGGGTTCTGAAGGAATTAAAGGAGGAGATAGCAGAACTACTGCAGCAAATTTGCAACTTATCCCTGAAAACAGGCGAGATCCCGGAAGATTGGAAGATAGCCAACATTACGCCCATCTTTAAAAAGGGATCAAGAGGTGACCCGGGAAACTACAGGCCGGTGAGCCTGACTTCGGTTCCAGGGAAAATGGCAGAAGCACTGATAAAAGAAAACATCGATCAACATTTTGAAAAACATGAACTTCTGATAACCAGCCAGCATGGTTTCTGCAAGGGAAGATCGTGTCTAACAAACTTATTGCACTTCTTCGAAGGAATCAATAAACGGATGGACAAAGGAGACCCCATAGACATCATATATCTAGATTTCCAAAAAGCCTTTGACAAGGTGCCCCATGAACGTCTACTCCGGAAATTGAAGAACCATGGGGTGGAAGGAAACGTACATAGATGGATCAGAAACTGGTTGGAGGGTAGAAAACAAAGGGTAGGAGTGAAGGGTCACTACTCCGACTGGAGGAGGGTCACGAGTGGTGTCCCGCAGGGCTCGGTGCTCGGGCCACTGCTATTTAATATCTTCATAAATGATCTAGAAACAGGGACGAAGTGCAAGATAATAAAATTTGCGGACGACACCAAACTATTTAATGGAGCTCAGACTACAGAGGACTGCGAAGAATTGCAAAGGGACTTGAACAAACTAGAAGAATGGACGGCGAAATGGCAGATGAAGTTCAACATTGAGAAATGTAAAGTATTACATGTGGGGAGCAGAAACTCGAGGTACAACTATACAATGGGAGGGATGTTATTGAATAAGAGTACCCAGGAAAGGGACTTGGGGGTAATGGTGGACATGACAATGAAGCCGTTGGCACAGTGTGCAGCGGCCGCTAAAAGAGCGAATAGAATGCTTGGTATAATCAAAAAGGGTATTATAGCCAGAACGAAAGAAGTTATCCTGCCGTTGTATCGGGCGATGGTGCGCCCGCATTTGGAGTACTGCGTCCAATATTGGTCGCCGTACCTTAAGAAGGATATGGTGTTAGTCGAGAGGGTTCAGAGGAGAGCGACACGTCTGATAAAAGGTATGGAAAACCTGTCATATTCTGAGAGATTGGAGAAGCTGGGTCTCTTTTCCCTGGAGAAGAAGAGACTTAGAGGAGATATGATAGAGACTTATAAGATCATGAAGGGCATAGAGAGAGTAAAGAGGGACAGATTCTTCAAACTTTCTAATAACAAAAGAACAAGAGGGCATTCAGAAAAGCTGATAGGAGACAGATTCAAAACAAATGCTAAGAAGTTCTTCTTTACCCAACGTGTGGTGGACACCTGGAATGCGCTTCCAGAGGACGTAATAGGGCAGAGTACGGTACTGGGGTTCAAGAAAGGATTGGATAAATTCCTACTGGAAATGGGGATAGAGGGGTATAGATAGAAGATTACTACACAGGTCCGGGACCTGTTGGGCCACCGCGTGAGCGGACTGCTGGGCATGATGGACCTTGGGTCTGACCCAGCAGAGGCATTTCTTATGTTCTTATGTTCTTAAAATGCATACACAAAGTATGCATAAATGCTAATATCCGCATCGAGGCGGAGGAAGATATCTTCTTTTTCAAGGGTCCCACGACAACAAGAGGGCATCCGTTGAAAATCAGGGGCGGGAAACTACGAGGTGACACCAGGAAATTCTTTTTCACTGAAAGAGTGGTTGATCGCTGGAATAGTCTTCCACTACAGGTGATTGAGGCCAGCAGCGTGCCTGATTTTAAGGCCAAATGGGATCGGCACATGGGATCTATTCACAGGGCAAAGGTAGGGGAGGGACATTAAGGTGGGCAGACTAGATGGGCCGTGGGCCCTTATCTGCCGTCTATTTCTATGTTTCTAAAGGGAGCAGAAAAAAAAAAATCACTGACTGTTTTATATTACAGTAGTATGTGGTGTATGTATTTCTGGAGCTAAGTGTCATGTTAATACCATTAATAACAGCGAGCCAAGTGTACTGCCAAAGCAGGGATCTAGCAGAATGTGTGCTCTCCGGCAGAGAGGTACAGCAGCAGCTCCATTCTCTAACCCAGGGGTGTCAAAGTCCCTCCTCGAGGGCCGCAATCCAGTCGGGTTTTCCCCAATGAATATGCATGAGGTCTATTAGCATACAATGAAAGCAATGCATGCAAATAGATCTCAAGCATATTCATTGGGGGAATCCTGAAAACCCGACTGGATTGCGGCCCTCGAGGAGGGACTTTGACACCCCTGCTCTAACCACTGGGTATGGTAGACCCAGACACAATCTTGTGCTTTTCAATCTTTAATAACAATTTTAAAAAAAATAAATTTATTTTTATTGTCAAAGCAAATGACAATACAGCCGGACCAAGAATCGGCAGTAAAAATATGCAAAGCTCCAAGTATATAAAACTGTAACAATAGAACTAGAACAATTTAAATTTATTATTTTTATATAGGAAGTTCCCTTTATTACCCACCTCCAAAACAAACCCTCTCCCACCCCACTCCTCCCCTCATCAACCTAAGCAGCACCCAAATTAAACATCACAAAACTGGATTCAAAATAGTATCTCATCTTATTACAATCTATCCCAGATCATCAGAGTCCCCCCAAAAAGGAAAATCCACACGTCAATAATTAACAGCCAGCTGTATTCCTTCAATAGTATTTAAAAAGCCTGGACCCTAGATTGCTGCAAAGTTTGAAATGAGAAAATGCAGCATGTCTAATGCAAAAAATACATGGTCAGAAATCAGACAACAAAGTTTCAAGACTACACACGAATTGCTATACAGGTCAGAGCAAAGGTCAATTAACCCAGTAGCCTGTTTGGAAAAGTAGCCAATTCAGGTCACAAACACCCAGCAGGATCCCAGGTTTCAAAAGCAGACTTCAGAGATTGTAAATTGCTCAAGAAAAAACCCCCAAGTAGATGGGGTAGAGACTTTAGCATTTTTGGCAGGTTTGAGAGGGTCCGCCTTTCCTATTGTACAAACTCTACTCTAGCAAATGCAAGCTAACAATTTCTAGACAGCTCAGTAACTATTCAAAGGAAACAATACCTTATATTTTAATTTACAAGCTTTTGAGACCTTCTGCTTATCAGCTTTCGCCATTAAAGGTATAGTAAACTCTAGATGCCAGATGTGGTGCAAAATCCCTTATCCTAGCAGCCAGTCATATAAATGCCAGTGGGTGATTACCCCCCCCCCTCCTTCATTGTGTACAAGAAGAGGTAATTTGTATTGTGTTTGGCACTCCCCCCCCCCCCCAATCACTCTGACATGCTGGCACCTATGTCCCTTATCACAACCCCATGTAGAATTCACACTGACACAAGGTATCAGGGTAGTATGAACTGCCTGAAGAAGGGGACAGAAATTCAATAACAAATGGACATGGTTTCTTCTAACTACTGTAGCAATCCAGGGAACAAAATAGTCCAGCAAAATACATCATAATATTAAGGAAAGCTAGACATGAATGGATTTTTGCCAGTGATGTTTCTACCGCTTTAAGGAAATCTAGCTGGCTGGTTTATACTTTCACTTTTAATTTCTTGACTAGCATGTGGTCAAAGTAAAAAAAAAAATAAAAAAAATAGACTGGTTGACCCGCGCGGCTAATTGCGCTTCAGGATCTCGCCAGTGACATCATAATAAGATCAGTTTGCATAGGCCGTCTCCAAAGCATGCAGTATGATCCTTAAGTTGCAGCCGGCTGTGTGAGGTTTGGGAAGCGTTACAATAACTTTATTACTCTCTGCTGGAGTGACACTTTCCTGACACCGGCCTCCACACCTTCGCTCACCTTTTCCGGAGTCCCGGCGGCCCTTGGGCTCGTCCCCGTCACAACCAGCCGTGCCGCAGAAGCTGTGCAACGCGGCCCCGTCCAAACAGCGGGGGCTCCCGCCGAGGGCATCGCCGACACAGTCCCGGCTTTTAGCAGGGTGACGCGGCTCCTCCGCGGGATGCAGAGGGGCAGCCCCGAAGAACGGACCTAGCCCCGAGCGTAAGGCGCTCGCCTGGTTCGGAAGAACTTGCTCGTTTCTCATAGTTATGCTTCCGAGAAGAGGCCAAAGTCCAGGTTTCCAAAGCTTAGGACTAATTGGGATGACGCCGACCAGTTGAACTGGAAATCTGCAAAGCTCTTTAACTCCCAAACTGCAGTCGGATGGCGTTTTGCATTCTTCAGCAACAAGGGTTTTTCTAAGCTACTATTCCGTGCCCCCCTCCCCCCAACAGAATCTTCCTCAGAGCGCGCTACACAGAGGTCGCAAAAGAGAAAGCTGCAAACTGACCGAGAGACAGGCTCGCAGCGAACCGAGCGGAGCTCAGTGGAGGCTCGGCTGCTTGGGGGGGGGGGGGGGAGGGGAGCTATGCAAAACGGTGCAAGATTACCATAAGGGGTTGGCAGAAGGGATTGGCAAGTCAGCAGCTCCGATAGAAAACCGATCAGCAGGCAGGAGCTCTCCCAAAAGTATTCACGTTCTCAAAATTGAATAGAGAAAATGCACATCTCTTCCAAAAGAACAGGCAGCAAAAAAAGCTCCATTTAATCCCGGGGAAAGAGGAGACACGAGCTACGGGGGAGGGGGCAGAGGATGCAGTTAAACAGGGAACTTGCTAAACTGGGGAAGTGGGCATGTAAATAGCAGATGAAATATAAGTGTGTACAAGTGCAAAAGGGATACACGTAGGGATAAAGAATCCTAATTATAGTTACCACAATGCTGGGTTCCATACAAGGAGTCACTAGACAGGAAAATAATCTTGAGCTCATGGTGAACAGTACATGAAATCTTCAGCCTAGTGCGTAATAGTGGCCAAAAAGGCAAATAGATTGTTACTAATTATTCAGAAACATACCTCTCCACAGATCTGAATACTGTGTGCTGTTCTCGAGAACTTAAAAAAAGATAATTTACCCCCTCCTTAACAAAGCTGTGAATTCCTATGAGCGTCGGAGCTGTTACTGCCCCGGCTGGCGCTAAAAATGCGTGGCTTTGTAAAGGAGGGGGTTAATTTGATATAACCGGGTGCCTAGATTAACCTCCCCCCCCCTTATTTTTACAAAATCATAGCGTGGTTTTTAGTGCCAGCCGCGGCGGTAACAGCTCTGACACAGGAATTCTCTGAGCGTCGGAGCTGTTACCACCGCGATTGGCGCTGAAAACCGCACTACGGTTTTGTAAAAGAAGGGTACCTGTTTTCGAGCTCTACCACTATTATTATGGTGGCTTTGCACAGCCTTCCAGATGCTCTTGGCTGGGGTTAGCGGATCTTCAGAGGTACTGGCGCAGCCCTTAGCCACACTCTCATCACTTCTTGCTTAGACTACTGCAACTTGCTTCTTTCAGGTCTTCCGCTCAGCCATCTCTCTCCCCTTCAATCTGTGCAAAATTCTGTTCCACAACATATTCCGCGAAAGCTGTTATACACTTCTCCCTCCGTATTCGCAGTTTCAGCCTTCGTGGTTTCGATTATTCATGGTTTTTAGCTTGCTGGCTCCTCCCCCCAAATTACATCAGCTTGCATAGAGAAATCGCTGATTCCAAGCATTTACAGAGAAAATGACTGATTCCCGGCACTTTCTTCACCATGTTTTGCCTCTCCTTCAGAAACAGGCCAGGTCCCGTGCCATATTATTTGCGGTTTCACCATATTCACGATGGTTTTTAATAGAAAACAGCAAATAACACATAAAAAAGTTATTTGCGGTTCTGTTAATCCCCTATCACAGCGAATACGGCGGGAGAAGCGTACTCAACATTACCCTTCTCCTCAAGCCTCTTCACTGGCTCACCATCCATTTCCGAATAAAATTCAAATTTCTCTTACTGATCTACAATGCACTCCCCAATATTATCTATTCATACTTATCTCACCCATGCCACCCCCCCCCTTAACTTCATTCATCAGGCAAATCCCTCCTATCCATTCCCTTCTCCTCCATTGCCAACTCCAAACTCTGTCCCTTTTATTTTGCTGCACCATATGCCTGGAACAGAATGTCGGAGTCATTATGTCAGTCTCCTTCTCTAGCAGTATCTAAATCCAAGCTAAAGGCTCACTTTTTGAGGCTGCTTTCAACTCCTAACTCCCACTCACTGTGAAATTACCTATGTCCATCCTATCATTCTCTCTGTAAGAAACTCCCCAGTCCCTTTATGTCCTGTCTGGCTGTCCAAATTAGACTGTAAGCTCTTCAGAGCAGGGACCTAGTGCATGGTTGGTTTTTTTAAAACTTGAAATTATATTAAGTTTTTGTGAGGTACAAAAAGGAAAAAGGTGTACAAGTAATATAAGAACAATCAAGGACAATCAGAAAAAGCAGATAGCGAAATGAAATCTGGGAATGGTGATAATAGATAATACAATACAATACAATGTTCAAGCATGTCCGAATATGGTACAAAACAAAGGAATGCAAAAATGGGAGGAAGAGAAGACAAGTGGGGAGAGGGAAAGCAAAGAAAAAGAAGGGAGAGAAAAAGACTAAAGTCAGTAGGGAGGAGAAAATGTTAAATGTACAGCACAGTGTACCCTTCTCAGTGCTATAGAAATGATAAATAGTAACAGGGTATGGGCAGTTCCAAGCAGTGCAATATTCTTCAATTGACAGCTGATGAGTCGATGCCCAGTGTATTCAGATATTATTAGTCCACAGGCACCAATTATTACAGGGCCCACAACTGCAGGTTTTCACCAGAGTTGCTCAACTTCATCCTTAGTGTCTTGATATTTTGTGATCTTCCAACTGTTTGTCTTCTGGTATCTTATCACACCTATGACCAACACCTGTTTCTTTTCAACCACAGAGAAACTATTAGGACATACGAATAAATTTAATTCTGTGACTCCTCTTTATAGACATTATATCACTGGCTGCCAATAGTTTATAGAATTCAGTTTAAAATATTAGTGCTTACTCATAAAGCATTTCATACTGATTCCAGATTATCTGAATTCACTGACTATCCCTTACACTCTGATGCATATGTTACAGTCGCTGCAGGATAATACTGTAGTTGGTACTTCCGGCTGTAAGTAGAACACGGTGGGAAACCACCTGTAATAAAAGCATTTTTCTATGTAGAGCCTAATCTTTGGAATCATCTTCCAAGGTATATTTGTACCAAAGTAAATATCAAGGCTTTTAAGACATTACTATAGATATATTTTTTTTCAGTTGGCATTTGGTGTAAACTCTCTGCCAGTAGAACATATTTATTGAGGACTTCAATGCACAGGATAATGAAGACTATTAATGTTAACATTGTATGATATTGTTTGTTGTGTTCTCTGTGTGCAATTCCTATATTTTATGGTGTTCCTTTTATATTTTGTCTTTGGAATTTTATTGATGTAAACTGCTAAGAACTATTGTAAGATTTGATGGCATATCAAATTTTCATAAACATAAACATATTAGGCATACTACCTAGCAAGTGTTTGTCAATTTGTATTCTGAATGCCTAGAGAATTTGTCTTTGTTCTTTTTCTTTTGTGGTCCCACCAACTTGTGGTTATGGGCAAATGATACTTTCAGCAGATATTCCAGTGTTTCATGGTGTTACTTTGTTGTGTGTTTCATCATGGTCTGTCTGGGCAATCTTTTTGCAGCCAATGAGATGGTCCACAGTCTCTTCAGCTTCTTTGCAGAGACGGCACTTGCTGTCGTTTGATATTTTATCAATTATAGCCTTTATTGCATGTCTTTTATTGTTCATTACTGTTAGAAAAAAAAAAAAAAGATCTTCTGGCTAAGGTTACCATATGTCCGGGAAAAGCCAGACATGTCCTCTTTTTAGAGGACTGTCCAGGTGCCTGGAGGGATTTCCAAAACCCAGCAGTTTGTCCGGGTTTTGGAAATCCTGAGCTCGGAGGCTGTATCTGGAAGCTTTTTCACCATTGAGAAGGGGGAGGGGAAAGTCCTGTAAGCTCAGGTGAAGACCCCCGACAATCTCCCTGTCACAGCAGTAGCAGGCCAAAGTAAGGCCAGTACAGCTAAGACCTAAAATGGTTGCTGAAAAAGCAAATGGACTCTCTGACTAGAAATTGTCAACTCTGAAAGGGGCTGTGAACTCTGGAAGACATTTCTGTTTTTTCCTAGAAACAGAGATCGTGGTTATAGAGAAAAACAGTTCTGATGAAAAATATAAGCAGCATGATAACTTTATGAAAGTTTTACCAGAGGAAAGACAAACCACGGACAGAAGTGTACAAAAAGGCCAACCACAGAGCCGGAAAACCGTTAGGCCCAGGTGCTCAAAAGAGGAACTTGGTATATTAAAAGGACATTTACGGGGAAGTGAGGGAGAAGCTTATGAGGAAAAGCATGGCACAGAATCACTCAATTTATATTAACCAATCCATAGCTTAATATATGAGATAATGAATATGATTAACCAATGAAAGTGTGAAATGTAACATGCACCAACGTGGGCCAGAGCTACCAGAATCATATAAAAGAAAGCTCCCTGGACCATAGTTTCAGAACTCGTTGCAGGTTCTCCATCAGCCTGGCCAGCTTGATGTATGCTCTATCGCTCTGTATGCTGTGTGATTTCCTGTAAGCTATTACTATTTGATTATTAAAACTCATATTATTTGTATCAGCATAAAGAGAGTTGAGTGGTCTATCTGTGAAGGCCTAGGGTCTTCACCATGATGACATCATATGCACATGCGGGAAAGCTTCCAAATGCGGCCTTTGAGCTCAGGGAAGTTTGTGTGGTGGTGGAGCTGGGGGAGGAACAGGGCGTAGTCAGAGGCAGAATGGGGCAGGACTGGGGGCGGAACTGGGCACTCTCTTTTTTTCAAAGAGAAAATCTGGCAACCCTACTTCTGGCTATAGTTAGATTCCTAGGTGAGATATAACCTCACATACATAAATCATAAAACACATATAACATATAAAAATAACCCCTCTAAAATAACCACATACACATAAAACAACCACATACAACATATAAAAATAACCCCTCTAAAATAACAACCTATAAACCAGCCTCCTAATCTAAACTTAAAAAGGTCTTAAACAGTACAGCTTTCAACTTTCCTAAAACTGATAAAATTCAGTTCTTAACTTCAATGCAAGTTGGTTCCATAAAATAGGACCCATCACTGTAAAAATACAAGATTGGTAGAAACCAAATGAAAATATCCTAGGGAAGGGATGACTTGTTACATAACCCTTTAATGACTGACAAAGATAAGAGACTTCCTGCTTATGTAAAGTTTTCCATACTTAACAAAGCATATTAAACTGTGCACGACAGTACACAGGAAGCCAATGAATCTATTGAAATAATGTGGGTCACAGGATCCCTAGCTGGTTTCTCATCTGGCTCAAACATTCAGAGTTATTTAAAATGCCTTCAATACTACCTCTTGCAGGACAAACTAAAGAGAATTAGAATAATCCAAAATTGCTGTAAAGTACTTCAAGGAAAGAAAAAGCTTGAGTACAGTAAGTCTCTGTAGTCTGCAAAGACAAGAAAATAAGTTCTTCACCAGACCCTTTACTGTGGGTGAAATATAAAGCTTAAGTCCAAAAGAATCCCAAGATACTTAACCTCTGGGCGAAACAATATCTACCATCCCTCTATCCTAACAGGTCCATCCAACTTCATACCTCCTGAACATAAGACATACATGGTTTCTGTTGTCTTCCAATTTACCACTAGTCTGCTTGTATTACTTTTGAACCAAATGGCAACCACTTCCAAAATCTGAAGTAGATAACTGAGGTCCTTCGGATTCCAAATCCCAGCCTTCACATTTCATTATCAGCATATACCATATATCAGATTCCCAAATGTATTTATTTATAAAATTTTCTAATTGGTAGAGGGAGAAAAATTTAGAACAAAAGCGCGAGCGGGAAGGCAAAAAGTGATTTCAACGGCCGTTGAAAAAATACACGCGTCTTCTTCGCTCCGCGGAAACGAAGAAACTGGGGACCACGCACTCCTCCGTCGGGCGGGAAGGCACTCGCGCACGCGCGGTGCGGCCAACTAGAAACTTCTAGTTAAAAAGGTCCGTACCGAGGGCTCCGTCGGTGACGTCACCCATGTGTTAAGAATATGCTGCCTGCTTGTCCTGGGATAAAAACAGCATTCTATAAATTCATTACAGCATTAACTCCCCAATCAATTAAAGTTGTTTAACAACCATTACAGGTGTAACAGATAAACATGAAAAGCAACAAGGGCAGTGCCGACCCCTTATATTACACCCCTACCAACATGTCCCCATTCAGAGATTTGATCACCTATGTGACTTTATAAAATGCTAGCTTAGATCCTGTAGCAATAGCACTTACATTCAAGGCACAGACATTATGCCTGCTTAAGAGCAGGTTTAACTATTAGCGCTTTCTCTACATATGTATGTATTTTATAAAATATGCAAGTAGAATGCAACTCTTATGTTTATGCTCCACCCATACTCTACTGCTGTGCACACCTACCCCCCAATTCTGTACATGGCAATTACATTATGTGGACAAATTGGTGCCTAATAAGCCCAATTGGTGCTGATAACTGGAAATTACGCACGCAACTTGTATGCGCACTGCCCAAAATTTGTATTGTGCATTAATTATGCATTAGTTTGCACGCATGAAACTGAAAAAGAGGGATAGTTAGGGGGTGAATTGTGGGTGTTTTTATAAGTTATGCTTGTTTATAGATTTTGTGCCAATATGAGTAGAACTTAGGCGCAGGCATTTAGGCTAGGTTTGCCTTGGACTAAATGGGTGAACCTAAAAGTTGTGACGCATGATTCTATAAGCTACATATAACTTTTATAGAATTGCACTTAACGCTGCACTAGGTGCTGATTTTTTAGGCATGACATATAGAATTAGGCCCCTATTGTACCAGTATACCCTGGCTTGTATTATGTGTACTTTTAGGCATGACCTAATTTTATAAAAGCCCATTTGTATGTGTAAAATGCTATTTTATATGTGAAAAAGGTTTCAAAACTTCCTTTCTTTGGGGATAGAAAAAAACACTACCATCTCTAAGTGTTGGGGAAAACAAACTTGATGTAATTGGAAAAGTCAGATATGAAAGTGATGGACCAGGAAGTACTTCTTCACGGAACGAGTGATAGAGCATTGGAACAAGCTTCCAGTACAGGTGATCGAGGCCCGCAGTATCCCAGACTTCAAGAATAAATGGGATACCTATGTGGGATCACTGCGAGAGTCATACCAATGAATAGGGTCGCTAGGGTATAGACTTAATAGAGCAGGTCAGTAGAGTTAAGGGGGCCAGTACTTAAAAGGGGGTAAATGGTATGGGCAGACTTGATGGGCTGTAGCCCTTATCTGCCGTCATCTTTCTATGTTTCTAAGTATAATATATATAGATACATGGAAAATTGTTTATTAGGGAGTACCTGCCCAGAGATGCAGATATTTAATTGACATGAGATGCTTGGTAGAATTTTCAAGATATTCATAATTAATTGCATGCCTACTACTGTTTGCGACCCTATATTGGCCAGCAGGGAAGACTTGCTCTGTGACAGCAAAGGGCTACAGAATGACCTTTTCACTTTCTTTCTTTTTGAGTTCAATATTTTTTATTGAGTTTTTTGAAAAAATATAAGAAACAGTTCAAGTACAGGGTATCAAAAAATAAAACAAAACATTTAGTATAACAAATATTCAGTTGTATTGTGCAATGTAGAATTGAATCGTTTTAAAAGATCTAAAGTACTAGGACTGTTCATGAAAAGATAATAAAAGAAAAGAGAAGAGGAAAGAGAAATTGAAAGAAGAAAGAAAAAGAATAAAATGAGGAAAAAGATGAAGGTAAAGGAAAAGAAGATGAAGAAGAGAGGAGTGTCTATGAAATAGATTGAACATATGAGTCTAGGAATTTCCAGGGTGATTTACATTGTGTCAAACTTTTGGAAAGTCGAATTATATTTTTCTTTTCATAAGCATATGATTCAAATTTATGATACATGCTCAAAGAATTCCACCAAAAGGTATAGTTTAGTAATGAAGAGGACTTCCAATTTTTCAAGATGTGCATAAGGGCAGTCACAAACATTGCATCAATGAGTTTAGGAGGACAGTTAGACTGTGTAAAACAAGGGTGTTGAGATCGGAGAATTATAATGTCAAAGGAAATTTCTTCTGAACAATTGGTAATAGACTTTATGGTGTCCCAAATGCATGTCCAAAAGGAACGAACTTTAGCACAGTGAAAAAGCATGTGATCAAGAGTCCCAGCTTCTTTCATACAATTCCAACATATAGAGTCTTGTTTTAGGTTAGCTTTCCACATCCGAAAGGGTGTCCATACCGCATTCACTTTCTAAATCACTGTCAGAAAGGTCCACTGGATCCTGGTCATCCTCTGTCAGATCTCACCTATAAGAACATAAGAATAGCCTTATTGGGTCATACCAATGGTCCATCAAGCCTAGTAGCCTGTTCTCATGGTGGCCATTCCAGGTCACTAGTACCTGGCCAAAACCCAAGGAGTAGCAAAATTCCATGCTACCGATTCAGGGCAAGCAGTGGCTTCCCCAATGTCTTTCTCGGTAACAGACTATGGACTTTTCCTCCAGGAAATTGTCCAAACCTTTCTTAAACCAGCTATGCTATCTGCTCTTACCACAACATCTTGCAATGCGTTCCAGAGCTTAACTATTGTCTGAGTGAAAAATATTTCCTCCTATTGGTTTTAAAAGTATTTCCCTGTAACTTCGAGTGTTCCCTAGTCTTTGTAATTTTTGACGGAGTGAAAAATCGATCCACTTGTACCCGTTCTACTCCACTCAAGATTTTGTAGACTTCAATCATATCTCCCCTCATCCATCTCTTTTCCAAGCTGAAGAGCCCTAACCTTTTTAGTCCTTCCTCATACGAGAGGAGTTCCATCCCCTTTATCATCTTGGTAGCTCTCCCGAAAACCTGACTGGCTGGGGCGCCCCCAGGACAGGTTTAAGAAACACTGCCCTTGTACTGTCCAGAATGACACACTTATTGCACTAGAAATGAGCATTATTGTATACTCTGAGGCTTATAGCCTAGTAATAAGCCAAATATAGTTCCATGGGAATGTGCTGGTAAATAGAAAACAAGGTGCACTTATTGGTCTAAATTTTGCAAAAGATTTTGCTTAAAAAGTAGCTGTGTAGACTTAGGGCTCCTGTTACAATGCAGAACTACTGATTAGCATGCACTGAATGCAAATAAGCCCATGGGCACTGAATGAGCTTCTTCACATTCAGCACACCACTAATCGGTAGTAATGCTTTGTAAAAGGAGCCTTTACCTAATTAGCTACTAACTAAGCACATTTAGTGTTACTTATTTAGCGTGACAGTGCATTGCACTTTACAAAACTTAGATTGCATGTGAAAAACTGGCAATACAGTACAAATATTTTGCAAATAAAATTGTGTTTAGAACTTGGTTTTGTTATTTTTTTTCTTTTTGGGGCACTAATGATCTTGCAATACATAACATATCTGTGTCAGCCAGGGTTGGCCCATCTATTAGACAGGACTAGAAAATTACCTAGGGAAGCAGTTTCTTGGGGGTAGGGCCCAAACAGTAGCTGCAGTCAAAGCAAAGCAATAGGTCCGGATAATCACACAAACTCAAACATGAGATTCTTTTACTAGCAGTAGTGTAGGCAGTTTTCAAACAGCCAGTCCCCTCACCCCCTCCCAAAAAAAAAAAAATAATAATAATTCTGATTTTGCAGCAATACCTGTCAGCATTTATACTTCTCCTGAAGCACATGGCGGCTGTTTGGACCAAGGGATTGAATGAATTGAGGAGATAATTATGCTAACCTCTTTGACATTTAGAACTACCTTTGAAATCCTTCCTGCCACCCACCCACCCCAGCAGGAGCAATGCCTTTTTTGGACATTAATATATCTTTAAGTCATGGCAAATTCAATACCACCATCTTCAGAAAATCAACAGATCGTAACAACCTATTGAGATATGACAGTTTTCATCCAAAGCACCTAAGGAATAATATTCCTACAGGACAATTTTTAAGGTTGTGTTCGTCAAAAAGTTAATTCATTGACAAGGCTGAAGAGATGAAGGAGCGTTTTAAAGAGAGGGGATATCCAGATTTATCATTCAAGAAGGCATACAAGAGGGCCCTCTATTCACATAGAGAAGTGCTATTTACTTCAAATAATAAAACCACTGAGGCTGCCCTATACTCCTATAACGCTTTTAAGATAAAAAGGATTATTCAGTCCCATTGGAACATCTTAAAATACCTTGCCATCTTTGAGGATCCACCAAGGTTCGCATACTCACGAACACGAAACTTAAAACATCTCACCAGAGCGCAATATCGTTCTAAAACTAGTTTATCTAGTGAGACAGATGGTATACACTCACCATGTACATCTTGTACAATGTGTCAATACAGTGTCACTATGAACGAATAGCCACTAACTGTAGTACTAAAGGAGTGGTTTATATAATTCAGTGCCCGTTTCCATTGTTATATATTGGTCACACTATTAGAACTATTCGTACCAGAATTGGTGAACATATTAGTAGGATATCTCATGAAGCAGGCCCCCCTTACCCAGCATTAGCTTAATGCAAAACATCCCTTGTCAGCTTTGCAGTTTTCTATATTGGAAGCCCCTAGGTTACCCCGAGGAGGTGATCTGAAAGCTAGATTATATTCCAAAGAACAAGCTTGGATTTTTAGATTGGGAACACTAGAGCTTAATGGGTTAAATAGTGACATCGAATGGAGGGCTTTTTTATAACTACATTGCTGGTTAGGGTTTGGTTCTCTTTTCTCAGTAAGTACTTTGTTTTTATTTCTTTTTTCTGTTGTTAGTGTTTTCTCAGGTTCTATCATGGTTAGGTTATGAGTTTAAGTTTTTTAACATACATAGTAGATGACAGCAAATAAAGACCCGAATGGCCCATCCAGTCTGCCCAACCTGATTCAATTTAAATCTTTTAATTTTTTTTCTTAGCTATTTCTGGGCAAGAATCCAAAGCTCTACCCGGTACTGTGCTTGGGTTCCAACTGCCAAAATCTCCTTTAAAACCTACTCCAGCCCATCTACACCCTCCCAGCCATTGAAGCCCTCCCCAGCCCATCCCCCACCAAACAGCCATACACAGACACAGACCATGCAAGTCTGCCCATTACTGGCCTTAGTTCAATATTTAATATTATTTTCTGATATTTGTACCTTATTGAGTGAGTGTTTGGGATTTCCCTGATTGTACATGGTGATGCAAATGATGTTCTTACGCGCTGAGTCATGCTGGGACGCTGCGGTTTTAAAAATAGAGCAGTCTGTCGGCGTTCCTTTAGCTGTTGGATTTTCAAGAGGGAGTAAAACTTTGCGGTCAGTACCAATTTTTTTATGTTATATGGTGAGTCTCCCTTTTTGTTGTAGTCAGGGTTGTGTTATAGCTTGATAACATGCATGTTTTTAAAGTCATGTTTAAATAAAGTAATTTTGATTTTTAATTTGTTTATTTCAGAGACTTCATTGCCCAAATTTTGAGGGGTGTGGTAGAGTTACATCGGTTCCCTGAAGTAGTACCGAAACGTGGCACGTCGGAACCAGTGAATTTCTAAAGCTAACTTTCACCTCTTTTAGTTATCTTCAGATAAGATGATAAAGCTATAGCCAGTTTGGCATTTATAAATCCAATAATAACCAATCCCATCATTTTGACACTGTATTGAACACTGCTATGATTGGGTGGTGAGGTGGTTTATTCGCCTTCATGTCTCTGAGCAGAAGCTTCAATAACAGTAAAGGACAATTTGTGAAAGTATACAGAGTGACTATTTTACTGTTGTTGCAATATCGCCTTTAGTCACTCAACACTTCTAATTAGGTTGAGTTATTTGCCTCCTTTTCTATTTTTGACTGAGTCCCCTCTCTGGTGGGCACGCATTGGAGATAGAGCGGGCCTACAGGATCCCTGCGCATAAAATTAACTATCAAGAAAGGCCCAGACCGTTGATTTTTCGGGTGCTGCGCTTTCAGCATGCGATGGAGATTCTGCGACTTGCCAAAGCAAATAGACAGTTAAAGTAAAGCTATGCTTATGTTCTTAAATCATCCAAACCTTTTTAAAACTCTGCTAAGCTAATTGATTTCACCACATTCTCCAGCAATGAATTCTACAGTTTAATTATACTCGTGTGAAGAAATATTTTCTCTGGTCTATTTTAAATCTACTACTTAATAGCTTCATCGCATGCCCCCTAGCCTTAGTATTTTTAGAAAGAGTAAACGTGATTCACATCTACCCTTTCCACTCCCTCAATATTTTATATAGATATATTTCATGCCCAGGATGAAGTAGATACTGGTCCTCTATCGCTCATGCCCTAGTTGGTCTATATCAGCGGTCTTAAACTCAGGGCCTGTAGGCCACATGCAGCCCCCTAGGTCCTATTTTGCGGCTCGCAGTCTGTACACAATCTCACACACTGGGCAGGAAGAGAGGCTCCGGTGCCGGCTGTCGTGTATGCCGGGACTCCTGCCTTCATCTTGTCTCTGCACCCTTGGACCAGCAGCGGCAGGCCAGAGAAAGGAGGTAATGAGTCCCAGCAGATACATGAAGGCAGCAGGAAGTTTCAAGTCAGCTGACGTCAGCGCCGGAGCCTCTCTTCCTGCCCAGTGTGTGAGACTGTGTACAGACTGCATGATGCAAAATAGAGGTATTGCGGGGGAGAGGAGGAAGGGAGAAGGGGTACTGCTGGACAAGGGGAGCAGTGAAGGGAGAAGGGGTACGGCAGGACAGGGGGAGAGGTGCTGCAGAAGGGAGAAGAGGTGCTGCTGGATCTGGCAGAAAAGGAGGAAAAGGAAAGATGCTACACACTGGAGGGGAGGGTGAGATGGTGAATGGGGAGAGAGCATGTTGGGTTGGGGGTGGGAAGGAGGGATGCCACTGAGGGAACAGGCAAGGACTGAAAGAGAAAGCGTGCAGGAGGCAGAAAGTGTTGGATTCATGGTGAGGGCAAGATGGATGGGGAGGACAGGAAGAAGAAATGTTACATTGGGGTAGGGGGAGAGGGCAGAGAGTGAAAAGTTGGACTCATGGAGGGAGAGAGAGAGAGATATTGTTTGGTTGAGGGAAGGAGGACCAGAGGAGAAGCATGCAGGAGGAAGAGAGAAAAAAATGTTGTACTGGGAGGGAGGCCAGAAAGGAGGAAGGGAAGGGAGATGGACTATAGGGGGCAGAAAGGAGGAAGGGAAAGAGAAATGTTACACTGTGTGTGTGTGTGTGGGGGGGGGGGTTTTGAGATGTCAGACCATGTAAAAGTAGATTTTGAGAAGAAAGCAGAAAATTTGAATGTTAATGCCAAAGATGGATGGAATGCAGAAAGTGAAGACGGAGAGAAAAACAGTCAATGGCCCTGGAAACATAGTTAAAAGCACAGAAAAATAAAATCACTAGACAACAAAGGTAGGGAAATGATTTTATTTTCCAATATAGTGATTGAAATGTGTCAGTTTTGAGAAAGATGGTGCTACCTGCCTCTTGTCAATTTTTTGATACCGTTAAAGAGGTCCTTCAATACTGCCACACTCAACCACTACTCTCACAAAGGAGGCACGTTTGAACACAAATCTTCCTCGTTAACCCAGTGCATAATGCAAGATACGTGCCAAAAAGGTCGCTCCTAGACACCTTGTACTCTCATAAAAGTTCGCGGTTCTCCAGACGCCCCTCTGGAGACAAATATAACTCAGGATTGCTACACAATCAACAGCTGTCCTGGCAGCAGGCAGCCGGGAGTGGAGGGCGCCGACATGTTTTTTTCAACACTGAAGATTCTCCACGCACTGCGCTAACAGAGAGCTCCTCCGACGCCCTGACGTCTGCTGCTGCTGCTGACCACGTTGTTGTTCCTCCAGGGTTGCAAACAAGGGTGTACTCTGCGAGGTCCTCCGTGAGCACAGTCACGTAGGAGAGCGCATAGGCAAGAGAACGGCTCGAGCTGACTGGCTTACACCAGAACACGCCCCCGGGCAGCACTAGACCTGCGGGATCCAGTTCTAACCGGCGCGCGGACAGCACGAGCGCTTCTCTGTGCTGAAGCCAACTGGAAGGGAGGGGGGTTGTCTTTGCTTAACCCTTTCTCCTGCTGGCAGGAACATGAAGACCGGAGGAGCTGGGCTGGCAGTTTAGGCAGTCTGATTAGTGTAGTGGTTTGTTTTTAATTTTTTTTCCCTCATGTATTCGCTTTGAGTGGGTGTGAATATTTTGTAACAGCTTGCTATCCTGCTGAGGCAACTACTACCTCCTTACGCCCTTTTTGTTGTTGTTCAGGGGTGGCCTTATTTTGTAACATAAGGATTTTCTGGGCTTTTTTGAAATGAGAAAGTAGTGATTATAAAGGATAATAAAAGGAACACTTCTGAGGACTGCTAAGTAGGACTATTCAATAATCAGATGCAGGCTCTCAAAATAACATCCTACCCATATCAAAGGTTTATTAAAGAAAAAAGGGGTAATAAGATGATCAAATAAGTTTTTATATTTTGATTACTTCAGCTATGATAATAGCCATGCCCGCTAAAGATTGCTGGTCAAGTATACATATTCCATCACCTCAAAATAAAGCTTTATATTTTTTGTTTTATGAAAAAGATCTCATTAAATATATAATATATTCATGGGAGATACATTTCCAGAACTCAGATCATAGGACCTCCTATGATTTAGATATCATTTCAAGTCCGCATCTGCTCCTTTCTTTAATCATATACGCTCATTCCTCCCTCCCTCCCTTTTAAATGATCTGTGGATGCTGTCTAAACATAGGTCCCTTTTATAAAGTCTTGCTTTTAAAAAACATTTGCAAAAACTTCAAGTGCTATATAAATACTGGTTTCTTTCATAAATGTTGCTATTTGCAAAAACAGAGGACAACACTTACAATATCTTATAGTGGAATTAGCTATGAACAGCGCCGACTTGTAGTGCAAGCTCCTGACGCCCTCTCAAAAAATTTGGGCATTTCAATCTGAAGACAGATCTTCCTCGGGGGATTTTTTGCGAGAGGCAGCGCATATATGATTAAATAAAGGAGCACAGGATGCGGACTTGAAATGATATTTAAATCATAGAGATTCTGCGATCTGAATTCTGGAAATTTATGATATGCTTATCTCCCATGAATATTTTATGGGCTCCTTTTACTAAGGTGCGCTAGCGTTTTTATTACACGCTACACGGCTAGAACTAATGCCAGCTCAATGCTGGCGTTAAGGTCTAGCGCACGGGGCAATGTAGCGTGCGCTATTCTGTGCGTTTAAAGCCCTAACGCAGCTTAGTAAAGGGAGCCCTATATGTTTAATGAGATCTTTTATATAAATCTAAAACAAAAAATTATAAAGCTTTATTTTGAGTTGATGGAATATGTATACTTGACCAGCAATCTTTAGCGGCCATTATCATAGTTGAAGTAATCAAAATATAAAAACTTCTTTGATCATCTTATTACCCCTTTTTTTTCTTTAATAAGGAGGACTTCAGGCAGAAGACGATTGTTTAAACCTGCTCTAATTCCTAGGGCAGTATTAGGCCCTCTTTTACCAACCTTCGCCCAGAGCGCTAATGCTCTGACGCTCATAGGAATTCTAAGAGTGTCAGAGCATTTAGTGCTCCGGGCACTTCTACTGCGGCTTAGTAAAGCAAATCTGTACTGTGCATGTTGGAGGCAATGGTATAAATGGCACCCCTTTTAATTAAGCACCTTTGATGCTCACGTGTCCAGGTTCTGTTACAGAATATTAGCATAACCTAAATTTTAGTTGTGCCAAGGTTTCAGATCTGATGTTTAACTGTGGGCACTTAAAGGTGGCAAGGGGGTGTGTAATTTAACAGTATTCTGTAAGTTGTGTGCATAATTGGCATCTTCCTCCATGCGAATGCTACTTAACAGAATAGTGCTTAGTTGCTTTGCTGCCATGTAACACGTCTAAGTTATACTTATATGCGAAAATGGTATACTGTACATTTGCACACTCAAAGCAGGTATCATTTATAGAACTGCCCTTTTATAGTTTATAATTTATTCAACTTAATATACCATCTTATCAAAAAGGCCAAGTCTTACAATCAAATATAAAAAAACCCAAAATTACAATGAATTCAAAGCATAAATTAAAACAACAGGCAAAAACACCACACACATAAAACTTATCAGTTCTCCACAGTGGCCAGAGAGAGAAGAAAAGAAGTGAAACTACCGGTTGAAGACATGCACAACATAATATGTCTTCAATTTAGATTTAAATAATTTTAAAGGATAGTTTTATCTGCAAATCCAATGGAAGCTGATTTCCATAATATTGGAGCCAGCCCCCTTCCCCCCCAAAAAAAAAAATGCTTTAGTATGAGTAGATACAAGGTGAACCTCTAAAGTAGGAAGAATCACCAAGGAGGCCTGAGCACTACAGCAAAAGAGTCCTACAAGGGACATAGTTCAGAATCAAGCTGACCAAATCAAAATTCTATAGGCAATCAACAAAACCTAAGAAACAGTGGTGTTACATGGTTCCACCTATGGGCTCCTGCCAAAAATCGCAACCCACCGTTCTGCAATGTCTGAAAGTGTTTCAGTAAATACTTCAAACCACAGTATAGCACATTTCCGTATTCCAGCTTCAATACAAATAATGCATAACAGATTCCCAAAATAAGAATTCAAAGAGCGAAATAGCCATAAAGAATAAAAGCCAGACTGTGTATCACTGCAGCAACTTCAGCATTGAACTTCAAAAAAAGAAACCCCCAAAATACCAAAAAGATTTCACAGGGGTACAGCATATATTTAATAAAGTAGACACAGACGGTAAAGGAAGATGACCTACCAGCCAACAAACAGATATTTTCCAAATTCAGGACAGGATGCGCAAAGTTCCTGCAACTCAATAAAAAAATACTGAGTTGGGAGCGATTTTGTTTTTCTGGGCTATGCTCAGCACAAACAACAATCAAATGTACGTTATTTGTGCTGAGTAGCCCAGTAACAGGGGGAGGAACCTTGCCTGGTGTCTGCATGGAAGAGCTAAGTGGTAGGCACAGCCCTTCTGTGCAGACCCAGTATAGCACCTGATTGCTGGAGCTCACGAGCAGCTTATTAATAAAGTATTTGGGCTTTAAAAAAAATTTGTTTTAAACACCCCCATATGGATGCAGCTGTTTTACGTCTTATGTGAGTTGAGTGTCCTGCACCTAACAGCTGCATTCTGACTATAGGTGCGGAACATACACTCACATAACAGATGCACAAACAGCTGCTGGAAATTTTGACTTGGTAAAAGGTAGGCGTTCCCTTCTGTGCATTACAAAGAGCACTAATGTTAATATTAATGAGATGCTTGTAATGCATTTGCTTAGTGTTCTTGGTAGAGCTGTCTGATTCAGGGGAAAAAAATTCAATTTGGCCTATTGAATCGGTTTTTCAATTCAATTTGCTTTCAGTGACACAGCTTTTTAAGTTTAAAGTTTAATCAATTTTTGTTGTAAAATTAAACAAGCCAGATTAATACAGATCGATCCTACACAGTCAGGCTAACAGAAAATCATGTCCTTTTCATACATACAGAACATAGATATACTCTCGCCCAGTATGGAATAAGTAATCGCAAAAGAGAAATATGTAGACAAAAGTTAAACAGCCAAGAAGCCAGACTCTGCATACAATGCAACACCACAGAAACAGTAACACATGTCCCCTAATACTGTGCAAAAAAAAAAAAAGATAGCAGATGTAGATTTGTAAAAACTGACAATCACTGCTTTACAAATTAACAAATAGAAATAAAGCGAAAATAAAAATATATAATTTTATTCAACTAATCCATTTTTAACCCCCTCCTTTATAAAGCCGCACTAGTGTTTTTAGCACTGGCCGCCATGGTAATAGCTCCAATGCTCATGGAATTCCTATGAGCGTCCGAGCTGTTACCACTGCGGCCGGCGCTAAAAACGCTAGCGCAGCTTTGTAAAGGAAGGGGTAAATTAGCTTTCAAAGGCCCAAACCTCATTTTTCAGGTCAGTACAGTATACTGCTGTTATGGTATCCTGACCTGGTTAGTAAAAAATGTATTAATTAATAAAAAGATTATTTCCATTTTCTATTTTAAAACATTTATCAATTACTGCTACAATAAAGCAACACAAAAAAAAATCTTTTTTCTACATTTTATCGCTTCTGCTTTAAACATCTTCTTCACTCTTTTCTTTCCATCCAGTGACTGTCCTCTCTCCCTTCCAT
This sequence comes from Geotrypetes seraphini, assembly GCF_902459505.1. Classification (NCBI taxonomy): domain Eukaryota; kingdom Metazoa; phylum Chordata; class Amphibia; order Gymnophiona; family Dermophiidae; genus Geotrypetes; species Geotrypetes seraphini. The sequence goes on along the minus strand of NC_047084.1, from coordinate 69,340,909 downwards.
ATATTTGCTCTCTCTCTCTCTGCCTCTTCCATCCACTGTGGCCCCAACCCTCCCTCTAAAGCCCTCCCTCTCCTTCTGACCAGCTTTTCCCCCTCTGTTCCCTTTTGCTTCCTATACCCCTCATCCCGGAGCAAGCATCTCTCTCTTTTTTTCCTCTCCATTTGTGGGTTTAGCATCTTTCCCACTCTTATCTCCTCATTTCTCTCTCTCTTCCCTCTGCTCTTCCCGCTCCCCTGTCCCAGCATCTCTCTCTTTTCCTTCCTCTTTGACTTCAGCCTCTCCCACTCTTCCCCACTGCCTTACCTAATCTCTCTCTTGTCTCCAGTCCATCTCCTTGCATGCCTGCCCTGCAATAAGGCATCTTTATTTTCCATTTACCTCCTCCCCCCCACCCCGAGATTCAGCATCTTCCATCCATGCCCCCCCAAGGTTTGATAACTCCCCCTATTCCCGTTCTCCTCCCCTCTTACTTGCTCTCTTTCTTTGTCACCCCTCTCCTACACACACACTATTGGCAGCGCAGCCTTCACAACACATTGCTCTTGCCAGCGTCGGCCCTTCCTCTCTGCCAGATCCCACCTACTTTCTTTTTCCACGAAGGCAGGACTGGCAGAGTACAAGGCCCGATGCCAGCAAGAACAGCATGTTGTGAAGGCTGCCGCTGTGGAGAAGTTCCTGGACCATGACGATGCTGGGTGTGGCTGATTTTTTTTCCCAGATCAAATCAATTCGACCGAAGTAAATCGGTGAATTGATTTGAATCGGGCAGGTTTCGTTCTCGGTAGCTGTTACCGTGATTGGTAAAAGCCCCTGAGAACCCTTTTGAGCATTGGAGGCTGAGTTGCCTTGCAAGTAAGACTGACTACAACCAGTCTTACTTTCAAGGCAAGGTTTTGAGCATCGGAGCTTCAGTTTTAACTGATGAGTATCCAGCTACTGGAAAACCACCTCCAAGTAGATTTGAACTAGTAGGTCAGTGGCACCTTAAAAATAAACGTAATTCAAAAAGGTAAAAAGTGTCTAGATCGTTTAGTGTGAGGTGGTCAAATGAAAAAGCACTGCCAATTAATTAGCAAAATAGACCTCAAAATCCATAGGATAGAAACTCAGGAAGTCAAAAACTTCACCAAAGAGCATGTATGATTATCACAGGTCCGCTCCAGGAAACCAAACTAGAGGATAAAAACTCTTATAATAGAGGAGAAAACCACACTCTAGCAAAAAAACAAACAAACCCCAAAACCCGGGCTAGGGTGCAGTTACTGGTTAGAAGTGGGCATCTCCTGACGCAGTGTATCCAGCGAAACAAGGAAGTACATTTTCTCTTCTTGAGACTTTTCTCTATGTCTGTGAGACCTAGAAAGTTGCTCCTTGGTCTACAATCATTGGCTGAACGTCTTTGATGAAACTGCACAATATTGCAATGCTAAGTTAAGCTGTGTGTGTGTGATATCAGCTGACTATTTTTCTGAAATGCGGGAACATTTACGGGTTTCTCTGTTGTTATTGTGTTTCCCCCTTCTTAGTAGCTTTGGTGTTTGGTGGCCACTGACAGTTTTAAGCACTTATACACACTAGCCCGTTTTTTTTTTTTTTTTTTTGCTTGAGTATGGTTTTCTCCTCTATTGTAGGAGTTTTTACCCTCTATTGTAGGAGTTTTTACCCCGGAGAGGACCTGTGATAGTCATACATGCTCTTTGGTGAAGTTTTTGACTTCCTGAGTTTCTATCCTTTGGATTTTGAGGGCTATTTTGCTAATTAATTGGCAGTGCTTTTTCATTTGACCACCTCACACTAAATGATCTAGACACTTTTTCCTTTTTGAATTACGTTTAATAGAGTTGCTTCTAAAATTTTCTTTAAATTTGGATATAACCTTAGAAATAAGTCATTTTGTACAGAAAAGTACACATACTTGTATGGGTAAGCTAGCAAGGGAAGAAGAATGGTTTATTAATCCTAGTTTACCTATTTATTTATTTATTTATTTATCATATTTTCATTAGCATGTCAAGTATACACTTGTACAGAAAGATAAAGTTAAAAAAAAGAAAAAGTAAAAAAAAAATAAAGAAAAGATACATTACAAATAATAATGATCTAGCAAAATATTAAGAATTAGATATTTAACTTTAAACTCAAGTCCTCAATTTGGGATCCAAGACATAGAATCAGTGAGCAAATTAATAACTCAAATAGATAAAAATAAGAAATCTGAAAAATCTATTAGTGAAAAAAATACCTATTTATGAGCGGTTGAAGACTCAGTGATTGGTGCTAAAATGCTCACAAGTTTAAAATGTACACAAATTCAGCTGTTCTGGACTTTCTCTACAGGAAGCATTGGGAAAGTGTTGGTTTATGTTAACGTCATGTTTCAGTTTGCATAACTTTCGATGCAAATGTGAAATCCAGCAGAGTTTGCCTGAGTTCCACTTTAAGTATCATAGGGGTCCTTTTACTAAGCTGTGCTAGTGAGTGGACTTTAATGTCCTTAAGTAGGTCTTTCTAGCAAAAAGGGCTTTTAAAAAATTTGTTGTATTTCTGGCTGTGCAATAATTTTAGCATTAGTGTCTAGCCATTTAAAAAAAACTAATGTGTCATTGTTGAGGGTATGTTGAAACCCTCAATTCAGTGTGTGGCGGTGGCTAAGAAAGCAAAGAGAATGTTAGTAGTTAATCAGGAAAGGAATGGAAAACAAAGATGAAAATGTTATAATAACCCTCGAATCGTTCTATGGTGTGGCCACACCTCGGATAATGTGAGCAATTCTGATTGCCTCATTTGAAAAAAGATAAAGCAGAATTAGAAAAGATACAGAGAAGGGTGGTGAAAATGACAAAAGGGATAGGATGACTTCCCTATGAGAAAAGGCTAAAGCAGCTAGCAGGGCAGGATTAATTCTTTGGGCCCTAAGCACCCAGAATCTCCTTGTCATACCTTCTTTAAAATTGATTAATACGTTGCGTTCTAATAACTTTGCGGTTACTGCCCCTACCCTATGGAATTCGCTGCCTAACCACTTGCGCTGTGAATCCGATTTAAAACAAAACTAAAACCATTCTTGTTCCAAGATGCTTTTGGATAACAACTGTCCTTCTAAGGGCAAAATTTAAAACAACTTTTTTTTTTTTTTTACCCTAACCTATTGTTTTTTCCTTTTATGTCGCTCCTTTTCTATAATAATTGTAGTTCTTCCCCATTACCCTATTGTTTGAGGTAGTTCCATACGTTCCATCAAAACCTTTTGTTATGTTTGGATATTATCTAGTATCCCTTGTTTTTATGTGTTTTTATGCATTTTTATGTAATTTTACATTGTAAACTGCTTAGAAACCCGAACAAGCGGTCTAAAATTTTTTTAAATAAACTTGAAACTTGATTCCCTGGTCAAACCCCCTTCCCGCCCCTATCCCCCCATGTCCCCCTCCCACGAGAGTGTCCCTCCAAGCCCGGTTCCAGATGTCCAAGTACCACCTCCTCCTTTCTCCTTGCAGCCTTTAGAAGTAGAACTTAATTGTCATAGCCTACAGACAGCCTCTAGAACAGTGTTCTTCAACCTTTTGACACCTGTGGACTGGCGGAAATAAAATAATTATTTTGTGGACCAGCACCGGTCCACGGTACGGCAGTTGAAGAATACTGGGCTAAGTCGTGGGCCAGACCTCGCCCATCTCTACCCAATCTCCACCCCAGACCCCACCCCCATAATAGTACTAATTGTAACTCCATTTTTTCCATTCATTTTTCATATACAACACACACACAATATAATCGAATTAACAACACATAATGGTTGACCACAAAATTAAACTTCACAGAGCATACTGTATGCTTCTCAATATTCATTCCTACCTGAACACAGATAATCCCATGCAAATACGGGACCAAAAACTAAAAGTACAAACCCTAAGATGCAAGACTCTGCATGCAGTACAACCCCAGAGGAAAAGAAACAAATGCATTTCTTCCTGAACAGACAGCGGATGTAAATCAATCACTAAATTAAAAATAAAATCATTCCCCCTACCATGGTTGTCTCCCTCCCTCCATGCTGTGCCTTGCCTTCTGGCCTGCCCCCCGGTGTTATCTTCGGGCTGGCTCCCTCTTCCTCAGTGCTGAAGTGCACAAAGCCGTGGGCAGCGGCTCCTCGCACTTCCTGCGCCTCATCTGGAAACCTTCCCTCTGACGTTGCGATGTCAGAGAGAAGGCTTACGGTTCAAGCGCAGGACACTACCCACGGCTTTGTGTACTGAAGCACTGAAGATGAGGGAGCCGGCCTGAAGATAACACTGCATTGATCACACCGTGGACCGGTGGCTAAAGAGCACTGAATGGGGCCTGATGCACGTGCCGGCCTTATGGACCGGCAGGAAATTTCTATGGACCGGCGGTTGAAGAACACTTCTCTAGAAGGTACTGCAGAACCAAGTTCAGTCTTCATTCCCACTCACTCCTATCAGTTCTCTTCATTTATAGTCAATTATTCTAATTAGGATAACAAGAGGAGAGTTTTCATTACTTGTTTGTAATTACATCCCTAGTACTTTAAAATAAGTTTTATTATTATTTATTTTAGAAATTTTTACATTATTTAACAAGCATATCATCTTGTACAGAAAGTGCAATTAAGAAAACATAATATTAAACACAACATTAAAAAAACTTTTTTTTCCAAAAAAGAAGAAATAACTCTCAACTTAATCGCACACTAGTCCTCAAAATTAGGATCCAAGACTTAAGAAACGGAGTGATTTAAGGATACAAAATAATAACTAAAGGAAATCACATTATCTGATACTGAAAAGGAGCTAATTATTCCTTGGACGCTGATTTTCCTTCATTCCCAAGGCGCTTCGTGGAGAGGAAGGCTGTCAAATGAGCTGGTTCAAAGAACACATATTTCAAAGTATGATACCTTACTACACATTTACAAGGATATCTAAGGAAAAATAAACCCCCAATCTGGGTCACACCAGGTTTCAACATTAGAAATTCCCTTCTTCTCTTTTGAGTCTCCTTAGAGACATCCGGAAAAATTTGAATATGAAAACCCAGGAAGTCTTTATCTGGAGCCAGAACTACAGTCAGTAGGAGAGTGGCTGGAATAGCCACTTCTCTGTCCGACTGCTCTAATAAAGCAGATACATCCACAGAACTTTCCTGGGATTTTCCAATTACGTCTTTCTTCTGAGCATCCTGAGTCTTTATAGGTAAATAATATACTCTTATCATTGGAGGTAATGAATTCTCAGGAATTTTTAATATTTCCAGAAAGTAACGCTTTATCATGTCTCTTGGGGAAATTGAAGAGACCTTTGGAAAATTAATTAAACGCAAATTATTAATCCGGGAATTGTTTTCAAGTGCTTCCAATTTTCTCCTCATTATCAAGTTATCTTTTACCAATAAGTCATGATTACTTTTTATCATTTTTATGTCCTTCTTATCTTCTTGGGTATCAGATTTCAATATTTCTATGTCTTCTTTCAAATTCTTAATAACTTCTTTCTGGTCTTTAAGTTCTTTATCTAAGTTTTTAATTTGAGGAGTCAGAGAATTACCCAAAGCCACAACTAACTCCCAGAGCGAGTCTAAAGTGACTTCTGGGGGTTTAACTGGTGGAACAAAAGGAATTGTTAGTGTAGGCAAAGATAGTTCAGATGTCTGGTCTACCTCTTCAGTGCCCTGTTCCTCCATAGCACGAGTTGTCCCAGTCGCTGGTTTCTCCAAAGGGAACGAGTCCCTCTGAGTTGTCTCCTGCTGCAAGCCCTCCGACCTGCTGGCCTCTCGAGGGGAGAACACACTCTCGTCTGACGTGCTCTCCTCTCGCGGTGAGCTAGCTCCCAGCGGCAGCGGCACGTCTAGCCCATGGGATGTCGTCGAAGCACTCCTCTCTACCGACGCTTCCATCGGGCGATTCCCCAAACCGACTTGCTCGTTTTGAAGGCGTCTGAAGATGTCTTCAATTGTAGGAACCGTGGGTCCTGAGCGCTGGGAGGCACCACCAACACTCTTGCCCCTTCTTTTCGGCATTTCCAAAGAGGTAAGGAAAACACTCTCAGGCGTCCTTCCAGCATCAGACAGCGGCAGCCATCTTGACTTTAAAATAAGTTTTAATTAATTAAAAACCTTGGTAATACTTTTCTTTTTCTTTTTAACTTTATTTAGTTTTTAATGCCAACAAAAAGTGCAATACAATTTACATACAAATAACAATAATCAAATAAGCACTTATAAACAATCAGAATCTATACAAAAGATAAAATTCCCTCCCCCATCCATCATTAACATCAGGAATAATACCAAAACAAAAGCTATACCCCCCTCCCGCTCCCACTCCCCCTGGATGTGTGGGTGCAATACAATGGAAAATAAAGATAAAGGGCAATTATAACAAATCTACAAAAGACGTCAATGGACCCCAAACCATTGTAGGCCTCCCTAGGCTCATGGGGGTGCTGCCAATGTAGGTATTCTGCTTCGGGAGTTTTTTGTTTTTTGTTTTTTTTAAACGTACGTCCCGATTGGCTGGTTAGGCAGTAGTAGGACACCTACCTTCCGCGGCAAATGCACTGAAATCCATTCAATTTCTTTGGGCTTCGGTGCATTTGCCACAGAAGAATTGCTACCATGGCTTTGTGTTTCAGAGTTTATTTCAGATTTGTTATCCCGCCTATCATGGGTTACATCTAAGGGCTTACAGTTCTAGAGAGGGGAAGGGTCTGATAGTCAAAAAATGACTGTGAGAGGTAAGGGGTAGAACTACAGTCTTAGACAGGAAAGATGGGAGGAACATAAGAACATAAGAATAGCCTTACTGGGTCAGACCAAAGATTCATCAAGCCCAGTAGCCGGTTCTCATGGTGGCCAATCCAGGTCACTAGTACCTGACCAAAACCCAAAGAGTAGCAACATTCCATGCTACCAATCCAGGCCAAGCAGTGGCTTGCCCCATGTCTTTCTTAATACAGCGTTCCCCCGGTTGTTCGTGGTCGGCAGTTCGCGGTCCTGGTCATTCGCGGTATTTTCCAACCGCGAACTGCCGACAAGAAGAAGGCAGCGGGAGAGGCAGGAGAGAGCAGCTGGAGCGCCGCGAGTGCAGAAAATCTCTCGCAGTACGCTCTGACCGCCTCTTCCTGCACGAAGTCGGGCCTTATTCAATCAGGAGCTGCTTTGACACACAGCTCCTGATTGGGAGCACTGTTACAGACTATGGACTTTTCCTCCAAGAAATTGTTCAAACCCTTCTTAAAACCAGCTACACTATCTGCTCTTATTACAACCTCTGGCAATATGTTCCAGAGCTTAACTATTCTCTGAGTGAAAAAAAATTTTCCTCCTATTTGGTTTTAAAAGTATTTCCCTTTAATTTAGGGCTCCTTTTACAAAGGTGCGCTAAGCATTTTAGCGCACGCTAACCACGCGCTAAATGCTAACACGTGCATGTTAGTCTATGGACTAGTGCTGCTCGATTCAGGAAAAAAAAAATTCAATTTGATTCAGCCTATTGAATCAATTTTTTGATTCGTTTCGATTTTCCTGCCCAATTGGGTGTTTTTTTCAAACATCCTGGTGGGTTCATCCTCTTTGCCCTCTCCTACCCACACTGGGGCTGTGGTGTAAACAAAATAAAAAAGACTTTTCCTCTCTTTGTTAAATCCTAGCTCACTTTCGCGGTCTAACATCAGCTCTGGCAGGATACACATTTCAAATCTGACATATTGTAATCACAAAATAGAAAATAAAATGATTTTTTTCTACCTTTTGCTGTCTGGTCATTATTCATATCATGTTGGTCCCTGGCTCTGGTTGTCTTCTGATAACTCGCTTGCCAGGGTCTCCTTCTTTCTTCATAGGGATGTTTCTAGCTCCAAAACCGATTGGGCTCCCTAAGCAGCTGTTATTCTTACCCACCCCTTACCAGAATTTAAGCATGCACAGGACATTTCTGCATAAGCAAGTAGTGAGAGAGCAAGGTAGAAAGATTACCTGACATCTAAAGGAGGGGGCTGGTTGGGATGGGAGACAATTTTGGGATTTTTAGGCCACCTTTCTAGGGAGCTGGGTTTGAATCCTACGGCAGCTACTTGTGACTCTGGGCCTTTATTGCTCCAGGCACATTTATTTAAATTATGAACCCACTGGGAACAGAGAACGTGCCTCCATATAATAAGTCAACAGCCTTGATTGTACTACAGAAAGGCAGTAAATCAAAAACCATTATCCTTACTCTTTCTACATAAAACTCCATGGGTAGGTCGGGAGGAACTCGTTTACTAACAAACTACCATAATAATCTATGCCCACAATAAATAGACTTTGCTGATGCCTTAGCTCACTGTAAATAAGCCCTTAGCTACTTCTCTTGCTCCTGCTGGACTAGCTGCAGACTGCCACGCCCCCTCACCCGGCTTTTGTTAACTCATTTCTGTTCAGTCTAGTCCTTTCGAAGTCCCACCCCTCTCAGGCATGCTGGGGAAGCATGGACTCCTTCGATCTGTTCCGTAAGTTGGGAGCTGGTGCGAAGTTTGACGTGAAACACTTCAGCGCAGATGCCGAGAGGCTTCGGGTAAGGGATTCAAGAGGTGGCCATCCCTTCTATGCTGCTTGGGGAGAGGATATAGGCTTGACACCTCCATATTCTCGATCGAACAGGCTGAGGTGTCCCACTGCGTGCTAGATGTTGTAGTTCTGATGTTTTCAGATGCAGTACTGTGCTGGCTGCTACTACTCTTGCCTCAAGTGCTGCCAGGGGGGAGCCAGAGGACACTGCAGCATTTCCAATCTGACCCTCCCCCATGCCCCCTAAAGCAGGAGCGGTAGTGGATGGCCAACAAGAGGCAGCGCTGCTGCTCCTGCTTTAGGAGACACGGGGAGGAGGGTTGGTCACCGAATCAGCCAGGCCGATATTTTTATACAAAACGAATCAATTCGAATCGTAAATTGGGCAGCACTATTTTGGACATGTTAGCGATTAGCGTGCATGTATATTTAGCGCGTGCTAAAACGCATAGCGCACTTAAGTAAAACAGGGGGATAGTCTTTGTAATTTTTTACAGGGGTGAAAAATCGATTCACTTGTACCCGTTCTACTCTACTCAGGATTTTGTAGACTTCAATCATATCTCCTCTGAGCCGTCTCTTTTCCAAGCTAAAGAGAAATAGAACAGGAAGGGAAGTTTCTGCATTCAGTCTGTTAAAAATAATAGACTATATAAAAGGCAATTAAAGAATGAATAAGAAAGGCATACAGTAAATAAATATATGAAAAAAGACATGTTAACAGAAATAGAAAGAGATTTAACCACCACAGAGAGCCTAGTGCCCCACTGACTATGGAAAAAATTCAGGTGTAATTAAAGGAGCTAGTTATGCAAGATACCAGGCCCCATTAGGTTCCCAGAGAAATTTTATAAAATAATGCAAGCTGTTTCTTCTTAGACCAATGCCAATGCAGTAATGGATCAGCAAGCATGTTGTAAGGAGATGGCCAAGGTACTACTGTAATTCCAAAGCCTGAAAAAGATCTGTTGCAGCTGGACTCTTACAGACCAAGTTCATTATTACCAGTACATTTTGAGACCAAGATTTTTGTCAAGATCTTAGCAAATTGCCTAATGGAATATCTTCCCAACCTGATTGGTTTGCTTCATGTGGAGAAGGTAGTCAGTGCCCAATGTGCCAATCTGAGGTGAATTTTAGCATCCATAGAATACAATCAGCAATGAGTAATGCCATGGTTATTAATCAGCTTTGCTGCTGAATAAGAATCAATAAGGTTTATTTATTTGGACTCAAAATCTGAGAAAATCTTGGGCCAGTTTTAAGTAATTTCATTCATGACCAGGTGCAAGATGACAATGGACAAAAATATCTTAAATCTGGAGCATCAACTGTGAATAGGCAAGGAAAACTCCACTAGTTGCCATACATGGAGCACTAGAAAATGTTTTATGGCCACCCAGGTAGTGTTACACTCTGCAATCCAAGACTAAACTAAGAAAGAGCGGACCTTTTACAGAATCAAGTTTTCCGAACATGGTAATGAGCCAGGGAATATACTCACAACTATCACAAAAGCATGGCAATGGACTGAGGAATATCAGTACCCTTGGACTGCAGTATTTAACATTACCTGGGGGGGGGGGGCTACAAAACATTTAATGAATGGAATTACTTAAAGCTGGCCCAAGATTTTCTCAGATTTTAAGTCCAGCGCCGAAATCCATTGCCTAGATAAGTGTTGGAATCAACATGTCTCTAATGGCCGCCATCAAATCTGTCCGTGTGGCCTCAGGTGCTATCATTTTGTCTGTAGATCTTTTGATTTAATCATTGTTCTTTTTTAGAATTTTAGAAGCCATACTCTGTCTATGCTTAGTTATGGATATGTCTGTTAATTGCTCCCAGATTGTTTAAGATTACAGGGATAAAAGCTCCCTAATCCCCCAGTGGTTCCTGTTCTCCTTCTTCCCTCCTCCCTGAATGTAAAACCAGCAAGGGATACCAGACTCTACGACAGCTGCAGATACTGTGGACATTCTTAACAGAGCAGTATGCATATCTGAGGAGTAGCCTGTTAGTGCAGTGGACTGAGAATCAAGGGACTTGCTCTTTTTTAATTATTATTATTTTTAAATTGTGAGCCCTCCAGGGATAGAAAAATACTTACTGTATCTGAATATATGATACCTGCAAGCCTGAAGGCTATTGAAATGGTATATGTTCAGGTACAGTAGGTATTTTCCCATTTCTCGATGGGCTCACAATTAAAAAAAATATTACAAATAGCTGAAGTGGAATTTGAACCTGGGTCCCCCCCCAAGTCTCAACCTACTACTCTAACTATTAAGCTACTTCTCTGCTTTGCATGGCTGTCTCTGTGACAGATGTTCATGGCTTGTGTTCTCCCTGTTCATAATTTGGACGTTTCAGTTTGTAAAGTGGATGTTCATGCTGGATGTTTCTAGTACATGGACATCTATCTCATACGTGTTTTAAAACAGGCTATATCCTGTTTTAAAATACATTACTATTTATTATTTCTATAGCGCTGAAAGGCATATGCAGCGTTGTACGTTTTAGCATACAATAGACAGTCCCTGCTCAGAAGAGCTTACAATCTAATTTAGTCAGGACATTTCAGGGCATCCATTTGTAACTAATTTGGATGTTCATATTCTGAGGTGGATATCCTTTCTTAAATGCGTCTCTTAACTGCTATTTCCTGTGCACACTGTGAATCCTCTATGGTTTGGTAGGAATCAGACCCAATTTATTTATTTGTATTTAACTCCAATCCCCTCTTTTACAAAGGTACGCTATGCTTTTTAGTGTGCGCTAAACACGCACTAAACGCTAATGCGTGCATGTTATCCTATGGATGTGTTAGCGTTTAGCACATGTGTTGATTTAGTGCATGCTAATTGCGCGCTAAAACACTTAGCACACCTTTGTAAAAGAGGGCCCAAGTGTTTTTGGTACAATATTGAGGAAAATAGGCTGCTAGTTAATTTCTTTAGGCACTAAGGGCTCCTTTTATCAAGCTGTGGTAGGCGGTTAATGCGCGGAATACCGTGTGTTCAACCGCCTGCCGCACTAGTCGCTAACGCCTCCATTGATGAGGCGTTAGTTTTTTGGTGTGCCGCGGGGGTTAGCACGTGATGAAATGTCCGACGCGCTAACCCACGTAGCGCACCTTGTATTATACCCTTAACGCTATAAATTATTTTAGCATTGTACATCGCCTTGAATATATGATTAGGCGATTAATCAAATTTTTAAATAAACTTGAAACTTGAAAACTTCTGGAGTGTTTTTTTAGCTTCATCATTAATTATGATTTTGATGCCATTCCATAATTCTTCAGGCTCTCTATCTCCTGTATCAAGACATGCAAATCTGTTGTCTAGTTTTATCCAATAGTCTGATGGAATATTTTCAATATTATATTTTGGGAGGTCTCTAATGATCTTCTTGCGAAGCCTTACTTTGACTTTGCATGTCAAAAGCTCATGGTCACTTCCACAATCAGCTCCTGGTTTAGTCCTTGTAGTCAAAACTGCAGATTTCATCTCTGTCCTATGCAGATATAGTCAATTTGATTTCGATGCATGCCATTTGGAGAGGTCCATGTGTACTGGTGACGTTTGTGGTGTTATGATGCTCAGTCAGCTACAGTACGTATTTTCCTGTTTCTGAAGGGTTCATCATTTAAAATAACAGAGCTGCAAATGGCCTTCTTACAATTTGATATTTTGGTGGCATTTGATACAGTAGACCATGATACTTTATTGCTTAATCTAACTGAATTAGGGGTTTCTAATGTTGTTTTTCAGTGATTTACCCCCTCTTCTATGAAACCACACTAGCAATTTTTTGCGCAGAGAGAGCACAGAGAGCCGCGCTGAATGGCCCGTGCTGCTCCCGATGCTTATTGAGTTCCTATGAGTGTTGGGAGCAGCGCGGGCCATTCAGTGCAGCTCTCTGCGTTAAAAACCGCTAATGCGGTTTTGTAGAAGAGGGGATTAGTTCTTTTTTAAAAAATCAGACATTATCATGTATCTAAAGAGGGAGAATCTTCATTTGCTTGGAGCCCTTCCTGTGGTGGTCTACAGGTTCCACCAGTTTCCCTATTTTTATTAAACATTTACATGAGTTCATTGGGATCATTAGGCCTGGACACACGGGAAACTATATTTTCATATTCAGACAATATTTTTGTCATTGAATTCCTATAAACGTCGGAGCTTTTGCCGCAGTGGCCGGTGATAAAAAAATAACCCCTAACACAGCTTGATAAAAGGGGGCCTAAGTTTGGGAGACTAGAAATGGAAAAAAATTATACCCTTATGTAAATGAACATAAGAATAGCCTTACTGGGTCAGACCAATGGCCATCAAGCCCAGTAGCCTGTTCTCACGATGGCCAATCCAGGTCACTAGTACCTGGCCAAAACCCAAGGAGTAGCAATATTCCATGCTACTGATCCAGGGCAAGCAGTGGCTTCCCCCATGACTTTCTCAATAACAGACTATGGACTTTTTCTAAAGGAAATTGTCCAAATCTTTCTTAAAACCAGCTATGTTATCCGCTCTTACCACATCCTCTGGCAACGCATTCCAGAGCTTAACTATTCTCTGAATGAAAAAAAAATTTCCTCCTATTGGTTTTAAAAGTATTTCCCTATAACTTCATCGAGTATCCCCTAGTCTTTGTAATTTTTGACAGAGTGAAAAATTGATCCATTTATACCCATTCTACTCCACTCAGGATTTTGTAGGCTTCAGTCATATCTCCCCTCAGCCTTCTCTTTTCCATGCTGAAGAGCCCTAACCTTTTTAGTCTTTCTTCATACGAGATGAGTTCATCCCCTTTATCATCTTGGTTGCTCTTCTTTGAACCTTTTCTAGTGCCGCTATATCTTTCTTGAGATAAGGAGACCAGAATTGAACGCAATACTCCAGATGAGGTCACACAATGCAGCGATACAGGGGCATTATAACATTCTTAGTTTTGTTAACCATCCCTTTTTTAATAATTCCTAGCATCCTGTTTGCTTTTTTGGCCGCCACCACATATTGGGCAGAAGGTTTCATTGTTTTGTCTACAATGTTTCTCAGCTTCTTCAAACCAAGTACCCTCTAAGCCTAACAAATACCAACCGAGTACCCCCACCCAAGCTCCGCTCCAGACCTGCCCAAGCTCTGTCCCTGCCCTCACCCCAATAATAATAGTATTAATTGTAGCGCAATTTCTTCCATCCATTTTTCATATACACACAATATAATCTTATTAATACATAATGGTAACCACAAAATTAAAAAAACACAAAGCACACTGTATGAACAGAAAATGTTAATTATTTATATTCGCGGGGGGTTTTCAAAGAGGTCAAGGCAGATGACTTTAAAATATGCAATCAGTAACAACTATAGAAAAATAGACAAATATAGAGCAAAATATAGACAGCAGATATAAATTCATAAAACTGACACATTTTGATCACTAAATTGAAAATAAAATTATTTTTCCTACCTTTGTTTGGTGATTTCATGAACTTCTGGTTGCATTTCTAATATTTATTTATTTCTGCCTCCTGCATGCTTCCTCTCCTCCAGACCCCATTCCCTTCCCTAACCAACATCTCTCTCTCTCTCTCTGTTCCTCCATGAGTCCAACTTTTCTTCCTCTCTCCTCCACCCATATTGGCAGTATGTCTCCCCCTCTCTCTCACTGTCCATCTGTCTTGAGAGATCCAGGCATCTCTCCCACCCCCTCTATTGCCACATCCAATATTTCTCCCTCGCTCATCCCTCGGACCATGTACAACATTTTTCACCACTGCCCACCAGCCCCATTTCTCCTTCTAATACCCCTCTCCAGCATAATGCCACATTTGTCTCTCCATCACTATGTCCAACATTCCTCCCCTTCAATCTGCCCTCTCATCTTTCTATTCCCCATGCATATCTATCTCACTCCTCTCTCTATGCCCAATTTTCCTTTCTTCCTTTCCCCATGTGCACCATCTCTCACTCACATACTCATGTCCATCAGTTCTCCCTTTCTATTTCCTCCCTCCTATGTCCCAAGTTAGTGCCCCCATGTGTTGAGTTTGTGCCCCTCCCCTCCTCCCCTGAAGCTGACCCATCCACAGAAGCCGCATGTGCCACCGGGGATCCCTGCCTGCCCCCTGTTGAAGCCGAAGCTGCCACCGCCAGGGATGCCTCCCGCCCTCTGTACTACCCCCCACCCCAAAGCCAACCCTGCCACCAAGCCAGAGCCAACATGCTCCATCTATTCTCCATTTGCTCCCCACTGAAGCCGACGCTGGGGATCCAAGTTTATTTATAATTTGGTATACTGACCATCACAAGTATCTGGCCGGTTTACAATACTAAAATTTATAAAACCTAGAAATAAAATAAGGCAAATTGTAACCAGGACAAGGACAAAGATTGGACATGTTGGATATGAGAGGAACTGGGGAGGGGGGGAGGGAGATTTTTAAATTACATCAAAAATAAAATTAAAAGGGAGGGAAGAGGGGAAGAAGAATACAGGAGGAAAGGGAGGTCGCTTCTTAAAAGCGGTTCTCATTTTTCTTAGAAAGGAATCTTAACTGGAGTTTTGGTATGCGTCTTGAAACAGCAAAGTTTTGAGATTAGTTTTAGATTTGGTTAGAGAGTTTTCACGGTGGAGGTGTGGTGGCATTGCATGCAAAAGGGCAGGGGCGGAAAAGATGGTGTTTATGGTGTAATAATAGTCTTTAATCGAGGGGACCATCAGTAAATTCTGATCGGCGTATCTGAGGGCCCTAGGAGTGTGTGGGATAAGATGTTTATCTAAGAAGGCAGGTGAGTGGTGGGAGAGCTTTCTTTTTTTTTTTTGTAATTCTTTATTAATTTTGAAATAAATACAAAGTACAATAGAATATACAAACAAATGGTACAATAAAACAGCACTTTTATCTCACAAAAATAATATACTTCCTCTCCCTCCCCCATCCCCCGCCCTCCTGGGATGTGTGTGAACTTCCTTTTAGATATAAATTAAAGGCTTATACTAGTGATCATTTTTTACAAATGTCGCCAATGGCACCCAAGTCTCATTAAATTTTTTATAATGTCCCATCTGTTCCAAATTCATTCGCTCAAATCTATAAAATTGGCACAGGGTTTCCCACCAGAAGTTAAAATTCAGCCTATCCCAGTTTTTCAAATTTTTTGTAATCAACTGCATCATAATCCCTGTCATAATGAGAAGTAATCTGTTCCGACTTGCACTAATTGGACTCTTAGGGCTCCTTTTACTAAGCTGCGCTAGCGGTTTTAACTCACACACTGCATGCGACTGGCTCACAAGCCTTCCCCCAGACATTCATTCTGACTTCAGAGAGAAGGTTCCAGGCCAGCCAGGCAGCGATTATATATTGGTTTGTTCTTGTTTTTATTCCATTTTTATGCTAACAGTTTAACATTACATTTGCAATTCATCTTTAATGTCATGTTTTCCATGTCATGTGATTTCATATTTGTGTCAATAGATTTATATTTGTAAATTCATATATTGATTCTATAATGTCTATATGTATGTGTGTTTGCATTTTAGATTGAATCCATTATGTTCCCCATTTTCTGGATTTGCATATCTGTCGAAAGTTCAAGATTATTTTTAATATTATATTATTTTATTATATTTTTAGCCTTTTATTGTCCCCTGAGGAAGGCGATGCCGTCGCTGAAACTTGGATCCTAGTCAGGACCATATTTTCTTGCTTTTAGACTTTTGAAAAACTGCTAATAAAGATATTATGTAACTGGAAGTTGGTCCAGACATCTCCTATGCCTCTTCTTTTTTTTTTTTTTTTTTTTTTTTTGCTGTTCCAAATTATTGGTGCAGACAGGAATTGATTTCTCTGTGTGTATTTTCACCATTGTGATATTGCCTTTTGCAATTTTATTATTAAAATATTTCCTGATGTTTCTAGAGAGATTCAGAGAAGAAGGAAACAATATTTGCTATTGTAATCAGCCACATTGCAACCGGGGGTGGTATTTTACTTGAAGTTTCCTGTAAATATATCATCGAGTTCAAGGGACCAAATATGTTTTTTGAACCATTTCTTCTTTCCTATTTTGTTAATACAAGGAAACTATTGGTGTCCTCTCAGAGTGATTCTCCCACTGTGTGAGCATAATTATCCCCACCAAAGAAATGTTGAGATGTTGGGATAGGTTTTAAAAACCAAAACATTTTTTCCCTTTCTTTTTTATCATTGGATTTCACCTACATGGTGGGCTTAAGTTGATTGGAGTTTGTTTTGCTTCTTATTATTTAAATTTTATACTCCATTTTTCTAGTTTATTTGAATTTCTATGCGAGTATTCCTTTTGATGAATGTTCTGTAAACTTATAAAACAAATAAAAGTCAGTCCTATTTATATGTGTTATACCATAGCCGGTGAGGTGCTGAATATCACACTTAACTGGCTATGGTTTTGCTGACTCCATAAACCCAGAAATCCAATGCCAGAGCCTGGACATGGCCCAGCATTGAATTTCTGGGTATAACATCATCAGCGGTCAGCAAAACACTGAGCACTGCAGCTGATAATCAAACCTATAATTATTTTTTTTTTCAATTTACCTCTTAGGCTCCTCCTCCAGTTTGTTTAATATGAGGTATCATGTCTGCAATCTTTTTTTTATCTATTAAACAAAAGGCACTTGTTGTCAGGATAGCAATCATTTCCAAAATATAGACAAAAAAAGCGTCTATCATAGACAGGATTGACTAAGGGCTCCTTTTACAAAGCTGCGGTAGAGGTTTCTCTCGCGAGCCAATGCTCATAAGAATTCTATGAGCATCAGAGCATTTATCTCACCAACCGGCAGTAAAAAAAACCAACAACCCTCTACCGCGTCTTTGTAAAGGCCAGCGTAAGACTTTTGAGTCATTTGCTATCTATAGGGGAAAAGTATGGTGCATCAGATCCTAAATTCTGACTCCTTTAAGGGCTCCTTTTACTAAGCTGCGATAGCTTGTTTAGCATGCGCAGAATTTTAGCGCGTGCTAAAACCGTGCTACGCAGCTAGAACTAACGCCAGCTCAATGCTGGCGTTAGCGTCTAGCGCGCGCAAAAACCGTTATCGCAGCTTAGTAAAAGGAACCCTAAGTGTTCAGTTCAGTAGGCTGGTACATCCTTGAAAATCAAAGGAATTGTTCGTAGAAGTGTAATCACTCCATGGAAAAATACTGTTATAAAGAAGAATAAAACACAAACAGAGAGTTGTGGATTGTCATCCTGAGTATAATGTGTTTCACCTTGACACTTCATGCAAAGGAGCAAGCAAAGTTTTGTCTACAGACTATTTTCCAGTTTTGGTCATCCAAGTCTGTTTATACAAATACAGGTCATAATTCTGATTTTGCACATACAATTCATGCTTCTGTTTATATGAAACACAAAACAAGGAAAAATCCAACATGGTCTGCAGTGAAACAAGCAGCAAGCGAAAAAACAAAAAAAAACTGCAGATAATGTACAAGATGCAGGCGTTGTTTATTAATAGAAAAAAATGCAGTAACATATACAACCTTAAAGCCAACCAGCGGACCCGACACGGTCCGTGTTTTGGACAACACGCCTTCCTCAGGGGTCCATGGTGGTTAAGGTATAAGACAAACCGCATAAAAGATATCAAACAAACGCCAATGTTGAACGAATATGTAATGTAAATATGTATTACCCAACGTAATTATTTATAGTTTGTACTGTTTGTTTCTTATTGACTATCTTTTTAATATGTACATCGCTTTGAATTTGATTAAGCGATTAATTAAGAAAAATAATAAACTTGAAACTTGAAACAAGCGAGTCCTGCATAACAGCAGGAAGGCGTGTTGTCTGAAATACGGACCATGTCGGGTCCCCTGGTTGGCTTTAAGGTTGTATATGTTACTGCATTTTTTCTGTTTATATGAAACAATATAAGATCAAGAGGGAGGGAGTTTAGATAAAAGTGTGTACAAATACTATTATTTATTTAATTCATTTTCTATCCCGTTTTCCCCAAAGAGCTCAGAACGGGTTACAGGTTAAAATACAATATGCAATTAACAGGTTACAATTTACTATAGTGATAATTTTTTTTGTCATTTTTTATATAATTTTCTTGTGAAAATAAAGTTGGAACTGAGTTTCTTTAATTATATGAAGAGAAAACAGATAAAATAATTGTATCTAATTTTCAAATGAGTATCAGGAAGATGAAAGTACACTTTGAACCCCCCTCCCCCCCCGAAAAAAAAAAAACAAACACACCAAAATGTTTTTTTGCCTCATCTTCCACAAAACTCAACTGATTCTTATGAACTTTACCCCCTCTTCTACTAATCCTCGCTAGCAGTTTTAGCACGGGGAGCCACGCTGAATGTCCCGCACTGCTCATAGAGTTCTTATGAGTGTCGGGAGCAGCGTGGGTCATTCAACGCAGCTCCCGGTGCTAAAACCGATAGCGCGGTTTAGTAGAAGAGGGGGTTAGTGCATCGTGTCCTGAATGAAGTTGATGTAAAATGTTGTGGATTTCTGACAGAGCTTGGAAAGAAGTGTTTGTAAACATTGGATTTTGAAACCAGCAATTACATAGATCAACCAAAAAAAAAAATGTTTTCTTAGTGCTTTGGGTTATTTGACCTGTTCCTGGGGTTATTTGGGGCGTTGATTCAGAAAATTACATTGGATAGACTGCATCAGCTCTAGTTTCTTAGATATGGTTGAATTTAATAATTTGTTTTACCATTATTTAAAAGAGCCAAACATGAAAATTGAGCAAAAAAAGATTGGCCTCCGAAGGAATATGGTGGTTGGATTTCAAAATGTAATCAATGAACCTTGGGTAGCACGCGATAGAATTATACTGTCACCACTACATATTTATTTATTTATTTTTAAAATTTAAATACCGTTTTGTTCCAAAAGTGATTTACAAATGGTTACGTGCATAAGATATTATACAATTCAAAACCAAGTTAGAACAAGACAAACAGATTCAGTCCTTACATAGAATCAATTTCTCAAAGAAATGCATCTACTTATAAAGCTAGGCCTGATGAAACAATTTGTAAAGGCTTTGAATAAAGACGGTTCATGCATTGAATATAGCGCATATGTAAACTGGACTTACCATGGAAAAACTGAAGGCAGGAATTTTCTGTGGTCCACAGATCAGACAACTTATAAATGACCCACATTTCATAGTATCAGTGAATGAAACTGAATCATGTGCCTGGACTTCATTTGTTCTTGTGAAAAACTTTCTTGGCAACAAGAAGGCAGACAACTACACACAATTAGTAGAGGATATGCTCTTTCATTTCAACAGGCTTGGCTGTAACATGAGTTATCTGCACAGTCACTAACTAAGGGATGCACTAAACTTACCAAGCGTCTAATGATTATCGCTAAACCGGATTGACCCGTTTTGTGGACAATCAGATTAACCGACCTGATGCACAAAACTGCTAGCCATGTGTTTCTCTGCTCATTCTACGCTCGTTTCTCTGCTCATTCTCTGATCCAGTCATACAAATTACCCCATTAATATTAAAACCCCATGTAAACTAGCCCATCAATCGATGCCCTAAAATCACTCACAAAATCACGATTGTTCCTACCAACCTGCAATAGCCAACTAGTGCAGACCTGTAAGTAGACAGGTTTTCCTGTTTGGGTTTTTTTTTTTCATTTTTTAAAATGGCACAGGGGTAGGTGGCATAGGGGTCCAGGACTGGGTAGGGGCATGGTGCAGGGATATTCAGCCAGGCTGGACCCTGTTCAAACCCCATTCAAGGTATTTGAAAAAAAAAAACTGTCGCCTCTGAGCCTCGACAATGATAAAGTGTGCTGAATGTTCTAGCTCTACAGGGACCCCTGTCGTGGCTCAACACTCAGAGCACTCGCCCTGTAGTCCCCAGGATCCCAGCCCTGTAGTCCCCAGGGTCCCAGGCTGGACCCAGTTCAAACCCCACCTCCACAAGGGAAATTCAAGGTGGTTGAAAAAAAAAAAAATAATCACCTCCGAGACTCGGCAATGATAAAGTCTGCTGAATGTACTAGCTCTACAGGGAGCCAGGGTCTGCCATTTTCACTGCCATGGGGAGGTCGCAGTGCCAGTTCATGGGGAGGGTCATCAGTGTGGGGGGATTTTTCTTTTTTTTTAATGGGGCAGATTGTGCGTGTGTAACGCAAGCACATCTGTGCTATTAAAAAGAAAGCCCTAACTGCAGTGACAGGAGACTGCTTCCCCTGTCACTCATCCTTGATAAAGCCCTTACGGGCGAAACATAGTTCTATGTCGGAGTGCCTACCCCCACCCGCGTAGATTAAGATGAGTATTTTTCTACTTAAAACTTTTTAAAGCATAAAATAATTTAAAACCATTTAAAGTATTTATTGAGACCAATGACGACTCTGGTGCTTGATACTTGTATGATTAAAGTTTGAATTCATACAGGTGGTACCGCTGAGGTCTGTAAAATTTAGCTTATAAGACTTTTCTTGTTTTTGGATTTATGTGAAAGGTAGGCACTGGATGAGACGCTGGTGTGAGAAAGAAGGATTTCACTTCATGCGCAACTGGACGACATTCTGGGTGAAGAGCAAGCTAGTCAGGAAGGATGGACTCCACCTCAGCAGAGACGGAGCGAGGCTACTTGCAAGCAACATCAAGAGAGAAATTGAGAAGTTTTTAAACTAGGAAGAAGAGTAAAGCCAACAGTCGACCAAGAGTCTATAGTTCGGGAACCAGTATACCCAGAGGACACCGTGCAGGAAGATAGAGGGGGAGACTCACCAGATCATAAGCAAGACTGATGGATTGAAAGGGACACAAGAAGGAAGGAAATGCAAGAAAGTAACAGGCTACAAACTCAAGTGTATGTACATGAACGCAAGGAGCCTAAGGAATAAGATGGGGGAATTGGAAGCTATGGCACAAAAAGATAATCTTGACATCATCGGTATCACGGAAACATGGTAGAACGAGGAAAACGTCTGGGACACTGTGCTACCAGGCTATACCACAGAGACAGAGTGGGTCAGAAATGTGGGGGTATTGCCCTATACGTCAAAGAGGGAATTGAGAATACCGGAGAGAACACGCTGGAAACGAAAAATAAGTTAGAGTCTCTATGGGTCAAAATTCCGGGAACAAACGGAATGGAAATGAAGATCGGCATCTTCTACTGACCCCCAGGGCAGTCCAAAGAAATTGATGGAGAAATGACGGATGAGATTAAACACAACTGCAAGGGAGGCTTCAAATATCTGGGGTAGACTGGAACCTAGGCACCTCCGGCTGTGGTAGGGAGACCAAGTTCCTGGATGGTATAGACGATTGCTTCCTGGAACAACTTGTTAAGGAAAATATGAGAGGAAATGCAATTCTGGACTTAATTCTAAATGGACTCCAAGGACCATTTAGAGGTAGAAGGGACGCTGGGAAGCAGTGATCACAATATGATCCGATTCAAACTTGACACGGGGGCCACACATTGATCCAGAACTTCCAAAAAGGGAATTACGAAGGGATGAGACTCATGGTGGGGAAGAAGATTAAGAAGAGGATAAGCACTGTAAAAACGCTAGAGCAAGCATCATCCCTTTTTAAGGACACAGTCACTGAGGCGTAAAATCTATATATACCGCGTATCAACAAGAGATCCAAGAGGAAAAAGAACAAGGAACCAGCGTGGCTCACTGTAGCGGTGAAGGAAGCAATCAGAGAAAAGAAGACTTTGTTTAAGGAATGGAAAAGGTCAAAAATGGACGAAAAATGGAAAAAGCACAAACATCAAAGCATGTGCCATAAGGCGGTAAGAGGGGCTAAAATAAACTACAAAGAAAAAATAGCCAAGGAGACAAAAAGCTTCAAGCTGTTCTTTCGATATATTAAGGGGAAACGACCCGCGAAGGAAGTGGTGGAGCCGTTGGATGACCATGGAATAAAGGGAGTCTTAAAGGAGGACAAAGCCATCGCTGACAAACTGAACACATTTTTTTGCGTCTGTATTTACCGAAGAGGATATACGCAACATATCAGAAGCAGACAGGATATATGCAGGAAACGAAGATGGGAAACTGACAGGGTTGATGGTCAGTCTTGAAGAGGTATGCAGGTAGATTGATAGGCTTAAAAATGATAAATCCCCGGGACTGGATGGCAACCATCTGACGTTAATCAAGGAACTGAAAGGGGCTATAGCTGAACTGCTTCAACTAATAGCCAATCTGTCGATCAAATCGGGAAGGATTCTGGAAGACTGGAAGGTGGCGAATGTTACGCCAATCTTCAAGAAAGGTTTGAGGGGAGACCGGGAAACTACAGACTGGTGAGTCTGACCTTGGTACCGGGAAAGATGGCAGAGGCGCTGATAAAGGACCACATCATTGATCAACTTGACAGACATGATTTGATGAGGACCAGCCAGCTCGGCTTCAGCAAAGGAAGATCTTGTTTGACGAACTTGCTGCACTTCTTTGAGGGAGTAAACAGGCAGGTAGACAAGGATGACCCGGTCGACATTGTATATCTGGATTTTCAGAAGACATTCGACAAGGTTCTGCATGAACGACTACTTCGAAAAATTGCGAGCCATGAAATCAAGGGTGAAATACTCACGTGGATTAAAAACTGGCTGGCGGATAGGAAACAGAGAGTGGGGGTAAATGGACAATACTTGGACTGGAAAAGCATCACCAGTGGAGTGCTGCAGGGTTCGGTGCTTGGATCTGTGCTCTTCAACATATTTATAAATGACCTTGAAATTGGTACGATGAATGAGGTGATTAAATTTGCAGATGATACGAAGTTATTCAGAGTAGTGAAGACACAGGAGGATTGCGAGGACCTGCAAGGTGACATAAAAATGCTCAAGAAATGGGCCGCGACATGGCAAATGAGGTTTAACATAGATAAGTGTAAGGTGATGCATGTCGATAATAAAAACCTTATACACGAATACAGGATGTCTGGTACGGTACTTGGAGAGACCCCCCAGGAAAGAGACTTAGGAGTACTGGTCAACAAGTCGATGAAGCCGTGCGTGCAATATGTGGTGGCGGCGGCCAAAAGGGTGAACAGAATGCTAGGAATGATTAAGAAGGGGATCACGAACAAATCGGAGAAGGTTATCATGCCGCTGTACTGGGTCATGGTACGCCCTCACCTGGAATACTGCATCCAGCACTGGTTGCTGTACATGAAGATGGACACAGTGCTACTCAAAAGGGTCCAGAGAAGGGCGGCTAAATGGTTAAGGGGCTGGAGTAGTTGCCATACAGTGAGAGATCATGTCCCCTCTCAATCTCCTCTGTTCGAGGGAGAAGAGGCCGAATTTCTCTAATCTTTCGCTGTACGGCAACTTCTTGCTGCATACTGAAGGGTGTCAAAGAAGTAGGTTATAAGGGTTTTACCCACTGCACATAGCACCTAAAGGAATTAAATACAAGCACATATTTAACACAATTATCACCTACATCGGTGCAAAGACCTCAAACAGCCTTCCGATAACCATCAAAGTGGAATCCTGTTAGCTCAGATTTTGAAAGAAGCTAAAGATTCTTCTCTTTGAGACAATATACTCCATTGACAATCAGTAGCTTGTTCTAACTCAATGAACATCATATCCTCGATCAATGTAAACTGTACTTCTAATGTCTACACTAGAGCTGTCCAATTCAGGAAAAAAAATTTTGTTTCGATTCAGCTTATTGAATCGATTTTTTTAAATTAAATTTTCCTGCCCAATTGGGTGTTTTTTGTGTTTTTTTCCCCAAACATCCTGGTGGGTTTATTTTAAAGCCTCTTCACCCCCCTTTGCCCTCTCCTTCCCACACTGGCACTGTGGTGTAAACAAAATAAACAAACAAAAAAGACTTTTCCTCTCTCTGTTAAATCCTAGCTCTCACGTTCGTGGTCTAACACCTGCTCTGGCAGGATACACATTTCAAATATTGTAATCACAAAACAGAAAATAAAATCATTTTTCTTACCTTTGTTGTCTGGTGATTTCATAAGTCTCTGGTTGCACTTCCTTCTGACTGTGCTTCCAATCTTTTCTTTATTTCTTTCTTCACTCAGGCCCAACAATTGTCCCTTTCTATGTAAATTAGTGCCCCTCCCTCTTTCCTTCTCTCCCTCCTTCCTTCAAATTAGTGCCCCCTTCCTCCCTCCCCTCCCTCCTTTATTCCTATGTAAATTAGTGCCCCTTCCCTCCCTCCTTCCTTCCTATGTAAGTTAGTGCCCCCTTCCTCCCTTCTGTCCTATGTAAGTTAATGCCCTATTCCTCCCTCTCATCCTTTCATGCTGAAGCCTGCCTACCCACCATCGATTCCTCCTCCTCTCGCCCTGGTCCACCACTCACTGCAACTCCAGGAAGGTAAGGGTCAGCGTGCAACGATTGCTCGCCGCCAGCCCACAAGCCTTCCCCCAACGTCAATTCTGACATCAGAGAGAAGGTCCGAGCCAGCCAAGCAGCGATTGGCTGGCCTGGACCTTCTCTCCAACATCAGAATTGACATTGGGGGAGGGTTTGTGGCAGGTGGTGTGCAGTTGATGCATGCTGGCCCTTCCCTTCCTGGAGTTGCGGCAGTGGGCGGCCAATGAGCAGCACTGGTGGGGGGCGTACGGTGGTCAGCCCGCGTACCCCCAACGAGCGGTGAGAAATCCTGGGTTAGCGGACATAAACGCTCAACAAACATTTTGTCCCAGTAGGAGGGTTGGTCACCGGATTGGCGAGGCCGATTTAAAAAAAAGAAAAAACAAATCGATTTGAATCGATTTACCCAAAGTGAATAGGTGAATCGATTTGAATTGGAAACCGGGCAGCACTAGTCTACACTATACTTCCCTTGTAAAAGACTCAACTCCTCCCAGCTTACTGTCTCCTTACTCCTTTACTCTTCTATACATTTTGTTTATCACTTGAATTGTGCATCGCCTTAAACCTAATTAGCCATAGAGCGACTCATAAATTGTAGATTAGATTAGATTACTCTTTTTGTACTATAATTAGGGCTTCATGTCCTTTGTTTTGCTGGTCTGTTCACCTTCCCTGCTGGTCTGGCCCTTGTAGACTGCCTGCCTGTTTGCTTCCTCAGAATAAATTAAGGACCTTTCTAACATTATCTCCTGCCTGCTTTCCATGAATAGAACCTGCTTGGTGGCACGTCAGAACCTTTAAACCGATAAGTGTGATTTTTACCCTCTGCAAGTTTGTGCATTCAACAATTTGACTGTTTGGCACAGCATAGAAAAGCAATTACTTGGAGAAGCATATTCGATGATTGGGTGGTGAAGCTACACTTTGGGGGCAGTCCCCCTTTTTTGGCTTCCAGTTCTCTGAGCATATTTTTATGCCTCAAGTTTCAAATTTAGAGAATGATATTAAATAATTAAACCACTGTTAGTGATTTAGTGAAGTTACATGTATTTTTTGTATACTATTGAGATTTGTTTCTCCCTTTGATTTGATTTGTTTCTTTGACTAAGTTGGTTTTATTTTCTTGCAGAAGAAATAATAAAAGCTACACACATGCAAAGGAGAAGCTGGCTGGACTTGGTTGCTGCTCTTACATGGAATACATTGTTCAAATTGGAAAGATCCAGATAGCAAATAAAAATTGCTTATCTGGGAAGGGAGAGAACCATTACAATTAGGAAGGCATGCGTTGAGCCTTATAACAGAATATAGGCGGTCTTTGTCTCCTGCCTGCCTGAATATCTATTTTCAGGGGTCCCGATATTTAGAGCCATGTACTTTTAAAACTTATGCAGGTGATACTGGGCAGTTTAACTCACTAAGGGGGGATTCACCCTTTACTGCTCCTTGATGCCCTGTGGGATTCTGAATCCCATCTTATAGGAATAATGCTGCTTGTGTTATTCCTGTGGCCTGATGTTCCCGTGTTGCAGCAATGAATCCTCCAAGACTCAACTCCTCCATGTATTTATTTTATTTTATTTTTTATTTCTTCCATTTGTGCATCACACATACCTATACAAGCTCTAGGCGACATTACAGAGGAAGGGATTAGAAGAGGGTAGAGAGGACTATAGAGGGCAGGAAGGAGTGAAGAGGAGAGAAGCATGTAGAATATTTCATAGAAATTCCTAACTTTACAAATAGGAGCACCATCTATGTATGGACCTCCCCTTCTCTCCCCTGACCCCAATCCCCCTATGTAGGACCCCACTGGCCCCCCAACCCACTAGTGGCTACCTTAAAATACTATTGATCACTCACTTCTATCCAGACTACACTCCATCGGAATCCATGATGTCGCATGGCATGATTCTCCTTCTTAAAAGAAAGATTTCAGAAGTACTACTAGGACCCTTCTTGTCAGAACCAAAACCTCTCTGCTATGGAGTACCCCAGGGTGCATTGCTATCCCCACTCCTCTTCAACCTGTACGTCAAACCAGTACTCGACATCGCAGAAAAATATCAAATCAAAATCCACTCATGCAGACGACATACAGCTCTACCTCTCTCTAGCTCAACATTGAGACGCACAAATCAAAAACATGACCCACGTCGCGTTAGGGGATTTGCATTGTAATAAGATACAAAACAAGCATTTGCATATTTTGCATCTCATTACATCATAATGCATGGCAACATAAATATCTGCACTATTTTTGGAACTGCAGCATTAGAGGCTGTTCAAGGCACAGTAAGGCCCATTTACCGTGATTTAAAGCTCTAACACTGCTTGATAAATTGCCCCCTAAATGGCCAGATATTATTTGCATATAAAGGGGCCCAGTTAGGGGAGGGGCAGAGGTGTTTAATAGTGATAGAAGGATAAACAGGCCTAAATTAAACAAATGGTGCCGACCTGGTTATCACTTACATGTACATTCATGTTTCATACGTTTTAGTGCAGTGTAAGGATTATTCATATATTATTCAATAACTGATTTCCTTTTATTGTTATATCTATGTTGTTTTGTTCTCCCCTTTATAAACCACTTAGATCCCCCTATGTCAAATGTTAATAATAAGATATACTGTATAAGAAATAGTGTTGCTGAATATACATTTTAAATTACATGCTGGGGTCAGCTATGGACACCAGTGTCTTCTGATGGAAAAATACTGAATGTTTCATTTTATAACCAAATATATTCTGGAAGGCCGAAAGGTTGGCTGCTGTTGTCACTCAGAAGTCAAAACTGCAATATAATGGTTTATTCTCACTGAAACATAGTGGAAGAAGCTTCTCTGCAGCATCTGATCGAGATTGTGCTTTGAAAAATATTCAGTGGTGTCACCCTCCCCCTAGCTACATATTTCACAAAAGCTGTAACTTGACTTGCCCTTGTTTGAAAAGAGCTGTTTCAGGATACTGCTGGTATGACCTTTGCAATAGCTAAGGTTTACTCCCTAACATACTTGTAAATTTCCACTTCACTCACAGACATACAGAATTCCCTTAGGCACAAGGCAAGCCGGCCAGGGAAGCAAAGTTCTAAAATATTCTAACTTTCAACCATTTCCTCCAAGGTGTGGATTTTTTTTTTCTTTTTAATGCAAGTTTTATTTTACATGACAAGGTAAGTCACAAGGAAATTAACAATGCAATAAGAAAAAGCAAGAAAAAGAACAAAACATAACATTCTTTTATAAATAAATAAAGGAAGAATTGTCAACCATACATTGCTGGTCCATAATAAGGAGATGAAAGAGTTACAAAAAAAATGCACAGATTAATTTGCTAAAAAACAAATAACAGGAATAAAAAGGTGCTTAAGGAGGATCCAGCTCATTTACATTAAACAAGAAACAAGGACCCTCTTTTACTAAGCCGCAGTAGAGGTTTCTACTATGGCCCGGGGTGCTAAATGTTCTGATGCTCATAGAAATTTTGGGCCCCTTTTACTAAACCGTGCTAGCAGTTTCTAGCACCGGGAGCCACACTGAATGCTGTATGCTGCTCCTGACGCTCATAGAGCATAGTTCCTATGAGCGTCGGGAGCAGCGTGGCTCCCGATGCTAAAAATCGCTAGCGCAGTTTAGTAAAAGGGGGCCTTTATGAGTAATGGAGAAGTGTAGGAGCATTTAGCGCTGTGGGCCACAGTAGAAACCTCTACCATAGTTTAGTAAAAGGGGAGAGGGGAAGGTGTGGGCTTTATCTTAATTCTGGGTCTGCTTTAACCCTAGATATACTGGAGAAATAATTCTGATTTGTTTCAGTATTTTGAGTTGCTGTTGCTCATAGTTTCTTCTTTTTCCACAGAGGGTGCAAATGCTTTCCTAGTTTAGCTGTCCACATTTGCTCTGAATTACATACTTGTAATGATATTGTTCAACTCTCACCCCCTTAAACTCAAGAATGTTATAATATTGATTTGTTAATATTATGCTACATTTTCTCCTAACAGTAAGGCAGTGCTTCGATGTATTATATACATAGCAAGCTTGATTTGCTTAAAATATAGTAAATGTGGATAATATATGAAAAACTTCGGGGGCCTAATATTCAGCTAGCAGTGATTCATCATTTTGCTGACTGCTTCCAGAGAGAGTGTGGTGCAGTTGTTAAAGCTACAGCCTTAGTACCCTGAGGTTGTGGGTTCAAACTCCACACTGTTCCTTGTGACCCTGGGCAAGTCACTTAATCCCCCCATTCTGAGCTCCTCTGGGCGAACGGTATAGAAAATGAAATAAATAATGTGGGACTTTGTTCAGGCACTTGAATTGAATTTCTGAGTTTCTGGAGCCAGCTAACATAGCCAGTTAAGTATGATATTTAGCACTTAATTGGCTATAGGTTATCACATAAAGCTAGGACTACTACTATTAAATATTTCTATAGCGTGCAGTGCTGCACAGAGTCACAAAGAGTAAGAAAACAGTCCCTGCTCCAAAGAGCTTATAATCTAAACAGGCAACACAGACAAACAGGATGTCATGGATTCAGAGAAGGGGAATGGTTAATCAGCGGGCTGGGTTGGAGGGTAGAGGGGAGTATAGGACAATCAAGCCATTGTGACATCACTGATGAGGTTGGCTCTTATTGGTGGAATGAGGCATTATGGCATCACAAGCTCAGCTCTGCCTCCTAAAGACAAGCAGGATGTCATGGATACAGTTAAGGGGAACGGTTAATCAGTGGGCTGGGTTGGAGGGCAGAGGAGTAGGATTAAGGATTGAAAGCTATATCAAAAAGGTGGGTTTTCAGTCTGCTTTTAAACAAGAGAAGGGAAGGGGTTTTACGGACAAATTCAGGTAATTTATTCCAGGCATAGAGGGCAGCTAGATGAAAGAAACGAAGTCTGGAATTGGCAGAGCAGGAGAAGGGTAATGCTAAGAGTGACTTATCTGAGGAACAGAGTTCTCTGGGAGGTGTATAAGGAGAGAGAAGCGAGGAGAGATATTGAGGGGCAGCAGAATGAACACGCTTGTAGGTCTGCAATAAGATCTTGAACTGTATGTGATGGCAGATAAGGAGCCAGTGAAGAGACTTAAGGAGAGGGGTGGCATGAGTGCAGCGAGGTTGGTAGAAGATGAGATGCGCAGCAGAGTTTTGCACAGATTGCAAGGGGGAGAGGTGATACCAGTTAGGAGTAGACTGCAGTAATCTAAGCGTGAGGGTACGAGAGCTTGGACAAGGGTGAATTTTGGTGATATTGAAGAGATAGAAGCGACAGGTCTTAGCAGCTTGTTGGATACACATAGAAAATGAGAGGTCAGAATCGAAGACCACTCCAAGGTTGCGAGCAGAGGAGACTGGAACAATGACAGTATTATTTACAGAGATGGAGAAAGGAGGAGGAGGAGCAGAGGGTTTAGGAGGAAAGAGGAGCAGTTCAGTCTTGGACATATTTCATTTCAGATGACGGCAGGACATCCAGGCAGCAATGTCAGCCAAACAAGCAGAGACTTTTTCTTGGACTTTAGGTGAAATTTCAGGTGTAGAGAG
Source organism: Geotrypetes seraphini (assembly GCF_902459505.1). Taxonomy (NCBI): domain Eukaryota; kingdom Metazoa; phylum Chordata; class Amphibia; order Gymnophiona; family Dermophiidae; genus Geotrypetes; species Geotrypetes seraphini. The sequence continues at coordinate 69,310,410 of NC_047084.1, read as the reverse complement.
GTAGATCTGGGAGTCATCAGCATAAAAGTGATACTGGAAGCTATGGGAGGAGATCAGAGCACCGAGGGAAGAGGTGTAGAGAGAGAAGAGTTCCTGCGGGGTAGCAGCAGAAGAGGACCCACCAACACATACATTAAAAGTGTGTTGGGAAAGGTAGGAGGCAAACCAGGAGAGGATAGACTCACGGAATCCAAACGAGGATAGCATATCAAGAGAAATGGGGGAAGGAGTAAGCTGTGATTTACAGTATCAAAGGCAGCAGACAGGTCAAGAAGGATAAGGATAAAGTAAAGGCCCTTAGACCGGCCATGAACAAGTCACTACAGACCTTAGTGAGGGCAGTCTCTGTGGCGTGTTGGGAGCTAAAACCAGATTGTACAGCAGTGTCTCTCAAACTTTCGAGCCGGGGCACACTAAAGGTAGTGGCCATGGCTTGAGGCACCCAGAAGTGCACGGATGTCACCGTGATGACAATTTGCATATGCGTGATATCATCACGTCGACATCTGCGCATGTGCAGAGGCCCTCCAGATGGGCCCTGAGATGCCAGTAGATGTGCCAGCAGGGAAGCGGGCCAGAGAGAAGGAGAGGAACTGTTGCCTATAGTAGTTTTTCTCAACTACTTCAAGCTATGTACCCCCTAAGTCTAATAAATATCAACTCAGTACCCCAACCACAGACCTCCCTAGGCCCACCCAAGCTCTGCCCCAGATTTCATCCCCTTTACTAATTGTAATGCAATTTTTTCCATTCATTTTTCATATACACACAATATACACAGCAAATATAAATTCTCAAAACTGACACATTTCAGTCACTATATTGAAAATAAAATAATTTTACTTACCAGCGATCCTGTAATTAGCTTTAAAGGTGAGACCGAGAGGCCGGGGGGAAGCCGGAGGACACTAGAAGGAAGGGGGAAACATGCAGGTCTTTGACGAATCGGGCAGTGCTGGCGCTGTACCGCGTAGGGAAGTCAGCTGGCAGGCGCCTCTCTTCCTCCTCAGTGTACCACGGCACACTTGGAATCTCAGGAGGCACATAGTTTGAAATACATTATTGTAGAGCAGGGGTGCCCACACTTTTTTGACTCGCGAGCTACTTTTAAAATGACCAAGTTAAAATGATCTACCAACAATAAAATTTTAAAAAAACACAACGCACACTGTATGCATAGAATTGTTAATTATCATTCCTATTCCGGGGTTTTTTCAAAGAGGTCAAAGCAGATGACTCTATGCACTATCACCTCAGTAACAACCATACAAAAATAGACAAATACCCACCCCCTCCCTTTTTACTAAACCACAATAGCAGTTTTTAGCGCAGGGAGCTGCGCTGAATGCCCAGCGCTGCTCTCAACGCTCATAGGTTCCCTGCGCTAAAAACCACTATTGCGGTTTAGTAAAAGGGGACCATATTGTAAAATATAGACAGCAGATATAAATTCAGACACATTTTGATCACTAAATTTAAAATAAAATCATTTTTCCTACCTTGTCTGGTGATTTCATGAGTCTCTGGTTGCACTTTCTTCTTCTGACTGTGCATCCAATCTTTCTTTCAGCCTGTATGCTTCCTCTCCTCCACACCTCATTCCCTCCCCCAACTTTTTCTTCCTCTCTCCCTGACCTTTGTTTCTTTCTTTCTTCATGCCCCCTTTCTTTTTTTCTGTTTCTCTTCTTTCCTTCTGTCTCCCTGCCTGCCCCCTTTATTTCTTTCTCCCTGCCCTTCCCCAAGCCACTGCCACTGCTGCTGCCATCGGGGAACAGGAGCCAAAACGCCACCAATGGATAACAGTCTCCAAAGCTCTTCCTGCTTCGGGCCGACCAGCATTCCTCTCCCCGACGTCAATTCTGCCGTCGGAGAGGAAGTTCCGCCCAGCCAGGCAGTGATTGGCTGGCCCGAACTTCCTCTCCGACGGTAGAATTGACGTCGGGGAGAGGAAGACTGATTGGCCCGATAGATCGCCAAGGCAAAGTGAGTCCTGGGTGATCGACTCACTTTGCTTTGGCGAGCTACCGGTCGATCGTGATCGACCTATTGGGCACCCCTGTTGTAGAGGATTGAGAATCAGTCAAGTTGAAAGGAAGTCCAGGCAGCGACGGAGAATAGCATCGCGCGATGTGGCACGTGCTTCCCAGAGAGGGTTCAATTTAAATAGCAAGGCTAGTGTTCCCTCTAAAGTGAGCGCATGAGCAAACGCTCACTATTTTCAGTGGCGTTGCTCATACTCTTTCTCCTGTCACTCACTCGAGGGCGGGCGGAGGTGAGAGGAAGCGGCGGCGGCCTGTATTTTAAAAGTTGAAAGATGCAGTGGCGGCTCCTCTCAAGATCCCCGACTGCATCGGACTTACGACGCAGGTGGGGATTCATGAGAGGAGCCGCTGCCATGTCTTCAGTGTCGTACCAAGGGGGGGGGGGGGCGGTCCACCCCGGTTGTGCACCCGCCCTAAGACTGCAGTCGGAGAGGAAGTTTGGGCCAGCCAATCGCTGCCTGGCTGGCGGAACTTCCTCTCCGACGGCAGAATTGACGTCGGGGGATTGCTGGTCGGCCCGGTGGGAAGCAGAGAGAGCTTGGGGCAGCCGCGGCGGTGGCTTTGGGGCCTGTTTCCCCGATGGTTGCGGCGATGGCTTTGGAGCCTGTTTCCCCCGATGGTGGCAGCAGTAGCTTTGTGGAGGGTAGGGAGAAAGAAAGGGGGCAGGCAGGGAGACAGAAGGGAAACAGAAAAAAAGAAAGGAGGCATCAAGAGAGAAAAAAGAAAGAAAGGGCAGGGAGAGAGGAAGAAAAAGTTGGGGGAGGGAATGAGGTCTGGAGAAGAGGAAGCAAACAGGCTGAAAGAAGGGAAGAAAGATTGGATGCACAGTCTAAGTCCTAAGGAAGTCCCTGATTGGCTCAGATGCCTCAGGCCCCTCCCAAGGGAGGAGCCCGAGGCATCTGAGCCAATCAGGGCCTTAGGCCCCTCTCCGTGCATCACATGATGCACTGGGGAGGGGCCTAAGGCCAATGTCATCACGAAGAGAGGAGGAGCAGGAAGTGTCTTCAGTACCACCTACTCCCAACTTTAAGGTATGGGGCACAGTGGGCTGGAGGGAGGATGGGGGCTTCTCGTTGCAGGAGGAAGTGGGCATCCCTCCTGCCTTTTTCTTCAGGGGGGGAGGTCTTTCCTGACAGGAGGGAGTTGGCATCCCTACTGCCATTTTTTTCAGGGGAGGGAGTGGGCGTAGGTGCCTTCGAGGCAGGATGGAGTGGGCATCTGTCCTGCTATCTTTGTGGGGTATGTGTGTGTGTGTGTGGGGAGGGTCAGTGGCTCAGAGGTGCTAGCACTGGGGGGAAGGTTTAATGGGGCAGATGGTGCATGTTTAAGTCACGCAGAACATCTGTTCCATTAAAAAAAGCAGAAGCCCTGACAGCAGTGACGGGAGGCTGTTTTCCCTGTCACTACTGTTAGGGCTCTGCGCATGTGTCAGTGGCTCACTGGACTGGCTACTGTTATAAACACGATACTAGGATAGATGGACTCTTGGTCTGTCTCAGTATGGCAACTCTTATGTTCTTTGTTCTTATGACAATTTGATTCCTCTCACTGAAATGTACTGGATATATATTCCTATCCAATTCCTGTGCTTGCTGCCAGTTCATTGTGGTTCTTTGTTACTTCTTCCAGCCAGCTGCAGTTAAATTTCTTAATATAGGTTTTACTTGTGGTTTTGTTTCTTATGCTAGCCAGCTCCTGATTATGTTTCTGAATCCTATTCTTGTGTGTGAATCTTGCGCTTGTTTCAATCTACTGGTTTTGTTTCTGACTGTTAGCTTTGTTTCTGGTACCTGTGAGCCATCCTTGGATCACCAAAGTCCTGGCCACTGCCTGAATTCAATGGCTCAACCTCAGGGATGACAGCTGCTTATAACTGGCTCCTTGGTTGTTGATTTATGTATTTCTGTTAGTTTATCTGAAGATATTCCAGCATCCACATTAGCTAGCCATCAAAATGTTTGAGTAGGAATAAGTTCCAAAATTTGTTGTGGCTAAGGAGGAGCCTATAGTTGCAAAAGGATAATATAAACTACTGTAAATTAAAAGATAAACCAAGAAGGTGAAAATGACAACTATGCATTTTTTCTCCCTCAAATTGCAGATGATGTTGACTATTTTGCCCCCAGCAGCCTTAGATTTGTTTATTTGTAATATAGCTCTAGAATGTGTATTAATGTTATTCTTGCTTCTTAGAATTATAGCACTGAAGTCATTTCCTGCCATGATATGTGAGCAATATAGTCTCGTGCATGCTGCAACCACTCTTGCTTACTTATATAAGCTTCACTGCTAGTGGTCCATTCTCTTGTGAGGACCTCCCTTCTCCTCTCTTCCAAACCTGAATCCTTTGTCTCTCTGCTGTACTTCCTAGTCATCTTAATAACCTTTGCTCTGATATGTCAGCTAAGATATAACCTCTCTCTGTTTCCAAGTTCTGTCCCTATTGGTCTCTTCCCTTCACCCCTCCCGCTAAACATATGGATGGTCCCTGTGGATTCTTTGTCTCAGAGTCAGTCACATTTGTTGTTCCATCTGAAACACATGTGGCTCTGTCCCATGAACAGAGAACCAGTTTTTTCACCTGAAGCTATCTGACCACACACATGAATAATTCAGCATTAAATTTCTGGAACTTGGAACACTTTACTGTCTAACTATTCTCTCTCCTCTGTCAAAAAGCTTCTGTTCCTCAAATCTTCACATTCACCCTCAGCTGCAATATCCAGAAGTCTACTGACTGTGAGTACATCTACTATATTTATTCAATAAATGTATATTTCAGAAAATTATAAGGACTTCCACATGTGCCTTGGTGTGGTAAAGGTGTGCAGGAAGTATAACATATATGCGCTTAGAAAGTCATGAACTGAAGTAGCACGCTATATGAGTCCAGAATATTGACATCATGAAAATGATTCTTCAGCTTACATTGCAATTATGGTCCAGTAGCAAGACAACAGTACTGCCATGTGGTGAGACCTAGTTTAATTCTGCCTCAGGTCTTCCACTCTCTATTTTGACTGGGTCTGGGAATCCTGCAGAGACAGTGTCCACAGACCCTGCAGAGAGAAAGTCATTGGTTGTACAGTATCTAGTTGCCAAATTTATGGCCCATGATTGCAGAGTTCTGGAAAGAACTCTATTTTATTGGTCTTGTACAGGGAATATTGTTCCTGTGACTGGATTAAGTGAGATGGTAGAGGTAGTTTTAAAGGAATGCTTATAGCGCCACACTCAAGTCCTGATTTTAATTGAGCTGAAAGGATGAAACTGCTGAGTCAAATAACAAAACAATTACAACTGAATAAAGACCTGGGTGTACTGATAGATAGGACCCTGAAACCGTCGGCACAATGCGCAGCAGCGGCAAAGGAAGCAAATAGAATGTTAGGCATGATAAAGAAAGGAATCACGAGTAGATCGGAGAAAGTTATAATGCTGCTTTATAGGCAATGGTCAGACCACACTTGGAATACTGTGTCCAACATTGGTCTCCCAACCTAAAGAAGGATATTGTGGCTGGGTCAGGACCCAAGTGAGTGGGGAAACTCTGCTCAGACCGCAGGTAAGATTTATTTGTGCCTTTTATATGGTTGGTTGAAGGAAAACCCGGACACCGGATTTCTTACAAAACTTCACCGGTTTTATTAAGGCCAAAGAGAAAATAAAAATTCCAAAAATAAACAATTGTTTCTCCTAGGCATCAACCATGCGATTTCTTTCTCTTAAGTCCAGTGCACTTTATCCGTGCTCTAGTTCAGGGACTGGACAGTCCTTGTTAACAAAAACGATAACTCCAAAATCAATTAAACTTTTCAGTCTTTCCTATGCCTAATATTTTCCCTTCTCAGGGTCACTGGCTTCTCTAAGCCACAGTTCATTACAGCATAGCTGAGCACTGCAGGTGTCAGCTCTCTTTTCACATATCTTTTCAGAAAGAGCAAAAACAACAACAAAAAAAAGATATTACTTCTTTCACTATTTTCCCCCTTTAACACTCTGTCCCCTTGAAGGACGTTCACAGCCCGGCCTTAAAGGCTGTGTGGGGCAAGCCTCCCTTTACCTAAGGTCTTCAGACCCACCCGATTATGCCCCTAACTTCCTTTATCTTCAGTTCTTAGGGAAACTTGGAAAAATGAGGTTCAAAGAAACAATTTTCTTAATTAGGCACTGCTGCCTTATCATTGCTTGTAGCCTCCCTCCGGCTCAGGTCTCCATGGAAGTGACTGGACTCCTTACAGGAGGGACAGAAACACTCACACACTGCTCACTCCTATGTCCATGTCCTCCCCCAAAGCCACTTTCTTCCGGGTCACCTTCACTATACATTTCCCATTCTGTGTCCAGGGAACTGGGGCTTTCCATCAAGTCATCCACCTCTGGCTTTTCCTCCCATCCCCCTCTCTGAATGCTTGCAAGCTTTCCTAAACCATTTTCTTCATTAGGATAAACTTCCAGCCCATCACCCAAGGCTTAATGGGAAAGTTACTGTACCTCCCTGGAGTTAGCCTTTCTTTTCTTGTGGGCTGGCCTCCTGAAAACCTTCCTTGCTGGGGAGTAGGAGAAGTGTGGAAACTGCTATCCCCGTGTGCTGCTTGGCTCCCCCAATCAGGGCAAGCTGAGACTTCTTGACTCCCCTGCAGTCTTCCTACTTGAGGCTTAGGTGACTGCAGAGCTCGGTGGCTAACTCCACCCCCTTCTGTATTGATCTCATGTTTCTCCCTAGCTCTGGGAAAAGAGTAATAGGGGATAGATTGTGTGTTCTGTGCCCTCCCTGCCTGAATTACTGGCTGTGACCTCACCTGCCTTTTCTCCCTTCTATCTTGCTGTACTAAACTACTGCCTTTAGCAGGGTATACAGGCTTTGTTCTAGGGATTACAAGCTTAAGGGCTGCACTTTTGACTGGGCTAGCAGTCTTTTTAACTGTGACAGGAGTTTCCCTGTCACAATATAAAACTGCTGGAGAGGGTGCAGAGACGAGCAATGAAGCTAATAAAAGGTATGGAGAACTTGGAATACGAGGAACGATTTAAGAGACTGGGATTGTTCTCCCTTGAGAAAAGGAGAGTGCAAGGGGTTATGATCGACTTTCAAAATACTGAAAGGAATCGACAAAATAGAGCAGGAAAAATAATTATTTACAATGTCCAATGTGACACGGACAAGAGGACATGGACTGAAGCTAATGGGGGACAAGTCCAGGACAAATATCAGGAGGTTCTGCTTCACGCAACAAGTGGTGGACACCTAGAATGCTCTCCCAGAGGAGGTTATTGCGGAATCCACCGTTCTAGGATTTAAAAGCAAATTAGATGCACATCTCCTTACGAGAGGCATAGAGGGATATGGGTGACTAAAATTATGCCAGGTGTACACCTGTGCGGATCGCTGGACTTGATGGACCGAAGCTCTGATCTGGAGATGGAAGTTCTTATGTTCTTAACTGTGATTTTATTGGAACCTGTAACTTAATTGCATATACAGGCAATATTATGCATAACTGATTTTGTACTGCTTAAACCCAGCATAACAATGCTGTCTCTTGGGCCTAAAGTTTGAAGAAGGTCCCCTTTGAGTTTTCAAGGAGTTCCTGTTTCTAAATATCTTTCTGGGCGGTGTCAGGGCTTAAGGCGAATACTTCATTTTACAAGAGAAGATTCTGAGGGTCAAGAAGAGAATGACACAGGGACAAAGTTTACCCCTGTCCCCATGGGGTCTACTCTGTTTCCATTCCCACTCCATCCCCGTGAGCTCTGTTCCTGTTCCTGTCCCGTCCCTGAGAGCTCTGTCCTCATCTGCACAGTCCTCGAACAGTTATGATTTTCAACTGTTCAAGGCTTGTGCAGATGAGGACAGAGGTTACGGGAATGGAGAGGGGATGGAGACAGATCACGTGGGGACAGGGACATCTTTGTCCTCATGTCCTTCTCTAGGGTCAAGCTGACCTAGGGACAGAAAAGGAAGAAGTTTTTTGCTATTTCCACATCCCTCCTAAGGTTTTTATGAGCCTTGGCAGAATAGATCATTTTTTTAGGGCCTATCTTTATAGATTCCCACGTGATTGTGAGACTGATTATAAGAATGTCTATTTTGGGAAAGTTATCTTTGCAGGGACTCAAATGAGTTTGAAGAAAGAAAGAGAGAGGTGATCTTGTTCCCACATTTGAGGAAAGAAAAAAGAGTCCTCCTGGTTTGAGAAGAGCAACATAAAACTGATCCTGCTCATGGTTAGAAATACTTGTTTAATTATTTACCTCAAAGAACCCTTTCTCATTACCTCATGCTTAGATCACTCAAATCTGCTCCTCATGGATTTGCTGCTGAATGATCTCTCTGCACTGCAGTCTGGCCAGAACTCAGCAGTATATCTTATCATCTTCAAATCCTAATCTAGTTATTTGGCTCCCTGTCTTAGTCTATATCTCTAGTCATGGTACATGGGCTTGTTGTGCCAATGGGGCTTATACGCATTTGAGAAACTGAAAGCTATGCCATCTGTAGTTTCACTGCTAGCAGGGCCCCCCAAGGCAGACAGGTTACAGCGGAGATGTCAGACTAATGATGTCCTGGTACATAATGACCTGGGATCATGAAACAATAGAAATAATTTAATTTTAATTGTGGTCTTCTTTTGAGGGAAATAGGAACCAACATGTTTCACCCACAGAAGGTTTTTTCAAGGCTTATAATCCCTATTTAAAAACCAAAACTGTTTAGTTTATTTCTAAAACGTTTAATATACTACTCTCTATCTAATAACTCACTCCTCATGCTAGTAGTGCTAGAAAATATGTAAGTTTTAACATCTCTCTTACCTTAGCACTGACATATATGACCACTGAATGTTGATTCAAAATGACCGCTGCTTCTTCTTCTCCCTTGTATATACTCACCAGGACCGGTCAGCTGACAGTTACATCAGCATTATCTACTGCAGTATTATGGGCCTGGGAGGCTGTAAAGGGACTAGGTTAAAACTACCATTATTTTGCAAAAAGTTCTAGTGAACTGGTTTTTTAAGCGCACTCCATTTATAAAAAATCAAAGGATAACCTCCCCGCTTCAACCCCTGCTTCTGTGGGTGAAACATGTTGGCTCCTATTTCCCTCAAAAGAAGACCACAATTAAAAGCTAAGTACCCTTGAAATATGCTAGAAAGGTTGTTAAATAAAAATTTAAAAATAAAGTTTGTGAATAAAAATTGATAACGGCTCCAGTGAGGAGGTAGTACATAAAGCCTAGGGCTGTGAAAGCTTTTGAGTCCAGGTGGTACTTCTGAAGAGCTAGGAATTATACATTAGAGGTGAGGAGTTTGAGATATATATTGAGCTTGATATATATCTTGGTGAGAGTTCGATTGGTGATCCTCACAAGAACATTTATATATAAAAATTGAGTACCGTTTGGATAAATTGATTATACAAGATGGCACAAGAAGATATGGAATTTATGGACTATTCAGAAGAGCAATTTAAATCGATTCTGTCTAGACCAGCACTCCTTGACGATTTGGATGACCCCCCTACAGAGGCCTCCTAGTTAGAGTGGGAACAGACACAAAAATGCCTAATTCAAACTGAACTCCACAGGAGTACGATTGTCCAGTATTTGAAAAAGGCAATGATCTCTCAAGGGCTAAGGATATTGAAAGAACCAAAATTGATGACAACAAATAAGAGTTTTATGGATAAATGGATAGCTATATTAAACAGATGTTCAAGGGACTTAATGATTCTGTTGGTGGAGACCACCACAGACATCGAATAAGAGTTAAGAGCAAAAACTATTGAGATGGAACAAGAAATGCAGGTTGATTGAAAAGGAAGATTATGAAAACAAAAAAAAAGGAATTAGAGGATTCTTTATCAAAATTTTGGGAATCTATAAAACAGATGAAGATTAAAAAATGGAAATGGGATGAGCGAGATTATCATACAGGGAATATATACACCTGGAATAAGAAGCCTGTAACAATGCCAGTCAAGAAACAGGTGACATTTGGAGCTTCATATGATGAGTCAGATGTAACCAGTGGGGAATCAACAGAAGGTCCCTCAGCAAAGACATTGGGGGACGAGTCACAGAATGTTCTGGTGGGGGGGTGGGCTCGTCCCAGAGCCAGAGGACGAGGTGTACCCTAAGGCCGAGGGACAAAAACGAAATAGAATCCTTAGTCATTAATATTTCAACTATTTCTCTCACCCAGAGGAGGAGGTATTACAGCTAGGCTTGGGCTTTGTGATACAAGATTGTCCAGATTTTTTTGCTTAAAAATTGCAATTCATAAATTCATTATGAAATTTCAAATAAAAGTTTTCTTTCAGGATAAAGTTGGGGAGGAATCCCAGGAAGACCTGTCGTTAGTTAGGAAAGAATCTAAATGGATCCCTCTGGGCACTGTATGGACCTGTTAGCAACCTTCTGAGATTTGATATTAGTAGGAATTACAACATATGAGAAATCTACTAAATGGGGTAACCAAAAATATAATCTTACATATGCCCAATATAAGTCTTTGATGGAATTGAGCATCATGGATAATGTAATCATTAAGAAGGCTGATAAAGGAGGAGCCTTTGTGGTTCAAGATAAGCAAACATATCATATGGAGGTCAGTCAACAACTGACAATGTCAACAACTGACCGGCAATGTCAGGAAAACCAGGGGCAATCTCCAGGCACTGCTAGTTCAACAATGGACCCAGAAAAAAACATGCGATAGAACAAATATAATGGAGAACTGATTAGCGAAAGAAATTTTTCATTACATTACCCAATATTATGAACAGGGACATTTAACAACGAAAGAGTATCATTTTCTTTTGGAGAAATATCCAAAGACCCCTAGGATACAGTTTGTGCCTAAGATACATAAAGATCTGAGGAGACCGCCTGGAAGACCAATTGTTAACACCAGGGACAGCCTTTTAGAGCCTTTATCAAAATTTTTGGATGTGTTCTTAAAAGAAGCAGCAATGAAGGTTAGCTCTTTTCTGAAGGACTTATCACATTTGTTGAGGTTGTTCCTGGAAGGCGTTTCAGTTGCTGAAAACACGTGGTTTGTAACTCTAGTTGTGGTCTCCCTCTATACATGGATTCCACAAGGGAAGCATTATGCATCATTGAGGAAACTTTAAGGAACAGGCAAGGACAACAGAGAATCTCCACCAAATTTTTGGTAACATTAGCAAAATGGGTGATAACACAAAATTATTTCCAATTTGAGGGGGATTATTATCAACAAATCCAGGGGGTGGCCATGGGGGCTATGTTGGCCCCTTCTGTGACAACCCTCTATGTGGGGAGATTCGAGGAACAAGAAATTTATCCTTCAGAAGAGTATAAAAATCATATACCCTTGTGGAAACGTTTTCTTGATGATATTTTCTTCCTATGGAATGGCACAAAAGAAGAACTTGAAACGTATATTCAATGGATCAATACAAGGGATCGGAATTTACAGTTTACAGCCACTTTTGAGAAAGTTAAAATAGAATTTTTGGATATCCTGATTAGTAAAACTCAAAACCAGATCAACACCACTCTGTTTAGAAAACCAGTAGCTCGCAATACATTATTGCATTTTACCAGCTTTTACCCCTACCGACTAAAATACAATCTCCCGGTGAGCCAGTTTCTAAGAGCATGTAGGGAATCGTCTACCCTACAATAATTCAAAACTGTGGCAAGTGGAACAACGTTTTAGGGATGGGGTACCCTGAAAAAGCCATCCATGAGGCATATACACGAACGCGATATGCACAACGTGAACTTCTACTTCAAGAAAAGGATGTCTAAAAAGGACAAGCTGGATGGAGAGAGAATAGTATGTGTGCTCCCCTATTCCGATGTTACTGGCAGGGTCATTAATCTTATAAAATAACATTGGCCCATTTTACAGACTTTAAAGGGATTTGAAGAACGGCCTTTGTTTGCTTTTAAAAAAGGTGGAACAATAGGTCAAGTCCTAGAACACTGGGAAATAACAGATTTGAAAGAAATTCAAGGAAGCCATACTGAATGTAATCATTGCCAATGGTGTGATAGTACCATTGAGGGGCCTAATTGGCAGGACCTCCAGACTCAGCGGATAACACAAATTATAAATCAAACTATGTAATCTCTGTGATTGTTTGCCCTTGCCCACTGGTAGGACAAAGCGCTCTATTCAGATACGGCTCAATGAGCATAAATCCCGGATAGTTACGGGTAATCTCCAGGCACTGTTAGTTCAACATTGGACTCAGAAAAAACATGCGATAGAACAAATAAAATGGAGAGTAATAGAACATTATGATGTAGGGAGGGAGGGAGGTAACTGGGAAGAAAAACGGAAGTTTGCTGAGCAGAGATGGATGTATTATCTAAATACAGTTTTACCAAATGGATTAAATCTGGAGCTTGAATGGGCCACTTTGATCTGAGGGGTTGAAGCGGGGAGGTTATCCTTTGATTTTTATAAATGGAAAGTGCTAAAAAAAACAGTTCACTAGAACTTTTTTCAAAGTAATGGTAATTTTAACCTATTCCCTTTACAGCCTTCCAGGCCCATAATGCTGCAGTAGATAATGCTGATGCAACTGTCAGCTGACCAGTCCTGGTGGGTATATACAAGGGAGAAGAAGAAGCCGTGGCCATTTTGAATCAACATTCAGTGGTCATATATGTCGGTGTAAAGCTTGCTAAGGTAAGAGAGATGTTTTTAGTACAACTTATATATTTTCTAACACTGCTAGCATGAGAAGTGAATTATTAGATAGAGAGTAGTATATTAAACATTTTAGAAATAAACTAAACAGTTTTGTTTTTTAAATAGGGATGATAAGCCTTGAAAAAACCTTCTGTGGATGAAACATGTTGGCTCCTATTTTCCTCAAAAGAAGACCACAATTAAAAGCTAAGTACCCTTGAAATATGCTAGAAGGGTTGTTAAATAAAAATTTAAAATGTAGAAAAACAGGCCATAGGGAGGACTTTTTGGCAGCATTGATGGTGAACTGGTCACACAGACACCCCAACAGTGCAGAGGGGCAGCTTAGTGGTCAGTGCAGTGGACTTCAGATAAAGAGACCCAGGTGCAAATACCACTTATACCCCTCCAATGTAAATTGTACTTCCAAATATCTTCTCAATACTTCCCTGTAGAGGACTTTACCCCTCCCTCCTCCCCTGCTATATCCCCTCTCACAATCTTTTGCCAATTACTTGAATTGTACGTCACCTAGAACCTGGTTAGGCATAGAGTGACTCGCAAATCATAGACTGAATTAGACTAGATTAGTCTTGTGAGTCCTCCAGAAACAGAGAAAACCTACTTTACCTAATGGTCCACAATTACAATAGCCCTCAGGCTTGTAAATAACATAAATATTTAGGTACAGAAGGTAGTTGTGTGGTCCAGAAGGGCTCGCATATTTATACTGAAACTAAACAGCTAAAGTGGGAATTGAACCTGGGTCCCATTATTCACTGTTGACTGCACTGACCACTATGCTACTCCATCCACTTGCTGTTTTCTTAGATATGGCCATAAAATCTGGAGCTGTCATAGAGCCTGGTATCTACTTTCACTGCTGGGGGTTGGGAGGGAGTCAGTGACCTCTGGGATATTAAGAAGGAATTGTGCCTTTATCCCTCCAGTGGTCAACTGATCAGTTAGGACACCTTTTTCTGATTTAGTCGTGACTGAAACAAGTCTAGATGAAAATGTACTTCAATTTTTCCTCTGGACTTTTTTTTAATCTATTACATTATCACAGAAAAATGTCCAGATTTAAATCCCACCCAAATCTAACCCAAAACATGCTTCCAACTCCTCCCCCACCTTGTAATGTAGATGACTGCAGAGTAAAATGTCCCAATTTTGAGTTTCAGAACTCGCAACTTTGATGCTTTGGTGAGATAATTATCCATTTGCCACTTTGTGCCACTTTTGAGACATTTTTCTCTTTTGAAAATTAGTGTCTTAATGTCTGCATTTTAAATCTATTTAATATTTAAAGGGAAAACAGAATAAATAGGTGTGGGCAGCACAATAGTACAAATTTTACATCCCAGCAGCAAATACAACTGCAAATTCAAAACTATTGTATCAGTCAACTGCAATGAGAACCATCGGAGATGATTCGTTTTACATAAGCCAACAGCTTATGGCTCACCAAGTCTCATCATTGGTTCAACAATATTGTAAAAAAAGACTAAAACATCTTTTATTTGAAAAACTTATTTTTTAGAAAATTGTAAGATATCGAACTTATCACATGAGAACAATATATTTTCAATATACGCTCCGCAGTTATGGAATACTCTGCCGCCTTTTCTTAGAGAAGAACGAAATCTTGATAGATTCAAGAGCTCCCTGAAGTTCTTCCTATACAAAGACGCCTTTAAAAATTAAGGGCTCCTTTTATCAAGGTGCGCTAGCGGGGCTAGCGTGTCGGACGTTTCATCACATGCTAACCCTGGCGACAAGCCAAAAAACTAACGCCTGGTCAATGGAGGCGTTAGCGACTAGCGCGGCAGGCTGTTTAACGCGCAGTATTCCGCACGTTAAACCCTTACCGCAGCTTGATAAAAGAACCCCCAAATCTTCAATTGAATAACGTTGCTTTCTAAAGAAACATCAATCATAGGAGGCTCCAGACATTCCCCTGTTAACCCAATTTGCATTTCCCATGCCTGTTTCTTTCCTGTAATTATTGTAGTTCTACCCCGACCCTTTTTGTATCATGTTGGTCCTTATTTGATCTTGCCTATGTTCTTAACTTGTAATATTGTATCCCTGTTTTTAAAATGTACATCATTTAGAAGTATTATAAGCGATATTATCAAATTTTAAATAAACCTGAAACCTGTTCTGCTCACCATTGAATTTCTGGAAATAACACTGCTGGCAGCACACAAATGCTGAATATCGACCCTTATAAAATTAATGCCTATGTCTTGAATTTTACCCCTACTCCCCTCCCCCAGCTATAGAAACTTTCACTGTAACTAACCCTATATGTAATGTCTGTCTGTCCAAGTTAGATTGTAAGCTCTTCCGAGCAGGGGCTGTCTATAAATGTCAAAATGTACAGCGCTACGTATGCTTTTTAGCGCTATATAAGTGATAAGTAGTAGTAGTAACTACAATTGTGCCCAATTCTAAATTTAAAAAATATCTTTTGCTTTCAGTGCCAGTGCCCAGTGTTGTATTAGGGGCGGGGGGCAGGGGGGGCAGTCTACCTCAGTCCTGCACGCAACCATCAGCACCGCCAGCCCCTGCTCCCTTCTGATGTCAACTTCCTGTTCCAGGGCGAGGGACCAGCAGGGCCAACGGCTGTGCATAGGTGAACCACAGATCTGCAACTGCTCCAGGTTTCTGGAGGAGAGGGGAGTACTCTGACCAAAGGAGGGGGTGCTTCACCCCAGGTTCCTGAACCACCAGGTATGCCACTGCTTTTGAATGTTACCCAGATAGTGTCTCTGAGGTACACTATGATTAGTTTCACATACAAGTGCAAAAATATGTGGGCAAATCAAGGGTGGAATAATCTTCCTCAATATATACATCAACAGACAAAATTAAGTACAGCAGACCCTCAATATTCGTGGGGGTTAGGGGCAGAGCCGGCCCGCAAATATTGAAATATCGTGGATAACTTTCAGGGCCAGCTCTGACCCACCCCTGCCTCCCTCCTGCATCCTGGACCTTCCCCAGACCTTACTTGGTGGTCTAGTGGTGATGTGGGGCCAGATCGATCGTCCTATGCTCCTGCCCCGTGGAGAGCCGTCATCAAAATGGCTGACATGAGTTCCCACTGTAATCTCGAGACTACAACAGGAACTCATGGCAGCCATTGTGATGATGGCTTTGCATGGGGCAGGAGCATAGGATGATTGATTCTGCCCTGTGTCGCCACTAGACCACCAGGTCCAGGATGCAGCGTTTCTTTAAAAAAAAAAAATTGCGAATAACCAAATCCATGGGTACTGAAACCATGGATTCGGAGGGGGTATTGTTGTTTCAAAAAATCATAAAAAAGATATCTTTTCTGTAAGATGAAATATGGGAGCTGAATAATATACATTTTGTGTAAGCGCTGGGTGTTATTTTAGATTTTTGTAATGACTATTGGCACTGTTTTTATATATGTGTTTTGATTGTTGATACTGCTATTATGTACCATATGTATTTTTGACTGTGTATGTTTTTTGTTGTGACCCGCTTTGGAAAAAGCAGGATACAAATAAAAAAATAAAAAATCCAGCAGCAGCAGAGGAATGTGACAATAGGAGTGTTACAATGGAAAAAGGGGATTTTGTGCTTTTGCTTGATTTTTATTTTTTTTTTTGTAATAGATAAAAATCTGATAAAGTTCACACTTGTTTGTTTGTTTATTTCTCACCCACCTGTATCCAGGGCGAATTACATATTAACATACAAAATAAAAAATTTACATTTATCATACAAAACACTTCAGAGACACACTATAACAAATTACATACTTACATATCAAATCAAATTACCTATAACATAAACGTTACATCAACGACGAATATCATTTAAGGCCAAATCACATTACTTTTACCTTTCACTGCCAATGCATTGGAGTTGTGTTCTTTAACAGCCTTGACTATTTACATGTGCTGTACTATTGTTTCTCCTCCAGCACTGATTCGTTTGCTCCAACCATATATGCCAAAGAAATTATGTTACAAAGGTTAAATGTTAGCCTTGAATTAAAAAGTAAAATGAGATGAAAAACCACGATAATAGCGCAGTTGTAACATCACAGGGGATGGTGATGGGGTAAAGAGAGTCGGCGAAGGCTGCTAGCTGTAGAATGTGGAATGGAAATTTCCACTCGGTGGAATGAGCCTTGCCCAACTGAAGGGGTGTGGGTGTGTTGTGCATGTGTGAGAGAGTCTGTGTGTACAATGCTCAGACGTATCATTTTCCCTTCCAGCTCTCTGGCTCATTCTGCTGTTTGCTTGCATTTTGTGGGGCCATAAAAGTAAACTTTCATCATAGATTCAGCCTTCAGCTATCATGATCTTGTGTGACTGTTTTAGATATGCCTTATTATCAGAAAGAGCTCATCACAAAATGACAGGTGGACTCGGTCTCTAAGGGCTAGATTCACAAACCTGTCCCAGTCGGGCATCCGGGCAGGTCCGATGAATTCAGGAAACTTCAATATGTGCATGCGTCTAGACCCGTCCAGCCACGATTTAAAAAAAAACAAAAACTTTTACTGCACGCGCCCTCCTGCTCACCCCTTCCAAGCCCTGGTCTTGCCGCCCAGACTCTCCTGCTCTCTGCCGCCTTCCCTGCATTGCGAGCCCGTGGGTTTAAAGCGGGGCTGCACTGCGGCATGCAGCCCTGCTTTAAACCCGTGGGCTCACACTGCAAGGAAGGCGGCAGAGAGTAGGAGCTTGGGACAGAAAGCAGGGCTGGAAGATCGGGGCAGAGCAGGGTCAGGAGCCACACGTTTTTATTCCCCTGGTGCTGCAAACCTTTTCCTACAGATCGGGGCAGAGAGCAGGGCTGGGAGATTGGGGCGAGCAGGCAGGAGACACAGGGCAGAGCAGGGCGGCATTCTGGGCGAGCAGGCAGGAGACACAGGGCAGAACAGGCCGGCATTTGGGGCGAACAGGCAGGAGACACAGGTCAGAGTAGGGCGGCATTCGGGGAGAGCAGGCAGGAGACAGATTGGGGCAGAGCAGGGCTTCTATAGTGCTGGAGAGTCGGAAAGATGTTTTCGACTGGTCTCCAGCAGTCGCTTCTTGGGTTGATCGGCCATCCCAGTCGGTTTTAAATTTTTGGTTGATGAATCGCGTCGCTGTCCAATTTGCATGCATTTCTCCTCATTTGTGTGCACGAATTCGAAGCGGATCGCTGGAGAGGTTAGTGAATGGGGCCGGAGGGAAATTTGATTGTAAAGGGGTCGCAAACCGATCGGTACACGATCGGTTTACTTTCTGAATCTAGCCCTTAGTAATTTCTCTACTGGACCAGCTTTCCTCTACTGAAGCCCAAGCAGGCTATTATACTAGGGACATTTGCCTTGTCATGACATGCCATGCACCATCCTACATCACTCTCCCTGTTCCCTGGGAAGTTTGTCCCACTGATACCCTTGCTTACTCTGTTATCTGCAAAACCCATGCTGCCTCCATCTCTTCCGCTACTTTTGCTGCCATTGCTGTTT
Source organism: Geotrypetes seraphini (assembly GCF_902459505.1). NCBI lineage: Eukaryota > Metazoa > Chordata > Amphibia > Gymnophiona > Dermophiidae > Geotrypetes > Geotrypetes seraphini. The sequence continues at coordinate 69,292,171 of NC_047084.1, read as the reverse complement.
ACTATTGGATTCTGGAAGGTAGTGGCATAGTAGGTAGGGGAGGTAGGGGGTGAACCGCCCCGGGTGCTGTCTTGGTGGGGGGCGCTGGCACCTCTCTGCCCCCCCCATGCCCACCTCACGCCTTCCCTTCCCCATCCTCATACCTCTTTTAATTCCTCGCCAAAATGAGCAACTACTCTAGCCTGCTGCTCGCACCAGTCTGGCTTCCTCTGAAATCACTTCTGGGTCACGGGCCAGGAAGTGACATCAGAGGGAAAGCCAATGCCAGTGTGAGCAGCAGGCTGGATCAGCTGCTTGCCCTGGCGAAGATTTAAAGAGTTATGGGAGAGGGAAGGGAGGGTACAAGGGGGGGTGCGGAAGGAGCAGGGGATGGAGAGGAGGGAGCAGGGGGTGCCATTGCCCCAGGCGCCTCCCACCTTTGCTACACCACTGCCAGAAGGTATGTGAAATGCAATTTTATCAAAGAGCTCCTGGGAGGAGCTTAGTCTATAAAAGACAGCCTTGTAATTCTATAAACTCGCTTGCGCAATTGTATGCTAGTCTCCCCATTCTATATATGGCAACTGAATTTGGGTGCCTACATTTGTGCATAGTCTTGAGATATGTGTGCAACTTAATGGGCTATCGGGCTGTTAATGAACAATAATTCACTGCTAACAACCAATTATTAATGTAGGATATGTGCACGCATCTAGCTACTCCCTATTTTATGCTTGGTGCTCAAATCCCATAGTATGAAATTCAAAAAGGGAACATGGCCATGGGAAGGGCATGTCATAAGAACATAAGAATAGCCTTACTGAATCAGACCAATGGTCCATCTAAAATTATTATTAAGTATCCTGTCTTCATGGAGGCCAATCCAAGTCACAAGTATCTGGCAAAAAACCAAATAGTAGCAACTTTTCATGCCACTGATGCAGGGCAAGCAGTGGCTTCTCCCATGTCTATCTCAACAGCAGTTTATGGACTTTTCCTCCAGGAACTTGTCCAAACCCTTCTTAAAACCAGCTACATTTACCGCTCTTACCACATCCTGTGGCAACGCACTCCAGAGCTTAACTATTCTCTGAGTGAAAAAATATTTCCTCCTATTGGTTTTAAAAGTATTACTCTGTAACTTCATCAAGTGTCCCCTAGTCTTTGTAAATCATGATGTAGTAAAAAAAAAAAATTGATCCACTTGTACCCGTTCTACATGTCTGGTGCATTCCGAAAAGATGCACATGTTACAGAATAATGGGTTAGGGTGCCCAACATGGATGTCAACATTTACACTAGGTTTCAGCTGGTGTATGCCTGGCGCCCAAAGTTGGGGCATGGGAATCAGTGCTAAGCGGAGAATTGCACTTAGCACTGATACTTTCTGGCACTCATTTTTCAGCACCATTTATGGAATCCAGCTTTAAGTTTGCAAAGGTATGTGCTCAAGTTACAGAATATTGGGCTAGATTCACTAAGCAAACCGATCATGTACCGATCAATTTATGACTCCTTTGCAACCCGATTTTACTCTGGTCCAATTCACTTACCTCTCCTCCAATCTGATTCCAATCCATGCATGCAAACAGGGGAACAGCATGCAAAGTAGGCAGGAACGCAATTCACTACAGAAATCTTGCAAACCAACTGGGCTGGCTGATCAACACAAGAAGCGACTGCTGAGGATCAGTCACTGAGGTCCTTTCCGACTGCCCTGCCTTCTGCCGCCCTGCTCTCTGCCCTGCTTCTCTGCCCCAATCTCCTGCCCCGTCTTAGCCCCGATCTCCTGCCTGCCCCGAACCCCTTGCTGTGCCCCGAATCTCTCCTGCCTGCTGCCTCAACTCGCTGCCCTGCTCTTGCCCCGAATCTCTCCTCCCGCCCCGACTGTCCTGCCCTTCCCCGCACTGCGAGCCCGTGGTTTTAACCCGTGGGTATAAAGCAGGTTAAAACCACGGGCTCATTGGGTTAGTAAATTTTTTATTTTATTTTTTTTAAAGAAAAAAGTTGCGGCTCTAGACTGCTCTTAGACGCATGTGCAGACCATCTACAGGGATTCAAGACAAAGTTGGACAAGTTCCTGCTAAACCAGAATGTACGCAGGTAAGGCTGGACTCAGGGCACTGGCCTTTGACCTGAGGGCCGCCGTGGGAGCGGACTGCTGGGCGCGATGAACCACTGGTCTGACCCAGCAGCGGCAATTCTTATGTTCTTATGTCTGCACTTTTGTCGGGATCGCACACTAGCGATCCGAGAGATCGTAGGGGGGTATTCCTCCGATCGCCTTCATTAAAATTTTTTTGTTTTGTAAATTCGTCGGGCCTGCACGGATTGGCCACGGATCAGGAACCTTAATGGAGGTTAGTGAATCTAGCCCATTGTCAGTTGTGCATGCAATTTAACATAATTAACTGCTAATTGGCATTAACTACCAGTTGTTGGTTATAATTGCTATTGACTTTTATTTACACTAATTAGCAGTTATATGCATAACTACTCTTAGGATACTGCAAATTATGCATGTAAAATTCATAGCGTCCAACTGCAAGGAGAATGTGGAGCTGGGAGGGACATAGGTGGGTCAGGATTGTGCCTAGCACTTATGCGCATAGGTCATAGAATACTAGCAGTTGCTTGCCTGACTGTCTGCAGTTAGTTAGGTGTGAACATTCACAGCAGCCACTGAGTTGGCATAAGTGCTCATACCAAGGCATGCAACTGTGGAATTCTGGTAGTATTCTATAATGGCAGTTATGCACATAATTGCTGTTATAGAATTTGCACTTATAAGAACATAAGAATTGCCGCTGCTGGGTCAGACCAGTGGTCCTGCCTGGCAGTCCGCTCACACAGCGGCCCTCTGGTCAAAGACCAGTGCCCTAACTGAGACTAGCCCTACCAGCGTACATCCTTGTTCAGCAGGAACTTGTCTAACTTTGTCTTGAATCCCTGGAGGGTGCTTTCCCCTATGACAGACTCCGGAAAAGCATTCCAGTTTTCCAACACTCTCTGAGTGAAGAAGAACTTCCTTAATGTCCATCATCCCCAAAGAGCTCAGATCAGGTTACAGGTTAAATATACATAATATAGAGTTAGGTTACAATTTGCCATAGTTATGTTCTTATGTTCTTAAGTTACAGTACAATTTTATTTTCGAAGCAAGTTTTTATCCTAACGTGACATATGCTAGGAATCTAATACCGATATATTGACAGTCATAGGTGCTAAGTCTGTGGGTGATGAGGGTGTGTGATCAGCCCCGACATTGAGCTTGTATTGAATATAGCACTCCAAATCATTTTGAAAAGTTGGCTCCTAGGCTGATAGTCATAGTTGAGCAGATATTACAGTGCTCCAGTGAACAAACCTTTAGTAATAAACATATATGTGTGTTCATCATCAATTCATTTTACTTTTCCCTTCTAAAGATTGTACATTAAACAGTGCAGTCTTCCATTGTGAGCAGGGTTTAGAAATAATGCTCAGATAATCATTCGTCTGGATTATTATTTATTTATTTTTTTTAAATTAATCTTTATTCATTTTTAAAACTCACAATAAGTGTAACATAAAATACAATCATTTTATACTTTAACATCACTTACTATATCATCAAATTCTAACTTGCATCAAATATCCCCCCTCCCTTATACCCAACAATTATTCATAAGCAAAAAAAAAAATCCTAAAATATTCCCACCCTGGATGTGTATGAACAAAAGGGGAAAAAATAATATTTATTCTATACAGTAATTTCAATCTTTATAGTATCTTGTTAATGGTTCCCAAATAACCTGAAATTTCTTAAAATTTCCCTGCAATTATGCTTTCCATTTTAAATATGTGACACAAAGAGTTCCACCAAAAGCTATAATTCAGCCTATCTCAATTTTTTCAATTATTCGTAATCTGTTGTATGACAACCCCTGTCATAATGAGTAGAAGCTTATTATTATTAGAGGATATTTGGCTTTTAGCCCTCTTTGGCATGCCAAACAATATGGTGGATTCTTGAAATCTCAATCAGCCAATGATCTTGGATTGGCCTACATAGGATTTCACAGGCTCAGATGTATGCTTACTGTATATGCCCCTACCAATTATCACTGGAATTAGGAATGATTCTGTAACTGAGGACTTAGACACATGGCTGATCAGAGGAGGAAACGATTCACTAAAAATTTGATCAATAGCCAATAGCTTATTACATAGAAACATAGAAACATAGAAATAGACGGCAGATAAGGGCCCACGGCCCATCTAGTCTGCCCACCTTAATGTCCCTCCCCTACCTTTGCCCTGTGAATAGATCCCATGTGCCGATCCCATTTGGCCTTAAAATCAGGCACGCTGCTGGCCTCAATCACCTGTAGTGGAAGACTATTCCAGCGATCAACCACTCTTTCAGTGAAAAAGAATTTCCTGGTGTCACCTCGTAGTTTCCCGCCCCTGATTTTCAACGGATGCCCTCTTGTTGTCGTGGGACCCTTGAAAAAGAAGATATCTTCCTCCGCCTCGATGCGGCCCGTAAGATACTTGAATGTTTCGATCATGTCCCCCCTCTCTCTGCGCTCCTCGAGCGAGTATAGCTGTAATTTGTCAAGCCGTTTTTTTGTATGGTAGATCCTTGAGTCCCGAGGATAAATACATAAAATAAAATACAAATGGGTCATAGCACTAAACCTAAGCAAACTCTATTAAGTAGGAAAACATTTTTAAGTTACTTTGTGCTGCTTGCAAAAAATCTTCCAAGTCCCTGCTGAGACTGAAGTACAGGGTGCAGGATTCAAAAGCAGCCAGACCAGAGAGTTGGTCTTGAACCAAGCCCAGCTACAGAGATCACTGCAATTGCATGTCAGCCTCAGCTGTTCAAGTTGGATTTATAGCTGCTCAAAGCCGAAGTAAACAGATTTGAGTTTGTGTGCTCTGGAAGGTAAATAAATGTTTTGTGTCAGTTGGGGCAAATTATTCCTAAGTGCTGGCTCCTCAGGATGTTTTTTTCCAACCCAAATATCTCCTTTTAAAGATGAATCACAGCCAACACAATCAGAATTTTTTTTTTCCTCCTGGAGAATCAAACCCAAAGTGAGCCAAAAATAACATTATGCTTCAAAAAATAAGTACATTCTGATAAAGTTGTTTATACACGTGAATATGTTCTGTTTCTTTTGCTGCATTTGTATCGGGGTCTGCTGAAATGGAGCTAATGAAAACTACACTTTTACACACACACACACACACACACACACACACAAATGAATTGTTTTGGTTTAGAAAGGAAGAGAAAACACACTGAATTTTAATGTAGACTTTTTTTTTTTTAAATTTCTAATTATACATCAAATTTTACAAGAATACATCTTGCTCCATTTAGCATAGGGATTTTAAGACCAAATGGGATCGTCACGTGGGATCTCTTCACAGAGAAAGGTAGGGGAGGGTTATTGGGATGGGCAGACTAGATGGGCCGTGGCCCTTATCTGCCGTCTGTTCTATGTTTCTATGTTTCTAGGGAGGATAAAACAAATCAAAGATATTGAGAATCAATCTTACAATAATACATTCTTTATCCCCTTCTCAGACCACTATACTGGGGGGATGGTCAAGCAATAATTAAGAGAGAAAAAGAGGAATTTAGTTAAAACAAATAGGCTTAATGAATCTAAACAACTGCTTTACTTCCATTATCCCTCATTCCCTAATGATCTTCTTAACATGTAAAAATTCCTTCAGATGATTTGGAGAGAAAAATGTATATTTAACTCCTAAATACCTAACCAAACATTTGCAGGGATATGCTAAAAGAAACGTTGCTCCTAATTTAATAGTATCTTGACGCATAGAAAGAAATTCTTTCCTCCGTTCTTGAGTGGTTTTAGTGACGTCGGGATAAATCCATATTTTCTGTTCCCCCAAATGGTTTTTGTGAATTTTTAAAGAACAGTTTCATGATCATATTTAATGTAGACTTTTAAACGCATTCTGTACTGCTTTTATTTATTTAAAGCTGCCTTTACTTTTAATATTCTATGTCTTTAATTGCATGGAAGAAAATTAAAAAATAAGCAAAGAAAGAGTCAAAAAGTCAAGGTTCAAGGGGAGTCTTTCTTCAGATAAAACCTGCATGACTACAATGCTATAAATACCAATAAGAAGGTTACACTCAGGGGGCAGAGGAAATCTCCTGATTATTATAAACAGTTGTACTCGGCGGGTGCTGTAGTGGTTAGAGCTACAGCTTCAGCACCCTGAGGTTGTGGGTTCAAGGCCTGTGCTGCTCCTTGTGACCCTGGGCAAGTCACTTAGGGCTCCTTTTTACAAAGGTGTGCCAGCGTTTTTAGCGCACGCACCAGATTAGCGCACGCTACCTGAAAAACTACCGCCGGCTCAAGAGGAGGCGGTAGTGGCTAGCGCACGCGGCATTTTAGCAGTGGCTAGCGCACGCAGCATTTTAGCATGCGCTATTCCACATATTAAAGCCCTAAAGCACCTTTGTAAAAGGAGCCCTTAATATTCCACTGCCTCAGGTACATTAGACAGATTGTGAGCTCACTGGGACAGATAAGGAAAATGCTTAAAGTACCTTTATGTAAATTGCTTTGAATGTGGTTGTAAAACTACAAAAAAGTGGTATAGAAGTCCCAATCAGGGCAGGATTAATTCTTTGAGGGCCCCTAGGCACACAAGTACACTGGGCCCCCCTGTCCCTGCCCTGCTCCTACACTGCCCATGCCCCACCCCCACCCCACCCATGTCCTGCCCCATTTATCTGTTTTCTTATTTACTTCTTTATTTCCACTTGTATTTCTTTTTTAAAAAAAATTCAAAACAAACCAAGATTAGCATACCAGTGCACAGTTTTTCTTCTATGCAACCCCCAAACATCTCTGAACAAATCCCCCTTCCTTCCCTTCCCACCTACTTACCCAGGACTTTAACTCTGAACCCTTTCCATGCATATATAAAAGTGTTCAAATATTTGTAAAGCAGTAATACTATCCAAAATATGTCTATATTAATAACCAAGTTTACAATGCCTCTCAACTGCCTCACTCTACATCAACCAACTGTGACCCATATGCATGTATAAACAACCAAATCTGTAACTCCTTTAGTACGTTCCACTCCATGTATGTTAACTTGCAATGAAACAACAAGGCAAGCAGTCCACCAAAGAAGATTGGCAGAAAATAAGGAGATTCAAATCAGGTTAATTCAAGGTGCTCCCAAGAACCATGCCTGATGCATTTCGCCAAACAAGACTGGTCAACACTAACAAAAAAACATGTCTTTCATACAAACAGATCACAGAAAACACCTTCACCTAGTATGGATTATATAATCACAAGTACAAACTAACCTCTTCCCCCTTTTACAAAACTGTAGTATGGTTTTTAGCCACGGCCCATGCTAAAAAATGCTCTACAGTTTTGTAAAAGGGGGGATAAAATAGAAATACGTAGACAAAGGTTAAATAAAACCACCAAGAAGCTGGACTCTGCATACAATGCAACACCACAGAAACAGTGATGTATGTCCCCTAAAGCAAAAAAAAAAATAAATAGAAATTTTTTTCTACCTTTGTCTTGACAGCATCTGTGAGCACATAGAAAAAAATGGACTAATGAAAGTGAGCCAACATGGCTTCTGCAAAGAAAGATCGTGCCAAACGAACTTACTGCACTTCTTTGAAGGGATAAACAGCCAAATGGACAAAGGGGAACCCATAGACATCATTTATCTTGACTTCCAAAAAGTCTTTGACAAGGTACCCCATGAGTGGCTACTTAGGAAGCTGTGGAATCACAGGGTGGGAGGGGACGTATACAGATGGGTTAAACACTGGTTTGCAGGCAGAAAGCAAAGGGTTGGAGTGAAGGGCCACTGCTTGGACTGGAGGAGGGTCATGAGCGGTGTTCCGCAGGGGTCGGTACTCAGACCGCTGCTGTTCAATGTATTTATTAATGACCTAGAAACAGGGACGAAGTGTGAAGTTATAAAATTTGCGGATGACACTAAACTCTGTAGCAGGGTTAGAACCACAGAGGAATGTGAAGACCTACAAAGGGACCTGAACAAACTGGAGGAGTGCGCGAATAAATGGCAGATGAACTTCAATGTAGAGAAATGCAAGGTCATGCATATAGGGAAAAAGAACCCGATGTTCAGCTACAAAATGGGGGAATTAGTACTAGGGGAAAGCAACCTTGAAAAAGACTTGGGTGTGCTGGTGGATACAACAATGAAGCCAACGGCACAATGCGCAGCAGCCTCAAAGAAAGCAAACAGAATGCTGGGTATTATTAAGAAGGGTATTACAACCAGAACGAAGGAAGTCATCATGCCGCTGTATCGTGCGATGGTGCGCCCGCATCTGGAGTACTGTGTCCAGTATTGGTCACTGTCAGTGTTCCCGCTAAGCTGCGTTGGCCTGCGCTCACGCACAAAATATTACATCGCAGCGCACAAGTTTCTCTTCACAGCGCACACACGCGTCGCAAAGGTAAGGGGAGGTAAGGTAAGAGGACGCATTGGGGGGATTGCACTTCCCCACAATTGCCATGCTTCGGTTCCTCTTCTTCCTTCCTTCCTCCCCCCCCGCGGGACCCTGCGGCACCATCAACTCTTACTCCCTCTAATGTCGGCCCTGCAGCTCCAGACTTCCTCGCACCTTCTCCCCTCCCCCTTTGGATCGCTATTATTTTAAATGTTATAGCCGCGGAGCTGTATCCATCAGTGGAGATGTCTAACCTCGGCCTGCCCCGGAACTCTTACTGCAGCAGCCGCCCGTCTAGGCAGGAACAGGAAGTCACTGTTGCAGTAAGAGTTCCGGGGCAGGCCGAGGTTAGACATCTCCACTGATGGATACAGCTCCGCGGCTATAACATTTAAAATAATAGCGATCCAAAGGGGGAGGGGAGAAGGTGCGAGGAAGTCTGGAGCTGCAGGGCCGACATTAGAGGGAGTAAGAGTTGATGGTGCCGCAGGGTCCCGCGGGGGGGGGGGGAGGAAGGAAGGAAGAAGAGGAACCGAAGCATGGCAATTGTGGGGAAGTGCAGAGCTGCAGGGAAGAGTGTTGCGGTACCCAGCTGGAGGGAGAAGGAAGATGAGGGAGGGAATTAAAGGAGATGCCAGGGCTTGGAGCGTAGGAGGAAGGTATGCCAGTCTAAGGGAAAAGGAAGGGGGAGATGTGAGAGCATGGAGGGGGAGCGAAAGATGGAAGAAAAGGAAAGGAGAGAGATGCCAGAGAATCAGGGAAGGGGAGATACCAGACTATGAGGAGAGGTGTGGGAGAGGGAAGGCGAGGAGAGAGATGCCAGACCAATGGGGTGAAAGGAGAGATGGAAGGGGGAGGCATACAGTTTCTGGAAGGGGCATAGAAGGAGAGAAGATGCCATATAGGGGAAGAGAGACGGCAGACAGTGGATGGAAGGAAGAGAGTTACAAGAAGATGAGGAAAGGAGAAACCACAGAAGACAAAGGTAGAAAAAAATTTCTATTTATTTATTGCTTTAGGAGACATGTGTCACTGTTTCTGTGAAGCATTGTATGCAGAGTCCAGCTTCTTGCTGGTTCAATTTAACCTTTGTCTATGTATTTTTATTTTATCCCCCCTTTTACAAAACTGTGAAGCGTTTTTAGCACCAGCCTTGGTGGTAGCAGCTCTGATGCTCAGAATTTTATGAGCATCAGAGCTGTTACCTCCGTAGCTAAAATCCACACTACAGTTTTGTAAAAGAGGGAGGGGTTAGTTTGTGATTACATATTCCTTACTAGGCGAAGGTGTTTTCTGTGTTCTGTGTGTTTTCTGTTAGGATTGACGGTGTAGGATTGATCTGTGCTGGTCTGGCTTGTTTAGTTTTACAATGGGTGTATTGATGTACTGCTCACTGCAATATGTAAGATGCTGCCTTTTCCTAGGTACTCATGTGTGACGTGTGGTTTGTTACTAAAAATCATGTTTTTCTTACAGATGGGGGGGGTGCCAAAAAATGATGGGCCCCGGATGTTACATATGCTAGGTACGCCACTGTATGTAAAGATACCAGAAAGCTGGCGTAGCAAAAACTTCTAAGTTTTGAGTATTTAACCCTCCCACAATCTCACGGGCACTCGTTTCAAGTTTATTGAGATTTTGATTTAAACGCAATATCAAATATTTTCAATGCGTATAACAAAAATAAATTTGGGGAAATAAATAAAACCATTTGAACCAGTGTTCCCGCTAAGCTGCGCTGGCGCACAAAATATTACATCGCAGCGCACACGTTTCTCGTCACAGCGCACAATCGGAAGAGGCGTACGGCAGATGGCAGGGCGGCGAGAGGAGAATCGGGCGAGTTGGCTCATAACTTGCTGGCGCCCGATATTTTTGGCTCACGGTGAAAAAAGTTTGCTCACAACACCCGCCCGCTTAGAGGGAACACTGGTCACTGTACCTTAAGAATGACATGGCAATACTTGAGAGGGTTCAGAGAAGAGCGACAAGAATGATAAAGGGTATGGAAAACCTTTCATACGCAGACAAGTTAGAAAGGCTGGGGCTCTTCTCCTTGGAGAAGCGGAGACTTAGAGGAAGCATGATAGAGACTTACAAGATCATGAAGGGCATAGAGAAGCTGTAGAGGGACAGATTCTTCAGCCTATTGGGAACCACAAGAACAAGGGGACACTCGGAGAAATTGAAAGGGGACAGGTTTAGAACCAATGCTAGGAAATTCTTTTTCACCCAGAGGGTGGTGGGCACCTGGAATGCGCTTCCAGAGGTTATGATAGGACAGAGTACATTACGGGGGATTGGATAAATTCCTGAAGGATACGGGGATTGAGAGATACAGATAGAGGTAGAGATAGAATTATGAAAAGGTACAGATAGAAGGATAAAGGGGACTTTAGGGTTTTAGGCAAATGATCAACTTACAGGTCATGGACCTGATGGGCCGCCGCGGGAGTGGACTGCTGGGCGCGATGGACCTCTGGTCTGACCCAGCGGAGGCAACTTCTTATGTTCTTATGTTGTCTGGTTTCTGCTCTCCTCATCTTCTTGTCAATATCTTCCTTTCATCTTCTGTCCTGTGCCACTTCCAGAAACTGTATGCCTCCCCCTTCCATCCATTATGTACAATTATTTTTAAAACATTAGAAAATAAAACTCCAGCATTTTTATTTAGGTTGCTTATCCCATATTCAGTTAAAAGAACCTTACGATCTAGTGAACGGAATCTTTTATCAATTCCTTCACTAAAAATTATTAGTACAAGAAGACAATTTATCTTTTCATGTACAGCTCCCCAGATTTGGAATGCGCTTCCCATGTTTTTACGGGAGGAGAAGGTATTTGGGAAATTTAAAAGCGAATTAAAAACCTTTTTATTTAAAGATGCATTTGCTACTTAATTAAATTTTATTATAAAGTGTTATTTTATTTTTTATTTCTTTTTTCTCTTCCCACTTTCCTTTTGTATTTACCATGTATGTCCTTTCTTTACTATAAAAATGGATTTCATCCCCTCTTTCCTTTTGTTTATATTATAATTAATTAACTGCATGTAATGTTTTTGTCTCCTTATGTATGCATATTTTATTGTACATCGCTTAGAAATCAGATTAAGCGATTGAACAAATCAATTAATAAACTTGAAAAACTTGAAACTTGAACCCTCATTGGTCTGGCATCCATCTTCTTCCATTCCCTCCTCCAATGGTATGGCATCTCTCTCCTCTCTTCTTCCCTTCCCTCTTCCACACCCCCATAGCCTAGCATTTCACTCTCTCTTCTCCCTTCCCCCCACTTCCATCAGCATCAGCTCCCTTTCTTTCCCTCCAACCCAATTCCATCCAGTATCCTTCCCTTTCCATGCACACAATTCCATCAGCATCTGCCCCCTTTCTCTCCCTCCACCACCCTTCTATACCACCCTTCCATACCACCCTGCCCCTTTCGCCCCCTCCAAACATTGCTGCCGGCTCTGCCCTCTGACCTCCTTTGCCCGAAAGCAGCATTATAACAGCTGAGGGCAACCCCCCCACTGCAGAAACGGCAATGCCACCCCCTGCAGCAAGGGCAACGGCCCCCCTGAGATAAAGGCAATGGGCCCCCCCTCCCGGCATCAACCACAATGCAGCCAGATCTGTTACTGGAAGGTCCCGCGATGACTGCGTTTTCCGGTCCATCACCCTCCGACGTCACTTCTTCCGGAGCAAGTAAGTGACGTCGGAGGGGGATAGACTGGCAGAAGCAGTCATCGCGGGACCTTCCAGTAACAGATCAGGCTGCATTGCGTTTGATGCCGCGAGAGGGGGGGTTGTCCGTTGCCGTTCATGCCGGGAGGGGAGCCCGTTGCCGTTGATGGCAAGGTGAGTCATCCTCCTTCAGGGGGCCCTCCTCACAATTTTGGGCCCTAGGCATGTGCCTACTGGGCCTATTGATTAATCCGGCCCTGTTCCCAATCTCTTAAAAAAAAATAAATAAATAAAGTTGAATTTTCTGTAGTGCAATTTGAAGACTATTTGGATCAATTGGGCATGCTCTGATTTCTTGAAGAGGTGCATGATCATCTTAGTGGGCCTCTACAGGCAAAAGAGGTACAACCAGCTATTAAGCAACTTAGGAATTCAACAGTACCTGGATTAGATGGCTATACAACTGAATTTTATAAATGCTCCAGGAGCCTTTCATAGGCCCATAATTGGAATATTTTAATGTGGTGGTGGCTGGTGGGTCTCTCCCATCTTACAAGAATGAAGCATTGGTAACTTTGTTGTTTAAACCAGGGAAGTTGAGTGTGGAACTAGCTTATTTCTTTAATTAACATGGATGTAAATTTGTTATACCTCATTAAAAAATGTCCTATTTTTATATGTAATTACACTTTATTATATAATTTCCATCACTAATTAAAATATATGTTTAAACTTGATATGCTCAGTACACCTCCACCAAGGCCATATCCGAAGATATTAAGACCACGATATAAATAATAATAATAATAATAACTTTATTTTTATATACCGCCAGCTATCTTGCGACTTCTAGGCGGTTTACAGTAGAAGAGATTGTGAATACAATAAAAGAAAAAGTAAATACAATAAAGAGAAGCTTTACGTACAATGAATTAGGAGTTTAACAGTGTACATCTCCATACAATAAAGAGAAACTTTTCGTACAATGAGTTAAAGAGTATAGCATTATACATCTCGTACAATGAATTAGAGAGTGAGGCAGTCTACATCTGATAATATTAATAATGTTAACAACAGTTTGTGTGTTGCAAGGCCCGGGAGTGCCAAGCTGTTTGCACAGAAGTAGAAATAAAGGGAACCATCATGGCACCATCATGTTCCCTTATACCCAACCAGGGTTTCTTCTATATGGCGTTTCTTAATGTGATCTTATATAATAATTTAGCGACAAGCATATATAGCCAAAAAAAGATTTTTGTGCTTATCTGACTTAATCAAATCCACTGGTAAGGTAGTCAATAGTGTTCAAATCAGGTTTGGATCCGGCGTGGCAAAACCCCGACAAAAAAGTGCCCATGATTTATAATCCAAAGCACTCGTGCTTTATAATCCAACACTGTATGCAAATCCTATTGTTGACCTCATTCATTCAGTTACTCCAATATCAATCACCTCCAACTCAAGCTGAGTTTCGATTATTTGCATCAAGGAGGGCTACATGTTCTTGTTAAGAGGAGCTAAACAAAATCTCTTATGTAAACCATATTGATTGTAACCACACAGAAAAAGCAATATATCATGTTCCATTCCATTTACCTATTACATTACATAAATATTTATGGATTCATAATATACCTTAGGAGTTCAATGCAATTTACAATTTAGAAGAGACTGGCCATATCGAGACATCTCCAGTGCCTCTCTTTGTTGATTCTTCATATCGAGAAATTACAATCTTTCCTTAGGGTTCATGACGTACATATCAGAGTTTGTGTTCATGAGGGCATATGAGCAAAATGTGTAGGTTTACAAAGAAGTTTGGCCATATCTGGGGTTACATGTAAATCACTTATCTGTGATAAACATAGAAACATAGAGTTTGATGGCAGAAAAGGGCCAGTGGCCCAACAAGTCTGCCCACACAATAACCCTCCCTCCCACAAGTCTACTCAAGACGAACCCTCCCTCCTTGAAGTATCCATCTTTTACGTAAAACCCTGTGGTACCCCCATCTGTTGGTCCCATCGACGTTTGAAGTCAAGCACGCTACTGGCCTCGACCACCTGGCGAGGAAGATCATTCCATCGATCGATCACCCATTCGGTGAAGAAGTATTTCCTGGTGTCACCATGAAATCTTCCCCCTTTAAGTTTAACGGATGCCCTCGTGTCGCTGTGGGACCCTTCAGAAAAAAGATTTCTTCCTCCACTTCAATGCGACCCGTGATTTATTTGAATGTTTCTATCATGTCCCCCCTTTCTCTGGGCTCCTCGAGAGAATATAAGCGCAGTCTGGTTAGACTTTCTTCATATGGGATGTCTTTAAGTCCTGAGACCATCCTAGTGGCCATTCTTTGGATCGACTCCATTCTCTTCACATCCTTTTGGTAATATGGCCTCCAAAACTGGACACAGTACTCCAGGTGAGGTCTCACCAGGGATCTGTATAATGGTAGTATGACTTCAGGCTTTTGGCTGATGAAGCTCCTTCTGATGCAACCCAGCATTTGTCTAGCCTTTGCTGAAGCTTTCTCCACCTGATTGGCAGCTTTCATGTTTTCTCAGATGAGAACTCCCAAGTCCCTTTCTTCAGTAGTTCTTAAGTTTTCACCGTTCAGGCTGTATGTTCTGCATGGATTTCCGCTCCCAAGGTGCATTACTTTGCATTTTTTGGCATTAAAGTTTAGTTGCCAAGTGCTGGACCATTGTCCAAAAGAAGTAGGTCCTGCTCCATAGCGCTTGGCCTGGTTGCGCTGTCGGGTTCTTTTACCTTGCCCACAATGTTGCATAGTTTAGTGTCATCGGCAAATAATGTGATTTTGCCTCGAAGTCCCTGAGTCAGGTCCCCTATAAAGATATTAAATAGCATCGGACCCAAGACCGAGCCCTGTGGGACTCCACTGGTCACTTTCGACGTTTTTGAGGGTGATGGTTAACGGTACTTTCTCTGAGACATCGGAGGTGACCAGCGGGGTGCCGCAGGGCTCGGTCTTGGGTCCGCTCCTCTTCAACATATTCATAGGAGATCTGACTCAAGGGCTTCAAGGTAAAGTAACATTATTCGCCGACGACGCCAAACTATGTAATATGGTAGGCGAGGGCAATATACAAGATAGTATGGCGCAGGACCTGCATACATTGGAATGCTGGTCCTCAACCTGGCAGCTGGGCTTCAATGCTGGAAAGTGTAAGGTCATGCACCTGGGTAGCAGAAACCCGTGCAGAACTTATACCTTGAACGGGGAGACCTTGACCAGGACTTCAGCAGAACGAGATTTAGGAGTAATCATTAGCGCAGACATGAAATCTGCCAATCAGGTGGAGAAGGCTTCCTCAAGGGCAAGGCAGATGCTGGGTTGCATCCATAGAAGTTTCGTCAGCAGAAAGCCTGCAGTCATAATGCCATTATACAGGACCATGGTGAGACCTCATCTGGAATACTGCGTGCAATTCTGGAAGCCACATTATCGCAAAGACATGCAGAGGGTCGAGTCGGTCTAAAGGATGGCCACCAGAATGGTCTCAGGGCTTAAAGGTCTCTCGTACGAAGCAAGACTAAACAATTTGCAGCTCTACACTCTCGAGGAACGCAGGGAGAGGGGAGACATGATTGAGACGTTTAAATACGTCACCGGACGTATAGAAGTGGAAGATAACATTTTCCTTCTCAGAGGCCCCTCATCCACAAGGGGGCACCCGCTCAAACTCAAGGGCGGAAAATTTCACGGCGACACCAGGAAGTATTTCTTCACGGAGCGAGTGATTGATCAATGGAACAAGCTTCCAGTACAGGTAATCGAGGCCAGCAGCGTGCCAGATTTTAAGAATAAATGGGACGCCCATGTGGGATCCCTACGTGGGTCAGGGTAAAACATTGGCTAATCTTAAGGGGAGGGTCTATAGAGTGGGCAGACTTGATGGGCCTTGGCCCTTTTCTGCCGTCATCTTTCTATGTTTCTATGTTTCTATACCGTTTACCATTACTCTTTGGAGTCTGCCGCTAAGCCAGTCTTGTACCCAAGCTGTTAGTGTGCCTCCTAGTCCTAGTGAGTTCATCTTGTTTAATAACCTACGGTGTGGAACACTGTCGAAAGCCTTCCTGAAGTCTAAATATACTATGTCCAGGGACTCACCCCCATCCAGTTTTTTTGTTACCCAATCAAAGAAGCTTATCAGATTGGATTGACAGGACCTTCCCTTTGTAAAGCCATGCTGGTGGGGGTCCCTTAATGTTTCATCATCCAGAAACATGTCCAATTTGTTCGTAATCAACTTTTCCATGAGTATACTCACTAGTGATGTGAGACTCACCAGTCTATAGTTTTCGGCCTCTGACCTGCATCCCTTTTTGTGGAGTGGGATAACGTTGGCAGTTTTCCAGTCCAGGGGAACTCTTCCCTTGCTTAAGGAAAGGTTGAAGAGCCCAGCTAATGGTTCTGCTAAGACATCACTCAATTCACGAAGTACTCTAGGGTGTAGATTGTCTGGGCCCATAGCTTTGTTTACTTTTAATTTTGATAGCTCCTGGTAGACTTCGCTCGCAGTAAATTCTATGTCCCAGAAAGGGTCCTCTGAGCTACCCTTTGTCTGTAGCTGAGGACCGGATATGTAAGTATATCCTCTTTAATGTAGCTCTTTTTGGTTTCAGTGAAAAATTGAAATAGAAATCGAGAATCAAAAGACGAAGAGATTAAAAAAAATAAAATAAAATTGACTAACCTAATATATTTCCTAACTAGTTTTAGAGAGGTTAGGGTCTTAAGTTTCAAATAGAGTGAAGAAAAGATGACATTGCCAGAAAATATAAATGAATCATTAATACACAACTTATTTTATTTATTTAAAACGTACAAATTGCAGAACTGATTGATGACCATTGCAGCATACACAAATAAGTACAAAATATTCAAAATGTACACATTCAGTAGTTAAAACAAATTAAATAGTAGCACGAAGGAAAAGAAAATGGAAAAGGGTGTTTGATGTGCTGGAGTGCCAAGGTGGCAGAGAAGCTGTAGAATTTTTTTTCTGAGAGTTAAGTCTCTCTTACGTCCTTTTATGTGAATTTCTGAAGTGTTTGATCATTTTAACAAATGCCAAATCCCTGAATGGACTATTTGGCCTTTCTCTGCCATCATATTTCTATGTGTGAATTTACCTTTTACTACTTTGATCATAAAGTCATTAATACACTACATCAAATACAAAGACTTGGGTGTTTTAATTCACTACCAGAAAAATTTCTTTTATGTCATTTAATGTAAACACTCTGACATATCAAATACTTCCTCTCTTTCATGCTATTATTTTAATATATTTTATGATTGAAGTCTAAGAGGGGACTAGGAAGTTCTTCTTCACCCAACGGGTGGTGGATACCTGGAATGCGCTTCCAGAGGGTTTGGACAATTTTCTGAAGGAAAAGGGGATAGAAGGGTATAGATAGAGGGTTACTATACAGGTCCTGGACCTGGTGGGCCCCCGCGTGAGCGGACTGCTGGGCATGATGGACCTCTGGTCTGATCCAGCAGAGGCACTTCTTATGTTCTTATATGTTCTTATAACTGTCATGTAGATATTAGCACCTACAACTCAGAATTACCCCATAGTGCATTCTCAAATATTTGAGGCATAAAATAATGGCTAGAGAATGACACGGCAACAGGTACTTGCAGATAACCACAGGAGGGGATGGGAACAGAGCCTACAAGGACAGGGCAGAGACAGCCCATGGGGATGGGGATAAACTGTGTCCCTCCCTGTGTTGTTCTTGAAAAGCTTGAGACTAGCTTTAAGCAAGCTGTTCCAACTAGGTGGCACAGTATCTATAAAATGCTAGTATCAATAAATAAAAACTTAATACATCTTAGACAACTGGCAACTGAATTCAATGATTTAAAAAACTGCAGAAGCTGCTTGGGTCTTGTCTGCCTTTGATGTGGCATCAAGAGTCTTATTCTTCCATCACATGCCCAGTTGCTCAAGTATCTTACTGTTACTGCAACAGATTCATCCATTGTTACTGGCATCAGACACTTATTTCATCCACTGCACAGTGTTGGTTCTCTTCTATACCCATGTCTGAAAGGCAATCCAATTATCTTGCCAAATGATGTAAAAATACAGACCAAACCAGATCGAAATGGAAGACTCTATTTATGGTTTACAATAGAGAATGACACGGTGAAAAAATTGGTCCCCGTCACCGCCCCGTCCCCGTCTCACCATCCTCTGCACCGCCCCGTCACCGTCATTCCCTTCACCGCCCCGTCACCGCCACTGCCACCCCATTCACCGCCCCGTCACCGCCACTGCAACCCCATTCACCGCCCCGTCACCGTCACCGCTGCATACATAAAAGCCTCAAACGGGTACGATTTTATATACTTTTCTAATATCTCCCCTATGTATCTGCCATTGCCCCCCCCCCTGTGTCCATATACCATCCCCATGGCATGTCCCCTTTTTGTCTCTGTCCCTATGCCCCATGCACATAATTTCCCCTCTTTCTGTTACCTTCCTGTGTCCAGATTTCCCCTATCTTCCTCTTCCATACCAGTGTGTCTCTTCTTTTCAACCCCATCTAGCTTTTTTCCCTCTTTCTTTCCCCCCCCCCCTGCTTCTAGCATCTGGCTCACCTGCCTGTCCTTCCCTTTCTTTCCTGCTGTGGGTTTTTCTTTCCGTTTTCATCACCTTGGCCCAGAATCCTTTTCCCTTTCACTCCCTCCTTACAGTCTGAGCCGGGAACACGGGTGATCGCACGGTCCTCGCAGCCCCCACCCGCCTGCCCAATCGATCCTAGTGTTTAGCCAGTTCTCTCCCTTCTCCTCACCTTATTTAGCAGGCTTTCTTTTTCAGCGACCTGCACGCTTTCCCAAAGAGCCGCACACGCGCGGCTGCTCAGTGTTCAATCTTCTGCTCTGCTGCAACTTCCTGTTTCCGGTTGCGTCGGAGCAGAAGATCGAAACTGAGCAGCAGCGGCTCTTTGATAGCGTGCGGGTCGCCGAAAAAGAAAATCTACAAACTAAGGTGAGGAGAAGGGAGAGAGCTGGCTAAACACTAGAGTCGATTGGGCAGGCGGGTGTGAGCTGCGGGGACCGCGCGATCCTTCATGCCTCACTGCGGGGACAAGACCCATTCACCGCCCCGCGGGCGGTGAATGGCCTTGTCCCCGTCGCCGCAGCGACTGTTAGTTTTCTTCCCCGTTTTCGGCGGTGACCCGCGGCTAAACTGCGGTGGCCGCGGGTAAACCGCCACCGTGTCATTCTCTAGTTTACAAACAGTTGTACAGAATATTGTCCCTTTTTATAGAAATATGATGACAGATAAAGGTCAAATGGCCTATACAGTCTGCCCAGCCACAGTAACCATTATCTCTTCCTCTCTCTAAGATAGCCCACATGTCTATCCCATGCTTTCTTGAATTCAGACACAGTCTTTGTCTTTACCACCTCTCCCTACCCTTTCTGTAAAAAAGTACTTCCTTAGATTACTCCTGAGCCTATCACCTCTTAACTTCATCCTGCCTTCTCATTTCAGAGCTTCTTTTCAAATGAGACTTGACTCATGTGCATTTACGCCATGTAGGTATTTAAACATCTCTATCATATTTCCCTTCTCCTGCCTTTCCTCCAAAGTGTACATATTGAGATCTTTAAGTCTGACTCCATACGCCTTATGATGAAGACCATGCACCATTATAGTAGCCTTCCTCTGGACCAATTCCATATTTTTTATATCTTTATGAAGGTGCAGTCTCCAGAATTCCACACATTATTCTAAATGTACAGGGGCATCAATACCACCTTTTTCCTACTAGCCATACCTCTTCCTATGCACCCTAGGATCCTTCTAGCTTTCGCTGTTACCTTTGCAACCTGTTTGGCTACCTTAAAATCATCACACACAATCACACCCAAGCTCCGCTCTTCTATTGTTCATCCCCAAACTACACTATTCCCTTGGGTTTTTGCAGCCCAAATGTAAAACCCTACATTTCTTAGCATTAAACTTTAGCTGCCAAATTCCAAACCATTCTTCAAGCTTCACTAGGTATTTCTTCATGTTATTCACACTATCCAGGGTGTCTACTCTATTGCAGATTTTGGTATCATCCGCAAAGAGGCAAATCTTACCCAACAGCCTTTCAGCAATATCGCTTATAAAAATGTTAAAAAGAATCAGCCCTAGAACCAAACATTGAGGCATACCACTGGTAACATCCCTTTCCTCAGAGAGATCTCCATTGACCACTACCCTCTATTGCCTTCCACTCAACCAGTTCCTGACTTAGCCCGTCACTTTAGGTGCCATCCCGAGGATACTCAGTTTATTTATTAGATGCCTGTATGGAACACTGTCAAAGGCTTTTGCTAAAATCTAAATACACCACATCTAATGCACTTCCGCTATCCAATTCTCTAGTTAACCAGTCAAAGAAATTGATCAGATTTGTCTGACAAGACCTACTTCTAGGGAATCCATGTTGCCTCTGGTCCTGTAATCCACTGGATTCCAGAAACTTCACCATTCTCTGTTTAAAAAATGTTTCCATTAATTTGCTTACCACAGAAGTCAAACGTATCAGCCTGTAATTCCCTATTTCTACTTTTGTAGAGAGGGTCGACAATTGTCCTTCTCCAGTCCTCCAGTACCACTCCTGACTTTAGAGAAGCATTGAAAAGGTCAGTCAGTGGAGCCACCAGAACTTCCCTAAGTTCCTTCAGCACCCTTGGATGTACACCATCTGGCCCCATTACTTTGCCTACCTTTAATTTAGCTAGCTCCTCACGAACACAACCCTCTGAAAATCGATCAAGGTCTACCACTCCTCCATTCCTATTCACGTTTCTCTTCTGTGGTTCCACTCCCTGCACTTCAGCCGTGAACACAGAACAGAAATATTTGTTAAACTATTCAGTCTTTCTTTATCAGCTTCTATATATTTCTCTCCTTCACCTTTGAGTCTCACAATGCCACTTTTGCATTTCTTCCTCTCACTGATATATCTAAAAGAAATGTCTTGTCTCCCTGTTTTACCGTGTCAGCTATTTTTTCTTCCATTTGCATCTTTGCTTTCCTGACTACTCAACCAACCTCTCTTAACTTTTCCAGATATTTTTACATGTGTTCCTCTTTCTGCGAACTTTTGTAGTTTAACCTCTTATTCTTTACCTTCTCAGGTACTACTTTTGAAAACCAAAGTGAACTCTTCCTCTTACTTTTACTTACTTGCCCCACAAAAAGGTCTGTCACCCTTACAATAACTCATGTTCAGTTTTGCCTACTGTATTTTTACTCCTTCCTGACGTTCCCATCCAGACAATTCCTTGATGTAACCCCCATCCAGACAAAGTTAGTTGTTTTTTTTAAAGTCTAGAACGTTTACTTTTGAATGAGTCCTCTCTATACTCATCTTAATATTAAACTGTACCATGCAGTGATCACTGGATGCCAGATGATCACCCATTATAACATCAGAAACACTTTCCCCATTTGTAAGCACTAAGTTCAGGATGACCCCCATCTTACGTGGATTCTATTACCAACTGCTGAAACAATTCTTGTAGAGAATCCAGGATCTCCCTACTTCTAGAAGACCCCACAATAGGGATACCCAAATCAACATCTGGCATGTTAAAATCACCTATTAGTAAAATTCCCATTTTATAGATATATTCTGAATGTCTACTATTAAATCTCTGTCCACTTCTTCTTTCTGTGAAGGAGGCCTGTATATCACACCAATGTAAATATATTTACCATTCCCTCTTTCCAAATTGATCCACAATGCCTCTTCTTTGCCCTGCAGATCCAATAATTGTGCGGCTTTAATAACGCTACTCCCCCTCCTTTTCTTCTTACCCTGTCTTTCCTGAACAGATTACCGTATTTTCACGCATATAACGCGCGCGTTATACACGATTTTACAAACCATGCATAACCATGTGCGTTATATGTGTGAACGCATTGTACAATTTTTTTTTTACATAGTTTCCCCCCCCCGACGTCCGATTCATCACCCCGAAGGACCGCTCGCACCCCCACCCGAAGGACCGCTTGCACCCCCACAGCCTCCCCCTTCCCCCTCCCGCATGGAGAAGCTGCCTACCGTTGTTTCCGGCTGCCAGTGAGCCCAGCTGCTTCCTCTGCCGGCGGTCCTGCCCCTTCTCTGAGCCCTGCGCTGCGCTGCTTCCTCTTCCGGCGGTCCCGCCCTTTCTCTGACATCAGAGAAAGGGCAGGACTGCCGGAAGAGGAAGCAGCATAGAGCAGGGCTCAGAGAAGGGGCGGGACCGCCGGCAGAGGAAGCATCTGGGCTCACTGGCATCCGGAAACAACGGTAGGCAGCTTCTCCATGCGGGAGGGGGAGGGGGGGAGGCTGTGGGGGTGCGAGCGGTCCTTCGGGTGGGGGTGCGAGCGGTCCTTCGGGTGGGGGTGTGAGCGGTCCTTTGGAAAGGAGAGTCGGGGCGGTGAACGGAGAGTCGGGGCGGCGAGAGGAGAGTCGGGGCGGCATGCGCGGTATATGCGTGTGCGCGCTATAGTAAAATTTTTTTACATAAATTTCTGTTCCCCGCGCGCTATACCCATGTGCGTGTTTTACACGGGTGCGCGGTACATGGGTGAAAATACGGTATAGCCCGGTATAACTACATCTCAGTCATGGTTCTCCATGAACCATGTCTCTGTGATCGCCACTATATCCAACTCCTCTTCTTCCATCATAGTTTCTAGATCCAGAATCTTGTTTCCCATACTTCAAACATTGGTATATACAGCTTTCCAGACATTGCCCCCTTTTCCTAACCATGTAGAGGTATTCAGTGATTTACTTACCTGAGGGCTTATACTCACCCAGGGGCTTTGATCACCCTGCCTCATCACTTCTAGTTTAAAGCCCTCTTCAGTAGATTAGCCAGCCTGCCGCCGAAGACACTTCTTCCCTTCTTTGATAGATGCACACTATCCCTGCTCAGCAGCCCTTGGAAAATCGTCCCATGGAAAATCATCCCATGGTCCAGAAAGCCAAATAGAAAAAGATTTAAATATAAAATAAGTGTTTGAGGCTTGTGCAGATGAGGACAGAGTCCAAGGGAACACATTGGGGATGGGGACAGAGTTTGTGGGGATGGGGAGAAACTTTATCTCCATGTCATTCATATTAATGGCAGAGAGAAGATATCCAATGTAATATTGATTTGGAAAGAGATTTAGGGCTCCTTTTACGAAGCCGCATTAATGGCTTTATTGCACGCACATTTTTAGCGCGCGCTAACCCCCACGCTAGCTGAAAAACTACCGCCTGCTCAAGAGGAAGCGATAGCGGCTAGTGCAGCCAGCAAATTAGCACACGCTATTACGCGCGTTAAACTGCTAATGCGGCTTCCTAAAAGAAGCCCTTAGTGATCAGATAGGAATGGGGGATAGAGAATTTGGTAGTGGGAAGGTGAGGGGCTGATGTCTCAGCAATAAGCTTATCATTGGCACCTGAAGCAAGAGAAAGTAATTTTAGCTCCTGTTTTTGGTTTTCATATTATGTTATGCTTACAGTAAAAACAAGTACTAGAGTTCTCATAAAAAGAAGTACAAGTCTGACATCTTCTGGTAGTAAATACTGCTGAAACTGGAAAAATATCCAGTCCATAGATCAGAAGGGAAAAAAGCTTAGTTTGTTCCAAACAATGGAAGCAATAATAGGACAAAACAATGTGAGAAATGTTCCTGTTTTATAAATAAAACAATCACATATATCAGAAGCTGTAAAAACAAAAACTTTTTTTTTTTTTTGGTAAATCTTTATTCATTTTTCTACGTACAATAAGTGTGATAATACATAAACACATTTGCACATTGAGAATATCACTTAATATTCAGCAATAATACCAATCATAAAATCTTATCTCCCTCCCTTTCCACCCCTTCATAATAAATAATTAAATTACTTTATATAAGATGTTATACTTAAAATCCCCCCTCTCCCCTCGTCCGTGTTGTATCCGCATTGACTGTTCAACTCCAGCTGTTTAAGCTAAGTACCTTAATTTTTATTGGTTCTGTGAGGTGGATTGGTTCTACCCCATGTTTTATTTTATTATCACTGAATCATCTCACTAGTGGTCGATTCAGCTGGAATTTACAGTGACTCTTTAAGTATTAAGTTTCGTTCACGGATGGTTTTCTGCCTTTATTTTTGATATTGGTTTTCATTATTTGCTGTTGTTACTTTGGACACCCTTTTATATTCATCTTCACTAAGGAAGGACATTCTATATAAAGTTCCGCTGATTGCTTTTTACTCCTGGTATTTGGAATGTGACTGTAATGTGGACTATGGACTATTTTATGATTTCATTTTATTCATTCATTTGTTCCAGCGTTTTTTGATTGATAGACTTTTTGATTTTTTTCTTTTTCTTTTCTTTTTCTTTAGGTAGTGTGGGGTGTTTTTGGAGGGTTAATTTTTCTTCCCTGTTATTTTGGCTCCTTCTGTCTCTCCTTTGGTTTTGCTCAAGCACTTGATTTTTTCACCAGTTCACTAACTTATAATTTATAAAGGCACGATGATGTATGGGGCAGGATTTATTTAGACTTTGGTCTAAGTGTTTATCACTTAATAAATATCTACCTGGGGCTATTGGTCATCGTGAGGGAAAATCTAGCCCATACTGACTAGTGCATTGCAGTTTGCTTCATTTTCTGTGGCCTTATTTTAGGACCTACTAGCTGATGCCCCGGCGTTGCACGGGTATTTAATTATAGCAATAACACTGTAAATGGATTCAAATAAAGATACTTTATAGTGGTGAATTAAATTATTTTTTTACAGCTTAATAAAAAGTACAATATTCAAATTATAATGTGAAATATTTGACAAAATGAATACAATACAACTAACGCAAAACATGATTATAAACAAAAATTTTAGTTTCACCTCCTGGAGCAAGAACATATAAATTCTTGGGTGAACCCACCCTTGAGCAAGCAACATAAAGTTGTGGGTCGCGAGACCCCCAGAACATATCACCCCAGGTAGTGAGGGATCTGCATACCAAGTTTCGTTCAAATCGGTCAAGCCGTTTTTGAATTACAGTGAGAATGGCAGCTTTTTACATTTTTTCCATTGACATGAATGGGTGAAATCTGAATTTATGTTTGTAGCTCCGCCCACATGTGCAGGTGGGCCGCGAGACCCCCAGAACATATCACCCCAGGTAGTGAGGGATCTGCATACCATGTTTCGTTCAAATCGGTCAAGCCGTTTTTGAATTACTGTGAGAATGGCAGCTTTTTACATTTTTTCCATTGACATGAATGGGTGAAATCTGATTTTCTGTTTGTAGCTCCGCCCACATGTGCAGGTGGGCCGCGAGAACCCCAGAACATATCACCCCAGGTAGTGAGGGATCTGCATACCAAGTTTCGTTCAAATTGGTCAAGCCGTTTTTGAATTACTGTGAGAATGGCAGCTTTTTACATTTTTTCCATTGACATGAATGGGTGAAATCTGATTTTCTGTTTGTAGCTCCGCCCACATGTGCAGGTGGGCCGCGAGACCCCCAGAACATATCACCCCAGGTAGTGAGGGATCTGCATACCAAGTTTCGTTCAAATCGGTCAAGCCGTTTTTGCGTGATTGCGGCACATACACACACACATACATACATACATACACACATACATACCTCCGATTTTATATGTATAGATTGGTGGTGCTTGGTGCATGCCTTTGAAGATTCAGACTTCGGTGCTTAGATAGGACATTACCAATTTTTTGTATTTGGATTATTTGGTATTGGAAATTTTTGGGTTTTTTCTGGCTACATTATAGGCACCCATGTTAGATGTAAGCTACGATTCTCTTAATGGCACTTATGCACACTGACATGTGGTCAGCGCCATTTATGAAGATGTCGGCTGTTGTAGTCGCCATTACTAGAATCAGGCCTTTTGAGGTTTTTTTTTTTCTCCTCTACCTGTGAATTGAACAGTAAGATGCTGCTAATCTGTTCTTTCACAGTGAAGTATTTTTCTTTTTAAGATAAGAAGTAATCTTATGTTTAGCTTTTATATTAAATTTGGTAACTTCTTTTAGGTAGTTGACACCTAAGGGGTTGTATACTTGAAAGTTTGTGTATTCTAGCCTTTTTTTCTTCTTTGTATGCTATTTTAATTTGTAGCATGGAATCAAACCATGTAGATTGAGCTCTCATTTGGTATTGTTACTTGTTATAATGTCCTAATACATGATGAGGTGAATTAAATATTCACTAGCTGCCAAAACCTCTATGGTGTTGATAGCAATTTTACCCACAAGGCAGAATAAGGGAGACCAAATCATGTATGGCTAACTTAAGCCTCCCTATTTCAACTATAGGTATGGATATATATGTGGTTTGGAGAGGCAGAGGCAAGATCCAATATGATTTGTCTGGGCCTAGGTTAGAAAGTGATCAATCAAGTAGCCAAAAATCTACTCTCTTCCAGGGAATTTCAGGTAACACTCACACACAATATCAAGAAATCTCTCAAAAGGCCTCAGTTAAAGTCAAGCAATGACTGGGGAGTCCTATTATTGTCCTATATATTAAGCAGACAATCCCATAACAGTCATAGGCCATAAAAAACTCCATCCGCTATATTTTATTATTTTGTATTATCTATTGTATAGAATCCCTCCTCACCAACCCCGGGAAATGCCAAAAATAGGTCCCGCAGAGAACAGCACAGAAAAAATGTATTCAAAAACAAACTGCCATTTATCTTATGCTTCTTCAATCAGGCTGCCAATAGCACTGGCCGCACTTCAGAGAGTGGAAGAGAGTAGATTTTTGTCTACTTTATTGTGATTATTCTACTCTGTCCTTTTGCTATTTCCTTTGTGGATCAATCAATCTAATCATCTTGGCTCTTCCTCTGCTAAACTAGTGCTTCCCAATATTTTCGTGCCTGTGACCCCATGACTGTGGCCAAATGAAACGGTGTGACCCCCTCCTGGAGATGTAGAATAATGACATAGCTATTGAGAACCCACCTAAATAGTGACCCCCCCAAAGCATGCTTTATAACTCATTTGAGGTCCTGTCCCACAATTTTGGAAGCTCTGTCGTGAGCATTAAAGTAGTGTCTGTAGCTGCTGTGAAAGGCAGCTACCATATACGTTCAATTTGTGATCGACTACTCAAACTGGAGAGAAGGGTTCAGCGGAAACATTTTAAGATTGCTAGTCAGAAGGTGACTGGAACTAAGGTCCTGAGTCTATAAAAGGTGCCTAACTTAATTTTTTTAAATTTGGTTAATCGGCGCTGTTAATTGAAAACCATTCAAAAACAATTAAGAAAATTAATTAGCTGGTAGGCCTACTACCTTGCCTTAGGTGTCTATATCGAGGTGCCTACAGAGCAAGGCGTGGTTAGGGGCAGAGTTTAGGCGTGTATTGACCTAGGTGCTGGTATTTTAGGTCAAGAAAACCCTGGCTTAAAATACCAATGCCTAGCATTGTGACGTCTGTTGAGTTAGGTTCCTAACTTTGATTGACATGGCGGTAGGTGCTGCTTTACTAGGTGCTTACCGAGTTTGGTGCCATTTATAGAATCTGGCCCAAGTGCTCACTTTGGAAACAAATTATATAGGTCCTATGATCTTTATGGCTGAGGCTTACATGTATGTGGGTCTTTGTTAAGTTAGAAGGGGACATCTAAAAATATAACAGTCCTTTTTTAGCAAGATACCAAACGCTCATGAATACCTTGGTGTGTATTAGTAATATATTGAGGATATGCAACTTTTGTCTTCTGTCCATTAGTATTTTTTTCTGCTAGTGATTTAAAGCTGGTAGAAAGAATGACATAAACATCAGTACAAAATAACTTTCTAGAAAGTTTCCTTTTCCTCGCTTTCAGGCTGTTCCATCTGTGACTCAAAATATCTTTGAAGAGAAACACAATATAAATATCGTGCAGGGGATTCTTCCTTTTTTAACATCTTGTGGGAATAACACAAATAACTGATGTTTGTTATCAAGGCAGCTTTTAACTCTTTGGCCCTGTCTATACAATAGATGCCTCGATCAGTCAGAGCCTCCTGCTAGGCTAACCTTTTATATATGGCACTTATGGTCATTAATTAGACTTCCTACTGAGCTCAACCATAGCCTTCTAAAACTATGTAGTGAGAAAAATGAGTATTCTTCTTATATAGTGTAGACCACTAAAAAGTGTCAGGTACCAACAGCAAAATCCATTCTTAAGTGGAGTTGAACTGACTGAAGATTTCCAGAGAATGCCACTAAATTTTGGAACTTAACATCTGTCTTTGCTTTGAGCACCAGTTAGTTCTGAACTTCACGGAGAATGCCACATCCTATGTCCCTAACTTGTGCAGTTGGTTCTCTTTGGGATACACAGGGAATTGTTGTAGGGTTCACTTATTTGGGCATCAGTGCTGAATTGGACCATGGAGAAGGGAAGGGATTTGTATACTGCCTTTTTGTAGTTTTACAACCACATTCAAAGTGGTTTACATAGCTACTTCAAGCATTTTCCGTATCTGTACCGGTGGGCTTACAGTCTATCTAATGCACCTGGGGCAGTGGAGGATTAAGTGACTTGCCCAGGGTCAAAAGGAGCAGCACAGGGTTTGAACCCACAACCTCAGGGTGCTGCAGCGGGAGCTCTAACCACTATGCCATTGTTTACTGCATATTTGTCATAGGTGGCAAATAAGCAGTAAACAATGGAAAATTATATAACCCAGGGATTTTGACTCTGTCAATTCACTGCTACTGTACTCCTCTTAGAGTAGATGTATCTAATCTAATCATTATCTCTGTTATCTATGTTTTGTACACATATAGATAAAACTAGGAGTATTTCAGGTGTCCTAACTTTGGGCTAGATTCAGTAAACTTACCGATTGTGTCCCAACCACTTTGCGACCCCGACCCGATTCACTAACCTTCCTCCCGATCCTGTCCACACCCGATCCAATCCACGCATGCAAATGAGGGAAATGGCATGCAAATGTAGGAAGGCAGCGGTTCACTAAACAACTTCAGGAACACCGACTGGGCTGGCCAATCAAAAAAGAAGCAATTGCAGGGGTCCTTTTATAAAAAATTAATTAGAATTCTCACTAAATTTATTTGGATGGTTAAAACTGCTAGAATAGCTTTAGTATCTCTACGAAACCAATTGCGGCGGGTGGGGTAAATTTCCCAAATTTTTATAGGTACCATCAGGCCTATATACTGTGTCAGGGTATGTATTGGTTCCTTCCTGAGCTTATGGAACATCTCCTCGATTGGTTATTTCTAGAATGGCAACTTATGTCCCTATTAAGATTATGTCATATGGTAAGTATCAAATTACCCAGAATTTATAAGGACAATAGTATCTTATTTGCCACATGGAGCACTTTAAAATTTATTAACAACTTAATAGATATTCCAGTAGAAAAGTCCACGTGTCAATCATTATGATTGAACTCCAAGATTCAAATTGGTGAGTCCAAGATCCTCTGGAAGCATAGGTTACAGGCAGGTATAAGTACGCTAGATGATGTGATATCTAATGGGAAAATGCTTGATTTTTCATGACTGCAACAATCATTTGGTATTTCAAAATCTCAGATTTATAAATAGTTGCAGTTGAAGCAAGCCATTCAGAAGGGGTTCCCTGGTTGGCAAAATCTAAAAAATCAGTACAGCTTGCCGGTCCTGTGCTTCCAGACAGATTTCCTAGGGCATCAGGATGCCCAGTTGTATAAATTAATATCTGGTTATATGAATAAGAAACCAAAAACAAGTTTGAGAGATATTTGGAGCATTGAGATTAAGCAGCAGATTTCTGCATCTCAATGGCCACGGATTTGGTCTTAGAGGATGAGGTGTACAGTGTCAGCATCTATGAGACAAACTTGTTTTTTTTTTGTTGCATAGAAGTTTTTGGATCCCTGTACGTTTACAGAAATTAGATAGTTCAAAATCTAATAGATGCTGGCACTGTCATCTGGATATAGGAACACTGGATCATTTATTATTCTACTAGTGTTTAAGCCCGTTAGATTAATGGGTGCTAGAATATATGTGCAGACTTAAGAGTTAAAACAATTTACTGAAAACTTATCATGAGAACTTTAATATCCATTGTATGGTTGATTTATTATAAGTTGTTATATTTTTTCTATTTGTTGTTACTTAGTCACTGTATGTATTTCTGTCTTTGTTTTGGTGTTTTTCTCCTATGCTGCTGGATGTCTGTATTTTTTTTTTTCTGTACATATCTCTTTTGTTGTCCATTTTTATTTCCTGTGTTTCTGTCTCTCATGGACTATTGTTTTGTTTTTTAATTTCAATCCATTGTTTTTTGGTTTTGCTTTCAATCTGTCTCTCTAGCCCCCTGTCTTTCTGTATGTGTATTTGAATGCCATCTACAGGGGGTCACGTGACGCTAGCGCCCTGAATGGACGCGAGTAGATTGGGCTCCGCTCCTTCCCCCAGAAACCGTCGCACAACTTGCTGATAGCCGGCATGCACCACGCTGAATTTATACTACTTCACTTCGGGCTCTCTCCTGCTACCGTGTGAATGCTCGGAGGCGCGCAGATCAGCTGCGATCGGCCGGCATGCCGATAAGGACCCCGAGGCCTGGAAAAGAGAGGTCAGTTAAGCCGGAAAAAATGGCGGCCCCCAGCCCGATCTCGGCAGCTGCGTCCCAGCACGAGGCAGACATGCAAGTCTCAGTCTGCCATCTTTCTAAATTGCTGGATGAAAAACTGTCTAAACTGCATGCTGTGCTGGAAGAAGTAAAAGACAGCATTGCAGGGCACGCTGCGCGTCTCCAGCAGGCTGAGGAGCGAATCTCGGCCCAAGAAGATCGGGTGGACACGGCGGATGGGCGACTGGCGGCCTTGGAAGCAAAGGTCCAGCAGCTGGATTATCGGGCTGAGGAGGCTGAAAACCGCAGCCGTCAAAATAACTTAAGGCTCATAGGGGTGCTGGAGTTGGTCCGGGACACTGAGCTAGGAGACCTGGTGGCCACGTGGTTGCCTCAGGCCCTGGGACTCACGGCTTCCCTGGGCCCGGTGCATGTGGAAAGGATACACCGCATAGGAGCGCCACGTGCTGAGGGGGCCAGACCACGTCCTGTTATAGCCCGATTTCTCAACTATGCGATTAAGGCCCGTATCTTGGAGGCATACCGATGAGCCCGCTCCCTGGATTACAACGGCACCAAGCTTCTGCTCTTTCAGGACTTTTCCATCCGGCTCTCAGAGAAACGAAGGGCTTTGGCGCCCTACTGCACACAGCTTCATGCCAGAGGGATTAAATTCACCCTTCAATATCCTGCTAAGGTGCGCATCCAAACCAACACCGGCGCGGTCATGATGGATACTCCAGCAGCGCTTCGTTCATACCTGGAGGGACTGCCGGCTCCTTGAAGGATCTGAAGCCGGTATGGGCCCGATTGACATATCGTATAGCCCACCAGGGAGGTAGCGGGCTTTCTCTCTGCTGTCAAAGCAGGGATGGTATCCTTTGGCCGGGGCCCAAAGAGAAATGGAAGCTGGCGGCCTCTGGACGGTGGCTCCTGGACTTACACATCCCATGGCTATATTCCTGCCACCTGTACCCCTTGAGCTCCTTCTGTGGGATCCGGGTCCGCTTCATCGTGCAGGGGGCATGACTCTCTTCCTCTGCAGCCTGCTGTGAAGCCCGGGGTGGACGTTCTGTTTATAGCCACATTTGAAGAGCGTGTTTTGTTGTTCTTGTGCTGACTATATAGATATCATGCTGCACTTTGTTTTCTGGGGGGGGGGTGCGGGGCACTGGTTCTACACTGGTTCCGGGATGGGTAGAGTGATGGAAGGTGGGTCAGTTCGGAGGGGGGGTGGCTGGGAGGTAGGGGGGGTGGGGGGGAGTGTATCGGGGGGGGGTATGATTGGGGATGTATGTGTGGAGTCTCGAGAGCGCGGGTTGTTATGTATTGCCTTCATTTGCTAATATATGATCCCTTTGATGCTGAGCAGGGGGAGGGCCTTGCTGGGGGGCTCTTCTACCTCTATCACTATCAGACTGTCTTTTCTGCTCCTATCGATCCAGGCCGGGTGGACAATGGTTAATCTAAAATTTTCGTCCCTTAATGCGGATGGGATCCACTCCCCGGTCAAACGGAAAAAAATACTCTCATGGTTCCGCAGGGAACGTATCGATATTGCTTTCCTACAAGAGACCCATCTCACAAATGTTGAACACGAGAAACTTAGGAGGGATTGGGTGGGTGAGGTGTACTACTCTTCTTACAACACTCGTCAGAGGGGGGTAGCCATTTTGGTCCATAAACAACTCCCGTTTCAATTGCATAAGGTTATCCAGGATAAAGAGGGACGATATGTCATAGTGCTGGGTGAGCTCTGGGGAAGGCGATACTTATTTTGTAATGTATATACCCCTAACATATATAATCACTGTTTCTTCTTGGGGTTGATGTCACGGCTGACACAGTACCCGCGTTACCAAATCCTCATGGGGGGCGACTTTAACATAACAGCGGATCCTTCCCAAGATTGTGCGCCCACTAAACGCTTCCCTAAGGACCACATGGGTAAAGGAGTTAACTTTTTGACCACGCAGTTAGGACTATTAGATATTTGGAGCCTCTTCCACCCTACGGAGCGTACCTATACGTTTTATTCCAATCCTCACAATCTTTACACTCGTCTTGACTACTTCTTGCTCTCTCCCATGCTGCTGCCCATTGTTTGTGCTGTGGAGATAGAGGACGTTCCTCTTTCCGATCACTCCCCTGTGACGCTCTCTCTTCAAATTACAGCTGACTCTTCGGCTCGGATGTGGCGTTTCCCGGGATATCTCTTTAAAGATCTTGGTTTTCGTAGATACCTTAGGGAAAAATGGCTGGACTACTACAATACCAATTCTGATCCTGACATTGATCCTGGGCTGTTCTGGGAGGCCTCCAAGGCAGTATTACGGGGTTTCGTTATCGCGTATGTCGCGGGAAGGAAAAAGAAATTGGAAGCAGAACTGCTGGTGCTATCGGGCGAGTTCCAACAGCTGCTGAGGCGCCACCAGGGGACTCAGCAGGAGGCTGATCGTCTCCGCATACGTACACTTAGACAGCAAATAGATACGATTCTCTCAGGGCGGAGCGGGATCTGTATTTTCGTCGTTATAATTTACATCGGTGGGGGGGAAGAGCTGGGAGGCTGATGGCGCGCTTGGTTCGCCCCTATCGTAAGCGACAAGTCATCACCGCTATTACCGACACGCAGGGTCACACACATACGACTGAAGCACACATACATCATCAATTTGTATCGTATTACAAAGATCTATATGCTGAGTGACCCTCGACGGACGCGGATAGAGACCGCTTTTTCGGTGATATCGTCCTTCCCCGGCTCCAACCGACTCAAGTTCAGGCTCTGAATGCTCCCATAACTCGTCTTGAGGTGGAATTGGGTATTAAAGACCTTAAATTGACTAAATCACCCGGGCCGGATGGTTACGGACCGGAATACTACAAGATTCTGTCTGACGTTATATCTGACCCTCTGGCGGCTGCTTTTAATTCCTTGCACTCCCAAAAAGGTGTGGACCGCTACAATCTGGCACATGTAGTTTTGTTACCCAAGCCGGGTAAGGACCCGTCCCAGGTGGCCCATATCGCTACTTAATCAAGACGCAAAATTGCTAGCTGCGTTACTTGCTAAATGCCTGAATGTCTATCTCCACCTCCTTATCCATGAAGATCAGGTGGGCTTCGTGCCTGGCAGATATGCCTCCATGAATCTCACGAGAGCTTTGATGGCCATTTACTCTCGCAGAGGGGGAAATAACCAGGCGGCTATAGTGGGCCTCGATATGGAGAAGGCGTTTGATAGCATATCTTGGTCATACCTCTTCTGGGTTATGGGGCACTATGGGTTGGAAGGCATGTTTGTGGACTGGGTGCGTGGTCTTTATTTTTTGCCTCAGGCTTAGCTTTTTATTAATGGACAACTTACTTCCTCTTTTCCGCTTGCACGAGGTACTCGCCAGGGGTGCCCTCTGTCCCCGCTACTTTTTCTTCTGGCTATTGAACCCTTAGCGGTTAAGATTCGATCTCATCCTTCACTTCTCGGTATTAAGGTTGGAGCCAAGGAAAGTCGCATCAATCTATTTGCGGACGATATTCTGTTATATTTGGAAAACGCACCATCACACTTACCGGAGGCTCTTTCTCTTGTTCAAGATTTTGGGAAAGTCTCGGGACTTAGGGTTAATTGTGCCAAATCGGAACTCCTGCCTCTGGCTTCTCATAGACATGAGCAATGGCATGACGCTTTACCGATTCTGCCGGTTCGGAAACCCATGCGATACCTTCGCGTTTATTTGAGCACCCAATCTCATCTTCTTTATCAATACAATGTTCTCCATCATATTGAGGCTATCCGTGCTCTATGCGAGAAGTGGAAGGATTTACCCCTCTCCCTGTGGGGCTGTGCGGCGTTATTCAAAATGGTACTCCTGCCGAAGCTTTTATATCCGCTTCAAACGATTCCGCTTTGGATCCTGAACAAGGATGTCCAAGTCTTTCGGTCTATTCTTCTCTCTTTCCTGTGGCGCAAAAGACGGGCTCGCATCAGTTTTGCTACTTTATCCCTAGACTCTGGGCAAGGAGGCCTAAATCTTCCTGATATTCGCAGGTACAACGTTGCTTCCCTAATGCGCTTTGTCCATGAGGGTATCTCTGGCCACTATAGGTATTCACCATCGGGATGGATCCAGGCGTGGTGCGCTCCTCATTCCTTTGTATCTTTATTGCATTTGTCCCCCCGGTCTCTCCCGGGGGTGGATTCCCGATTCCCTCTCCTGAAACCGCTGCGCCGGGCGTGGTGGTGGTGGTGGAAGGAGCAGGGGCAGGCCCCACAGGCTTCTCCTTTCTTGCCCCTGGTGGGTAACGTAGACTTCCTCCCGGGGATGGGTACCACGGGGTTTCAATTGTGGGACTCCCGGGGCTGTGTCAGCTTGCGACATCTCTCTGATGAAACCTCGGGGACTTTCCCCGCGTTTTCACTCCTCCAGACCCGATGGGATCTCCCGGCTTCGCATTTCTGGGCATACTTGCAAGTCAGACATTACTATTTTTCCCTTAATCGAAAGTGGGGAGAGACCTGGGCACTGGGAAAATTGGACTCTTACTTGGCACTCTTACCTTCTCAGACAAAATACTTTATCCACTTGGTACAGGCTACTCAAAAATGCGCTTCCCCCCTCTTATCTGCCTAGGATTGTGGCCCTGTGGTCTCGAGATTTAGCTCTTGATTACACCGAGACTCAATTTCTGGAACTTTTTACCAACCTTATTCAATTCACGGGATCAATGGACCTTAGGGAAATGCAATTTAAGATATTACATCGGACTTACATCTCTAGGGCTCGGGGACATGCCATGGGTTTATGGAATGATGACATTTGCTCTCATTGTAAGAGAGTGAGGGGCACCCTACTGCACATGTTTTTGGAGTGCCCTCATGCAGTCCTATGGCTCCAGGTTCTCCCTTTTCTTGAGGGCATCATCGGCCAGACCATTCCCCGGTCTTATGGCCTCTTATTGTTGGGTGACATGGAGGACGTATCCGCCGCAGGCTTTACCAAACCGTATCAGAAGTTTTTATACACTGCACTCTTAATGGTGAAGAAGCTGTTGCTTTTACATTGGGTGGGGCCCGAGTCCGCATCCCTCACCCAATGGCTCCACCGCATGCGGGAGCTCGCTGCTTTTGAAGTTCAATCCCATACGGCATCTATTGGACGTGATAGGGTTGTATATGTTTCCCTGTGGAGAGCATTTCAAGTTGCGGCTGACTCCGCAGCTCCCAGAGCCCTGCCTTAAATATGGTCCCCTTTTTAGGTATGGGCGGCTCCTTGATTGGGACCTGCTTTGGCCTACTTGCCCGCGACTCTCGAGATCGGTTGATTGTGGTATGTCTGTGGAGTGCTAGGAGGGTGGCTGTTGTGAAATGTGTGGATTGTTTATGCTGGATAGTTATATCTGTTGGATGGCTGGGTGAGTGAGGGGTGAGGGGTTTCTAATGATGACAAAAATGTTTCTGCAGTCTTTATTATCTTGAGGAGGGTCCTTTCGGGGGCGCCTTTTGAGACTCACTTTGATGAGATTCTTCCTTTTCATTCCATTGATTGTATGTTCCTTCATGACGGACGTTATGAATACACCTCCTCTGCTATGAAGCTTCTGTATTTACTACTGTTTTGCTTTGTTGTTATATCTGTTATGTGGTCGTCTGCCAGACCACGGTTGTGTGTATTTGACTGCTTTTACAATAAAAATTATATTTAAAAAAAAAAAGAATGCCATCTACCTGTGTTTGTTAATGTTAATGGTTTCCACACATCCTGAAAATTCTTAAAATATCCCCGTTGTAATGCAATAAACCTTTCCATTTTGTGGATATGACATAAAGAATTCCACCAGAAGTTATAATTTAATCTCCTCCAATTCTTCCAATGATATGTAATGTAGTAGTAATTTATTATTATTCGCAGAAATCTGACTCTTTGCTCTCATTTCCATACCAAATATCACAGTATCATAGGATAATGTCAGTGGGTTATCTAATAAATTATTAATTTGGTCCCAAATTGATTTCCAAAAATTCATAATATATGGGCAATGAAACAATAAATTATCTAAAGTTCCTACTTCCAGATGACAATGTATTTGAATGCTATCTATCTTTTTTTGAGTGTTTATGTGACATATTTATGTCAATGTGTCAGGTTTTTTTTCCCCAATGTCTCTCCCTGGCCCCTGTCCTTCGGTGTGTGTTTGGAGATGTCAGGGGGTTGTTGGGGGAATATTCCCCTTCTTTCACCTACCTTTTTTAAAATAAGCATGGAGGTTACACAGAGTAACTTCAAAATGGCCGGGACTTAGGAGAATGAGAGCAGACCCCCCCTTCCCCGCCGCACCCAGGCCCCGGCGGTCCCCGCCGGCAGGAGGAGGGCTTCAAGGAAGCCGGCAGTCGGCGGAGGGCAGACGCAGGCCCAGGACGGACTTGCTCCAGCTCGCGCCTTCAAAATTACGGCCTCACACCGCCTGCCTGCTCGCGCAGACCTCCATCAACGAAAAACGGCACTACCGTGTGAATTATATTTTTAAATGTTAAAGTCGCTGCGGCTCCTCTCATGAGCTGCACCTGCGTCGGAGAAGGCTTCCGACGCAGGCAGCAATCGTGAGAGGAGCCGTCGCGTCAACTTTAAACTTTAAAAATATACTTCACATGGTAGTGCCGTTTTTCCATTTCCGGCTGTGCCCTTGCTTTCTCCCTAGCTCCCAGTGCCCTACCGGTCTGTACATTGCGATCTGGAGAGCAGGGAGTCCAACGCTGGCGGCTGGAAAGCAGTGCGGCTGGGCAGCAGTAAGGCTGGGAACTCGCGCATGCGCACTCCTGCAA
Organism: Geotrypetes seraphini; assembly: GCF_902459505.1. Lineage (NCBI taxonomy): Eukaryota > Metazoa > Chordata > Amphibia > Gymnophiona > Dermophiidae > Geotrypetes > Geotrypetes seraphini. The sequence goes on along the minus strand of NC_047084.1, from coordinate 69,254,537 downwards.
AGCCACGGACATACAGATCAGGGAAAACAGAAGCACGCAGTTGAGTGTGCATGCGCGGCTAGCGTTTTATTATTTTATAGATTGCCCTTTGATACTTAATATTTGGGGACATATTAATCTGATTCTAGAGACTATGGTTTCGTTATCATATGAAGTGGTGTTATGTGGGACGCTGTTATTTCCTAAATCTCCAGTGGACAGACATAAAAACAGGTTATTGGGCATAATGACTGGGGTAGCCATCCAAACGATTACAAAAAATTGGAAAACTTATAACCAACTGAATTTCACCTTCTGGTGGAATTCGTTATGCTTATGTTACCAATATAAGAAGACATTTTCTGATCAAAAAGGCAATAATAAGTACCGTAGGTGGGGGGTTGTATATTGGGATTGGGTTTTTCAAATTATATATATGGACAAAATACTGTATGGTTTACTTATTACATTGAGATTGGGGGGAGGGGTGAAAATGTTTTTCATGAATATTATTGAAAGATGATAGTGTTGTTTTTCATGTAAATTGTATGAATATCTGTATGTAATGATTTTAATTTAAAAATGAATAAAGATATATATATATAAAAAAAAGAAGCGACTGCAGAGGACCAGTAGCTCATGTCCCTGCTGATTCTCCTGCTTTCTGCTGCCCCAACTCTCCTGCTCTCTGCCGCCCTTCCCTGCAGTGCGAGCTGGCCAGGCCCCAGCGGTGGGCACCAAATCTCTGCCCCTGTCCGTTCCTGGCAGTAACTGTCCATGATGTTAAGAAGTTTGTTTCCCTTTCAACATGTCTCTTTCGCACCGGATTTTCCATGAGCCTGTCACGAGGATCGCAGCGCTCTGCCTTCTCCTCCCTATGCACATCGGAAGAGCGGGGGATGATGCAGTTGCAGGACTGAGGTGCTTTGGTAGAGCTGTGGGACTCTGAGCTCCAAAACAGGGGTGGCATTGTCTCAAGCTTCTGTCTGTGACTTTGTGTGAGTGGGTTTTAAAAAGAGGTCTTACAGAAGCTTGGAGCAAGATCTAACCCTGTTTCCACATCGTCTGCCAAAGTACACTCTGCTGGCAACCTTAACACTGAGGGCAAATGGATTCACGCACAGGAGTCGCCAGAGGAGGGAGCTGAGCTGTGTGTTTGGGCTAGATTCAGACTGGAACAGAACAGAATGTGCCGTAGTGCAGCCCAGCTTTAAAACCGCAGGTTTAAACCATGGGCTTGCAAATAACTGGCAACAGGGCAGAAGCGTGTTCTGTTCCAAAGGCACCCCCCCCCCCCCTTCCATTCCTTGCTTGTGTGGAGAGCAAGCATGCACAGACCATCTACAGGCAAAGAAGATGGTCTGCGCATGTGTCAGGATTGCTCTGGGGTCAGTATGGGGCATGCTTCCCAGCGGGTCAATTTGCATGCACGCGCATTGTGAATCGTTTGCCTGGCCACAGTTCGGATCACCCACAGATCGGACCGATCCATGAGTTTAGTGAATCTTAGCATTTATACTTTACAGAGAGGAAGATTAGCTTAATGGTTAGTGTGGTGGCCTGAGAACTACAGGAACCAGGTTCATGTTCCATTGCAGTTCCCATTGACTCTGAGCAAGTAACATAACCCCCAACCCCCACTGCCCCAGGTACAAAATAAGTACCTCTGCATAACATGATAGCTGCTTTGATTGTAACCATAGAAAGGCAGTTCAGTAGACTCTCAGTTAACTGGCACCCATGGGGATTGACAGATGCCGGATATATGTAGCTTCTGGTTGCTTGAGAGTTACTATTAAAAATAGGCCTGATACTATACCCCATACTATGCCATATCATAAACTGTTCCAGACAAACTACTGGACATGTGGTAGGCAAAGCATGGGCATACTCAGGTGTAGTGTGCCACGTTTACACTTAAATTTCCACCAGATATTGATTTTATTTTCATTGTTATTTAAAGTATTTCTTTTTTATTTTTTTTTTTCTGGTTGCTTGAGAGTTCTGATTAATTGAGTTCTGGTTAACAGAGAGTCTACTGTATATCAAAACCAATCCGTGTGCTTAACCTGTTAGCAGACTGAATTTTACTGTTAACTGATTAAGTGTCAGCTCTGTCTAAGCTCTACTTGGCACAAAGAAGACAGTGCCATAGCAGTCGGAGGACATATTCAGTAGCACTGCACATTAAAGGGCAAATTCTATAAGAAGCGCCCAAAAGTTAGGTGCCGAAATAGGCACTGTTCAATGCGATTCAAGTAAAGTTGGGTGCTATTTAGTGAATCATGCTGAGCGGCACCTATTTTGGAGGTGATATGTCATTCGCGCGCTGGACAAAAGCACGCTGACAATCCCGCGCAGGAGTGATGCACGCCAGCTTAAAACACTTCCTGTTAGCACCGTGAAGAGGGGTGTGGGGGGGTATCCCCCACTAAACTTACAAGTTTTAGCCCTTCCATTGAGGTGGGGTGGAGGGAACCCCACCAACTGCCAAATACCCAGAAAACTAAGGAAAATGGCAGTTTTCAATGTACTTGGGGGGGTTCCCCCAAGCCCCCCCCAACAGAAACAGAAACATATCTTATTGGGCGCCTCCAAATAGGTGCCTAACATTAGGCACCGGTTACAGAATTTGGGCCTAAATGCCACTTATTATCCCCTACCATCCTGTTCAATGTGGTTTATTTGGGAAGGGCCCTCTTGCCTAGTTAAACCCTTTTGAATATTGAGTCCATATTTTGTAAGCTGATAGATTATGTTCAGTTTTAATTGACAAGCATATCAAAAGCAGTGGAAGCTATCAACTAAGACAGATGCTATTGATTAATATTTATTTATTTGTTGGCATTTAGCTCATACCTTTGCAAGTTATTCCACACTTTTCTCGACACGTTTCATTTCATTGAAACGAAAAGTGTCAAGAATTGTGTAGAATAACTTCTAAGTTTCATGGCTCCACATCATTCTCTTCTTGGTTGGGCTGAGAACTTTTCAATAGCCATTTGTACTTGTCTCCATGAGGTGAGCTGAGTGAAGACCCCTTATTTTTTTTAACCTTAATGAATGGAAAAGTAAATACATTGAGAAGAAATGAGGAGAGCTGAAAACTCGCCTTACAGAACACAAGTCAAATGTTAAGAGGCAGAATGTGAAGGAACCTTTTGTGCAACATTGCATTTCTTCAACACACAGTTTTCATGAACTAAAATATATTGTAATGGAAGTGGTAAAAATACAACCAAGGGGTGGGGATTGGAATCTTGCCCTTAGAAGAAGGGAATCTTCCTGGATTTTTGCTTTGCAGATATTGCACCCGCAAGGTTTAAATGATAAAATCGATTGGGGTGCTTTTTATTGAGACCAGTTTTGTTTAGTTTTTCAGCTGTTTTTATTTTTACGTTTTGGCAGTAGCAACTTTTGATTGGACAGTCTAGTCCTGACGTTTAGAGCAGTCATTGGCTTAAATGTCTAGTAGCGGCTATAGTAACAGACACCATTTTGTTAATGAAAGCTTGGTGACAGGTAGTGTTCTTTTGCTGCTTTTTACAAACCATATTAAAGTGTATTGGTTTATTAAGGTCTTTTTTACTTTTATATCTTTAATGTTTCACAGCACTTCCCCTGATGAAGCCCTGATAAGTCGGGTGAAACAGAGGCCCCGTTGGGCTTTCAATAATTTGTGCTGGCGTTCAATAATTTGTGTGGCGTTTAAAAGATAAGTGTATTTTCAAAATTTAGCACTGTCTTTTTTTTTTTTTTTTTGGTTTCACAACAATTTAAAGTTTAATTGTGTGATGTTGAAAATTTGCACTATAAACATTGAATGCATATTAATATCTAATATAATAAAATGGTAGACGCGCATGCGCACTAAAAAAAAACGTGTTCCCTGAGCTGTCCCGTTTTTTTAGTGCGCATGCGCGGGTTGTACGTCACCAAACTCGGCAACGCAACCCATGTCCGCCGTCGGCCTCGAGCTCCTGGGGGCCGGCGGCTCGAGTCGCCCAGCCGGTGCTGAGTCCCCCCCACTCCCACTTCAGCTGGCACGGACGGTTTGAGAATGAGGGAGAGAACAACGCAGCCAGACGGACCGCGGGAAGGGAAAAGGGGGGAGGGTTTCGAGGGAGCCGGCTGGCCGCATAAATTATTTTAATTTGAAATCTGCCGCCGTCGCCGCGGCTCCTCTCTCATCTTCCGACATAATATAAGTGCAGCTCATGAGAGGAGCCGCGGCGGCGGCTTTGAAAACGGCTCCCTTAGTTCGCTGCATTTTTTTTTTTAAAGTTTAAAACTGCCGCCGTGGCTCCTCTCAAGATCCCGGCCTGTGTCAGAGAAGGCTTCCGACGCAGGCCGGATCGTGAGAGGAGACGCGTAGGCATCTTTAAACTTAAAAAAAAATCCAGCAAAGAACTAAGGGAGCCGTTTTATCTCCATGCTGCTACGAAGGAACAGGTGAGGGGGAGGGAAATGCTGATGCTGATGCACAGGGAGCAGGCAGGCATGGCAGGCAAGCAGGGGAAGAGGGAAAGGGGCTGCTTTGGGGGTAGGGGTGTGCTGGGGGCACATAGCAGTCATGGGCAGGGGATCACAGAACAGGCAGGCATGGCTCAACAAGTAGAGAGGGAAAGGGGGCTACTTTGGGGTGAGGGGTTTCCTGGGCCAGACAGCAATCATAGGGGGGAAACAGAAAGGGGCCACGGAGCAGGCAGGCATGGCACAAAAGGGGGCAGGGGCATTGGGAAACGGGGCTGCTTTGGGGGGAAGGGTGTTCTGGGGGCACACACCAATCATGCCGGGGAAGAGAAGGGGGCCACAGAGAGATAGGCAGGCATGGCGCAAGACAGAGACACAGACAGAAAGAATGACAGACAGACAGACAGCATCCAAGCACAGAGAGAGAAAGGAAAAAAAAAACAGTCGTCTACTCTAGCACCTGTTGCACAGGGGGAGAACGAAAGAGATGCTGATGGACAGGGGGTTGAAGAAAAGGAACGGAGGACTAATGTTGGACAGGGGGAGAAGGAAAGAGGTGCTGCTGGACAGGGGGGAGGTAAAACAAAGGGAGAAGGGCTGCTGCTGCATAAGGAGAGCAGTGAAGGGGTGGTGGTGGACACAGGGGAGGTAAAAGGAAGGGAAAATGGACAGGGGGAGCAGGCAAGGGGTGGTGATGGACAGCCAAGGAAAAAGAAAGGCAGAAAGAAAAAAAAGCGGCTAAGGAGAGAGAGAGAAAGAAATAAAGACAGACACACACACATATGTTCTAGCACCCGTTAATGTAACGGGCTTAAAGACTAGTTTATATATAAGCTTTTGGGGACTGACCAATGATTGAGGCTTGACCTGCTTTTTTTAGCCGGATTCATTCATCTGTATGGCTTAAAAAAGTCTCTGAGGTCTTTTCCCCTTAAGCTATAAGATCTTGGTTTGAGTTATTACGAAAGCCACTGCTGTCCCAGGGATTGGTAGCGTAGAATCTTGCTACTATTGGGGATTCTGCCAAGTACTCGTGACTTGAATTGGCCATTGGTGGAAGAAGGATATTGGGCTAGATCAGTGGTCTCAAACTCAAACTCTTTGCAGGGCCACGTTTTGGATTTGTAGGTACTTGGAGGGCCGCAGAAAATATAGTTAATGTCTTATTAAAGAAATTACACTTTTGCATGAGTTAAAACTCTTTATAGTTTATAAATCTTTCCTTTTGGCTAAGTCTTAATAATAATATTGTAATTTATAGCTAAAGAGATATATGATCAAGAAACTGTTTTATTTTACTTTTGTGATTATAATAAACATACCCAGGGCCTCAAAATAGGACCTGGTGGGCCGCATGTGGCCCCTGGGCCACGAGTTTGAGACCACTGGGCTAGATGGACCATTGGTCTGTCCCAGTATAGAGATGCTTCTGTTCTTATGATCTCATGTACTCGCATTTTAAGGGAATGCCCTTGACCTGCCCATGCCCCTCCCATTGTTACGCTCTCTTTGCAGATCTGTTAGGCACTATTCTATATAAATGGGCGTGTAAGCGTGTTTAAATGTGAATTTGCTGTTTCTTCTCCATTTTGACAAATTGCATCCATTAGAATGCTTATCCCTGCTGAAAATTTGATGTGGAAGTAGTGCCTACCATTGGTTGCTATAGAAAGAATTTCCCCGGTAATGTATTTAACCCTAACATACCAGCTTTATGGCTAAATTTAGTTTCAAACAATTTTTGTCGGCAACTGTGCAAAATACAATGACAATAAAAAGACATATTGACAATAACATGTGTAGTCTTCTACTTTTGTACTCCAACCCTCAAATTCCCCCTCCCCTTTAACTGAAATCTTTTTCATTGAACTTATAAACATTTGCAGAAAATACAAAGTAATATGCCTACTAAACAATTGAACCAACCAAATAAGAACATTCTTTTATTAACTTCCAAAAATTTTTATTGAAAAGTTTTTCATAACAAAACATCTAGACAGAAGAATATATACTTCAAAGCATTTCTTATATTATTCTTAATATAAGCAAGGGATACACGTGTATCCTAAACATAACCCATCCCACCCTTTCCCTTCATACAGAGTGCAGCACCATACATACCAATAAGAACATTCTTATAGTATAATCCTCCCCAAATCAAGTCAGTGGATAGTCTCAAGAAGGAGAACTAAGAACATGGGAAGCAAAGCCTTACAGGTGAAAAAGTCTGAAGCCTAATTATTGCTGTGGTAACAACCAAAACAAAGCAAGAAACTAACCAAGAGGAGAGTGTGGCATAGTGGTTAGAGCTACAGTCTCAGTACTCTGAGGTTGTAGGTTCAAACCCCACACTTCTCCCTATGACTCTGCACAAGTCACTTAATCCTCCACTGCCCCAGGTACATTAGATAGATTTAGTGGTGTAGTAAAGGGAGGTGGACTGCCCCAAGTGCCATCTTGGTGGGGGGTGCCAGCACCTTTCTTTTTCTCCACCCTTCACTGCTGTGCTCAAATGTTCCCTTCCCTCTATACCTCTCTTTTCCAGTGTGAGCAGCATCTCCAACCTGCTGCTCCTGTTGGTCTTGGCTATTCTTCTGCCGTCACTTCCTGGTCCCGTGATCAGGAAGTGACTTCAGAGGGAGAGTCAAGACTGGAACAGGCAGCAGGTTGGCAATGCTGCATGTGCTGGCGAAGTTAAAGAGGTAGGAGGAAGGCGTGCATGTCTGCGGTGGTGTGTAGGGAAGGAGCAGGGAGCAGAGAAGACAGCGTGGGGTGCCACTGCCCCGGGCACTTCCCACCCTCACTATGCTACTAGATCGATTGTGAGCTCACCAGGACAGATAGGGAAAATGCTTGAAGTACCTATATGTAAACCACTTTGAGTGTGGTTGTATAACTACAAAAAGGTGGTATACAAGTTCCAATCCCTTCCCCTTACTCTTATGCTCTTGCCTAAACTTAAAGCAAATATTTAAGCAGTTGCAATACTAATCGATCTGCCATGAAAACTTGATGATGTTCATCAAGTCGATGGCACCTATGAATACTAATCTATACAAGAAATTAGGTGTTAATGTATCTTTATAGACTAGGCTCCTACCAGTTATAGAAATGCCCTCCATGTGATTTACCAAAAATCGCAAGGATCCATCATGGTATATGAACTGGGCTTCCCTGGTTCTCAGCCCACTGCTCTAACCGTTAGGGCTACTCTTCCATTCATGACATAGTTCTTACAGTTAATTTGGTGCCTAAGGATGCCTAAGGTCAAAGTAGACATGACTAATACCAGAAATGACTTTAGGCATCCTTAGGCGTCGCTGTAGACACGATTGACATCAAACATAGGCACCGAAAAAGTAGACCCCTGAAAATTCTGGCCTACATTTCCGGTGCCTAAGTTTGAGGTAGCTACAATTCTACAAACAACACTGTTGCCTGATTGATACATGATCAGCGGCCGCCGATACCAGTGCTGTTTGTAGAATCCTGCCCTAAGGGTCTATAGCCAGTGCTTAGCTGAATATTGGCCTCCTTATATTGATGAGTGTAACACTTCGGCTGTCCTGAAGGTGGAGCTGAAGTGTCACCCAATGGAAGATTGAAACATGATAGAAGGATTCTAGTGTGTCCCATACACTGCATGAAAGACAGACCACAGACAGGGTTAGCATAGGGACTAAATCATTTCTTTCAAGCGGAGAAGTTTATTGGGCACATTAACTTTCAGTGCATTCAGCATGTGGATAATTGGAGAATTCATTTTCACTGCTGCCAAACTTTTACCATTTACACAGAACTATTGATAAAGAGAGAGAGAGAGAAATACACAATGATTAAATGCTGGAACTAACATTTGGCAGAAGGGTCCTCACAGCAGTTTATTGGTCTGTGTTTAACGAGTCAATGCAGTTTTACTAATTAGACTGATACAGCTAATTCTTTCAACAAAAGGGTGTCCAGGGAGTTTCGTACATGGAAATAAACATGCTTAAATATCTTTTGAATAGGTTGACCAAGAAATTCACTAGTCAATAAAGCTTCAAATTTCTGGAATTTAAGCAGTCTAGAGGCTGATGCATTAAAATGTTGTAATCTGTGCTAATGTTAACATGAGATACTGTGTGCATTAATTGCCTCCAGCCCCATTATTTTCCTTTGGGTTAATTCACTAAACATGGTGTAACCCAGGTTAATGTGCATGCAGGTTAGTAGTACTGCTAGAGGTTGCTGTAATATCACAAGACTATGGTTAGAGGTTATTTGTGACCACATGGTTGGATTTGATATCTCCAGTGCCTCTTCTTTTGTTTGTTCTCTAGAGGTCATGGCCGCCATATTGGATTCTGCGCAGTCTATGAGCAAGAGCAAACTGGCATAACTCCTGCCCCAGTGGATCCCATTAGACCATCAATGATTTTAAGGTAGGCTCAGGGGGTACCCGAAGAAAACATTTTCCTGAAATGACAGGAAACATCATGAAATGATGAAATGAAAATTTTCTGCTGCATTCTGCTTTTCTCATGAAATTAAGTTATTCTTCTAATCATTGGTGTAGTTTTCCTACTTAATTTGAGGGATGGGGAGAAGAACAAAAGGCATGGAAGACATATTGACATGTAAATCGCTTACTTTATTTGGGAGAGCAAAGCTTATGAAGCTATATTGGCAGTGTAAGGTGAAGGACTAATTCAGCATTAGAGCCCACAATATTTGGAGAAGGAGTACTGCCCCCCCCTGCCCACCCCAAACTACACCCATGCTGTTAGTTTCTGTGTAGGAAGCAATCTGGAAACAGTCTGACTTATTATGTTTTACCAATAGAAATGTTTTTGGTGTTCTTGGTCTGACAGAATATTTGCAGTGTTACCTTTTCATATATGGTGGTTGTTTGATTTCTGGGAGTTAGTGCTGTTTTGGGTTTAGCAGGTTTGTTGTATATATTGTGAGTGACTTCTCTGCAGGGTTGTGTGTTACTTCACAAAATATCTGGTAATGGAGGGAGTTTATAGTAACATAGTAAATAAAGGCAGATAATGACCTTAATGGTCCATCCAGTCTGCCCATTAGTTATACCTATTAAAAATACATTATTAAATTAACTTGTCTCTTCTTTGATATTTCTGGGTCAGACTATAAACTCCATCTGGTATTGTCCTAGGTTCCAAAAACTGAAGTTGCTGTCCAAGCTCACTCCAGCCTGTGCACCAATAGAAGTACGAGAAGAGACTGGAAGACCTGAATATGCCTATTCTGAAGGAGAGGAGGGACAGGGGAGATATGATACTGATGTAGAGAAGGAAAAATGGTAAAATTAGAGGGCATAAATTGAGGTTATGGGAAGATAGACTTAGGAGTAATATTAGGAAATTCTTTTTCACAGAGAGGGTGGTTGATGCCTGGAATGCCCTCCCAAGGGAAGCAGTGAAAAGGAAAATGGTGATGAAATTAAAAAAAAGTGTGGGATAAACAGAGAGGGTCTCTAGTTAGACAATTAATATTATAAACTGAAGAACTGAGGCCGGTACTAGGCAGACTTACATGGTCTGTGTCCCATATATGGCGATTCGGTATAGGATGGTCTAGGCAGGGTATCGATAAGAACTCCAATAACTTGGAACATGTGGATGTTGTTGGGAAGACTTTATGGTATATATCTTGCAAATGACGAGGTGGTTGGATAGGCTGGAGTGAGCTTCGATGGCAACTCCAGTAATTGGAACCTAGGAACAGTACTGTGTGGACTTTGTGGTATATGGCCCAGAAATATCAAAGAAAAAAGACAATGTTAATTTAATCATGAATTTATAAGGTGTCTTTATCTGCTGTCATTTACTATGTTATTATGGCAAATGAGAGAGAAAGAGAAGGAACTGCTATTGGACAATGACAGGAAGAGGATTGTTGTTGGTTTGGCTGTGCAGTGGGGGGTGGGGGTGCTCATGGGTTCTGTTGCACAAGGGATGGGAGGGAGGGAAGGATGGATGGATAGAAGCTGGGCAAGGGTTCTGCTGCATAAGGGATGGGAGGGAGGGAAGGATAGAAGCTGGGCAAGGCTGCACGAGGGATGGGAGGGAGGGAAGAATAGAAACTGGGCAAACTTCTGCTGCACAGGGGGATGGGAGGGAGGAAGGGAGGGGAGAGAAAGGAAAGATGGGGAGGGAGAGAAAGGAAAGAGGAAGAATTGGGGTAAAGGAGAGGAAGGGAGAGATGATCATGTGCATACCCCAAAAATAAGATCTAGTGCCTTTTTTGGGCCCCAAATGAATATGAGACAATGTCTTATTTTAAGAGAAACATGGTAGTAGTAGGAGCAGCCACTGGTGAGTCAAAGAGGATGTTCAGGTATAAAAGCTGACATGAGAATAAAAAAAAAGCAAAGAGAGAACCCAACTATTCCGCAGTGAGAGGGTAGCAACTAAAAACAACAAGGACTGCAGAAATAATGTCCGTGATGCAGGATTTTTTTCAATCAGTAGAATGTAACTCAACACCAGCACTTCCTCAGGTCCTAAAAGTTACATGAATGAAATAAAATTTTTTTTTTTTAAAAAAAGGTACTTAGATGAAACCACATGAGACAAAGCCGTGCGGACAATGGAGCGCCGACATTCGCATGCAGGATGACTGCATGCTGAATTTAAACAGCATTTTAAAGTGCTCTGAGGGGGAGTAGGACCAAGCCAACAACCATGCACATACTCTCACTTTGCACCTACACAAACTTAAACTCTCAATCCTTCTTCCTAACTACCGCACTCCTCGCTCAAATGATGCCATTCCACATACCAGTCTTCATGGGCCAAGGCAGATATGGCACCTAACACTCACAAAAAACCCGCACCAGCTAGAACCTCCAGCTAATAAAGACCATTTTGCATATGTCCACAGTAAACATACTCTCAGCAGCTATGGTAAACACCAGATCAGTCCACAAAAAAAGACCTTATCATAAGACACCATCACTGACAACAAATTGGACATCCTCCTGATAACGGAAAGATGGTTAAAAGATAACAACGGGGCCACTCTGAGTGTTCTATGCCTACATGGCTATCAAGCACTGGCATGCTCCTACCTCGTTAATAGGGGAGGAGGAGTTGCCACAATCACCAAATCCAAATTGAACCCACACCTCAAACTCTATGACTCTACAAGACTTGGAATGCTTCATCTTCTCAACAGGTCATGATAAAAAGGTTGCATTCATACTAATCTACCGAACCCCCACCTCCCCTATGTCTGCTCTGGACGAGCTACCAGCTATGATCAGCAACCTACCCTAGGCCATAGCGCCAAGTTCCTCACCAAAGCATGTATAGTAAATTAGAGTATCTTGGATGTTTATATCTACTATAGCATGTGTACTAATGCATCTCTGCTGTTTATTTCTACTATAGCATGTATAACTACCTAGTGTATCTCAGATGTCCTCTATTTACCATAACTAAGGGCTCCTTTTACGAAGCCGCATTAGTGGTTTAACGCGTGTAAATAGTGCGCGCTAATTTGCCAGCTGCGCTAGCCGCTACTGCCTCCTCTTGAGCAGGCGGTAGTTTTTCAGCTAGTGCGGGGGTTAGCACGCGCTAAAAAGTTGCATGCGATAAAACCGCAAACGCAGCTTCGTAAAAGGAGCCCTAAATCATTGTACCACTACCTCCCAAATACGTCTTGTCCATATTTGTCTTGACTATACTGTGTATGCAGCCCTGTAACCCATTCTAGGCTTTTTTGGGAGGACGGGCTAAATAAATAAATACATAATTAGCTGGTAGGCACCTGACTCGATAAGGCATCTACCATTTCAAGACAGGTGTCTAAGCCAGTGGTTCCTAACCCTGCCCTGGAGGACCACCAAGCCAGTCGGGTTTTCAGGATAGCCCTAATGAATATGCATATGAGAGATTTGAATATAATGGAGGTGCCAGGCATGCAGATCTGCTCCATGCATATTCATTAGGGCTATCCTGAAAACCCGACTGGCCTGGTGGTCCTCCAGGACAGGGTTGGGAACCACTGGTCTAAGCCATGGTGCCTACCAGCAAGTAGGCATGGTTAAGGTGCAGATTCTGGGTAGATATGGGGTGGATTTAGGGCATGGTGTGATTTAGGCACCAATAAGCACCTAACTTAGGCGCACTACTTTAGACCAAGAAAACCCTGGCCTAAATAGGATTGCACCTAAAGTTCCAATGCCTACTGGCGCCATTCTTTAAATGGCGCCTAGTGGATGATTGACAATTGCACTCAATGGTGCCTAGGAGTTTGATACCATTTATAGAATCAGGGCCTAATGTATGCATCTCATAGCATAGTCCTGGCTGGAAGGCAATATTGAGACTAGAAAAAGATGATGATTTAGGTTCCTTTGCAGCATCTTGTTGCTATGTTAAATATGAAGCAATTACATGGCAGGTATGGGCCGATAGGATATTGCTCAAACTCTCACTACATTTCAAATGCTACTTTGACTGATCTACGCTATAACACCATTCTGGTTTTGGAAAAGTAGCTTACAGTTTCTTCTGAATAAGCAACAAGGTGTGCTGTGCTATCAGAGGAACTGGTGTTCCATCTTTAGGCCAGGAGAGTTTGCTAGAGTGGCATAGAGTGGGAACCTTTTAACTCTTAAGTCAGCTATTCCTATCCATCACTGATCTATAACATAATAAAGCAAATGCCCTTTGATAAATGATTTGTAATATATTTCCATTTTCAAATGAGACAAATGGCTACATCTTAAAATGATTGCAAGGACCAGTTATGCCAGGAATCGGTCTTAATATAGGGGTAAATGATTGAGTAATTCGTTATACTAGACAGCCAATTATCTCAGCCATTGAAATAATTCTCTAGAACTACATCTATGCTCTCATAGCCAGTAGGATACTGGCCCTTTAAAAATATATAATATAATGTCTTGTAGAATAGCTTCAGAACACCTACATGACACCTTTAAGAGTAGATTATAGCTGTTATTCAGGGACAGAGGAAATGTAAAGCTTTTTGACTGATAGAAATTCATTCAACTCTATACAAAAATAACAGGATGCTTTAAACTATTGCGTTCTACTTCATTATGATGCCTTTGAATTATTGAAAGTTTGTTGAGGGAGGTGGTGGAGAGGAAAACGGTGATGGAATTCAAAAAAGTGTGGGATAAACACAGAGAATCTCTTGGTATAAATTAAGGAACTAAGGCTGGTAAGGCTTGTACGGTTTGTGTCCCATATATGGTGATTTGATATAGGATGGGCTGGGGAGGGCATCAATGGACGAGGTTCAACGTGGATAAGTATAAAGTGATGTATATAGGTAACAAAAATCTCATGTATGAATACAGGATGTCCGGGGCGGTATTTGGAGAGGCCAGGGCAGGATTAATTCTTCGAGGGCCCCTGGGCACACAAGTACACTGGGCCCCCCTGGCCCTACCCTGCCCTGCCCCCTACCCCACCCATGTCCCGCCCCATTTATCTGTTTTCTTATTTACTTCTTTATTTCCACTTGTATTTCTTTTTTTTTTAATTCAAAACAAAGAAAGATTAGCATACCAGTGCACAGTTTTTCTTCTATGCAACCCCCCAACATCTCTGAACAAATCCCCCTGCCTTCCCTTCCCACCTACATACCCAGGACTTTAACTCTGAACCCTTTCCATGCATATATAAAATTGTTCAAATATTTGTAAAGCAGTAATACTATCCGAAATATAAGTCTATATTAATAATTACATTACATTACATTAGAGGTTTCTATTCCGCCTGTGCCTTGCGGTTCTAGGCGGATTACAATATAGAAGATTTCTGGGCATTTCCAGTAGAATTACATTACAGGAGAAGAGTGAATTACAGGTAACAGTAAAGAATTACAATGCAATCAAGATCACAGATGATGTTACATAACTACAGAATCTAGTTACATCGTGTGGAGAGTAAAGAATTGCAATACATTCAAGATCGCAGAAGATGTTGCATAACAAATGAATCAAGTTACTTCGGGTAAAGAGTAGCATCAAATACCTAGAAGCGAATGTAGTTACATAATGTTGTTGATTACATGACGTTGGTTACTTAATGTTGATGTTATAGTCTGTTGAGGTGTTTAGTTTGAGGGTTGGACAAAGTGTTACTATATGGGTGGTGTTCCCAATGGTGTTGACTGGGAACTCATTAGATGGCGATTAGAGAGATGGAAGATATTTTTTGAATAGTAGTGTTTTTATTTCTTTTCGGAACTCTTTTATGTCTGTTGTATTGATCAGTAATTTTGAGATGGCAGAGTCAATTTTAGCTGCCTGTGTCCCTAGAAGGTTGTCGTAGAGTTTCTTACGTCTAGTACCATTGAGAGGTGGGTAGGTGAAAAGATTCTGTGTTCTCCTTCTTCTGGGTGAGAGGTAGTAGTAAAAACGTTTGTTTAGGTAGCTGGGTGCAGTGCCGTGGATTACTTTGAATAAGAGACAGTAGAATTTGAATTGTGTTCTTGCTTTTATTGGTAGCCAGTGAGATTCTAAGTATGCGTTGGTAATGTGGTCAAATTTGCTGAGTGAGTATATGAGTCTGAGGGCTGTGTTCTGGACGGTCTGTAGTTGTTTTATTGTGTTGATTGGGCATGGTAGGTAGAGGCTGTTGCAATAGTCTACAATACTAAGCACAAGGGATTGGACGATGATCCTGAATTGGTCTTTGTTAAAGAATTTTCTTATTTTTCTTAAATTTCGCATTGTGAAGATGCTTTTTGGATGATTTTGTGGATTTGTGTCTGCATAGTGCAGCATCTGTCTAATTGTATTCCCAGGATTTTGAGGGAGCTCTGTATTGGGTACTTGATTGAGTTTACTTCCAGTTCTGTTAGGGATGGTTTTTTGTCCTTCTCTAGTAGTAGGAATTTAGTTTTGTCCGAGTTCAACTTCAACTTATGATTTGTCATCCATTTTTCTACTGTTTCCAGTGTAATTTTCAGGCGTCCGGTAGTGGTGGGGTCTTGGATGTCGAATGGAAGGAGGATAGTTATGTCGTCCGCATAGCTGAATGAAGTAATGTTTAGGGCGTCTAGGGTGATGCCTAGGGAAGCTATGAATAGGTTGAATAGTATGGGTGAGAGGGGAGAGCCTTGTGGCACTCCGCAGGGGTTTACAATGCCTCTCAACTCCCTCACTCTACATCAACCAACTGTAACCCATATGTATGTATAAACAACCAAATCTGTAACTCCTCTAGTAAATTCCACTCTTTGGGGCTTATAATCGAAAGAGAAAAATGTCCAAAAACTGACCTAAGTCGGCACTTGGACGAACATTTCTCAAAAATGTCCAAGCACTGATAATAAAACCAGGTTTTGGACGTATTTCTAAACGACCTAGGCCTTTATAGTGCTGCTCAACATCCAAAGCTAAACAGGGTGTTTCGGGAGGCGTGTCGAGGGAGGGAGTTGGGCGGGACGTAGGCCGGCTTAGACTTAGTCGTACAGCATGTATAACCGAAAGTTTAACAACAGAGCCTAGATGGAACTTGGACGTTGTGACTTAGACCATGTAAAACTTCTTCCAGAGCAAGTAAGTGACTTCGGAGGAGGATGGACTGGCAGAAGCAGTCATCGCGGGACCTTCCAGTAACAGATCCGGCTGCATTGTGGTTGATGCCGGGAGGGGGGGCCTGTTGCCGTTCATGCCGGGAGGGGGGCCCATTTCCGTTAATGGCAAGGTGAGTCATCCTCCTTCAGCGGGCCCCCCTCACAATTTTGGGCCCTAGGCACATGCCTACTGTGCCTATTGATTAATCCAGTCCTGGGAGAGACTTGGGAGTTCTGATCGACAAGTCAATAAAGCCGTCTGCACAATGTGTGGCGGCGGTGAAAAGGGCGAACAGAATGCTAGGAATGATAAAGAAGGGGATCACAAACAGATCGGAGAAGGTTATCATGCCGTTGTACTGGGCTATGGTGCACCCTCACCTGGAGTATTGCATCCAGCACTGGTCGCCGTACATGAAGTAGGACACGGTACTACTCGAAAGGGTCTAGAGAAGAGCGACTAAGATGGTTAAGGGACTGGAGGAGTTGCCATACAGTAAAAGATTAGAGAAACTGGGCCTCTTCTCCCTCGAACAGAGGAGATTGAGAGGGGACATGATCGAAACATTCAAGGTACTGAAGGGAATAGACTTGGTAGATAAGGACAGGTTGTTCACCCTCTCCAATTCTCTAAAATTGAAAGGGGATAGATTACGTATAAACGTAAGGAAGTTCTTTTTCACCCAGAGAGTGGTAGAAAACTGGAATGCTCCGTCATAGGGGATTCAAGACAAAGTTAGATAAGTTTATGCTGAATCAGAATGTATGCAGGTAGGGCTCGTCTCAGTTAGGGCACTGGTCTTTGACCAGAGGCTGCCGTGTGAGTGGACTGCTGGGCACGATGGACCCCTGGCCTGAACCAGCAGCGGCAATTCTTATGTTCTTATGTTCTAACTCCACTAACTTAGAACATGAGGGCGTTACTGGCCAGACTTTATGGTAGATATCCTGCAAACAGTGGGATGGTTGGATAGGCAGGAATGAGCTTAAATGGCAACTTCAGCAATTGGAACCTAGGACATAAGAACATAAGAATAACCTTACTGGATCAGACCAATGGTCCATCAAGCCCAGTAGCCTGTTCTCACGGTGGGCAATCCAGGTCACTAGTACCTGGCCAAAACCCAAAGAGTAGCAACATTCCATGCTACCGATCCAGGGCAAGCAGAGGCTTCCGCCATGTCTTAATAACAGACTATGGACTTTTCCTCCAGGAATTTGTCCATACCTTTCTTAAAACCAGCTATGCTATCCGCTTTTACCACAACCTCTGAGTGAAAAAATATTTCCTCCTATTGGTTTTAAAAGTATTTTCCCCTATTGGTTTTAAAAGTATTTCCCTGCAATTTCATCGAATGTCTACTAGTCTTTGTAATTTTTGATGGAGTGAAAAATCGACCCACTTGTTCTACTCCACTCAAGATTTTGTAGACTTCCATCATATCTCCCCTCAGCCTTCTCTTTTCCAAGCTGAGGAGCCCTAACCTTTTTAGTCATTTCTCATACGAGAGGAGTTCCATCTCCTTTATCATCTTGTTCGCTCTTCTTTGAATCTTTTCTAGGACTGCTATATCTTTTTTGAAATAAGGAGACCAGATGGATTTTAGTCTATGGCCCAGAAATATCAAAGAAGAGACAAGTTAATTTAATCATGTATTTTTAATGAAAATAACTATTGGGCAGACTGGATGGACAGTTCAAGTCTTTATCTGCCATCATTTACTATGTTTTGTTACTACAGTATGGTATAATTTTATTTTATTTCTATACCCCCTGTTTTCTGCTTTTCCATGTTATCAAATACATATGTATGTGAGGAGACAATACTTGGCACTGTCTGCCAGTATAAAATAAATATAAAATTATTAATTGGGAAGCAGCTTGATTGTTTAGTGGTTAGTGCAATGGATTAATTCATGTTAGGTGTGATAGACTCTGGGAAAGTTATGTGCGCTCTCAACCTTCAGAGAAGATAGTAAGTTGTTTTACACATATAAAACATTTTCTGGTTGTCTTGAAAAAGGCATCCAGTTATAAGAGAAGGGCATCTATGTTCTCAGACTATGAAGCTCTAGAATTCATTGCCAGAGAATATAGTAAAAGCAGTTAGCATAGCAGGGTATCAAAAAAAATTTGAATAGGTTCTTGGAAGAAATGTCCATAAACAATTATTACACTGGCTTTGAGGAAAACTCAACAGGTTTTTGTTTTTGTTGTAATAAGCAACATGAAATCTATTTTACTTTCTCTGGATTCTGTCAGTTACTTGTGACCTGGATTAGCTACTGTTGGAAAACAGGATAATAGTCTTGATGGATCTTTGTTGATTTACATTCTGGAGCACATGTATGGGGTGATATGAAAGAGCCATTAGAAAAATGGCATTATGAATCACACTTGAATGTCAAGCAATGAACTCTGACAAAGAGTTTTTAAAAAATATATTTTGTTTATTTTTTGTACATAGGTATGTCTAAAGTTTGGGTTAGCATACGAAAGAAGAATCAAATAGCATCAGTTAACTATGTATAGGTCTGCAATGAAGGACAAAATGTTGGGGACGAGAAAACAAAAATTACTCCTTATCTAGATTTATGGTTTATTGTGATTTACTATACCCTCTTCCTGCAACATCACAGAGCGGTTTACTTTATGGCATAACATAGATCTTCATACTTTGCATAGAAATATATGTACGAGTGATTGACAAATTTTACAAGTCAAAGATTTTTCAAAAAAATGCAAAAAAAAAAAAAAAAATACCCAGCTACTTGTGGCCTCTGATACACAGCCAGGGATCTTCAGAAATTCTTTCTGATCTCACACAAAGTAAACTGAATGAAGAGTTGAAAAGATGTTACATCTTAGCAACAGATTGCTGTGTGAAAAGCTTTGTAAACTAAGTGAAAAGGGTTTTTTTTCTACAAAACCGAGCCAGGAAAACAGTTTCCTGGAGGAGGGGACTGTTCTTGCAATTATATTCTCACTTAAGTGAAAAATAGATTTAAGGGAGAAACCCCACATTCATCAGCATTAGAATGGACCACCTAAGCTAAGCTAAGTATTAGCTTTATATTTATAAAAAGTTTTATCTATGCACTGATGCACTTTTTGAAAATCATCAATATAAAAAATTAAAAAAATAGTTGGATTGACCCGGTGAGGAATTAATGTATAAATCCAACCACTATGATATGCATTTGAGTGGCTGGTGGCATTTCTGAGGGTCTGTTAAAAGATACTATATATAAATAAGAATAGTTGGGAAAATTACAAGGAGGACTCAACATTGACCAACCTTTCATAATTTCTGTTGATACGTATTTCCCATCTAAATAGACTTTCTTGACTAAATAATTTACATCAATTGATTATACAGTTAGGAAGAATTTAAAGGCACAGGTACTATGACCTTGCTATATAATGCCATATTATTTTGTGCGTTGCTATCACCATACATAAGCTGGGAGAAACAAGTGATTTTTTTAAAGGCAAAGATATAATTGATTAACAAAGAAAAGAAAGTCAAATTTGTTTCTATGAAAGAATGCAGAAACAAGAGAGTTTTCTCATTTTTATGTGAGTTCTAGCAGTTGTACACACAGTCCCCGTTTTATGAACATCTGACTTATGTTGGACTCGTACTTATGAATGGGGGTCCTGTTCTACATTTGGTGCTCCAACGCGCCCCTCTCCCTCACTCCCAAGTTCCAACATGCCCCTCTCTATCCCTCCCTCCATTCTGTGCCCCAAGTACATGTCTCCTTCCAGTGGGTGTTTACCTTCTTCTGGCCAGCTCCCTCCTCCTTCCAGCCGCAGTCATTTCTCTGCATAAAGCCATGGGCAGCAGCTCCTATGAACATCCTGTGGCTATTCTGGAAGCCTTCTTTCTGACATCTGAGGAGCTTCCATCTCAACCATGGGATGCATGTAGGAGCAGCTGCCCACGGCTTTGGGCATCCAGAAGAAGGTAAACACCCGTTGGAAGGAGGCACCTACTTGGGGCACAGAAAGGAGAGAGTAAGGAAGAGAGAGGGGCGCATTGGCACTTGGGAGGGAGGGAGCACAAACTTCGGACATAGGATGGAAGGAAGGAGGGAGGGGGAATGAACTTGGGATACAGAATGGAGGGAGGGAGGGGAGCATGAGCCATAGGATGAAAGAATGGAGAGAGTGAGGGAAAGAGATGCTGAGGTGGGGGAGGAAATAGAAATGAAGAATTGGGTGTCTGAGTGAGAGGGAAAGAGAGATGGTACACATGGGGAGATGAAGCAAGAGGAGAACTGTTGGGCATGGGAAGGGAGAGAGAATTATAGGACATGGTGGTGAGAGAGGAGTGTGGTATAGATACATAGGGAAAAGAAGAGAGAGAAAGCAAGAGAGAAATGAGAAAGAGATTGTTGAACAGGAAAAAGACTAACCCCCATTTTTGCAAAATTGTAGTGTGATTTTAGTGCCAGCCACAGTGGTAACAGCTCCGACACTCATAGTGAGCATCGGAACTGTTACTGCTGTGGCCGGTGCTAAAAACCACGCTAAGGTTTTGTAAAAGGTGACATAAGGCATTAAAATCCTGTGGGTAAATTGTTCGATTTGAAAATGACAATTGATGTTCAAATTGATTTGCATGCAAATGAGGTTCACGAAGGTCTGCTGAAATCCCATCTGATCAGTCATTGGAGAAAGCTGACACATGTGCAGAATAGTCTGTGGAAAGAGGCATGAATGTATACATGTCCATGAGTGTCAATCTTAGGCATGCCTTACAGCAGGGCTGCCCAAGTCCAGTCCTCGAGATCTACTGGCATGCCAGGTTTTCAGAATATCCACAATGAACATGCATGAGAGAGACTTGCATACCATGAAGGCAGTGCAGGCAAATCTCTCTTATGCATATTCATTGTGGATATCCTGAAAACCTGGCCTGCCAGTAGATCTCGAGGACTGGACTTGGGCAGCCCTGCCTTACAGGATCGCATCATAGGCGCACATCATAAGGGGAGGGGAAGGGTATAATATGAAAACATTTTTTAAAATACTGCTTCAGCAGGACAAATGCTCCCCTCATGCAATCGTCAGCCCCCCCCCCCCCCCAAATATGATGAACTTCTACCTCGCATGCAACCGGCAATCTTAGCTTTGATGCACATGACTCAGATGCATCTTCAACACATGCACCTGAGCTGCATTTTTAATACTACCAGCACCCCTAGACCAGCTGGTAATTTTGGAGCATTAAAAGTCAGCGTTTCATTTTGTGCATCAACAGGCGATGTCAGAACATCACTCGGAGCTTTAGTTTTAATATTAATGACCTTGCTGTACTACATTTCCATAACAGAGTCAGAGGCTGCTAGGAAGCTTGGAAAAGGCTGTGAATCAGTAGGTAGAAGTTCAAGTTCAAGTTTATTTAAATTTGATAAATCACTTATCCATAATTTGCTAAGCGAGTTACAGTAAAGTATAAAATAAACATACAATTTAATGTACAATTTAAAATTAATTGTAATGGGTTGGACGAACAAACATGCAGACAAAATTGATACATGAGGAATAAAGGGGTAAAGTTACAAAATTAATACTTTGAAGAAGAAAAAAGAAACACAAATGGAAAGAATGTAAGGAGGGGGGAAAATTGGCTTTTTTTTTTTTTAAAGATGTCTGCTGCGCTGTATGAGTTGCGTTTAAAGATTAAAAGTATCTTTAAAAAGAAAGGTTTTAAGAATATTTTTAAAATGATTAAGGTCCTTTTCATCTCTTATATGTTGTGGTAAGGTGTTCCAAATTTGGGGGGCCATCACCGAAAACATGTCGTGACGTCTGATACCAATGACTTTTAAAGAAGGAACCGTTAAAAGATTTTGAGCTGTGGATCGGAGAGAACGTGATGAATTATACGGAATGAGCATTCTATTTATAAACTGCGGTTCGTTGGTGGATAGAGTTTTAAATGCTAAAAGCATAATTTTAAAAGTAATACGATGATTAATGGGAAGCCAATGCGAGTCAATTAAAAAAGGAGTTACGTGATCATATTTTTTTCCATTGTGAATAAGTTTAACAGCAATATTTTCAATTATTTGTAACCAGGAAGATCTGGTTTAGCGTTGATAGAGCAATACTGCACACTCAACTTAGTAGCATAACATAGTAGATGACGGCAGATAAAGACCCGCATGGTCCATCCAGTTTGCCCAACCTGATTCAATTAAAAAAAAAATTTTTCCCCTTCTTCTTTGCTATTTCTGGACAAGAATCCAGAAGTAATTGTGGAACATGCATTCAGCTGTCTGTGGTCCTTACAAATGCGTGCATCCAGAAATTCCAACCCAGAGTGTGTGCACGTGCACAAACACCACACAAAACCTCATAAACATGTATAACTCTTTGTAGCATGTATTATTCTATGTAGTGAAATACTGCTTGTAACACACCTAGAACTCCAATTTGTGAGGATTCAGCAGGATATAAGATTTCACAATACATAGCATATAACGCCATTCCCCCTCCTTTTCTTCCTACCCTGCCTTTCCTGGTAGAACTATATCCCAGTCATACCACGTCTCTGTGGTCACCACTAAATCCAAATCGGCCTTTTCCATAAGAGCTTCTAGATCCAGATCCTTGTTTCCCAAGCTTTGAGCATTAGTACTGTATATACTGTTTCCAGACAGTGCCTCTTTTATCCATGTGTGTAGAGGTATTTTAATGGTTCAATTACCTGAAGGGATTATACTTACCTTCGATCACCCAGCTTCAATGATTCTAGTTTAAAGCCCTCTTCAGTAGGATAGCTAGTCTGCTGCAGAAGACACTTCTTCCCTTCTTTGACAGATGTTGAGTTCAGTGGACCATGGTGTGACTCGGCTTGACTTTTCTTATGTTCTTACATTCTTAATAATGCCCTACTGGTATCAATAGTTTCAAGTTTATCATAAAATTTGATTAATTGCCTATTCCAAATTCTAAGCGATGTACAGATCAATAAAAATTACAGAGTTAGGGGAAACAAACGTAACTAACAAAAAACTAAATCTACTAAACATAATAAAAAAACAACTTATACAAACATAATGAAACACAAGGAAAAGCTAGGAAGGAAATACAATCTGATTATAAAGAAAAACAGTTAAGGTTAAAAACAATAGGAAAGGGAAAGAGAAAACTATCAACAGATATAAAGATAGAATGAGAGTCATAAGCAATTCATTTAGTCATTGAATGCATCTTTAAAAAGAAAATCCTTGAGTTTGCTCTTAAATTTTTCCAAGTTCTTTTCCTCTCTTAAATAAGTTGGAAGGGCATTCCATGTTTGAGGAGCTGTAACGTAAAAGATAGATTGCCGCCGTGTGTTAATAATTTTAAGAGAGGGAATGACCAATAAGTATTGGTCATTCGACCTCAGTAATCTAGATGAGGTATAAGGAATCAAAACTTTATAAATAAAAGCTGGGGTTTTAAATGTCAGAGATTTAAAGGTGAGCAGACTTAATTTGTACATTATACGATGAGCAACTGGAAGCCAATGTGCTTTTTTCAGTAAAGGGGTCACATGATCAAATTTCTTGGCTTTCATAATAAGTTTAATAGAAGCATTCTGGATGATCTGCAGATGCCTAATTTCCTTTTGAGCCAATCCCTTAAATAGAGCATTACAGTAATCGATTTTTGAAATAACCAAAGAGTGAATTAGTATGTTGAGAGACTTTGGACACTGAACGAATTTGACGGAGTCTGTAAAAAGTTAATGTCATAACGTGACTAATATGATCGTGGTAAGTTAATTTATCATCGAAGATAACCCCTAGAATCCTAATTCTATTTATCAATAGGAAAAGAACACCTTTATTAGAAAATCATTCACAATAAAGTATAACATACATTCCATTAAAAAGCAACAAGGAAGATGTCTATACCAACCACCAGTTCCATTTATTGAAACAACAATAATTGTCCAATAATTCCTTGATCATGAAGATCAACCGAGGTCCCGACTAGGATCCAAGTTTTGGCAACAACATCGCCTTCTTCAGGGGATAACAAATAAACTTTGTGAGTCAGACAACTAGCGCAAAATGATACCTGTTGTCGTCTCTGAAGTGAAAGGGCGCCAACATGTTGTTGGACAATTATTGTTGTTTCAATAAATGTAACTGACGGTTGGTTTAGACATCTCTTGCCTCTTCTTTGTTGCTTTGTACTAGTCCGAGGTTAGCCCCCCTTCCTTTACTTTCGGTTATACATTCCATTAAGCAATGTCTATGTGAAAAAAGCAGTACTTGTGCATATTTAGAAATCTCTACGAAGTTTAATTCTCATGCACATGTCATTTTGGAAAACCTTTGAGTATGACAGTGTATGCTTTTTTAGTCTGATCTTTTTGTAGATAGACAGCTGTTCAAATATATCAGCAGGTCAGAAATCTTATTGTATTGTTTATTTATTTAAGATTCCTCTTAACTGTGTGGAATACCTACCCTCAAGAACAGATGGCTACAAATCCATTGTGCACTATTTTTCTCTATCTTTGGCCCATGCTATCACAATATATTTTGATATAATTCTCTGATTTAGTGAACTTTTCTTCTTTCTTTGCCTGGAGCAATACTTCTGTTTCAATAAATAAAACTGGTTATACTGAACAACTGCAAGACAGCACGTCACTTCGGCAGTCTTTCTTTTCCCAAAGACTGTTCCCATAGATACAAATGGAAGAAACTGCCGTCCAAATGTCACCACTTACAACCTCTGGGTTGGAAAAAAATTGTCCTATTATTTTCTCAAAGTAACGTTTATTTCTTTTACAGTAGGCCAATCAAGAACTATATTTCAAACAGACTTTTCAGTCAGGGCTAAAGGTATCCCCTCGGTAGTGTTTTAAAAAATATCTTTTTCTGAAAATAAAAGGGCTTTTATAAAATTATGCACACAAAATATATGCAGTAACAAAGCAGCGTGCACTTTTACATGGTGCATTTGTAAGCATGTTATGGGGCAGAGCAGAAATACATGCATTATTTATAAAATACATACTTCTGCACATACATTTATGTAGTTATGTGATGCTGCCTATCTAAGCGGACATCTGTCAGCTCTGTGCCCTCCAACTGACTTGAAAAAGCATTGAAAAAGCCTCGGGGTGTCCTGCTGGCTCAGCTGATAGGGGGAATACCCCTGCCATGATCAGCTGAGCCAGCTGTGGCAGAGGACCCCACCAACACCCCCCCCCAAGATCAGCAGGAAGAATGCCCATTCCCTCCTGCCTGACACTCCCCAACGATCGGCAGGAGGGATGCCCACTCCCTCTTGCCACCAGGTCCCCTCGTTCCCCAACACACCACCCCGAACCCCTGACACCCCCAAACCCCCCTTCCTGGCACCCCCAACACCCCCCCCCAGAGTAAAAATCTATAGTCTGCTATTGAGACAGACATGGGGGAAGCCACTGCTTGCTCTGGATCGGTGGCATGGAATGTTGCTACTATTTGGGTTTTGCCAGGTACTGTGACCTGGATTGGCCACTGTTGGAAACAGGAAACTGGGCTAGATGGACCATTGGTCTGGCCCAGTATGGTTGTTCTTATATTTGCATTTTAATAATTACAAGTGTACAACTTGCAAAAGGAATAGAGTTAAAAAAAAAAAAGAAAAAAGAAAATACAATATAAAATACCATAAGGTAGATCAGGAAAAACCCCCATTATCTGTTAAACTCCTTATAAGTCCATAATTAAAAGGAGAAGGGAGAGAACCTTGGCTATGGATTGGGGAGTGGGGCAGAGGAGGAATGAGAGGTGCATTGACCTGCGAGGGGTTGGAGGGGAGAGAAGCTACACCTTGCGGCTTTTTGCAAATCATGGGTCAAAGATTTTGGATAAATTGGCTCTTTGCTGCAAAAAACCCTGCCCTAGAAGATACGGCATTCCAGGTCTGGAATAGCGCCATTTTAAGAGTCTATTTTCTGGAGATAGACAAACCCCCCCCCCCCACACACACACTTTCCCTAAAGTGCGCTAAACGATTAGTGTGCGCTAATTGAATTAGCGCATGCTAAACGCTACTGTGTCCATAGATTAACATGCACGCATTAGCGTTTAGCGTGCACTAATTGGTTAGCGCACCTTAGGAAAACATAAGAACATAAGAAATGCCTGCACCGGATCAGACCTGGGGTCCATCCAGTCCGGTGATCCATACACGCGGAGGCCCAGCCAGGCATACCCCGGCGAATACCTTAGTCACTCGTATCCCTCAATGTGTCCTGCAAGAACATGTGCGTCCAATTTTCCCTTAAATCCTAGAATAGTGGTTTCCTCCACCACCTCTTCCAGGAGAGAGTTCCAGGCATTCACCACTCGCTGTGCGAAGCAGAACTTTCTGACATTTGACCTGGCCGTGTCCCCTCTCAGCTTCAGTCCATGACCTCTTGTCCGAGTCACATTTGACAATATGAATAGCGTTGTTATTTGCTCACCATCCTTTTCTCCTGCTGGTGAGTGAGCTTGCTCCATTTTATCGATTCCTTTTAGTATTTTAAAAGAGGGCCATAGTAAAGAGCCAAACCCCTTTCCTAGTGTCATGCAGTTTTTAACATAGTAACACAGTAAATGATGTTCTCTTAGGCAGATAAAGATTTGTATGGTGTATCTGGTCTGGCCAACAAAGCAGCCAGAGTTTTACCTACCCCTCTATGCCCTGTTTAGTGTATGAAGTCAGTGGTGTAGTAAGGGGGAGGGGTCCGCTCTGGGCACCATGTTGGTGGGGGCACCAGTCCCCCTCCTCCTCTCTGCCCTCCCGCCTCTTCTCCCCTCCTCCCCTCGCCACGTGTGTGCCCCCTTCCCCCCTACCTCTAGTTCCACGAGCAAAAGCTTCGATGCGCCGCGCATAGGCAGTGATGTCAGAGGGAGAGCCGACGGGGTGGCGAGGAGCGCATTGAAGTTCTTGTTGCTCGTGGCAGTGAACCACTAGAGGTACGGGGGAAGGGAAGGGGGCACGCGTGCAGTAGGGGGGATCGGGAAGGAGCAGGAGGGGCGGAGATGAGGGGAGGGGCGTCACCGCTCCGGATGCCTCTCACCCTCACTATGCCACTGGTCTCGGGGCTCAAGGATCTCTCACACGAGGAAAGGCTGAACAAATTGCGGCTATACTCTCTCGAAGAACGCAGGGAGAGGGGAGACATGATTGAGACATTTAAGTATATCACTGGTCGTCTCGAGGTTGAAGGTGATATTTTCTTTCTTAAAGGGCCCTCGGCCACAAGAGGGCATCCGCTGAAAATCAGGAGCAGAAAATTTCATGGCGACACCAGGAAGTACTTCTTTACCGAAAGAGTGGTTAATCATTGGAATGAGCTCCCAGTGCAGGTGATCGAGGCCAGCAGCGTGCCAGATTTTAAGAATAAATGGGATGCCCATGTCGGATCTCTAAGAGGATAGAGTTAAGGGGATGGTCATCAGAGTGTGATCTCTCAGAGGGTTAAAGGGGAGGGTCAATAGAGTGGGCAGACTTGATGGGCTATGGCCCTTTTCTGCCTTCATTTTTCTATGTTTCTATGTTTTTGTCCCCACTCCCTCCACTGGAAGGGTATATACTCCCCTCGCTATGAAAAAGTATTTCTTGATGCTACTCCTAAGTCTTCCATTCATTCCCTCCAGTTCTAATACTTTCTTGCCTCTGAAAAAAGATTTGCTTGTAAATATATTAATGACTTTAAAGTATTTATACATCTATGCACAGTCGACTCCGCTTAAGTGCACACCCCTTGGACCGGGTCGCCATGTATGCTTAAACGGAGTGTGCGCTTAGTAGGAGTGGGAGGGTAGGGTAGGGGAAGGCCGTAGCTAAGCCGGCTTGGTTTAAATATGGCGCGTGGGCTGCTGGAGCCTAAAGTTCAGGAAAGCTATGCCCTACAGCTTAAGCTGCTGTGGGACGCCTAGCCATTCCCAGTCAGAACGTGATTGCATTTGACCGGAGTGAATGTAACGTGAAAGAATAGAGGTTGGACCTATGACATCAGTGCACATAAGTGGATTGTGTGCTCATCCGAATTGCAAATATCCGGAGTTTACGTCCATTGACTTTAATGTTAAAAAAACGGGACCATGGTGGTAGGGTGCGGATAACCGAAGTGTGCGCTTAACCGTTGTGCACTTAAGTGGAATTGACTGTATCATATTTCCCAATCCCTCTTATAGAGTAGGTATATTTAGGTTTTCCAGTCTCTTTTCATACATCTTTTGGTACAAACCCCATATCATTTTTGTCATCTTCCTCTGAACCTTAGTGAGATAAGGCCTCCAAAAATGAACACAATGCACCAAGGGAGCAACTGTAACAGGGCCCCTTCTTTTAATAATAATAATAATAATAATAACTTTATTCTTGTATACCGCAATACCATGGAAGTTCAATGCGGTTAACAGATGAAGAGACTGTACATTTACAGCGATGTTACATACATGACATAGATGAGGCATAAAAGATAAAGGAGTTACAAAACAGGGCATTTGGTTAAACTACTCAGGGAGTGCCCGTTCTATAATGGCACCTGGCTTTCTGGTTTCCATTATAGAATACTAGGGTAAACCCACATTATTGAGCCTAAATGTAGCTACACTCAGTCAGGCCAGTTTAAGGCAGAAGTAAATGGCTTCACCTACAGTAAGTGCCATAGGCATTGCACATAACTTACTGTATTCTGTAAGTTGCACACATAAACGGATACCCCACCTATGCCCCTCCCTTTTTCACCCACATGTATGCCTCCTTGCAGTTACATGCAGTATCACTTATACATACCATATAGAATAGAGCGTAGTATGCTTATGTGCATAGATATCAATTATCTGTGCACATACTTATAGAATTAAACAGAGTCTCACCAACCACTTGTACAGGAACATTAACTCCTCCATTATTATCATTATTCTCCTGGGGTCCTCTCATCCCCTGTCACATGCAGCCGCTCCTTTGGATTTATAAACCCCAAAGGCGTCACTCTGCAATTCCTCATATTACATCTTAATTACCAAACAGACCATTCTTCTAATTTTTGTAGACCACATCTCATCTTGTCTGCTCCCCACAGGGCCATATTTTTGAAGGTATGAAAATAGCAAACAATTTCCTCTTCTCAAAATCTATTGACAGTCCCCTCATTGAAAGTAATCAATACACGCCATAACACATCATTTTCAGTAACAGCTCCCCTTACATGGAACTCCCTGCTCGATTTTTTTTTAAGGGAGGGAAAAAAGTCTTGACAAATTTAAAAGATCTCTTAAATGTTTTCTTTTTAAAGACGCGTTCGAATTCTAACTGTGACATATTTCCGAACTTTCAACAATGCCTTACTCTCAGCAATGTTAAACATCACGCCTCTCTTTTCCACTTTAGGCTTTCTTCCCTCTCCTCTCGTTCTGCCCTTTTTATGTTTCTTTACTATACAAATTGCAGTTCTCCCTTTTCCCTAATGTTTTAGTCTGCAAATTGGAGTCTTTGTCTCTTGTCATGTTTTATATGATAACTTGTATTCCCCCTATTTTACTTGTAAATTGCTTAGAATTTTATGTAAAGCGATCAATTAAATTTTAATAAACTTGAAACTTGAGTACAGAAATAATATGTTAATATCCTTCAAGAGTTGAAAGGTTGTTTTCAGATTCAAGTTTCAAGTTCAAGTTTATTGATTCTTAATGAATCGCCTATTATAGATTACTAGGCGATGTACAAAACCATAAAACATGTAAAATAGACAATGGTGATAATATAAAAACTAATTTTTGTTATAGATTAAAAAAAAAAAAAAAATGACAAACAAAAATACTTTCATATTAAAACAAATATTAGTTTTAGACACAAAATATACAAGAATTGTGAGGAAAAATAGGGGAGAAATTACAATATTTTAGCAAGAAAAAGAGGGTTACAACTATGGTAAAAAACAAATAGGAGGGGAAGTTAAATTTGGTAAAAAAAGAACAAAAAAAAAGTTAAACATAGCATCAGGGATTGGCAACTTTTGTTCCTCCTTTTTGTAAGCTGTATGAAAACTAAATAGCCGACTAGTACATTTGCAGTTCTTCCCCCTGAAAGATTTACAGGGAAAAACGCTTGAGCACGAGATTCAAAGCCAAACTCTGTACTTCCTGTCTTTTAGATCTTCTGACACGTAAATCGACCATCACAAAGAGGATTAACCACTACAATTGTACGACTGAGCTGAAACATTCAACGCTGTTCTTTATCCAAAGCCAGAGAAGTCCAACTGCCCAGAATTCTAATGCGGTTCTTTTCAGTTTGGGTTGATCTGATCTGCATGCTAACAACAAGTCGGCATTGTTTCCTCACTCTAATTTATCGATGGCCTAAGAACTGGTTATTTTATGGCTAATTGTACTTGAAATTGTTAGCACAAAAGCCTGAAGAAATTGGGAGTCCAGGCATGTGTTTTCATGAAGTACAGTTATTTTAAAAGTACTGAGCGAGCTGCCTTGTCTTCTTGTTTCCTTTACACCAATCTCATCCCTTCCCCTCCCCCCATCACTAAATAATGTTCTTATCCAGAGCAAATTTTGCTGAACTGATTTGTGAAAATTTGAATGTTGAATTATTTTGTTGCATTTCGTTCTACTAACAAATTTTGGCTTTAAATAACATTTTCCTTCAGACATTAATGATCTGAACCTCATAGGCTTAAAAACTTGAAGCTGGATGAAGCTTTCTGCTAATGACATAATACAAATGTTGCAGATAATTACGTACTTTGCTGAGTACTAGAGAATGACACGGTAACAAAATTCATCACCGTTCCCGTCCCCGCGGATAATCGTGGGAAACCATCTCCATGTCATTCTCTAAGGAGAGAAAGAAGAATCAGAGTAGGAATGGACCCAGCCACTGACCCTCAAGTCTTGCATTGATGAATGCTGGTGTAGAAGGTCTGAGGTTGAGAAAGACACTAAAGAATGACATGAGATGGTTTTCCGCGGTTATCCACGGGGACGGGAAAGGTGATGAATTTTGTCACCGTGTCATTCTCTACTGAGTACCTTTCATAGCTTAGTTATATGGTGCAGCATAGACTATCGGCTGGCACCTGCATATTTTCTGGGTAGCAGCCAACATTGTTTGATATTCTCTCCCCACCAATTCTGACACCCCCTTCCTGCACCCTCTTGCTGATTATGACACCCCCTTCCCTCAAGATAGACCCCCACCAATTACTCTCCCTAAGACACCCCCCCTCCCCCCCGAGACCAGCCCCACCTTCAAAGCCTACCAACATCCCTGGTGGTCCAATTGGGAACTTCTGGGCAGAAATTATCCCCATCCATTCCTGCCCCTCTTAGCTTCCTCTTAAAATGGCTACCTTGAGCTGTACCAAGTTCCTGGATGCTGTAGGCGATTGCTGCCTGGAACAACTTGTCAAGAAAAATACAAGAGGAAATGCAATTCTGGACTTAATTCTAAATGGAATGTGAGGACCGGCACAAGGTATAGAAGTAGAAGGGACGCTGGGAAACAGCGATCACAACATGATCCGCTTCGACCTGGACGCAGGGGCGAAACATCGGTCCAGAACGACGGCCACGGCACTGAACTTCCAAAAAGGGAATTTTGAAGGGATGAGACTCATGGTGGGGAAGAAGATTAAGAAGAGGATAAACACTGTAAAAACGCTAGAGCAAGCTTGGTCCCTTTTTAAGGACACAGTCATCAAGGCGCAAAATCTATATATACCACGTATCAACAAGAAATCCAAGAGGAAAAAGAACAAGGAAATAGCATGGCTCACTGTAGAGGTGAAGGAAGTGATCAGAGACAAGAAAACTTCATTTAAGGAATGGAAAAGGTCAAGAATGGACGAAAACTGGAAAAAGCACAAATAACATCAACACAGGTGCCATAAGTTGGTAAAAGAGGTTAAAAGAGACTATGAGAAAAAAATAGCAAAGGAGGTGAAAAACTTCAAGCCATTCTTTCGATATATTAAAGGGAAATGACCCGCGAAGGAAACGGTGGGACCGTTGGATGACCATGGAGTGCTAAAGGAGGACAAAGCAATTGCTGACAAATTGAACACATTTTATGCGTCTGTATTTACCGAAGAGGATATACACAGCATACCTGAACCCATCAGGCTGTATGCTGGAAACGAAGATGGGAAACTGACTGGGTTGATGGTCAGTCTAGAAGAGGTATGCAGGCAGATCGATAGGCTTAAGAGCGATAAATCCCCGGGACCGGATGGCATCCATCCAAGGGTCATCAAGGAACTGAAAAGGACTATAGCTGAACTGCTTCAACTAATAGCCAATCTGTCGATCAAATTGGGAAAGATTCTGGAAAACTGGAAGGTTGCGAATGTTACGCCAATCTTCAAAAAAGGTTCGAGGGGAGATCGGGAAACTACAGACCGGTGAGTCTGACCTCAGTACCGGGAAAGATGGTAGAGATGCTGATAAAGGACCGCATCATTGATCACCTTGACGGACATGGTCTGATGAGGACCAGCCAAGACATGATCTGATGGGGTTTCAGCAAAGGCAGATCTTGTTTGAAGAACTTGCTGCACTTCTTCGAGGGAGTAAACAGGCAGATAGACAAAGGTGACCCGGTCGACATTGTATATCTGGATTTTCAGAAGGAATTTGACAAGGTTCCACATGAACGACTATTTCGGAAAATTGCAAGCCATGGAATCGAGGTTGAAATACTCACGTAGATTAAAAACTGGCTGGAGCATAGGAAACAAAGAGTGGGAGTAAATGGACAATACTCGGAATGGAAGAGCGTCACCAGTGGGGTGTCGCAGGGCTTGGTGCTTGGACCCGTGCTCTTCAACATCTTTATAAACGATCTGGACATTCGTACGATGAGTGAGGTGATTAAATTTGTGGATGATACAAAGTTATTCAGAGTACTGAAGACTCGGGGGGATGGCGAAGATCTGCAACGTGACATAATCAAGCTCAAGAAATGGGCATCGACATGGCAAATGAGGTTCAATGTGGATAACTGTAAAGTGATGCATGTCGGTAACAAAAAATTCATGCACGAATACAGGATGTCCAGGGCGGTACTTGCAGAGACCTCCCAGGAAAGAGACATGGGAGTTCTGATCGACAAGTCGATGAAGCCATCCGCACAATGTGTGGTGTGGCGAAAAAGGCAAACAGAATGCTAGGAATGATTAGGAAGGGTATCACGAACAGATCGGAGAAGGTTATCATGCCGCTGTACTGGGCCATGGTATGCCCCCAACTGGACTACTGCTTTCAACACTGGTCGCTGTACATGAAGAAGGACACGGTACTACTCAAAAGGGTCCAGAGCAGAGCGACTAAAATGGTAAAGGGGCTGGAGGAGTTGCCGTACAGTGAAAGATTAGAGAAACTGGGCCTCTTCTCCCTTGAAAAGAGGAGACTAAGAGGTGATATGATCAAAACATTCAAGATAATGAAGGGAATAGACTTAGTAGATAAAGACAGGTTGTTCACCCTATCCAAGATAGAGAGAACAAGAGAGCACTCTCTAAAGTTAAAAGGGGATAGATTCCGTATAAACGTAAGGAAGTTCTTCTTCACCCAGAGAGTGGTACAAAACTGGAATGCTCTTCCAGAGGCTGTTATAGGGGAAAACACCCTCCAGGGATTCAAGACAAAGTTAAACAAGGTCCTGCTGAACCAGAACGTACGCAGGTAAGGCAATGGTCTTTGACCTAAGGGTCGCCGTGGGAGCGGACTGCTGGGCACGATGGACCATTGGTCTGACTCAGCAGCGGCAATTCTTATGTTCTTAAAATCATATTACTTTACCTTTGGCTTTTTGCTCGTGACACCATTCCTGAGTCACATCCGTATAATAGTTAGGGCTGAAATTAATTTATATTTGTTTCCCTTCCCATATATTGTTTCATTCCTCTCTTTTCCCTATCATTTGTTATTATTTTATCCTACCTAATCTTACTCTTTCCTCTTATGTTCCTTTCTGTCTTGTCATTTGAATTTATGTTTTTCATTCCCTTCCCCATGTTATTTTTTAAATTGCATTTT
Source organism: Geotrypetes seraphini (assembly GCF_902459505.1). Classification (NCBI taxonomy): domain Eukaryota; kingdom Metazoa; phylum Chordata; class Amphibia; order Gymnophiona; family Dermophiidae; genus Geotrypetes; species Geotrypetes seraphini. Next base: position 69,220,458 of record NC_047084.1, on the reverse strand, counting down.
TATTGTAAACTGCTTAGATTAACTTTGGTTTTATTATCAGTGGTATATCAAATAAATTGTAACTTGAAACTTGTCAGGATTTATCTACCAGGAGGGTTTTGCCTGATTGGAGGATAATGTTGTTGATGCCGTCTGTTGGGCTGTTTTGGTTGTGTTTAATTTTAGTTTGTTGATTGTTGCCCAGTTTTGGATTGCCGTACAGTGAGAGATTGGAGAAACTGGGCGTCTTCTCCCTTGAAAAGAGGAGACTGAGAGGGGACGTAATCGAAACATTCAAGATATTGAAGGGAATAGACTAGAGAGTTGCGCGGGGACAGAAATCCCACCCGTCCCCGCCAAAGTCCCACCCGTCCCCACCCGTCCCCGTGAGGACTCCCACCCGTCCCCACCCGTCCCCGCGAGGAATCCCTCCGTCTCCACCCGTCCCCGCGAGGAATCCCCTCCGTCCCCACCCGTCCCCGCGAGGAATCCCCTACGTCCCCGCCTGTCCCTATAAACTACAGAAATAGTTATTTCATTTAATTATGCTACTGAATTAAAGGCTCTGGTAGACACCCATTTAAAAATAAGCAAAAAGACTTTATTAATTTGGAAATATTAATTGGGAAGAATACATACTTTGTAAACGGGTGTCTACCAGAGCCTCTAATGTTTATAAATTTTTATCAACACAACTAATATACTACTTTATCCTTAAGCAAAAAAAAAAAAAATAATAATAATTTTTTTCCTACCTTTATTGCCTGGTTTCTGCTTTCTTCATGTTCTCATTCAATTCCTTCCATCCACTGCCTCTCTTCTCTCTGTGTCTTCCATTTGCTCTGTTACTGTGCCTCTCCCTTTCTCCCCCCTCCCAAATTGGTCTGGCACCCATCTTTTTCCCTCCGCTCCCCCCATAGTCTGGCACCTCTGTCTTCTTCCCTGCCAGCGTCTTCTTCCCATTCCCTCTTCCCCATTTCCTTTCAGTGTCCTTCTCCCCCACCATCTTTCCCATGTCCTGTCAGGCAGCATCCTTCTCCCCTCTCTGCCTTCCTCATGTCCTTTCAGCGGCCTTCTCCCCCTCTGTCTTCCCCATGTCCTTTCAGTGGCATTCTCCACCCCTTTGTCTTCCCCAGTGCTTTCAGGGTCCTTCCCCCCCCTTCCTCCCGTTTACCCCATGTCCTTTCAGCATTCTTTTCCACCCCTTTGTCTTCCCCAGTACTTTCAGCGGCCTTCTCCCCCCTTAAGCGTCTTTTCTTCTCCACTCCACCTTTCCTCCCTCCCTGCCTCCACCTTTGTGGCGCTTTTGCACCCGACCGACAACAGAACAGGCCCGGTCGGACAAATCTCCCTGTCCTGTAGCCGCGAATCTAAATTACCTTCTTACAGCAGCTGGAGTAGTGAAGCTGCTGTAAGAGGTAATTTAGATTCGCGGCTACAGGGCAGGGAGATTTGTCGGCCGGGCCTGTTGTCGGTCGATCGGGGGACCTGACCGGCTGTGCACATTCTCCGGGGCGGACCGCCCCCTCACCCCTCTTTCGTACGCCATTGCCTTCTCCCTACCTGCCCTGCCGCACACAGCTGACCGGAAGTCTTCCTGATGTCAGCGCTGACGTCGGAGGAAGGGAGGGCTTTGCTTAAGCCCTCCCTCCGACGTCAGCGCTGACATCGGGAAGATTTCCGTTCGGATGTGTGCTGCGACAGGGCAGGTAAGGAGAAGGAGACTACCCTCGCGGCTCGACCAACCCCGCTGCGATCCAACCCCGCAGGAACCCCGCGACCCTCGGAGGCGTCCCCACGGGATCCCCGCGACCCTAGGGGGCGTCCCCACGGGATCCCCGTGACCCAAAGGGGGAACCCGCGGGATCCCCGCGGGTCCCGCGGGATTCCCGTCATCCCCGTTCCCGTGCAGCTCTCTAGAATAGACTTAGTAGATAAAGGGAGATTGTTCACCCTCTCCAAGGTAGGGAAAACATGAAGGGATTAAAGACAAAGCTAGACAAGTTCCTGCTGAACCAGAACGTACGCAGGTGAGGCTGGACTCATTTAGAGCACTGGTCTTTGCCCTGGGGGCCGCCGCGTGAGCGAACTGCTGGGCACGACGGACCACTGGTCTGACCCAGCAGCGGCAAATCTTATGTTCTTATATTCTTTATAGAAACGTTTTGGAAGATATAAATTTTAAGGAGAGCTGGAAAAAGGTATAAATAAAACTAAATATATATTGGAAAGCTTTTCTGAGTAAATTTCAGTAGCAGCTTGAGCAAATTTGGTGGAGTTTATTTAATATTTATCTCTACTTAAAATATTTCTGTTTGGCAGAGGAACAAGAGCATCAGTAAGACAAAGTGTTTAAATTGGAAGTTCTTGTCATTTAACAGATAGGAAGGAGTGATTGAAAGAAAAGAATATTTGTTAAATTTAAATTTAATTGAGGTGGTGTTTTAAAAGTCACTTGTAGATGAAAAGTAGCAGCAAGTAGTTAAGGCTGTTTTAGAACCTTTGCTGCACTGTTTAATTTGGTGCTGCTCTGTTGCTTTTGGCTTGACCAGGGGTAGGCAATTCCGGTCCTCAAGAGCCACAGGCAGGTCAGGTTTTCAGGATATCCACAATGAATATATATGAGATGGATTTGCATGCATTGCCTCCTTTTTTATATATAAATCTTTATTAATTTTCAATTTGAGAACAGTGCATTAAATATATACATACAATTAACATCATAGATAGCACTTACAATCGATCAAAGTGCTATCTTACTACGAAAAAATTGTACCCCCCTCCCTCCCTAATTCGAGAACAATAGCAAAGTGCTTTAAATTATGCATAAAATTAATATCATAAAACAGCACTTGGATTCGATCAATGACTACAACAAAATATATTACCCCCTCTCCCACCCTCCCTGGATGTGCAAATCAAATAGGAAATAAAGGCATAATCCAACTAATCAGAGTTAACAAAATTTGTCAATGGACCCATGTTAATTTAAATAGTTTATTATGACACAATATTTCTGAATTCATTTTTTTCATATTTATAACATAAACATGTGGAGGGGCATAATAAAAAAAATCTAAGTCCCCTTTTGGCCTAAGGCCTTAAACGTTAAAAGTAGAAGCAGGGAAAATGTCCATTATCAAAAAAAACGTCCAAAAGGAGCTAAGGAGCCCAAGCCCTCTTGCCCCGCCAGCCCCGAACGTCCCCGACAGCATCGAGGCAAGAGGGAGCCCAAGCTCTCTTGTCCTGCCAGCCCCGAACGTCCCCGACAGCATCGAGGCAAGAGGGAGCCCAAGCCCTCTTGCCCCGCCAGCCCCGAACGTCCCCGACAGCATCGAGGCAAGAGGGAGCCCAAGCTCTCTTGTCCTGCCAGCCCCGAACGGCCCCGACAGCATCGAGGCAAGAGGGAGCCCAAGCCCTCTTGCCCCGCCAGCCCCGAACATCCCCGACAGCATCGAGGCAAGAGGGAGCCCAAGCTCTCTTGTCCTGCCAGCCCCGAACGTCCCCGACAGCATCGAGGCAAGAGGGAGCCCAAGCCCTCTTGCCCCGCCAGCCCTAAACATCCCTGACAGCTTCGGGGCAAGAGGGAGCCCAAGCCCTCTTGCCCCGCCAGCCCCAAAAGTTCCCGCCAGCTTTGAGGCAAGATTTTTTTTGTTGCTTTAGAATAAAATAGTATTGTAGTTGTATAGATAAAATTTTTATAAACAGAAAATAAGGTAATCTTTTTATTGGACTAATTTTAATACTGTTTTTTTAAATAACTTTTAGAGACCAAAACCCCCTTTCTCAGGTCAGGACAGTAAAATGTAACAGCAGTATACTATTGACCTGAAGAAGGAAGCTATGGCCTCTGAAAGTTAATTGAAAAATTGATTAGTCCAATAAAATGGTATATTCTTATTTAAATTTTTGTTTTATTTTTATTTCTTAAAGTGGTGATTGCCAGTATTTTCAAATATACATCTGCTATATTTATATTTTGCAGAGTATTAGGGGACTATGTGTCATTGTTTCTGTGGTGTTTCACTGTATGCAGTTTAGCTTCTTGGTGGTTCAGTTTAACCTTTATCTATATATTTCTATTTTTAGTTTGTGATTACTTATTCCATACTGGGTGAGGGTGTATCTGTGTTCTGTCTGTATGAAAGACATGGTTTTCTGTTAGCGATGACTAGCCTTGTATGGCGAAATGAATCAGGCCTGGTTCTTGAGAGCATTTTGAATAAACCTGATTTGAATCTCCTTATTTTCTGCCGATCTTCTTTTGTTTCATGTTGGATTCTTTTGTGGACTGCTTGCCTTGTTGTTTCGATACAAGTTAACAAACATGGAGTGGAATGTACTAGAGGAGTTACAGATTTGGTTGTTTATACATGCATATGGGTTTCAATTGGTTGACATAGAGTGAGGCAGTTGAGGGGCATTGTAAACTTGGTTATTAATATAGACTTATATTTTGGATAGTATTACTGCTTTACAATATATTTGAACACTTTTATATATGTTTGGAAAGGGTTCAAACGTAAAGTCCTGGGTAAGTAGGTGGGAAGGGAAGGAAGGGGGATTTGTTCAGAGATGTTTGGGAATTGCATGGACAAAAACTGTGTACTCGTATGCTAATCTTTGTTTTGAATTTAAAAAAAAAGAAATACAAGTGGAAATAAAGAAGTAAATAAGAAAACAGATAAATGGGGGCAGGGCGGGGGGGGGGGGCATGGCAGGGCCAGGGGGGCCCAGTATACTTGTGTGCCTAGGGGCCCTCGAAGAATTAATCCTGCCCTGGATCTAATGTCCCTATTTCAAGATGACAGTGCCAACATCTATTAGACTTTGAACTGTCCAACTTTTGTAAACGAACTGGGGTCCAAAAATAACTATGTAACAAAAAGAACCAGGTTTGTCTCATAGATGCTGATGCTGTAGATCTCATCCTCCAAGTCCAAATCTGTGGCCATTGAGTAGCAGAAATCTGCTGCTTTATCTCAATTTCCAAATGTCTTTTAAGCTTGTTTTTGGTTTTTTTTTTGTTCAGTAAATTTTTTATTATAATTTGAATAATACATTATCCAATAATACAAAGGAAAAAAGGGATCTCTAAACAAAATACATAATCAATCCTACATGATTCCTTTTTAAGCCCACTAAAAGGGGAGACATGATACATTTACATACGAAAAAGTATAGGAAGAGATAAAGGAATTAATTCTCAGTTCACCTATGCGAACCTTGAGTCATTCCTTACTATAATAGGGATACATTGCTCCTCACATTTCTTAGTGATGAAACATTGAAGAAAATTAAACTTATTTCTGTTCTCGGGCAGCTAAAAATTGTTGTGATTGGATAGGATCCCAAAAAACATATTCAATATCTTTTAGTTTGACTAAACATTTACATGGAAATTTCAAATAATAGGATGCCTCTAGAGCCAAAATTCTAATTTTTAACCATTAACCTTTTAATTTTTCTTTCTAAATTGAGTGGCTCTAGAGACATCAGGAAAAATTCTGACCAAGTCACTACAAAACTTTGTTAGCCTATGTTTGAAGTATTTTTGAAGTTTCATAATTAACTGTTTTTGGGTTTTTTTATTTAAATACTCAGATATTAATTTGTACCACTTGGCGGCCTGATGCCCTTGGAAATCTGTCTGGAAGCATAGGCCCGGCAAGCTATACTGATTTTTTTAAATTTCGCCATTCAGGGAACCCTTTCTGAATGGCCTGTTTCAACTGCAACCATGCACTGCCTCCTTGAGATGCAAAACTATCTCATGCATATTTATTATGGATATCCTGACCTGCCTGTGGCTCTCGAGGACCGGAATTGCCTACCCTTGGGCTAGACTATATTTTTATAGAAACAGGTCCTGAAATGAGATAGATTTTATGAACACCGATTTTACTTTTGCACAAGTAGCAAGTAACACAAAATGGAACCTGAAGAAGAAAGAGGCCACACTCAGTTACACCTCAGAGGGAGGTAAACATTGTTGTAGAGACTTGCAACTTTGAGCCTGGTTTCCTGTGTGACCTGTCCTGGAAATGGAGTTGAGGGTTAGAGATCCAGTTCCCATTGGTTCATCTCATGCTAGCCAACGCAAGCAAGCCCTGCAAAAAGGAGAGGTTTCTATCACTAACTGCTGTTTTTATTTGTGTGCACCCATACATTTTTTTAGATAATTTTTAAAAGACACAAATTTGAAAGAATTCTAATGTTTTAAAGAATAAAAGTAAAAGAATAAAGAAACTTACCTGTTCAGCACATCAGAGAAGTGAAGCCCTGAAAGAAAAGAAAAACAAGTTATTGTTTAAGCACAATTGAAGCTAAAAAGAGTACACTATTATTAGAAAAAGAATATAGAAACTTACCTGGTTGGCATAAAGTGAAGTAAGCTATAAAGAATTTAAACACTGTTAGACACTTTGGCCCTGATTCTATAAAGGGCTCCTAACACTGAGCGGGACTTAGGCGTTCAAACTAAGTGGTTAATGAGCAATTTAAGAGTCTTAACGAGTGATAATTGACACATGGATGTCCAAAGGATGTCACTTTGTAGGCGCCTCCACAATTTCATGGATGTCAATTGGGAAAACTCATGCCTAATGGAATAGGTGTGGATGTGGAATGGGCATGGCTTCAATATGGATGTTTCAAGTTTATTATGGGACTTGATAAATCGCTTAATTGGATATTCTAAGCGATGTACATTTAAAATTTACAATATAAAAACAAAAAACAATAACAATGCAATACATTATAATACATACAGTTTTAAATAATAGCTAAAATACTCTAAATTTGAACATTGTTAAACAAGGGGAAAGGAGGGATGAAATACAATTTTAAAGTAAAGAAGAAACATTGAGGGAAAATACAAAAGGGATATAGTTAAAACAGGTTTAACTAAATAAATATAATTCATGAAGAATAAAATTATGTCCTTTGATTCATTTGCATAATGCTGAGCGATCTAGGATATCCATCTCATTGTGAGATCATCAAAGGTGCACCTGCAAGGTAGAATGCCACAATTAAAATATGTGCTGGGATTTGAGCTCATGACCTCTGGAAGATGAGCACAGGGCTTTTACCCAGTGAGCCACAGCTGCTTCCATTCAGTTATGGGTGTTCCTACCATGAGAGCTTAGTGATCTTAGCCATGTGAAAGTAAAAATACCTGGCAAGACCATAGCTTAGCAGATCCCTAAGCTATCATATCAGCTGTGAGGACAAATGACATTAGTGGAGGCTGCTGTGGCTTAATGGGTAAAAGCCCTCTTTCCATCTTCCAGAGGTCATGGGTTCAAATCCCAGTACATATTTTAATTGTGGCATTCTACCTTGCAGGTGCACCTTGATGATCTCTCAATGAGGTCAGTATTGTGTAGCTGCACACCTCCACTTGCAATGAAGTAGAAGCCAAGCTAAGGTCTATATCCGGGGGTTTTTCGGTTTTTAAGCTTTTGCAAATGAAGTTATGTATGCAATCTATATATTTTTTTTCATGTGCTTTCCTTGCTTTCAGTAATGAGCTGATTGGAGCACTGTTTAGTCCAGTGGTTTCAAACCCAAACCCTTTGCAGGGCCACATTTTGGATTTGTATGTACTTGGAGGGCCTCAGAAAAAAATAGTTAATGTCTTATTAAAGAAATGACAATTTTGCATGAGGACATCTCAAAAATTGGATGTCTAAACAGTGCTGAGTATTGCTGAGTGCAATTCTACAAAGGATGCCTATCTTGGACATCCAAACTGCGCCTAACTTTAGGCATGCTTTGCAGAATCAGGGCCTTTAAGTCCTGGTTGGATCTTAAACCTTTTTAAATATTTGATAGCACTTTAAAAGATTTTAAACTGATTTATCAAATGTGGATTTCAAACTGTTTTTAGAGAAAACTGCACTTTAATTATTTATTACTAGTTTTTTAGCCCTTTATATTACTGGGTGCTAGCAGCCCTTCTCCCTTACTTTTACCTCCCCCTTGTCCAGCAGCACCCCCCATTTCCTGCTCCCCTGTCCATCAGTAGCCCTTTTCCTTTACTTTTATCTTCCCCCTGTCCAGCAGAACCCTTTCTCTGCTCCCCATGTCCAGCAGTAGCAGCAGTAGCCCTTCTCCCTTACTTTTACCTTCCCCACTGTTCATTAGGAACCCTTCTCCCTTACCTGCAAACCATGCAGCCTTGGGGCTTTTGGTAGGCCTGGCCACCTTATATTTTAGAAGTGCTCCCCCCCCCATTCCCTGTGAAGCAGGGCAGCAGCATTTATTTTCATTTCTGGCCAGCTCCCTTGCTGAAGGCATGTTTCATTTCAAAGCCGTGGACAGTGGCGGCTCCTTACACGATCCACGCCTGCGTTGGAAACCTTCTCCCTGATGTTGTGACATCAGAGAGGTTTCTGACGCAGGTGTGGCTCTTGAGAGAACCTGCTGCCGCGGCTTTGAACAGAAAAATAACATTGTCGACTAACAGGGAGCCCCAATACGTAAGTAACATCCAGTTATTGTCTATTGTTCTTTTGTTTTTTGTTTATTATTACCTAGCCACACAGCACACCGCGTGACAAGCACTCCCAAACAGCTCAACAGCACCAGCACAACCAAAACCAGCGATCAACAAAAGGACTGCTATCAAGAGGACAGGACACACACAACTGAGAAGGAGAATAAGACATGAGCGCCCACGGAAGCCAGAAGATGAGCTTTCCAGTCTTCTGCACCGGCTGCAATATGTATGACTACCTCCCCTCGGGGACTAGGGCATACATTTGCAGCCGATGTGAGGAGCTGGACAGCCTGAAACTGCAAGTTCGGCTGCTGGAGGGAACTGTGATGGAACTCGAAGAACTCCTTGCCAGGAAGGAGGAAAACTGCATGCAGGAGAAGTTGCTAGGGGAGCCCGAAACCAGCGAAGGGATCGTGGAATTAGAAAGATTCATCGAGGAAGCCCACCAGCAACATGTAGAGATCCCAGGACTGGAAAGCTGTACCCAGGATACCCAGAAAGATGGACTGGAAGAGAGGAGAGAAGACACACAAGCTAACACAGAAAAAACCAAAGATGAGGTAGGAGATATCCGCACACCAGAAGGAAGAGAGAGATCACAGGAAGACGTCCCCCCATCTGAAGAGACGAAAACAATTTCAAGAGTAGCACTGGAAGAAGAAGACTGGCCCTATACCGAAGACGTGGACTTACGACCCCCAAGAAACCCCCGAACAAAGAAGATGGGGATCATCGTAGGAGACTCCATTATACGTCACGTGGACAGCCACACCGCAGGAGGAAGAGAGGACAGAATCGTCACCTGTCTGCCTGGAGCAAGAGTGAAGGATGTGGCCAACAGGATCTCCAGGATCATAGACAGTGCAGGGGGAGAGGATACTGCTGTGCTCATCCACGTGGGAACAAATGATGTAAGCGGACGGAAGTATGACAGGGAAGAGATGAAGGGCCAGCTCCGCTCACTTGGAAGACAGCTGAAGATCAGGGAGGTGAAGGTGGCCTTCTCCGAGATCCTCCCAGTACCAAGAGCGGATGGAAAGAGACAAGGGGAATTGCAAGCTATTAACGCCTGGATGAGACGATGGTGTGAAGAAGAAGGCTTCGACTTCGTGCGCAACTGGACGGCGTTCTGGGGGAAAAGCAAGTACTATAGAAAGGACGGACTACACCTCAACAAGGAAGGAGCGAGAGTATTGGCAGGCAACTTGAAGAGGGCCATCGAGAAGGCTTTAAACTAATAAATAGGGGAAAGCCGACAGTCGACCACCAGTCGATGGCACGGACGACAGGATGCCCCGATGTAGGAACAATGGGCTACTACTCATACACAGGAGAGGACGATCTCACAGCAAATAAGGAAGACAAGGCAGAAAGGGACAACTCAGACATAGGAGAGGAAGACCGCACAACAAACAAGGGAAACAACACTGGAGCGGTTAAGGATACCGTGAAAGTAACAGTAAGGACAGCAAAGAGTAGAAAGTCCATAAAAGTAACTCGAAGAGAACTCAAATGTATGTATACGAATGCTAGAAGTCTAGGAAACAAAATGGGGGAACTAGAGACAATAGCAAGAAATGATAAGTTGGAAATCATTGGCATAACAGAAACATGGTGGAATGAAGAAAACAAATGGGACACAGTACTTCAGGGATACAAACTATATAGAAGAGATCGAGTAGGGCAGAAAGGTGGAGGTATTGCCCTATATGTGCAGGAAGGAATAGAATCTGTTGAAGTGGCTACGATGGAAACGAAAGAGAAGCTAGAGTCCCTCTGGGTCAAGATTCCTGGACAAAACAGTGCAGCCACGAAAATTGGCCTTTTTTATCGTCCCCCGGGACAGGCGGATGAAACTGACTTAGAAATGATAGAGGAAATCAAACGAGAATGCAAGACGGGCAATGTAATAATATTGGGAGACTTCAATTTCCCGAGGATAGACTGGAAACTAGGAACCTCCAACTGCGGCAAGGAGGCCAAGTTCCTGGAGGCGCTAGGGGATTGCTTCCTGGAACAAATGGTGAAAGAGCCGACAAGAGGCAACGTCACCCTGGACTTGGTGCTAAATGGCCTCACGGGACCGACAAAAGAAATAGAAGTTACGGTACCGCTGGGGACGAGCGATCACAATGTGATCATCTTTAAGCTTGACATCGGGAATAGAAAAAGTGCCAAAACCTTAACCAAAACCTTTAACTTTAAAAAGGGCAAATACGATCGCATGAGAGCCATGGTGAAACAACGACTCAAGAAAAAGGTGGATAAAATTGAAACAGTAGACCAGGCATGGTCCCTACTGAAAAGTACTATCACAGAAGCACAAAACCTACACATTCCGAGGATCTCCAAGGAAGGGAGAACAAAAGGTAAGGGAGAACCGGCATGGCTTACCAGACAGGTGAAGGAAGCCATAAAAGAAAAGAAGGACTCTTTCAAAAAATGGAAACACATCAAAACGACCGAAGCATGGAAAAAACATAAAGACGAACAGAAGAAATGTCACAAGGCGGTGAGGGATGCCAAAAAGGACTATGAAGAAAAAATAGCGCAAGAGGCCAAGAACTTCAAGCCCTTCTTTAGATACGTGAAAGGGAAAAAACCCGCAAAAGAGGCGGTGGGACCCCTGGACGACCAGGGAAGAAAAGGGTACATTAAGGAAGATAAACAAATTGCGGACAAACTAAATTCCTTCTTTGCGTCTGTCTTTACGGAGGAGGATACTGCAAAAATACCAGAGGCAATGAAAGTGTTTAATGGAGTAATAGAAGACAGCCTCACCACAGTTGAAGTGGAGTTGGACCAGATATACTACCAGATCGACAAACTTAAAAGTGACAAATCCCCTGGACCGGATGGAATTCATCCGAGAGTCTTAAAAGAATTGAAGATTGAAATCGGAGAGTTATTGCAAAAACTCACCAATCTGACAATCAGAACTGGACAGATACCAGATGACTGGAAGATAGCGAATGTCACGCCAATTTTCAAGAAAGGATCGAGAGGAGAACCGGGCAACTACAGATCAGTGAGCCTTACGTCTGTCCCTGGAAAGATGGTTGAAGCACTGATCAAGGATAGCATAGTCCGGCACTTAGATACACACGACTTGCTGAAACCCAGTCAACATGGGTTCAGGAAAGGGAAATCATGTTTAACGAATTTGCTTCAATTTTTTGAGACCGTGAACAAGCAAATTGATAGTGGAATGCCGGTGGACATAATTTATTTGGACTTCCAGAAAGCATTCGACAAAGTTCCGCATGAAAGACTTCTCAGGAAACTACAAAGCCATGGAATAGAGGGAGATATACAAAGGTGGATAGGCAAATGGCTGGAAAACAGGAAGCAGAGAGTGGGCATAAATGGGAAGTTCTCAGACTGGGAGAAAGTGACTAGTGGTGTGCCCCAGGGCTCGGTACTTGGGCCGATTCTATTTAATATATATATCAATGACCTGGAAGGCGGAATATCCAGTGAGATCATTAAGTTTGCAGACGACACAAAGCTATGCCGGGAAATCAGATCGCAGGAAGATAGCGAGGAACTCCAGAGCGACTTGTATCAGCTAGAGAAATGGGCAGAGCAATGGCAGATGAAGTTCAACGTGGAGAAATGCAAAGTAATGCATTTAGGTAGTAAGAATAAGGAACACGAGTATAGAATGTCAGGAGCAACTCTGGGTAAGAGCGAACAAGAAAAGGACCTGGGTGTACTGATAGATAGGACCCTGAAGCCGTCGGCACAATGTGCGGCAGCGGCAAAGAAAGCAAACAGAATGTTGGGCATGATAAAGAAAGGAATCACGAGTAGATCGGAGAAAGTCATAATGCCGCTTTATAGAGCAATGGTCAGACCACACTTGGAGTACTGTGTACAACATTGGTCTCCCAACCTAAAGAAGGATATAAAACTGCTGGAGAGGGTGCAGAGACGAGCAACGAAACTAATAAGAGGTATGGAGAAATTGGAATATGAGGAACGACTCAAGAAACTAGGATTGTTCTCCCTTGAGAAGAGGAGGCTGCGAGGGGACATGATAGAGACGTTCAAAATACTGAAAGACATCGATAAAATAGAGCAGAAAAACAAATTATTTACATTGTCCAATGTGACACGGACAAGAGGACATGGTTTGAAGCTAAGGGGTGACAAGTCCAGGACAAATGTCAGGAAGTTCTGCTTTACGCAGCGAGTGGTGGACGCATGGAATGCTCTTCCACAGGAGGTTATTAAGGAATCCACTGTGCTAGGATTCAAAGGCAAATTAGATGCACATCTCCTTATGAGAGGCATAGAGGGATATGGGTGATTAGAACAATCAGGTGTATACCTGACTGGGGCCTCCGCGTGTGCGGATCGCCGGACTCGATGGACCATGGGTCTGATCCGGAGATGGCAATTCTTATGTTCTTATGTTCTTATGTTCAAGGGAGCCAACCTCTGGAGAAGCTTTGGACACAGGGCTGGATGCAAGAGGAACTGCCACCGCGAATAACTTTAGTAAGGGAGCCGGCCAGACCACGGGCCAATGGGAAATAGCTGATGGCTCCTGCTACTGGACGCACCAGGTTTGAAGTGCGCATGCACGCTAAGGGAATTATTATAGCGGATTGTTGTGCAATAAAAATAAAATACATCAGTTCAATCTCAATTTGCCTCTTCATACCAGTAGTTCACTGAAGAATCACATTACCCTGAGTCTTTGCAAAGTTTTTTTAAATTTTTATAACAATTGCAGTGTGTTCAGGAGGAAGCAGACCCAGACCCGAGGGAAATTTCATCTACTACCCGCCATTGTGACCTCAGCTTAACCAGCTGCTGTATTGGGTCCGGGTAGGGCTGAACCGCAGAGGGAGTTGTGGGGGTTTTCAAGAAGAAAGCAGAAAAATGTAAGAAAGTTGAATGTTAAAAGTTAATGCCAAAAATGAATGTAGTCAAAAGATGTATCAGGGCAAGAAAATGGTACCAAAATGTACAAATAGGGTGTGAAAATACTCAATATGTATAGCAAAAAAAATACTCAATATGTATAATAAAGATCTATCAATACTAGCTTTACATATGATAGGATAGCTCAGAGACATGGAGGGGCATCAAGGAGGGAAAACCCTCCAACCACCTCACCACCCAATCATTGCTTAATCCTTCATACTTTTAAGCCAATTTTTGAAAAAATATGGTGAATGTAGGGCAGAAAGTGAAGAAGGAGAGAAAAACAGCAAATGGATAAGAAGGCCCTGGAACCACAAAAACACAGATAGAAGAAGTAAGTGCAACCAGAGACTGGGAAAAGATGAGTAAATCTCCAGACAACAAAGGTAGGGAATATGAATTTATTTTCAATTTATTGATTGAAATGTGTCAGTTTTGAGAATTTATATCTGCTGTCTATATTTTGCACTGTTCAGGGAGAAATTCATTTCTTTCTATTTCTCTGGTGTTATAATGCATGTAGAGTCTTACATCTTAGAGTTTCGTTTGTATATATTAGTACTTTTAGTTTGGGGTTCCGTATTTACATAGGGGTTATCTGTGTTTTCTGCATGTGTGACCAAGGCCAGGAGTTCTGGTAAGAATTAATGTTGAGGAGAGGTCCATGTGTCCTGGCGATGTTTGTAGTGTTGGACATACGTATTTATGATTCACGGTTGGTTTGTTTTGCCAAACTGTACTAAGTTATCACCAGCTTCATTTCTTTCTCCTATGCCTTGCTTTCCAACCATTACTTCTTCAGGTGTACTAACTACTTTTGCATTGAAGTCCCCCATAATGATCAGTGGATCTTGTTTCAGAGTTTGATCTATCACATTATGAAGTTGTTCATAGAACAATGCTACATCCTTTTCTTCTGCATCTATCATTGGAGCATATACTTGTATCAAGGTGACAATGATTGACTTTCCCTGTAGATGGATTGACATGACTCTGTCACTGATAACATTGTACTTTATGTTTATTTAAGATTTGATATACTGCTCCTGCATTTTACTGACCTAAATAAACAGTTTACAATATATCAAACTAAAATGAAACTAGGTACTTGAGAAAAATTACTTTAGTACCAACTTTGAAAGCTTATTGTTGAGGATGAATGCCACACCATTTTTCCTGTGTGTTTTATGACCAGAGTAGCAGATCCAGTGCTTGTTTGATTGAAAATGGCCGTGTTCTGTCCATTTGAGTTTACTGATCTCTATCATATTGATTTAGTTTTTTTTTTCCTTTTATCTTTAACAATTTCCAATTTTCCTTGATTCATGATTTGTACATTTCATGTTCCTATGTTGAGAATATCTTTACAGTTTCTGATCTCCCTTTTCTGTCCAGCAACATCAGCATCAGGACATCCTGGTGGCTTTGATTTATCAGCTTTACAAACACTGGGCATACTCTGGATGAAAATCAGCTCTTCCCTAGTAGCAAGCCAGAGAAAATATTTCTTCACTCAACATGTAATTAAATTCTGGAATTCATTGCTGGAGAATATGGTGAAAGCGGTTAGCTTAGCAGGATTTAAAAAAGGGTTGGATAACTTCCTAAAAGAGAAGTCCATAAGTTATCATTAAGATGCACTTCAGGAAATCCACTGTTTATTCCTAGGATAAGCAGCACTGTTGGAAACAGGACACTGGGCTTGATGGACCTTTGGTGTGTCCCAGTATGGCAAATCTTATGCTGGTTTTTGTTTTTTGTTTTTTTTTGGGGGGAGCACAGGGATGAGTTTTAACAAAGTAGAACTTGGCAAATCCACAATATGTGTGGAGGAAATTCATGGGGTTTGTACATTTACTTCAGAAATGTGCATGAAGGGGAAGAGAGAGCAGCTTTTCTTTGCAGGTTCTTGTTGCTAGGCTTTTAATTGTGTGGATGGTATTGAAAACATTGAACAATGCACTGGGCAGAGTGGGTAGAATGAAAACGATCAGGGAAACTTTCCTGAAATTGCGTCAGTGCTTAGTTAGTCTTGAAACCTGAAGGCAAATGGTTTGTACTTCATGTTTAGTGCTATACTGGCAAGCTGTTGGGTGTCAGTTATGAACTGGTGAACCTAAAAACTGGACTGATAAATCAAAGAGGAAAGCAATGTGATGGAGAGCTTCCAGAAAAGACATTGAAGACACTGTCATCTTGCACAAGAACAGAATGCACTTATAGCTAGCAAAAAAAAAAAAAAAGGCAAACAAAATAAATGCAATAATTTCAGACTAAAAAACTTAGCAACAAAGAGGGACTGGAGTAAATGGAAACTATCACAAATTCAAAGACAACCTCCAGTAATTCTTAAACTGAGTACTTTGCCACGATGGCACCTTAGCATAACTCAAAAAAAGTAAATGTTAATGAAGGGAAAGGCATCAGAAGCCAAAGGGTGCAAACGCTGCACTAAGGCTGGGAGAGAGAGCTAGATAAAACTATCGGCAAGCGTGAGGGAGAGATTTAAAATATTTTGTATAATCGCTTAGTATTACAATAGGCGATATATCAAAAAGCTATTAAACATAGAAACGTAGAAGATGACGGCAGAAAAGGGCCACGGCCCAACAAGTCTGCCCACCCCCTAATTTCTTCCTTGAAGTGATCCCACATGCGTATCCCATTTTCTCTTAAAATCCAGCACGCTGCTGGCCTCAATTACCTGCAGTGGAAGACTATTCCAATGATCAACCACCCTTTCGGTGAAAAAATACTTCCTGGTGTCACCATGAAATCTCCCACCCCTGAGTTTCAACGGATGTCCTCTTGTCACCGTAGGTCTTTTAAGAAAGAAGATATCCTCTTCTACCTCAATACGGCCCATGACATATTTGAACGTCTCAATCATGTCTCCCCTCTCTCTGCATTCCTCGAGTGAGTATAGCTGCAACTTACCCAGCCATTCCTCATACGGGAGATCCATGAGTCCTGAGACCATCCTGGTGGCCATTCGCTGAATCGACTCAATTCTCTGCACATCTTTTTGATAATGTGGTCTCCAGAATTGTACACAATATTCTAGATGAGGTCTCACCATGGATCTGTACAACGGCATTATAACTTCGGGCTTCCGGCTGACGAAACTTCTTCAGATACAACCCATCGTTTGTCTAGCCATCGTTTGTGAAGCTTTCTCCACTTGATTGGCAGTCTTCATGTCTTCACTAATGATCACTCCTAAGTCCCGTTCTGCTGCAGTTCATGCTAAGGTTTCACCATTTAGGGTGTAAGTTCTTCATGGATTTCTGCTGCCAAGGTGTATGACCTCACACTTTTTGACATTAAAACTTAGTTGCCAAGTTGAGGACCAATGTTCCAATAAGAGTAGATCCTGCGTCATACAGTCGGGCACTGTGCTTTTGCCTACTATGTTGCATAGTTTGGCGTCATCGGCAAATAATGTAATTTTCCCTCAAAGCCCCTGAGCCAGGTCCCTTACGAAGATATTAAATAGGATCGGACCCAAGACCGAGCCCTGCGGCGCTCCACTGATCACTTCCAACGTTTCAGAGAGAGTACCGTTCACCACCACCCTCTGAAGTCTACCACTGAGCCAGTTTTTTACCCATGCAGTTAACGTTTCTCCTAATCCCATCGAACCCATCTTGCTCAATAAACTGCGGTGTGGGACACTATCAAAAGCCTTACTGGAGTCCAAGTACACGACGTCTAGGGACTCCCCCCATATCCAACTTTTTCGTTACCCAGACAAAGAAGCTGATCAGATTGGATTGGCAGGACCTTCCCTTTGTAAATCCATGTTGATGGGAATCTCGTAGATTCTCATCATTCAGGATTGTATCTAATTTGTGTTTTGATTAGTGTTTCCATAATTTTACTCACTATCGATGTGAGACTCACCGGTCTGTAATTTGCAGCCTCTGTCCTGCATCCCTTTTTGTGGAGTGGAATGACGTGAGCTGTTTTCCAGTCCAATGGGACTCTTCCTGTACTTAGGGAAAGATTGAAGAGCGCGGATAACGGTTCTGCCAGGACATCACTCAACTCCCTAAGCACCCTGGGTTGTAGTTTGTCTGGTCCCATGGCTTTGTTCACTTTGAGCTTTGAAAGTTCATAGTAGATGCTGCTGGACGTAAACTCAAAATGTCAAAACGGGTCTTCCGAGCTTTCCCTTGTCTGTAGCTGTGGACCGGATCTCGGCACCTCATGTGTAAAGACTGAGCAGAAGTATTCATTTAGTAGTTTGGCTTTATCGGAGTCCGATTCTACATAATTCCTGTCTGGTTTTCTAAGGCGCACTATCCCATCTGTGTTCCTCTTTCTGTCACTAATATACCTGAAGAGGGATTTATTCCCTTTTTTAATACTCTTTGCTAGATTCTCTTCCATCCGGAGTTTGGCCTCTCTGACTGCTGTTTTGACAGCTCTAGACTAGGCCAGATAGTCTTCTTTAGTCTCTCGTTTCCCAGATTGTTTGCAGGAGATAAATGCTTTTTTCTTCTTTTTTACGAGGTCTCCGCAGAGAACCACTGAGGTTTATTGTTTCTCCGCCGTTTACTTACTATTTTTATACAGAGGTTGGTTGCTTCGTGTAGGGTAGATTTCAGAGCTGACCACATTACCTCTACATTATCAGTTGCAGCCTGGTTTTGCAGCGCCCGATAGACGAAATCACCTATGCTTTTGAAGTTAGTGCCCTTAAAGTTGAGAACCTTTGTGGATGTGCTAGATCTAGTGAATCCTTTCCTGAGGTGAAACTACACCATGTTGTGATCATTGGAGGCCAACTTATTGCCTACCACAACCTCTGACTCCGTTGGTGAGTATCGGGTCCAGTATCACCTGATCCCTAGTGGGCTCCAATACCATCTGTTTGAGTTGTGCTCCCTTTATGGAGGTTAGTAGCCTTCTGCTGCCATTGGTCGTAGCGAAAAGTTTGTTCCAATCTGCATCAGGCATATTGAAGTCCCCTAACAACACCGTTCTCTCTACCTTGGATAGGGTGACCAACCTGTCTTTATCTACTAAGTCTATTCCCTTCTTTATCTTGAATGTTTTGATCATGTCCCCTCTTAGTCTTCTCTTTTCAAGGGAGAAGAGGCTCAGTTTCTCTAATCTCTCACTGTATGGCAATTCCTCCAGCCCCTTAACCATTTTAGTCGCTCTTCTCTGGACCCTTTCGAGTAGTACCGTGTCCTTCTTCATGTACGGTGACCAGTGCTGGACGCAATACTCCAGGTGAGGGCGCACCATGGCCCGGTACAGCAGCATGATAGCCTTCTCTGATCTCTTTGTGATCGCCTTCTTGATCATTCCTAGCATTCTGTTCACCCTTTTCGCCGCTGTAGCACATTGTGCAGATGGCTTCATGGACTTGACGATCAGAACTCCCAAGTCTCTTTCCTGGGAGGTCTCTCCAAGTCTAGTGGTTAGAGTACTTTTGGGTCCTGCGACTAGGAAGTAACAGAGGGAAAGCCAACACCGGTGCAGGCAGCAAGGTGGAAATACTGCTTGTGCTGGGGAAACTTCTGTAGCATCCAGTTAAAAACATGTTTTATCTTTCATGATGGAGGGCATCATCTGTATGGACTAGGAGGACAACACTGGCCCTAGGAATTATGCAGATTTTATACCAAAGAACAAAAACATGGATCAAATATCTCCCTATGCTTTTTACCAGTCCACCATACAACCCAAATGAGAGAAAAGTAACATTCCACAGCAACATCAGGATGAAGAATGGAAACATCTTGAACAGCCATGGAAATCTTATACCTATGTTTCCAGACTTCCCATAGCTCTGACCACAAATCATAAAACAAGATAGATGAAAACGTAGCTACTACTATTAATAATTTCTATAGCGCTACTAGGTGTATGCAGCACATACAGGTACTATTATTGTCCATAGGGGGCTAACAATCTACATTTTTTGTACCCAAGGTAATGGAGGCTACAGTGGGTACTTTAGGGTGAGGAGGTTATGAGTTAAAAGCAACCTTGAAAAGGTGGGTGTTTACAGGGCTGGATTAAAGGGTAGGTCCAGTAGGCACGTGCCTCGGGCCCGAAAACATCAGGGGGGCCCACTGGTCTGGTGCTATGATCAGGGCTGGTGTTACTGGAGGACAAACAGGGCAGCTGCTCTGGGCCCCACTGTCTGGGCATCTCTTCCCCTTGTCGGGCCATCTCCCTCCCTTCCCCTCACCGTCGCAGTGCTTTCCCAAGCCAATTTTCTCTCTCAGAGGGGCCCTGATGTGGCAGCCTTTCTCACTAGTTGCAAGTGCACGGCTACCCCAAAGCTTCTCCTCTGACGCAATCCAGCAGAAAATGGAAGTTGCATCAGAGGAGATGGTTTGGGGCAGCCGCATGCAACTAGTGAGAACGGTTTCCCTGTCAAGGCCCATCCGATAGAGAGAACTTTGGTTTCGGAAAGTGTCCATGAATATCCACACTTCTGATAAGTACTTCTGAGCTCAGACTTGTCAAACTCAAATGTGGAAGTTTGTGAAAAGGAGATTGTCTATTGCTGCACTGTAAGTCACTCACTGTTTGATGGGAGGGAAGGGAGGGAGATGTTCTTGTGTGCCTAGGGGCCCTCGAAGAATTAATCCTGCCCTGGGTGTTTAGTCTGGACTTGAATATTGCCAGGTTAACATGGTGGTAAAAAAAAAAAAAAGTTCATGTTTTCTTTGACTATTTTCTACATGTGATAGGTGTTATACACCCAGGACCCAGCCTTCTCCCTCTTGTTTGTTTTACTTATACGAAAAATATTGTTCTATAAGAGTTCATCTAATCTTGTTCCCTATCATGGCATCTGTCTCACTGGCAGCAGCAGGATGAAAATCTGCCGCAACTTGCACAGCAGGATTGATGGAGATTGCCATGTTTCAGCGCAATGTTGTGTAGCATGCAGCATGCCATGACTATGTTCACAGTTTTCTCTGGGGAATACTGCAATGCTTCCCCCTCCCCTCAAAAAAAAAAAAAAAGATGTATACAGTGATATTGGCTCTTTAGTACACCAAAAATACAAGTATTCCTTGATCTGATGTGCACAGCATTATATAATTCCTCAATGGGGAATTATGGTACTGCGCTCGGAATCATCGGCCATGGCTTGTATCCATATCCAGCATCTCCTACCAAATATAGCAATAGATGCATATGAATGGATATATATTCCAGGTTTTTTGGTTCTCTAAAAGGTTTCATCTTTCTTACTTCCGAGATCAATTTCCTAACACTTTTTTTCACCATATCCAACCCTGCAAGACCACCCAAATAGAAAAACATGACGCTTCATAGTAATATCAAGATGGAGCATCTACTTCCAACCAAGGCTTTTTTTCCCCCCTTAACATCCGGCATTGTGCTGGAGTAAATACTGAACAACTATATCAAATGTATACATATGTGTAATATGTCTTTGCACAGACTTCCTGCAAATTTAACCACAAATTATAAGACCAGATAAACAAACACAAAGCCCCAAAGAGTTAAAGTTGGTACAAAACAAATAGTACAAAAAACTTTCAGCGTTTATTTTCTGTATGTTTTGTTGTTACTCACCCAAGAACCAGCCATCACCAAATTTACTATTGGCAAAATTACATGTCACAGAATGCAATAAGACGTATGGTCATGACTTTGCAACTATATCCAGGATTTTCATTCTGGCAATACACACAACCTAAATATTAATGGAGTATGACAACTTTCTATTGTGGTATGCCATTTCTCTTTGTTTTGTGTATGTGTGTGTGTGTGTGTGTGGGGGGGGGGGGATGAGAGTAAATAGTACATGGATGCAAACCTTCGTTGATGCAGTAAAACTGGTGGTTCTGTGTCTCCGTCAACCCCGCTGTTCTTTGCCTTGTTGACTTATTTGCAGAGGACTGTTTTCTCTGTTTTGTATTGTTTGTGATTTATAAATAGTTGTACAGAATATTTTCCCTTTTTATACTTTAATAAAAAGATTTAAATATAAAATCATAACTGGTTGAGTCTTGTGCAAATGAGGAGGGTCCACGCATATGGGGACAGAGTTCACGGGGATGGAGCGGGGACAGAGACAGAGTCTGCCGTACATGAAGAAGGACACAGTACTACTTGAAAAGGTCCAGAGCAGAGCGACTAAAATGGTAAAGGGGCTGGAGGAGTTGCCATACAGTGAAAGATTAGAGAAACTGGGCCTCTTCTCCCTTGAAAAGAGGAGACTAAGAGGGGACATGATCAAAACATTCAAGATAATGAAGGGAATAGACTTAGTAGATAAAGACAGGTTGTTCACCCTCTCCAAGGTAGGGAGAACGAGAGGGCGCTCTCTAAAGTTAAAAGGGGATAGATTCCATACAAAAGTAAGGAAGTTCTTCTTCAACCTGAGAGTGGTAGAAAACTGGAACGCTCTTCCGGAGGCTGTTATAGGGGAAAACACCCTCCAGGGATTCAAGACAAAATTAGACAAGTTCCTGCTGAACCATAACGTACACAGGTAAGGCTAGTCTCAGTTAGGGCACTGGTCTTTAACCTAAGGGTTTGCCGCGTGAGCGGACTGCTGGGCACGATGGATCACTGGTCTGACCCCGCAGCGGCAATTCTTATGTTCTTATGATGAGAACAGCCCGCAAGGACAGGGCATGGATGAGGACCTAGCCTGCAGGGACAGGGTGGGGACAGGTACAAACTTTGTCCCCATGTCATTTTCTACTTTTTAATACTTTATCCCAAAGTGCCTCTTTCCTTTTTCTCCTCATTGAGAAGTAGGGTTGTATTGAACAGAATTGTTTTTCCGGTGAGCTATAGGGAGTACTTACTAAATTGCATTAAAGGAATAATAACAATATTTGTCTCTTAATACACGTTAAATGGCAAAATCATGTGCTATTTTACCGTGACACATGCCAGTTAATCGCATTGTGGGTTGTATAAAAATAAGATTCAAAGCATGCAGATGCATACAGTGTAATTCATTATTTTGGTTTCTGTAAGATTTGAAAACTTGTCTTTTCCACAATGCTTATTAATGAGTTTTATGCAATCTCTGTTTGCTTCTAATTGTTTTGAACATAAGAATAGCCTTACTGGGAACATATCTCTCCATATCTCCAAATACTCCACTGGTTGCCAGTAGAATCCAGAATACTTTTCAAGTTTGCCTGCATCAGCTTCAAAGCGATCTTCGGGATGCTACCAACTTACCTAGCTTCCCAATTCCTCACCTACTGCCCAAAAAAGACCTCCCGCAGAACAAACCTCTTTACTTACCCATCCCTGAAATCATGTCACTACAAGAAGTACCTAAACAGAATGCTTTCTTTCCAGGCAGCCCAATTGAACACATGGCTAGCAAAACCAATTCTCGAAGCCACGTCCTACGCTGACTTCAGAAAATCTCTGAAGACCCGTCTCTTCAACACCACCTAAACTCTCCCCTACCAGTTATAATCCCCCTCGAAAGTCCTTCCCCTTCCTTTTCCCTTCCCCCAATGCTTAATGCTGTACACCTCTCTTACGCACATTGTATATATCTAGCTGTAAACAGCATTGATCTCTTGTATACTGTTCATATTGTATCATCCTATATCTTAGTATAACATCCTGTATCTTATTGTAAACATCCTGTAACTGTTCACTTGTTAATATCCTGTACCTTATTGTAAAACCCCAGTACCTGCTCACTTTGTATTATCCTGTATCCTATTGTTAACACTGTACTCTCTCTAGACACGACTTTCACTGTAAACCGCTTCGAACTTAGGGTATAGCGGTATATAAGAAATAAAATTATTTTTATTATTATTACTGGATCAGACTAATGGTCCATCAAGTCCAATAGCCCATTCTCACAGTGGTTAATCCAGGTCACTAGTACCTGACCAAAACCCAAGGAGTAGCAATATTCCATGCTACCAATCCAAGACAAGCAGTTTTGAAAATTTAATGAATTGTATTTTTTGTTGGGTATTTATTTGTTTTTTTAGTAAACTACCTTAAAACTTTGATATAAGGTGGTATATCAGATTAATTAAATCCCATTCAATCCAATTAATTTTTCAGCTTTAGAAGTCATCCAGTCCTGCGCATTGCAGTGCTGTCATTGGAAAGGAATACCAAAAGACCTCATTAATATCATTGTGAATATATTGAAATACAATTTTCTGCCATCTCTGGTGTGCACATTATTTCATGTGCTAGACCTTTCTGAAATGCTGCGCAGATTAACGCCGATGCTAGTCCAGTGCTAATTGTCATTAGGTTCTGAGCATTGGCCTGCGTGTTGCATTTAATGCTGCATAGTAGAAAAGCACCCTTTATTAAGTATATTTTCTTGTAACCTCCTTTGATCATTGGATACTGCAGGCCATAAAATTGAATAGCAACAAGAACAAAATCCAACAGAGACTGCAGTGTATCAAACAACAAGGAAAAACCAAACAAAAACTGCAGGCTATGTACAGGATGCAGGCAATGTTTATTATACCAATGATAAAATGCAGTAAATATGCAACCTTATTTCCCGACATGGTCCGTGTTTCGGACAACACGCCTTTGAAGGCAAGGAAACCCCAGAGGTGGGGGAGGTCCTTTTTCCTGAGGCAGCCAGTATTATAACGAAGAGCATGGAGGCAGCACTCTCTGTTCAGCAATGGGAGGTGTAATAAGCTAGGCAGAGCAAAGCCAGGAATTTTCTTCAGAGGGTGAGCATTTCTACACCCAACAAAAGTTTGCAATTTTGGAAAAGCCCGCTCAGGCTTTTCCTGTAGTCTTTATGGGACTTAGTGGCAAATTTAGCTAAGACTGATAGCCCCAATTTCCAGTATATTACATTACATTACATTACATTAGGGATTTCTATTCCGCCATTACCTTGCGGTTCAAGGCGGATTACAAAAGGTTAATTTAAAAAAAGCAGAGTTACAATGATTAGCTAGAGAGGTAAGTTGTAGATCTTATAAACATTAGAGTAAACAAATAGAGAGTAAATTGATTCAACATACTAATTAAGGAGCTTAAGGATTTAAAACAAGATCTGACTGTTTCAAAATCTTCAATTCAAAAGCTTGACCAAGACTTATTATCGTCTAAACATTTGCAAGAGTCCCTAATTAAGGACAATGTGAATCTTAGAAGAAAACTAGAAATGCTTGAGAATAATTTATGAAATAATAATCTGAGACATTAATTGTCCTAGACTAACAATGGTAACTCCTAGGGAGATGCTTAAGAGATACTTGGTAGAAATTCTTCAAGTCCCGGAAGATACTTTACCCCCATTCTCTCAAGTGTATTATTTGCCAAATAAGAATGGGATTCAATTACAGTCAAAAATAGCACTGAATCAAGCAGCACTGAATGTATTGGAAATTCTGGAAACGTCAGATAAGGACATAGATGTCCTTCCACATAGATGTTAACTGTAGCTCTCTTGATTGATAAAGTATGGTTATTGAGGCTTTTCTTTAAAAATAAACAGAAAGAGTTTCTTGGATGTAAAATTCAAATGTTCCCTGATCTCTCAAGGGAAACTCAAAAGCGTCGTCGAGAATTTCTCCTTCTGAGACCAGGGGTCATCTTATTGGGGGCTACATTATATTTGAGACATCCTTATAAGTGTAATATTTGCCACCGCTCAGTTAAATATGTTTTCTTTGAACCTTAACAGTTAACTGCTTTTTTGGCCTTGTCCCAACTGGATGGGGAAAAATCAAGTGCTCCATAGTTTAAATATGACACTCCTAAATATATAGATTTATATTCTTCTTTTTATCTCGCTCATGTGAAATCTTGGATTCAATATAGAGGACTTGAGTTGAATTAGCCAAAATTTTTATTTCTTGTTTTTAGGAGTGTTAAGGTGTAATATGATTTATACTTTAAAGAAAGGAATATCTTGTCTAACCAACTTTCTGTACAAGTGTATACTTGGTATGTAATTTGAAAATTCATAAATAAATTTAAAAAAAGAACAACATAGCCAACCAGCACAGGAAAAACTTCAGTGCAAGTACATAACATCCCCGTCACACACCCCCTCCCCCGCCCCCCTCAGCCCACCCCCCTTCCAGGGCTGCGGAAAACAAAAGTATGACAAACTGAAATCAAGGCCTATCACGCAAAACACAACTGCATGCAGTAGGGGTCAATGTATCCAAACAAGGCTGCCAAAGCGTGAGCAACAATTGTCCCTGCCTGGTGTCCCATTCAGAGAGAGACATGCTTTCCATAATTAAGAGATGGAGCATATGCGTGCGCCAGTGTCTATATGTAGGATGCAATGGTCCTATCCTTAGAAAAATTATAACCCTTCAAGCCGAAAACCATCACCCGTCGCAGAAAACCTTTAAGGCCACTAGGAATAGGATGCTTTTGAAAACTACAAGAACGAGAGGGCATTTGGAAAAATTAAGAGGGGACAGATTCAGAACCAATGCTAGGAAGTTCTTCTTCACCCAAAGGGTGGTGAACACCTGGAATGCGCTTCCAGAGGGTGTGATAGTACAGAGTACAGTATCGGGGTTCAAGAGGGGATTAGATGATTTCCTGAAGGAAAAAGGGATAGAAGGGTATAGATAGAGGATTACTATACAGGTCCTGGACCTGATGGGCCGCCGCGTGAGCAGACTACTGGGCATGATGGACCTCTGGTCTGACCCAGCAAAGGCACTGCTTATGTTCTTATATAGCCAAAATAAGCTATAACTGTTACAATGCCATTTGGTGCGCCACATACAACTAACACGAAAAAAGACTACAGACCAAAATTGGCGCACCAAAGGACAAGTCCAAAACATCTAAATTAACAATTTAAAAACTTGATTTTTTAATGGGTTTTAATACCATGCCATTTAATCCATTAAATATAAATTACGTTCTGCACAAATTTATAGAATCCCAGCCCTTAATAAATATAAACATTGACTAGATTTTATGCTTACATTTGGTCATTTTAGTATTGCTTGCTGTAAACACAATAAAAGTTGAATTTATTCATACAGTGGTTAAAAAAATCCTAATAATAATAAATAAATAGCCCTTCCTCCTCTTTTACCAAACCGCACAAACGTTTTTTAGCACAAGCTGGTGCGCTGAATGTTCTGCGCTGCTGACACTAGTAGGAACTCTATGGGTGTCGGGAGCAGCGCAGAGCATTCAGCGTGCCGGCCTGCACTAAAAAACACTTTTGCAGTTTTGTAAAAGGGGGGGGGGGAGTTAAATGGCCAATTTTCTCAATGGAGGAATGTAAATAGTGGAATACTCCTGGAATGTGTATTGGATCCATTGCCTTTTATGTTTGTTTACAAATACACTCCTCCCTCCGTATCCACAGGTGGTGAATATGGAAAATTTGCAAATAACTTTTGGGCCAACTCTGACCAACCCCCGCCTCCCTCCTGCCTTCCTCCTGCATCCCGGACATTACCTGGTGGTCTAGCGGTGATGGGGGGCAGGAGCGATCTTCCTACACTCCTGCCCCGTGCAGAGCCGTCATCGAAAATGGCTGCCATGAGTTTCTGTTGTAGTCTCATGAGCCCACGGGGACTCACAGCAGCCATTTTCGATGACAACTCTGCATGGGGCAAGAGTATAAGAATACCGCTCCTGTCCCGCGTCACCGCTAGATCACCAGGTAAGGTTGATTCACTAGGGAGGGTCCCGGCAGCAAAAACTGCGAAGAGTCGAAAACCACGGGTGCCGAAACCGCGAATAAGGAGGGAGGAGTGTATATCAGAATTTGCAATTGCTGTCCCCCAGAGGCCATAGTTTACTTTTGAACATGTTAGATTACTAGATATGCCCAGCCTGGATGATGGGGAGATGTGAGGCACCCCCAGCAGTGGGAGAGAGGTCTGGGTGGGGGGAGGGTGGTAGGGATTTGGGGAATGCCCATGTTTGAATTATACTTTTATGTTTACCTACAGCACAACCCCGGGGGGGGGGGGTGAGGAGGATGCTCGTGCTTGTAATTATGTACAAACGTTGATGGCTTGGCCCTTGTTGTTTTTTCTGCGGCTGCCTGAATGGCGGTACTTGCGTTTCTTGTTATCGCTCCATGTCATCAATTCCTCTGTTTTTTTCATTGATGAAAGTTAGGGAAGGGGGGGGGGGGGTTGGGGGGTTGTGTTCTTGCTTCTATGGGTTCAAAAGAGTCCAGGGCTCTGAGCTGGCTGGATTCATTTTGATAGCTGGGATTGCCAGTGTATGGATGGCCGCATTTATATTGTATTTCTCTTTATTATCATCAATAAAAAATGTTTTACTCTAAAAATATATCAGTATCAAAGAATGTATTGAGTTGCTTTTCTCTGGTTTTCTCCCATATGCAGTGCTGGTATACATGAGATGTGTGTATATGAATTATAAACTGAACAAGATAGGGAATATATTCACACACTGTTATTTACACAGCTGCTCAGTCCCTGAATCGAGGCAGAAGTGCGCAGCACAAAAATGGATCATTCCAGTCTCTTAATAATGGAATTTGTCTCTGTTTTTGAAGCCTGCTGTGCATCCTGAGCTGTGGGATCTCAGTGGGAAGCAGCTCATGGAGAAACTGGAAAGCCCTTTTATTGTACTGTGCAAAGGTGCCAGTATGCAGTGAATAGTTCAGCAACCTTGGGACTGTGGGAGAGGTTATTAAAAGGCCCAGATACCCTACTGAGGGAGCTGAATGCCTTCCCTTCTCCAGCGCTCTTATCTGGAGCACTCAGATCGAAACTGAATAAAGCAGTGAATTGTCTGGAACAGCATTACTGGAACCCTCCTCTGGGAAAACAGTTTAGCTATTAACACAAATCAAGGGGCAGCTAAAGACTTTCTGAAAAGGGTCTTCAAGCAGCATGGCTTTTACTTTTAAAAGCAATGGTGAAGAAATGCCTGGAATGAAGTTTTTTTTATTTTCTCTTTCTTTCATCCCTTGTTAGGTCCAGAAGATTTTGAAAATCGCAGGGGGTAACTCGGTGGAATCAAATGTCAATCCAAATCAGCAGTTCAGCCCCTAAACTGTGATACCGGAAGATTGGCATTTGATGTCTTTTTTAATTGGCTTAAATGAACCTCTGTCATGTGAGAGACTGTCTGAAAGAGCAGCAGTAGCAGAATTGGCCCTTCCACTAATTAAACGGTTACTGAATTTCATTCATAACACTGGGATATTGTAGTATTACATTCCCAGATAACTGCATGGAGTTTCAACATTTCATACAGTCCTACTGACGGTAAGCAAACATCATGACAGATAACCAAATATTCAACGACTCCACTTCAAGGAAAGCTATTATTGCACTTGGTGAGCATAAGCAAAAATGTTTTATTTTATTTTTTAACATATAGAAATACAAGGAAGGAAAAAGTCTCAGAGAATAATCCTTATACTAAGGTGTGGTAGCCGATTTAGCATGTGCTAAATGCTAACATGTGCGAATGCGTCCATAGGATATAATGAATGTGTTCGCACGCGTCAACGTTACACGCGCGCTCAAACGGCTACCAGGACTAAAAGGACCCCAGAATCTATTATCATGCTCTGTTTCACTCTGTCCAGTCATGAGCATCAAAAACCTTCTTTTTAATATATAGGAATAAAGATTAACTTTAGAGTTCCCCCTGATAAAAGTTTACTTTTGAAGCAAAATTCAAAGAAACACTTATCTCAAAAAATCATTGCTTACGTAGCAGGCAACAAAGGATCCATTTTAACACACTGAAACATTAATGACAAGAAAGGCCTGAACAAAGGGGAGTGAAAAGCACTTTGTAGGTGTGACGGTCATAATTTCTTTCCGGGGGGGGGGGGATTTTTGTTACATTCATGTTTTAGATTAGGTAGGGCTTTATTTACTTGTTTTCTGTGTAGATACATTATATACTACAGATTTTTTTTCATTCTCCCTATGTGCTATTGGTATGCATGTCTAACACCTACTTAATTAAATATAAAATTCCCATGGAAGATGTCACAGAAAACAAGAGAATACAGAAAATGAGAATGTAGTCAATGTCTTTGATAACTCTTCAGTTTTTTGGTTTCATTGGCATGTTATCAACAAAAATATATTTGCTCTGTAACATTAGAGGTAGTCTGTGTACACTCAAACCTATCGCTCTCAGACCATGTATCAAAATTAGTGTCTTCAATCTTCTATTACCTCTACCAACTAAAGTGCATCCGTGCTTATTTTTCAGAAAGCGTTTTTGCCCAGCTACTATACACGTTTGTATTATCCCGCCTAGACTACTGCAACGCTCTACTAGTGGGCCTACCAGCAAAAATACTCTCCCATCTACAAGGGGTGCAAAACGCAGCAATCCAACTCCCAAAAAACCTGGAATTCCATGACCACGTCACCCCTGCACTAATTTCCATGCACTGGCTGCCCATCTAAAAACGATGCACCTTTAAAGCCTTGGTGTTAGCCTTCAAGACTTTCCATAAGATGACACCAAACCACATAGCATCAAAACTACAAATCTATGTCCCCAACCGATCACTGAGCTCTCAAACAGAAAAATGGTTGATCCTGCCACCTGGCCGCTCACTCACGTCTGAGACAGCCAGAAGACGCTCTTATTCTCATTACTTACCTAGATTATGGCATATCATCCCCCCATCCATCAGATCACTAGTCTTTGAAACTTCAGGAAAGCCGTGAAAACCTTCCTCTTTACAAACCCAGCTCCTTAACGACACGCATCTACACCACTGACAGATGGATCTCAAAGACACCACCTAATACACCAATCAGAATCTCACTAAAACTTGCATGTCACCGAAAATATATCCAAAATTAATACCACATTTTCCAACAATCAATCAAAGATGCACCCACCTGCTAAGAAAAGCTATTTTACCGTATGTTATGCCTATACTATAAATGCTGTAAAGTCTGTAGTTCTCAAGTTTGTCTTACCCATACTATGAATGTACTCTTGTAACCCGTTCTGGGCTCCTTTTGGGAGGATGGGCTAAATAAATAAATAATAAAATCCCCCTCACAATCTTCTGCATGAGTTAAAACAGCAAGTGACTAAATACAAGTAAAAATACTCTCATCAATTAATCTGAAATTTGGTGCTGCAGAAAGGCATCCCACTGTGATCCATAAATCCGTCATATCCTTTGTGATCTGCCAGAGCATTTCCTGTAATTCTTCTCATCTTTATAACGATATTTGGTGAGACTGCAAAGCAAAGGATCTGCCAATTTCAAACATTGACAGCTGTGACTGTATTAGCCTCCAAACTGACAAGTCCTTACTGGCTAATGCAGTGAGTCCTCGCCCGAGAATTTAGCCAGTGGAATTCCACTCCCCAGTGCTGCTGTCAACGAACTCTTTCGGCAAAAGCACAATGACAGATCCAGAAAAGCACCCAGCTTCTGCATTCTCCCTTTGAGTACTGTACAACTTTCAGGAAGTAAGCTGAGTTCTGGTGTCTCATCATTTGGGATAGTGCTAGCAGGAGCAGTAGAGGGCTTACCAGGATCAAGGATTCATCGCTTTGCAGATTGCTAAAAGACCATTAAACTATGAACGAAGGAATGATAGGATTAGTGCCACAGAGTTCTGATGGGAAGGTAATAGCTTGAGATCAGAGCTTTCAAACTTATTTTAGGGTTGGGTTAGTGTTGTAACCAAACAAGAGGGATCTTTCCATAATGTTGTAAGGGAAGGGAATCCTACCAACCATTTCTATGTAAGTCATTGTACCAAAAAATCAAATGCCATAAACCAGTGTATCGCAAACAGTGTGCTGCAGCAAACTAGTATGCCCTGGGAGATTCCAGGTGTGCCGCCGGCACCGGCTAACTGCCTACAGGACGTGCCTCTCACAGCGAGAGGCACATCCAGTAGGCAGTCAGCAGGTGTTGGC
Source organism: Geotrypetes seraphini (assembly GCF_902459505.1). Taxonomy (NCBI): domain Eukaryota; kingdom Metazoa; phylum Chordata; class Amphibia; order Gymnophiona; family Dermophiidae; genus Geotrypetes; species Geotrypetes seraphini. The sequence continues at coordinate 69,189,164 of NC_047084.1, read as the reverse complement.
GCCTCTCCCTGGCATCTCTCCTCCTCTCCGTGCCTTTTTTTTTTTTTTAGCACACACACCCCACCCCACCCGGCGTCTCAGGGCTCTGTCTGGACGCCTCTGCGCATATGCGGCTGTTGACGTGACATCGTGGCATCAACGTCCATGCATGTCCGGATACCCTCAAGCTGCCACCAGCTCGCAAAGTTTGCCATAAGCCAATGTATACCCTGTCTCCTTCTCCTCTTCCCCAGCATCCTTCCCAGACCTGTTTCCTTTTCCTCTCCCAATCTGGCCTCTACATACACTTCCTTCTTTCAGCATCTTCTCTCTGCCTCTCACAACTCTCTGCTAGCAGCTCCTTTGTTCAGTATTTCTTTGGCTGGCGGGGTCTAGGGATTTCCACCAACCACACTAGGACTAGGACACAGAAGTAGTGTAGAGCTGTAGACCGATAGTGACTTATGCAGAGTGGGATTAGGGACCGAGAATAACACAGCATACTATAACCAACATTTTTGCATACCTTCTTATGATTTCAAATATTTTTACTGAGTTTTATAAACAGAAAAACAAGAATGGAAACAATAAAATATATAACAAGGTCCAAAAAGGATCAGCCAACAGTACAAAGTATTAAAGTAACCAATAAGGAATACCGTGAGTTAGGTAAACTGTACTGGGTGATCCCATAGAGGTCAAAAGAGCAACCTGGAGAGGGAAAAAAGGGAGAGAAGAGATAGAAGAAATGAAGAATTCAATGGTCTAATAGAGAAACAAAGCCAGTCAGAATAAAAGAAGGGTGAGCATCACTATCCATTCATAGATAGCAGGAGTGATGTTTAAGAAAAAGCCAAGCAAGTGAGAGCCTCATCAATTGGAAATGTCAACAATTATGAAGAAAAATGCATAATAGGATCCCAAATCTTAGATATAGCTGTGAATCTATTTCTGCATACCTTCTTAACCGTTAGTTGTAAATGGTTCACAAATCATTCTATGAATTGCAACATTATACAATAATCAGATTTGCCAACTGACTAAACAATGACAGTTACCCATCAATTAAAATAATGAGGTGAGCTGGTTGAAAGAACTTTTTGTGGGATGGAAGTGGCCTATGGATCTTATGTTAGACATCTCTGATTTACTAAAGTTGGCAGATCAGTACAGAAATGGTACACATGTGTGAATTAATGAGGAATTAATTATGCAAGCAACTGACAGCGTGCTGTGAAAACATGAATAGTTCACTAAGGGAAGCAAATTTGAAAATAGTTTTGTGGGTGTTTGTGCTCTGCTGCGGGTCTTCACTTCAGAGAGAGAAAGCCAATTTCTCTCCTTGACTACTTGTGAGACATAGACTTCTACTGTTACAAAAGTAAGGAAGACTTCATCAAATGACTTTCTACATCACTGAATTCTTGTAAATACAGGAGCTGGAACTGTCAGATATCAAAATGATATCACAGGAACTAAGTAGGCAAATGCATTTAAGGGTGGTATGGAAAGAAAGAGCATGACATTATGGGGCTCATTTTCAAAAAAGAAAAACATCCAAAAAGTGGCATAAAGGGCAGATGAACTTTTTCTTGCCAAACCCTTCCAATTCTCTGTTTTAGAAACCTATACAGTGGTACCTTGGTTTGCGAGCATAATTTGTTCCAGAAGCATGCTCATAATCCAAAGCACTCGTATATCAAAGCGAATTTCCCCATAGGAATTAATGGAAACTCGGACGATTCGTTCCACACCCCCAAAACTCGTCTCATTAATTACCAGAGTTGTATCTTTCCACCAGCCAGAAAGAAAAGCTCTTTTAAGGGGAATGATGCTCCAAGCCAAGGAATCTCATTAGCTCAATGCTCATTACACAGAAGCAAAGGAGATGGGTACCAAATATGGACCACACGGAATCTTCCGATTCCTAATTCTGTACACTAAAAGCTCTGCAGCAGATCTCTGTGCTGCGGCTCCTCACCTATCACAGTCCCAATGAATGAATTATCCAGGCGGAAGCAGAGCGGCACCGAGCCCTGCTCTCGACTCCTCCGAAACTCGCAGGTGATGCCTCCACCGCTGCCTCAGCTATCGGACCTATCCGCGCGGCTCCTCCAGTTCTCTCGGGGAGGACTCTGCTACTGTTCGCTGCCTGTCCAGGCGGACAATGAAGGTTTCTCCCCCACGGAGGACCCCCAGCGCCTGGGCTCCAACTTAGGGAGTGCAGACAGCAGCTTCCTACAAAACTCTTCGTCGCTCTCTGTATCCCAGTCCACCATTATGTCCCTTCCATGGCTCTAATGCTTCTAAAAGGTGGCCTGGGTCATGTGGACCTAGAAGCGGGGGCAGCACCCTACTCTTAGCACACGGGCTGGAGGTCGCCTGTCATTCAGCCAACCAATCCTGACCGATCTTTGATGCACACCAATGGGCTCTTCTTCGCCACAGGCTATTAGGGGGTTTCTGGAGGGGAGGGGGCATGCATAACACGCTTGTGCATGATGCATGCTTACGCACACGTACACACTCGTTTAGCGAGTTAAAAATTATCTTGCAAAACACTCGCAAACTGCATTGCTCACTATCCAAGGTTTGACTGTACTCTAGACAGATATCTATGTTGTTGATCAGTAGTTCATCTAAATCTCAAGGGGGCATGTTAGAGGCATGGCATAGGCGGGACTAGGACAGGTTTTTTATGACATGGACGTTTTTCTAGCAAAAGAAGAAGGGTCGATCACAGATCAACAAAACAAAGTCAAAACAGCAGAGATGAAACAATCAAAATAGTCTATGGCATAAACAGCTTTATTTCAAAAGACTCGACATGATTTGTGCTTCAGCTTCTGGGCCTACTTCAGGAGTCTTATGAATTGATAAAGTAGTGTAGAAAGTACAGAATGAACAGTGTCTATTAAAAACACCAAGCTGATTATTCCAACATAGAAACTGAAAGCTCTCTGTCTACTAAAAATGTTGGCCCCTCCTACATCCAAATGGCTCGTTTTGTGCATTTTTCTTTTGGACACATTATTTCTCAAAATGGTTCAAAAAGATAGATGTACATATGAAAAATGGCCATATTCAAAAATACAAGATAGGTGTTTTGCAGTTTTGAAAGTGGGCTGTTTAGTTCTGGATTTTTGTGTTGTTCTGCAAAACATCTAAACTTGGATGTAGACATCATATTGCTGTTAACCATTAAAAATAGCAAAATAGATCTGATTGCAAAATAAATAACCTAAGAAAAGTGGGAATCAAAGACATGTATACTAACAGTTATCTAGAGACCAAGGATGTCTAACCTGCGGCCCCATGAAGTATTTTGTGTGGCCCCAGTCGAGGGCGATGCAGTGTTTTCCTCTGCTGCCTCCTGGTGTTTACCGTCTTGCCGGCTCCCTCCTCTGTCTTGGTGCAGCATTTGCACATTTGTGCAGCCCCAGAAACATTTTTTTTCGGCCAATGCAGCCCAGGGAAGCCAAAAGGTTGGATACCCCTGCACTAGACCCTAAGAATTATTTTGAGTTTTGTTAGATATTGTGAAATGTTTAGATCAAGTGTTTAGTTACCATTCTAATCATGTAAACTTCCTAAAAGAATCCATATTTTATTTTCCATGTGGAATGGCACTTTAGAAATAACGTCCAACTCAGAATAAGGATGTCCAGGTCAATATGTCACTGGAAGTGCTAGAGTTTTAGCCCAAAGGCAATATAAGTGGTGAACATTCAGATACAATAGGTAGTTTTCTGTCCCTGAAGGGCTCACAATTAAAAAAAAAAATCTCAAAGATCTGCAGTAGGATTTGAACTGGGGTGCCCTGATTCTTAGTACCTATGAGTACTCTAATAATTAGGCGACTCCTCAACTCTATGAGAAGTCTTTTAAGAAGTTAATTAAAAAAAAAGATCTTAGTGCCACGAAGGTCCCCAATTCCTGAAGGTATCATGGACCCCCCATATCTCTTGTCAGTTTCACAATTGGGGCAGCAACCACTGGGGGATTAAGGAGATAATTTGCCTTAATCCCTTAAGTAGAGAGCTGTTCAATCTGAGAAACTTTCTGTAACCATGAGAACAAAGAGCTAGATGCACAAAATTAAGACCGTGCGAGTTGCTGTTGGCTGATTTTTAAACAGTGATCAATGTTCAAACGGCTGCCCATGCAAATGACCTTTGCGGTGGGCATTTGTAATCCCATTCAATTGCTCGCTTAGAAACTGGTTCTCGCACATGTGCAGAGCCGATTTAGGGAAACCCGAACAGCTGAGCGGCAGGGGAAACTCCAAAGCAGCCTCCTGCCACTCAGCTGTTGGGGCTATTTTCTTCTGTTTTTTTCAAACGGCACAGATGTTGTGCATGTGTTACACATCTTAATATCTGCCCCATAAAATAAAATGCAAACCACACTGCCTCCATGATAGTCCCTCCCGTTGACCCCCGGAACCAAAATAGAGGCAGGAGGGATACCCACTCCCTCCTGCTGCCAAGAACCCTTCCCCTTGTAGGACCCCCACCCATGGGAGGAGCCTTAGGCATCTGAGTCAATCAGAGCCTTAGGCCCCTCCCAGTGCATCCCAGGATGCACCAAGAAGGGGAAGGCCCCATTTTGGAGTTGCTGGCCTGCAAGTAGGAAGGACTGAGCATCCCTCCTGCTGTCTACTTCTTGAACAGGTACAGGGGTGGTTCGGGGGGTGGGCAGGATGGCATCTAGTGGTAGGAGGTACTTGGGACCTGGGTTGGAAAAAGGATACTGGGATTGATGGATATTCGGTCTGTCCCAGTATGGCAATTCTTATGTTTTTATGTGAGCTAAGTATAGGATAATGAAGCCATTGTGACATCACTGATGAGGCTGGCTCTTAGGCATTAGTGGAATGAAGCATTATGACATCACATTCTCAGCTTTGGAATGTTGCTACTTTTTGGGTTTCTGTCTGGTACTTGGGACCTGGGTTGATCACTATGGCCACAATGTAACCATATAAAGTTAAAATAAACCACATGTAAAACTTTTATTGAAAAAAAATCATACTAAAACAATGATAGTAATCACTATACCTAGTCAAAACTAGTTTCATTACAAAACATATGAATCAAAATCCAAATACTTCATAAGCTTTTTTTTTTTTTTTTTTAGAACTAATGGATATCAAAGCAGCGCTGTTCAGTTGCTGTGTTTCTCATGATTATTCAAAAACAGACGTTTAACACATTACACAAAAAAGTGTTGCATACTAATTTTGCACAGACAGATCTGGATTCTGTATAGTGTGACCCAAGTTGTACACGTAAATCTGTGCAGCACAGATTTGCATGTGCAACTTTATTGTTTAGCAAACCAATCAGTACCAATAATTGGCAATTAATTCCTAATAATTGATGCTAATTGGTACTAATTAGAAGTTGCACGCACAACTTTCTAAGACCGTTCTATAAAGCAATGAGAGTAAATTCTAGTGCATGGCCAGGGGAGGCACATGGGCAGATTGTGGGCATTCCTAAAAGTTAGGTGCACTGTTATAGAATATGCCTGATCCCACACACAACTTAGGCTTGGTTTTCATTGACCTAAATGGTTATGCCTAAATGTTAGTCACATATACTGGTATTAAACATGATTCAATATTGTGGACACCTGGAACGCTCTCCTGGTGGAGGTTGCTGCGGAACCCACCGTTCTAGGATTTAAGGGCAAGTTAGATGCACATCTCCTCGAAAGACGCATAGAAGGATACGGGTGACTAGGTTTTTACCAGGTCACACCTGGCTGGGTCTCCGCGTGAGCGGATCACCGGACTTGAGGACCTAGGGTCTGATCCAGAGATGGCAGTTCTTATGTTCTTATATATGGTGAGTACCTTTTATAAAACTTCGCAAAGTGCCATTCTGGTTGGCACTGATTTTTTTTTTGCCACCATATATAGAACATAAGAATTGCCATACTGGGACAGACCGAAGGTCTTTTAAGCCCAGTATCCTGTTTCTAACAGTGGCCTACCCAGGTCCCAAGTACCTAGCTAAATCCCAAGTAGTAAAATAGATTTTCTGTTGCTTATCCTATGAATAAACAGTGAATTTCTCCAAGCATTCTCAATAATGGCCTATGGACTTCTCTTTTAGAAAATTATCCAAATCTTTCTTAAAGATTTGCTAAGCTAACTGATTTCACCACATTCTCTGGCAACGAATTCCAGAGTTTAATTACATGTTATGTAAAGAATTGCTGGAAGGGGGACTCTCCCAATCCCTCAGTCTTTTCCCAGACTCATGCCCTGAGGACTCTCTTGGTCTTTCAACCTCTTTCCATGAGGCCTATCTCAGTTGCTCACTCTCCTGGTCATTCACACAACTCTACCAGGCTCCCTGCTGGTCTTCAAGCTTACTCAGTGTGCCATGTGCTGTGAATATGCTGCAGCCTGCCTCAACTCTAAAAGTAGCTGGATTTGGGAAAAGAAATCACTTCCTCAATAGACCAGTTCCTCCAATGCTGAAGTCTTTAGGCCTGTGGACATGAAAAGAGGGGAGGTGAAAACACAGCCAGCACCCTGAATAATAATAATAATAATAATTTATTTGTATGTCGCCATACCGGGGAGGTTCTAAGTGGCTCACAACACAAGAACCATTACATACAATTCCATCAAAATATCCTAGTGAAATACAACAAGGAGCTACATATATTTCAATAATACATCAGAATAAAAGGCATGCCATATAGATAGAAATGCAAGTGGTAAAAAGATAAAAAGTGATAAAAACATAATGAAGTTAAGAGAAAAATGTTAAGATATCAACTTATTAAATAAATAAGTCTTTAACTATTTCCTAAAATCTAAATAAGAAGCTTCTAACATCATTTTACTGAGCCATGTATTCAATTTGGTGGCCTGAAAAGAAAAGGTTCTATCAAGGAACTTCTTATAGTGACAAGATTATACAGAGGGATATGTAAATAACTGCACTCTCCATGTGTTTTTATTAGAATGACTCCAAGAAAAGTGAGAAAGTGAGTAACCTGGTGACAGACCGAACGCTACTCTATAACAGATGCATGAAAACTTGAACAACACTCTTAAGTTCCACCGGCAACCAGTGTAGTTTCAGGTAGAAAGGAGTGACATGTTCCCATTTTTTTAGACCGTAAATAAGGCGGACCGCAGTATTTTGAACTACTCTCAATCTCTTTAAAATTTTCATAGGGGCCCCTAGATATACGATATTACAGTAGTCGAGAATACTTAAAATGGAAGATTGCACCAACAGCCGAAAAGAGGTTTCATCAAAGTACTTCTTAATGGTACGGAGCTTCCAGAGCACCGAGAAACATTTCGTAGTCAGAAAATTAGTATGATTTTCCAATGTAAGATATTTATCCAGCGTTACCCCCAATATTTTTATAGATTGTTCTATCTTATAATCCAATCCATTCACCTGTATCATTGTTTCTTTGAGCTTATCATTAGGTGTTGCTAGAAAAAATTTAGTTTTTTTCCTTATTTCATTTCAATTTAAAAGCTGTCATCCAAAGTTCAATCTGATTTATAGTGGATGTAAGGAAATTAATACATTCAGGAGACAGACTAGTAAGTTGGATGACTATAGTAATATCGTCTGCATAAATAAAAAAAAACTTAAACTTTAAGTTTTGCAGCAGATTTCACAAAGAAGCTAGATAAATATTGAACAAAGTAGGGGAAAGAGGGGAACCCTAGGGGACCCTGCAAGGCTGAAGAGCCCTGCTGAGCCCCCCGCAGATGCCTAACAGCCTACATTCAAGCCCATGTGAGCCAGTAGGCGAGCAAAGCTTCTAGGGGTTCAGACCCCAAGCTCCACAAAAGTCTCTACAGGCTGGCTAACAGGTATCACAGAGGGTTTGGCCTGTCAGTTGCAGACCTCCAGTCTGCTTCTCCTCCACACACGCAGAGCTCTGAGCACTGAAAGCCACCAAAAACAGTGAAAAACACTGAAAACAAAAAAGAAATATACAGGGCATATAAGAAAGACTCCTGGCTCAGTTACAGAAGGAAAAACTGAAGGAGGAAGTAGAGTCCTTTGGTGAAGGAGGAAGAATTGAAAAGCTGAAGTGGATTCCTTCTGCAGGGCTCACATGCATGGGGAGAATACCCTAGCATTCAGCACACCTAATGCACTGGACCAGGTATTTATAAAATTGTGAATTCAGTGTTTATGTAAACTGATAAAACCTTAGGTGTAACTCTAGCATAGGCAGGTTGTTTTCTAAAACTTGTAAAAGTATACCTTTTGTCATAAATACCATTGGGATCTTTTCAGTTAGTGGCCTCAACCTGATCATCCGTTGGGGAGAATGGGTGACAGAAAAAGTGAAGGACAAGACAGGAAAAGAGAGGGGGGAGTGGACGATTACTAATGTAGCCATATGTTTTGCCTATGGAACAGGTAGTAGAAGAACTACAGTATGTAATGTAATTTTGATTTGCTTTTGAATCTTTTTTTTTCCACAACCTCTAATCAAGAAAGCTGTCTCTACTATTCTTCTCTCCTTCCTGGATCCTAATTTTAGCATTTCTAATGAAGCTGAACTGACAAAGCGTGAAAGTGGTCTAAAGAGGCAAAGACAGCAAGTTCTGCTTTGCCAGTGCCAGGACTAATCAATATTCTAGAGAAGCTCTGCTTCTCGCCTCTAGTTGTGGTGTGAATCAGGGTTTTTTTTTTTTTTTTCTGAGTTTGGTTCTAGTTCCCTCCCCTTGTCTTTAGTCCGATAGCAGCTTGCAGTATTGTGGAGCAGATTATCAGAAGCCCATTGCCAGCGCCCTCTTCGCTTGTTCTCCGCAGTTCTCAGCTCGTATCTGGTGGGAAATTTACCTTTTCAGCACCCCCCAGTCTGTTCAGGACGCTGTGAAACTTGGAAAGGTCAGTTTAATGGGCTCATCAATGTGGTTTGTCTTGAACAAATAGTTTAGCATTTTAAACATACAATCCAGTTCATTTATATGAGGCTTAGTCTCAGAACAGATTTGTTTCTACTGCTAATCTTACCAAGTGATGTGCCTGGATGGAGAAGGAAAAATCTTTGTTTGTTAAAAGAACTAAAACTTAATTATAGTTCAGAGACAGCAGATAAAAAAATAAACTGCTCCCATGAAAAGGTACTTTAAACTTTTAACTTGGCAAAAAAATCTCTGACTCTTAACTAATAATGTCATTATAATTATTGCTTTTACTGTTCTGTATTCTAAAGCACCACACTTGAATCTGATACCTAATAGAACTAGCTTAAAGGAGGTTCTATTGTGTGTTGTGACATTTTGTCTGGATCAGTTAATTTTGGGATGAAAACCAGAGCATGTTTCTATGCTGGTTGCCAGCATATGGCTAGGGCTCTTCAGCTTGGAAAAGAGATGGCTCAGGCGTGATATGATAGAGGTCTATACAATATATGAGTAGAGTGGAAAAGGTAGATGCGAATCACATCACGCTTTCCAAAAATACTAGGACTAGGGGGCATGCTATGAAGCTACTAAGTAGTTAATTTAAAACAAACCGGAGAAAATATTTCTTCAGACAACGTGTAATTAAACTCTGAAATTTGTTGCCAAAGAATGTGGTGGTCAGTTAGCGTAGCAGAGTTTAAAAAAAGGTTTGAATAATTTCCTAAATGAGAAGTCCATAGGCCATTATTGATATGGCTTGGGGAAATTCACTGCTAATTCCTAGGATAAGCAGCATAAAATCTGTTTTGCTACTTGGGATCTAGCTAGGTTCTTGGGACCTGAGTTGGTCACTCAGGATTCTGAGCTTGATGGACCTTTGGTCTGTCCCAGTATGGCAATTCTTATGTTCTTATTGCTGAACAGGTGGTTAATTCTTTCACGTATACTATGAAAATCAAGTGATTGTTGCCTTGATGAAATACTTGCAAATTAAGGGCTCCTTTTACAAAGGTGCGTTAGGGCCTTAATGCGCGGAATAGCGTGCGCTAAAATGCCGCACGTGCTAGCCGCTACCACCTCCTCTTGAGCAGGTGGTAGTTTTTCGGCTAGCGCATGCTAATCCGGTATGTGCGCTAAAAACGCTAGCGCACCTTCGTAAAAGGAGCCCTAAATGATTTTTTAATGAGAAATCAGCAAAAAATGTGTAGCTAGTCTCATTTGAATGTTTGTAACCCTTTAAAACACCCTTATCTTCAGTAATAGTAAACAAAAGCAAGTCATTAGTGTTAATTACCAGAAAACTGAGATATGTTCCTCACTGGCTTTGATTTTAGATCTTACAGTATCATAATCTCTTTTCCAAAACTGAAACCATTTATTGTATTGCTATTCTCTGAACATGAAAAAAATTACAAGTGATTTAAATACAATCCTGACCGATCTTTGACGCACACCAATGGGCTCTTCTTCGCTACAGGCTATTAGGGGTTTCTGGAGGGGAGGGGGCATGCACGCTTGTGCGTGATGCATGCTTACAACATTTAAATATTGTACAGTAGGCTAAAGGATTTAAATATGCTTAAGTATACCTTATCATAACTTGGAATTATTAGAATGGCTTTTTTCTAAATGTAGCACAAACAGCAAAAAAGGAACAATAATAGTTATTAATACAGTTTCAAAAATGGCGTTTAGAATCCAAAAGTAGAGTAAAATAACTCAGCATAGGGAAAAACCCTTTTATAAATTTTCATAGAATCAATCATTTTTCTAAATGTACCAGAAAGTGGTTCACATGTTTGGTTTGTAAGAGTCCCCAAAGTATTTAGTATTTTAAAAGCAGAGCTGAAAAAGCCAAAAGAGAAGAGAAAAAGAAAAACCTGATATTATATATATATAGAGAGAGAGAGAGAGAGAGAAAGAGAGAGAGAGAGAGAGAAAGAGAGAGAGAGAGTAGAAGGTTTTCTAATGGTTAATGCAATGGACTTTGATACTAGGGAACTGGGTTCAATTCACTCTACAGTTCTTTGTGACCCTGAGCAAGTCACTTAACACTCCTTTACTCCAGGTACAAAAAAAACAAAACCAACCAACAGATTGTGAGCCCACTAGGGAGAGAGAAAATACCTGCATATAATGGGTACAACACTGTGTACATCTAGTACAGGGGTGTCAAAGTCCCTCCTCGAGGGCCTCAATCCAGTCGGGTTTTCAGGATTTCCCCAATGAATATGTATGAGATCTATTTTCATGCACTGCTTTCATTGAATGCTAAAAGATCTCATGCATATTCATTGGGGAAATTCTGAAAACCCAACTGGATTGTGGCCCTCGAGGAGGGACTTTGACACCCCTGATCTAGTAGTACTATAAAATTGATTTAAAAAGAAAGAAGATGAACAGATGAATTAGAACTCATATTTCACTTTACCAGTTATGGTGTGTAATGCAGAATCTCTTACTGTACTTTGACACATACAGTAGCTGAAAAGCATCCTATACAAAATAAAATTTTATATAATTAGGGACAGGTAACCCAAAACTGTTTGAGGTAACTATCTGTTCTAAGAAGATGGTTAACTCTTTCACAGTCGGCTTAATGTTTTCGCAGGAGATTGCTGGGCTCTAAATTAGACCAGCGGTGCTCTCCCTATTTCATAAGGATTTCCATGTGCTACTCTTAGAATGCTTAAAAAGATACAAAAAAGAAGGCAAAAGATGTCAGTAAGGACTCTATGAGTGTGTTTATCAGCTAATCACTACTAACAAACCAAACCACACAAATACCAAATGTCAATTGAGGAATAAGGACGCTCTCAGTGTGAGGTTATTAGCGACGGGAGAACAAACTCCAGCGCTTCCACTACAAAGACGGAGGTGAATCACCCCGCCTGCACACCATCATCGGGCGTCCCTAGTGTGCAAAATCAACTGTGCAGAATTAATAACAATAAATAAGTCACAAACTGTGAACTAGTGAGAGAGTGAATCACACTGAAAACGTAAAGGAGTTTATAGTTTAGTTTACTCTTAGAATGCTAGCAGTTCATCCTGGAGGGATAAGGAGCCCAGCCAAAATGTAATGGTAACACTGTGAATACAGTGAGAGCAGAAAATGCAAATAGTGCAAGAATCTCAAGAGAAGAGTAAAATAAAAATACAGGAAATTAGGAAGCAATTGAGCATCAATTGCACATATAAAGGTGAACAAGATAGATAAAGAAGGGCAGAGGGAAAAGAAAATGAGGCAGGCACCCATGGAGACATACATGACCTGCTTTCTTTCAAGGAAGCTTTAGGCCCTCTTTTGGCAAAGGAGCGCTAAGCGTTTTAGCGCGGATTTAGCGCACGCTAAATCAACGTGTGCGCTAACCGCTAATGTGTCCATGGGATAACATGCACGCGTTAGCGTTTAGTGCGTGTTTAGCGTGCGCTAAAAATCTTAGCGCAGCTTTGTAAACGAGGGGGTTAGTGTCAGAAAAGAAGGGGGCGAGATTTTATTTATTTATTCATATGTGCTTATGTGCTAAGCTTATAAAACCTTACATTTTGATAAGTATTTCAGGCGCACAACACAGGAGGCCCCTGATCTAATCCGAGTATTGCAGTCAGCACAGAATATATGTGGAGCGTAATTTTATAGCAGGTCACCAGCTTGGTGTTCATATATCTATGAAATTGTACCTCAGAAGCACATGTTTTTATAAAGATTGCACATAAATTGCAATCGCTTCTGGGTCTGCCTAACATCAACCTCTGAACACCCCTACAACAGAGTTTATGTACAGGTGTACATGTTCTTGTCATTGCAAGAACTTGTACACATGAGGTAATTTTATAAAAGACATTTTAGGGGAAATTCTATAGAAGGCGCCTAAAGATAGACGCAAAATAAGCTCATAATTGAAAACAATTAAAATTAAAATAAGCTCGTAATTGAAAAAATATACAAATTAATTGGTTGATAGGTGCCTATCTTATTAGACATGATTCTACATAAACTAGCACCTAACTCCAAAATAGGCATGTTTAGGGGCAGAGAAGAACTTAAGTGCCATTAGGCATGATTCTCTAAAGTACTTAAGTGTTTATAATGTAGGCTTTAAAAACCCTGGCCTACATTGTAAGCACCTAAGTTTTAGTTAGCTGTCCATTACAGAATTGTGTCTAAGTGTGATTGACATGAAATAAGTGCCTAACTATAGGTGCCTATCTTTTTAGGCACCCAATTACAGAATCTATCCCTCTATATATAACCTGTACATGTATAAACTTACCCTATAGATCAGTGTCCTGCAGACTTTCTGAAGCCGCAGCACACTAAACTCAGAGCCGCGGCTGGAGGACATCCAGAAATGTGTGGACGTTGACATGATGACATCACATGCTTGTGTGACATCATCACATCAATGTCTGTGCATGCGCAGAGCCTGCTAGTACTATGCTGGTGGAGGGGTGCTGGAGGAGAGGTTCAGAAAGGAGGAGAGATTCTGGCGCCTGCTGACTGCCTATAGGACATGCCTCTCGCCGCGAGAGGCATGTCTTGTAAGCAGTCATCCAGTGCCGGCGCCTCTCCTCCTCGCGGCATCTCACAGCACACCCGGAATCTCGCCATGGCACACTGTTTGCGATACACTGACATAGACTGTTAGCCTGAATGTACAATATGAATGCAATGGATAAATCCTTCCTGGTTACTAACACAGCTTGGAATCTTGTATTTCTTGTGTTTTAGCTGTGCTCTCTTCACCCTCTCGCCAAGATCTCAGCATTTCTGGGGGAGATTTTACCATTAGTTGTATCTAAAGAAGGAGAAAAGCCTCTTTGAAAACTTAAATGACCAACAGCAACAGAGAAGATCCAAGATCAGGAAACAGGATGGAGCGCATTCAGCAAGGAGTCCGGAAACGTACTCTTATGGCCAAGAAGAGGGTAGAAAACATCACAAGAGAAGATGTAAAAGCATTCCTTTTGCGAAATGGCTTTGTCCTCTTTACCATCACTGCTGTCATTGTTGGTGAGTGATTTGATTAATAACTCTGTTCATTCATCGCTTCAGTTCCGAGTGCTTTCAAGTCAAAAACAACATTCCGTAGCAGATGGTTTTCACAGTAAGTGTTTAGAACACATCAAAAAATGTCGGCTTTTTAAACCTGTTACTTTTAAAGTACCATTCAAGTGCAGGTCAAAATGGTCATTTCTTCTGTTACAGAAAAGAACTATTCAAGGATTTGCATGATCAGCAATTTTATGGGCTCAGTCATCTTAAAAAAAAAAAATCAAATATAAAAGACAACAAAAAGAGAATGAAGTTGTGTCTTCTGCTTTTTTTTTTTTTTGGTATATATTGTAATGGCAATGCAATGTCCAAATATGTACAACATTTCATCGATAGCTCAAGGTGAGTTACATTTAGGTAGTGAAGTATTTCCTATTCCCAGAGAGCTTATAATTGAGTTTGTATCTGAGGCAATGGAGGGTATCCTGACTTGCCCATGGTCACAAGGAGCCTCAGTGGGATTAGAGCGCTGGTTGCCTTGAATCTCAGGCCACTGCTCTATTTGGCCGTGTCTCTACTCCAATAAACAAAAAAGGCCCATTTATTAATCCACAGCAAAATATGGACTTTAGGCACCTCTTACAGAATCTGGCCCTAAGTTAAGTGCTGTTAGGCGCCAATTTAGGCACCTACCTTAGGCCCCCTTTTATGAAGCTGCGTTAAGGTTTTTTATCGCAAGCCATTGTGGTAAAAGCTCTGACGCTCATAGAATTGCAGTGACATTGCGAAAAAAAAATCTTAACACAGCTTCATAAAAGGAGACCTTAATTACCCAAACCACCTTAATAGATTCAATTGTGAGCTTTAACAACCTCATAATTGGAAAAAAAAAATAAAAAAAAATTAATTGGCCGATAGGTGCCTACCCGATTCTATAAAAGGTATGTGCCTATCACATGGCGCCTAACACCTAAGTGGGCATGTTTAGGGGTAGAGACAAACAACTAACAAAACAAGGAGAACTTCATGTGTAACAGAACTTTCAACCATAGAGGTGCTCAGAACCTTGAAAAAGATGGTGAAAGCACAAACTGGGGACAAGCCCCTGTAAGTGTTTCAATGCTCTATCATCGCATCATCTTTGTTGGTAGAAAGAATTCTTTAAAAGACTTGTGAAGCAAAAATTAACTGTGATAACAATATTCTGTGATCAATAGTGTCTGTAACGCTTCTATTGTTTGAAAAAACTTAAACTTAACTTGCGCGGGTGGATAGGAAGCAGTCTCACTCCAGTGGGCTCTAACGCGTTTTGCCGTTGGCTTCTTCGGAGAGCCCCCGTAAGCTGGATCAGTAACAGAGTAACTTCTCCCTACCAAAACAAAAATAACACGCACTTAATACATATTTATTCAAAAGCCTGTATATTTACTTAACTCCCATCGCTGCCGGCGGTTACCTTCCTCTTCACCCTTAATTACATCACTTCCTGGTAATGTGACTATCACCTGAACTCCCAGAAGATATACTGTTGAATCTGTCAATCTTAGTGTAGAAACGCCCACCATTCCACTTCTCGATTCAAACCCCCTGGACTGACAGTCTGCCAGTGGAAGATCCATGCTTGTTCCCGTTTCCATAATAAGGCTTGCTTATTCCCACCTCTTCTCATTGTAGGGGCTTCCAACACTACAAACTTCAATTCATCCAGAGTGTGAAATAGTGCTTGCCAATGTTACGTAAATGGAGCTCCCATATCTCCCCGACGAATCTTGCTGAGATGTTCCGTTATCCTAACCCGAATGGATCTAGTAGTGTAGCGATGATAGAGCATTGAAACACTTACAGGGGCTTGTCCCCGGTTTGTGCTTTCACCACCTTTTTCAAGATTCTGAGCACCTCTATGGTTGAAAGTTATTTTACACATGAAGTTCTCCTTGTTTTGTTAGTTGTTTGGTTCTGCCTTTTGGGGGACGGCGTTATATATATATTTTGACCCAGTAGGCTTTTTGATAGGGGTAGAGACAGACATAGTCACCACTAGGTGCAATTCTCTAAAGAACTTAGGTGCTGGTAATGTAGGCCAGTAAATCCCTGGCCTACATTACTAGCACCTAAACGTTTTGATAGGCAGTATTAGGCATGATTCTGTAAATTGCACCTAAGGGTGATTGATACGAGGCTGGCACTTTTTTTTTCTAGGTGCCTGCCGATTTAGGCACTATTTGCAGAATCCACCCTTAGTGCACCCTAAGCCCTCTTTTACTATATCCCAAAAAGGGTTTTTTAAAAAAATCCGTTTTAGTTTTTTAGGTCCCATGCTAACTTTTCCAGGACTTGCAAAAATATCTTGGAAGCACTTATGCCTATATACGGCACCTAGCTCCTGGACGCCATTGAGAACAGTTGTCAATCATCCACTAGGCGCCTTTTATAGAATCGCACCGAGCTGTGCCTAAGCACCGGTAGGGTTTTCTTGGCCTAAATGAGGGCACTTAAGTGAAACCACACCCCAAATCCACCCCAAATATGCCATTAATTGTTCCTACTTGCTGGAAGGCGCCTACTGGCTAATTAATGGTATTTTAATTGGTTTTTAATGGTGCTTTCAATCATCGGTGTTGATTAAGGCAATTGAAAAAAATTAAGTTAGGCACCTAGATCAGCTAGGCGTGCCAATCTAGACGCTTAACTGCAGGTGTCTTTTATAGAATCAGGGTCTTAATGCCTCCTATTGGGAGCATTTGCCACCTCCTAAATAGGAGACGCTAAGAGCCTGATTCTAATAATGACACTTTAAGTTAGGAGGCGGTAGATGCCTACAGTGCGCCGATTAAAAATCAATTACGTTGTTAAAGAATAAATGGAGGTATCTGCAGGTGCTTCCAAAAGCAACATCCTTGTCCCACCTACGTAAGCACCTTATGACACCTAAGACCACTGTAGGCATGGTTAATGCCAGAAGTGACCTTAGGCATCATAAGGCATGATTCTCATGAAAGGTAAGCACTGGAAATGTATGCCTTTAAAACCTTTCGCTTTTGTTTATGTGAAGGAGCCTACCCAGCTTGCTTAGTTGTCCATACAATGATCCATACTTTCTTTTTAACCTTTTCCAATTGTTATCCATTGTTATCCTAGTTGTGATATTTCTTAGGACCCCTGAGGAAGAATTGTTTCTTCAAAACACAGACCGTGTTGGGTCCCGGTTCACCAACCTTCTTGGACCATATTTTGCATACAAACTGTTTTATATTTATATCTATGTTTGTTGATTAAAGACTTGGCATCTTGTACATCACTCCTGCAGTCTTTTCTTTTGTTCGTTGTTCACTGCAGTTCAGTTGGATTTGTTTGCTTGTATTTAAAACCCTGGCCTACATTTCTGGTGCCTACTTTTCACATAGCTGCGATTCTACAACAGGCGCCATTGCGTGATTGGCAGCCATTTTTTTAGATGGCTGCCAATAATGGCGCCATCTGTAGAGTCCAGGCCTAAGTGCTACTGTGAATGCACTAGCTGTGGGTTCAAACCCCATGCTGTTCCCGGTAACCCTGGCCAAGTCACTCAATCCTCCATTGCCCTAGGTACGTTAGATAGATTGTGAGCCCGCCTGGACAGTTAGAGAAAAATGCTCGAGTGCCTGAATGTAAAACCACTTAGACAACCTCCATTGATAGGCAGTATAAAAATAATTAATAAAACTTGGAAAACGGCCCAGCCTTGAATATATGGGGTCAGCACCAACTATGGGAGTTAGCTGGGCTACCTGCCCCCCCGTCTGAATATCTAAGTTGATGGAGTAGCCCCTACCTACAATTACACACTTAACTACAAATTGGTGTCAACTAATGCCATTTAAGAGTTGTTATTGGTACTTAAGGCCAATTGGCACCTAATTTAACAATTAAGTTACACATGCAGCCGGCACAATTCTATAACTTGCACACACAAATTTGTGCACTAGTCAGAAATTTTGGTGTATAACTTTATAGAAACTAGTGGATAATGTGCATCTTTCATAGAGAGTGCCCACTATTTATAACATGGGAAAGAAAAAACTAACCCCCCCCCCTTTTATGAAGCCGTGTTAGGGTTTTAATCACCGGTTGCAGCGGTAAAAGCTCCAACGCTCATAGAATTCCTATGGCCGACGAAAAAAAACCCTAAAGTGGCTTCATAAAAGGGGCGGGGAGTAAAATTTTTTTTTCCTGTTGCTCCAGGTTAAAAATAACATTTTGCATATCTTTTAAATGGAATATGCATCCCTGTTGTGCATGCAAAGCAAAATGTTCCTCTCAAAATTTCCTTGACTTCACTGACATATACCAGAAATATGATGTTGATAAGATATCAAATACAAATGTTTTTGAAGATGAAGACAGTATCTAACTTCAAGAAAGCATATAAGGGGATTCTGAAAATTTCTCAGTTTCAAGTTCAAGTTTCAAGTTTATTAGGATTTTATATACCGCCTATCAAGGTTATCGAAGCGGTTTTTACAATCAGCCCAATCAACCAACCAACTTCCTAAATTCTGGGTGTTATTTTGCCACTGTAGCTGAAAAAAGTGTTATCTTATTTTGTTAAGTGCCAATTTGCAGAAACGAAATTCTATGTTTTTTTGACATTGTTTCAAATCATTGATCAAACCATATTCACGTCATTCTCTTCATGGATGGGTTGAGAACATTTCAGCACCCCCTTGTATGGCAAATACAGAGGATCTCTAAACTAGAGGGAGGGATTGTACAACTAAATAGATGGTGTGGATAGGATGACTAGATAAGCCATATGGTTTTTTTCCTAATTATCTGCAGCCATTTTCTGTGTTTCTATGTTTAGGACAGAAACACACTGACACACATGTGCACACATGGTGATCTCACAGGTCTTATTCCCTCTGGATCGTACATTACAAAATAACATTTACAGTATTTCTCATACAAATCTCTAAAGGAAAAGCTTTTATTTGTCATTATGTTTTCCTATTTTTTCTCCCACTGATATCAGTTTAAAACGCCACTTTTTATGATCCTCATTCCCGAAAGAGATTGTTTAAATTAAAACATTTCTAAAGCATTTATAGTTCACATTTTATCACTTTCTTTTTTGAGTTCAATCGTCTTTATTAAAATTTTTGAACATACATTAACCCCCTAGCAGTTTTTATCACAGAGAGACACTCTAAATGGCCAGCGCTGCTCCCAACAACTCATTGAGTTTCTATGAGCATCGGGAGCAGCGCGGGTCATTCAGCATGGCTCTCTGCGATAAAAACCGCTAGCGCGGTTTCGTAGAAGAGGGGGGTAAGTCATTGACCAATTTCAGATACAAATACATAACATAATGCAGTTACATGCGGTCAATAACTAACAAAGTAACAATAACAAAAGTGGAACGTATCCTATAACCAAATAAACTTGTCAGACATGTGTAAAAGAAGAGAGAATTATCACAAGCTTCAGAGTGTCTTAAGCCACAAGAGTATATTGTGAAGAACTATAGCATATCTTTGACACAGCTCAAGACTGAAATATTTATTTAGTCACAAGGTGGTGTGATATAACATATTAGTCTAGCTCACTGGAAACTGCATCTGGGCGAGACAGTCCTATGTTATGGATCAGTGGGGCCCACATTTTTTCAAATCTTTAAATTGAACTTTTTCATTCTGCTGCAACTCAAGTTTCAAGTTTATTTAAAAATTTGATTTGATCGCAAAATCATAATCCAATGCGATTTACAAATAACGATAAAATCGGGGTAAAAAAGAAAAACACATTGATTAAACCAGACAGTTAATACAACTTTTGACCAACCAAACACAACAAGGAAAAAAAGAAAAAAAAAAAAGGATTAAATACAATTTGTAAACAAAATAAACAGGGCATAGGTCATGAAACAATAGGATGGGAAAAGGTTACCCACTCAATTTTCACTTAACAGCATTATTATTCCGCTAAAGAGTATCCTGAGTATATAGAATTCAAATAACTCAGTTAAAGGCGTCCTTAAAAAGCCAGCTTTTCAGGAGACCTTTTGAACTTACTAAGTAACTTTTCTTCACTTATATTTCATAGTGTGCTTGCAAACAAACTGTATTCCACCATTCATTGTAGGAAACGGAGAAATCCTTCCAATTTGCAGATTTTTTTAAATTTTTCTTTCAATAATAGCAATGTCAACAATCAGCATACATATACAAAGTTCTACTAATTTCACATGGCTTTTCAAGGGTATGTACTATATATTTGACTTTTTTAAATTTACCAATCCCCTTGTTTGGCACCTAAATAACAACAACAAAAAAAAACCAAAAACCAAAAGTAGGGAAAAAAAGCAAAACATTTTTTAATTGATCAAAAGAAAACAAATCAAGACAAATTTCCTAACTTTTTTTTTTTTACAGAATTGGTTTGATTAGCAGAATATGGCATTGTATCGATGGCTGGCTGCAAATATGGTACAGAAAAGTACTAAACTTCATGCACAAAAGTTCACCTATATACAAAGGTGGTTTGAAAAGTTTGGTAACCCACCCCCCCCCCTCTTTCACAAAACCGCAAAAGCATTTTTTAGCGCAGGCTGGACGCTGAATGCTCTACGCTGCTCTCGACACTCATAGGGCTCCTTTTACAAAGGTGTGCTAGCGTTTTTAGTGCACGCACCGGATTAGTGTGCGCTATAGCGTGTGCTAGCTGAAAAATTACCACCTGCTTAAAAGGAGGCGGTAGCGGCTAAGCGCACTCTAAAACCGCTAGCGCACTTTTGTAAAAGGAGCCCATAGAGTTCCTATGAGCGTCAGGAGCAGTGTAGAGCATTCAGCGCACCGTCTTACTCTAAAAAAATGCTTCGGTGGTTTTGTAAAAGGAGGGAGGGTAAAAAGCAAGTTAAACAACATGGTCACCATTTTTTTTGCTACTTCAGCTTGTCTGCAGTGTTCTTTACTCACATGTTTAAAGACAATAGACTGTTTTCAGTCCAATTCTTTATATGTGAGTTTGCAAACCATTGGACCACTGAGGAAGGCGTGTTTGCTGAAACACGGACCGTGTAGGGTCTGGGTGGATTTTTATCACTAGATTTTTTTAGCATTGTACTTTTTTAATTGAATTTTCATGGTTTTATATGTCAGTGTTTAATAAATTATCTCCAGAACATCTGTATCCACAGTTTTTGTTTTCATTGGTGGATTGTTATCACTGTGGATCATCAGGTCTCCCCATTTTTCTTTGTTGCACCATTAAGAACTATACATTTACAGAATTGCGGCTAACAGCGCCTACCAGAAAACTTAGGCATCTGCAATGGGTTTTACTGGCCTACATTACAAGTGTCTGTGTTCATTAGTGAATCGCACCTAACGATGCCTAAGTCCTGCTCCACCCCTAACCACGCCCATTTAGGCATAAGACAACATTATATGTCCCGGTGTAGATGCGTCCCGATGCCTACTTTCTTTTCAATGAGTTTCTAACTGGTTTTAAATGATTCAGCCAATTAAAGCCAATTAAAATAGTTAAGTTAGGTAGGGGTATGGCGCCTACTACCACCTAACTTGGGGCACCATTTATAAAGCATGGCCCTTAGTCCAGCAAGTTTACAGTTTTGTTGTAAGCTATTTTTCATACTATACAGAAAAACTGGAAACTCGCTGGACTAATTATATAGCCCTCAATGGAGACTACGTTGTTTAACTTGCTTTTTTACCAAACTTTTCAAACCACCCTCATAAGTATTTCCCTGGTATGAGTAGCAATTAAAGAGATATAAATGTCTTAAAACTGTTATTGACTCTATTTCAGAGACAAAAGATCAAAAAAGAAAATTGCAGCTGTTTGACAAACTAGAATAATCCAATGTTTTTGCAAAATCTGGACCACACAACATTGCATTTCATAGCAATGGATTGATTTATTTTCTTTTGCAGCCTGCGGGCGGTTCATTTTTTTGTTTTTATGGCATTATCTATATTAATGTCCATAACTATAAAATGGAAAGTGTAATGCATAAATGCTTCAGAATTCATAGAATTCCTTTGAGCGTCAGAGCATTTACTTCGCCGGCATGTGGTGGAAACTTCTAACGCTGCTTTGTAAAAGGAGCCCACAGTTATTTATTTGGGGGTATTTTCTATACTGCCTTTAACTGCCCTGTTGCAGATCAAAGCAGTTTACGAGGGGCCACTGAAAAGCTCTCAGCCCAACCAACAAAGTTGGGGCAGTCTCCATTGAGGGCTATGCACTTAGTCAGTGATTTTCTACTTTATTTGTTCCATCGGAAAGATACAGAACGAAAAAAAGTGGAAAATCACTGGACTAAGTGCATAGCCCTCGATGGAGACTGCCCCAACTTTGTTGGTTGGGCTGAGAACTTTTCAGCAGCCCCTCGTACAATTTAAAATCTAACATAAAAGAAAGGAACTACAAAATTATTGATAGATCTGCATTCTTGTATTACCTGTTACTTCCTGTTTGTTTTATCCTTTTTTTCTTTTTTTAACTTTATTTAGTTTTTAATGCCAACAAAAAGTGCAATACAATTTACATACAAATAATAATAATCAAATAAGCACTTATAATTAATCAGTATCTATACAAAAGATAAAAATTCCCTCCCCATCCATCATTACCATCAGGAATAATACCAAAACAAAAGATATGCCCCCCTCCCGCTCCCTCCCTCCTGGATGTGTGGATGAAAACCAATGGAAAATAAAAATAAAGGACAACTATAGCAAATTTACAAAAGACATCAATGGACCCCAAACTAATTTGAATATCTTATTATGCCCCCGCATGTCAGCATTCATTTCCTCATATTTATAAGTTAAATATAAGAACTGTATATTTTTTAAAATAACACACTGAAGTTCATTTCCATCTCAAATAACTTCAGTAGGTCAATAGAATCATAAAAGGCAATGGCAATATTAACATCATTTTCTAGGGTTTTTCTAGAAAACTTTAGATTTTCTCTCTTTTAGGGGGAAATTTTCATAGTTTTAAGAAGCCAGCATATTTCTATCACTTTAAAACATTTGTAATGCCTCCCTAAGTACAGAATGTTTACTGAAACCTTGCTTCGAATGTTTATTCAGTTGAGTAGTTCATCAGTATCTCCTGAAATGTGTAACTAAATACTAGCATAAAAGTTTTTAAAAAAATCATATCTGATCAATATTGGCATCATTTGAGAATGTCAAATACTCTTTAAACCCTATTTTGCCCAGAATGTCAGACAAAATCATCTAAATCAGAATGCTTACAAAAAACTCATTGAATGCAGAGCCTTTTGTAATACGAGGGGCTGATGAAAAGTTCTCAGCCCAACCAAGATGAGAATGGTGTGGAGCTTTGAAACTTACAAGTTATTTCACACTTTTCTAGACACTTTTCATTTCATTTCATATCATTAAAATGAAAAAGTGTCAAGAAAAGCGCAGAATAACTTTTAAGTTTCAAGGCTGCACACCGTTCTCTTCTTGGTTGGGCTGAGAAAGTTTTAGCAGCCCCTTGTAAATGTATAAGGACATGCAGGAGTACACGTGTACTTCCCAGCATATAGAGCGCCATCTAATCTAATAAAACTATTAACCGCGCATGCGCAGATGAAACGGTGTGATCCCTGCCGCCGTGATGTGTGCCTCTGTGCCGAATTCAATTTGAGGCGCGTGGGATGGCTTGCGGTGCGTGGGACAGAAGGAGGCAGAAGAAGGAGAGTGCGACTGTTTCGTTTGGCAGTTTCTGCATGCGCAGTAGAGCGTGCGGCAGTTTCCCCATCAATAGGAGCCAGCGGCGATTTAAACATTGCCTTTCTTCCACGACGCTGCGACCCCAAAACCACTGCAGACCACCACAAAAAACGGGTAAAAGGTAAAATGAAGGGAGAAGGGCTACTGCTGGACAGGGGGGAGCAGGGAAGGGGTGCTGCTGGACAGGGGGGAGGTAAAAGGAAGGGAGAAGGGCTACTGCTGGACAGGGAGAGCAGGGAAGGGGTGGTGGTGGACAGCCAAGGAAAGACAGAAAGAAAGAAAGAAAGACAGGCAGAGCAGCCAAGGAGAGAGAGAGAAAGAAAGAAGAAAGACACACACATCTATTCTAGCACCCGTTAATGTAATGGGCTTAAAGACTAGTTTTACAAAAAAGCATGCAAAATAAGAGCAACTTCGTTCAAGATGGTATGTGGCAATTCTACAACTCACACTATAAGTCACCCAATTATGTCAAAATATGTGTATAAAAGGAGCTAGCTAAGCAGCTCAGTTTGAAGTCTCATTACTTTAACCATTTAAAGTGGGGGCAGGGGGGCCTGGAGGAGTAAGCACAGTTGCTCTCTCACTCTCTCCTCAAATCCACAAGTCCAAACAAGGTGTAAATGCCAATGGGGACAATTTTTGAAATATGATATGTATATTCCCTTTGTAAAATGAGGAGTACGGTACACATACATTTTAAAAATCTTCCCGCACCATGTTTCCTTGAAATCTGTGTATCCTGCAGATACATAGGTGCAAGTAGTGGTTTTTCTAGAAATAATTAATGACCCTGGTACTTTAGATAGATTGTGAGCCCACCGGGACAGATAAGGGTAATGCTTGAGTACCTAACTGTTAACCGCTTAGATAATTTTGATAGGCGGTATATAAATGAATAAATAAGAGGGTGGTTTGAAAAGTTTGGTTTAAAAGCAAGTTAAACAATGCAGTCTCCATTGAGGACTATACAGCACACTTAGTCCAGCGAGTTTCCAGTTTTCTCATATCGTATGAAAAATAGCTTTAAAAAACCCTGGAAACTTGCTGGACTAAGAGCTCCTTTTAGGACATTAATGCGTGGAATAGCGCGCGCTAAATTGCCACGTGCACTAGACGCTATTGCCAGCATTGAGCTGGTATCAGTTCTAGCTGCGTAGCATGGGTTTAGCGTGCGCTAAAATGCTACATGCGCTAAAAACGTTAACGCAGCTTAGTAAAAGGAACCCTAAGTGTATAGCCCTGGATGGAAACTATGTTTAACTTGCTTGCATTTTTTTTTTTTTTTTTAACCAAACTTTCACACCACCCTTGTACATTTATTTATTCAATTTTCTATACTGTTCTCCCAGGGAGCTTAGAATGGTTTATATGAATTTATTCAGGTACTCAAGCATTTTCCCCTGTCTGTCCTGGTGGGCTCACAATCTATTTAATGTACCTAGGGCAATGGGGGGATTAAGTCACTTGCCCAGGGTCACAAGGAGCACCATGGGTTTGAACTCACAACCTCAAGGTGCTGAGGCTGTAACTTTAACCACTGTGCCACACACTCCCCTTAAAATGTCTGCCCATTTATATATGTTAACTAGATTTTTTAAAATATTTGTAAACATTACCTAACCCTTCTAAAATGACCTCCTTTATTTCTTATGAATGTATCTTTTTGTTTACCATATATACTCAAATATAAACCTAAATGTTTTTGTCCCAAAAAATGGCCAAAAATGGGGCTCTCGGTTTATATTTGAGCCTCTCAACTCTCCATTCCACCCAATGACTGGCATTTTTCTTTAACCCCACCCTATTCTCCTGCACTAATCCTCATCACCAATGTCTCCAACCCCCTCATAACAATCGACATTTCTTTGCAAACCGCCCCCCCCTCCGACTCCAACACCAGTGTCACAGCAGCCAATATTTCCCACCTCCTCAGCAACCAACATTTCTTTCCAACCCTGAGACTCTCAGAGAGGGCGAGAGCTGGCAAGCCTTTGAGCTGCGTAGATGCACAAGGCCCTGCTTCAATCCAGTCAGCGCATAACTTTTTCAGCGTGTACCAGGGAAGCAAATGCCAATAAGTGAAGAGCTGATTATCAGATGATTGGGAGGGGGGAAATGTTGATTGCTGTGGCGGTGGCATCGGAAGTGGGGGGGGGGGGGGTGTTCGGAAAGAAATGTTGGTTGATGTGAGGAGGATGGAGGCAGGAAATGTTGGTTGCAGTGCTGGTGTCAGTATCAGGGGTATCCCAATGGAGGGGGAAAGGAGGAAGAGAAGAGAAGAGAAGAGGATTGTTGTTGGGGGAGGGGGAAACATAGAGATACAGAAGAGTAGGGCTAGACAGAATATAACCCCCCAGGTTTATACTTGATTTAACAGTTCCCCCTCCCTTTTTATGGGGGGGGGGGAGAAACTTACCTTGGTTTATACTCAGATAGATTTATATTCAGTACTTTTACTCAGAGGTACATTTTAGAAAGGGCATACAAATCAGAATTGTGTCATGCAGGTTGGGATATGTTAAGTTCCACTGCTGATGAGCCTTTTTTTAATATACAGTAGATCCAGGAATGAAGCGTGTACTTCCCAGCATATAGAGCGGGAAAAGCCATCTAATCTAATAAAACTATTACCCGCGCATGCGCAGATAAAACGGTGTGATCCCTGCCGCCGTGATGTGTGCCTCTGTGCCGAATTCAATTTGAGGCGCATGGGATGGCTTGTGGTGCGTGGGGCAGAAGGAGGCAGAAGAAGGAGAGTGCGACTGTTTCGTTTGGCGGTTTCCGCATGCGCAGTAGAGTGTGCGGGCAGTTTCCCCATCAATAGGAGCCAGCGGCAATTTAAACATTGCCTTTCTTCCACGACGCTGCGACCCCAAAACCACTGCAGACCACCACAAAAACTTGGTAACATCTACAATGTCAATGGGGTCAGCATGACAACATGAAACATACGTATACCAGTTAGTATATCAAAACAAACATGAGTGCCAGAAAATTCACATGCATGTCAGCCATTTTAGAAACATCAGGGTCTATGTTTTGCAAAGCTGTCTCTGGCCAGCAACATTTCCCAGTATTGTTTTCAGGCGGGGTGACAAAACCATTGGGGGATTATGGAAACAACCGTCCCTAATCCCTCGTGGAATGCTGTACAAAATAACCTAGACCGGGGGTCACGTGATGCTTCCTGCCTGAGCGGTCGCACGCCGGAGAGCTCCTGCCTCACCCCTACTAAAACCGGTCAAAATACCGACTCCTTCGTGTCCCCGCGGCAGAAACGAGCGGACGGGACAGGGACTGACACCCCGCTCTTCTATTTTTTATTTTTTGAGCTTCGGGAGTGACTGCGGAGGCGGGGGGGTCCAGTGGGGCTGTCTGCCTGGACGACCGCGTGGCGGTGAACTTCGACCGCATCCCCGCTGGCCTCGGCGCTCCTGCTGAAGATTTTAAGTCCCCTCGGCAGAAACGAGCAGGCGGGACGGGGACTGTCACACCGTCTCTCTCTATCCCTGTTCCTTGGGGGCGACTGCGGCGACGGGAGGGTCACGCGGTGCTGCCTGCCTGGAAGGCCGCGTGGCAGATAATTCCGGCCTCACCCCCGCTCAACCCGGCCTACATATTAACTATATCAAGTCCCCACGGCAGAAACGAGCAGGTAGGAAGGGGATCTCTACCCTGTTGTTTGCTCATCATCGGGGGAGACAGCAGAGGCGGGGGGGGGGCCACGTGGTGCTGCCTGCCTGGGTGGTCGCGTGCCGGAGAGCTCTTACCATACCCCCGCTGAAAGTGACGGGCACTACAGGCCTTTCAGCGTCCCCAAGGCGGAACCGAGCAGGTGGGCCGGGGACTTCCAGACCGCTTTTCCCTTCCTGGTCCTCGGGAGCGACTGTTGCGGCACGGGGCATGCCCATAAAAACGGCGAGAGGCGCCCGGGATAAATCCTCTCTTACCCCCTCCAAGATGGCGGCGGAGCAGGCCACGTTCACTATCCCCGCTGGCGACTGGATCACAGACATCACGCGGTCGGTCACGGCGGCGCTGGCAGACAAACTGAATAAAATTCAATCAGCGGTGGATGAAATGCACGAGAAATTCGATTCACACAGTCAGCGCCTAACAGAGGTAGAGCAGCGCGTGTCCGACCAGGAGGACACGTGTGTGACGCTGACGGCCCAGGTGGAAGAACTCACACGGACGTCCCGGGAGTTGCAGGCGGCCCTAGAGGAGCAGGAGAACAGGAGCCGACGGAACAACCTGCGGCTGGTCGGGCTCCCGGAGACGGTGAGTGACCAGGATCTCTACATGATTTTCAGCAAATGGCTCCCTGAGACCTTGAATCTGTCGGGGGGAGCGGAGGCCTTCGCCTGCGAACGGGCGCACCGCATCGGAAACCGACCTCTGGAGGGGGGTAGGGCGAGGACCGCCATAGCCCGCTACTCTAACTGGAGAGAAAAAGAACTCATACTCCGGGCCTTCCGAAAGGCGGGCACCTTGGATTACAACGGATCCCGAGTGCTCATATTCAATGATTACTCTGTGCGGGTGGCGGCCCAACGCAAGCTTATGGCGCCCTCCTGCACTGACCTCCACAACAGGGGAGTTAAGTTCGCGCTGGTCTATCCGGCGAAGCTCCGAGTCTGGCATGAGGGCAAAACTTTCACCTTTAACAGTGGAGAGGAGGCCAGGGCGTTTCTGGCAACTTTACCTGCCTAATGTTACCCTAAACCGGAAGTGGCTGCTTTGCGGCTCACCTGCTGATGCGGCTCAGTACTCCTGGGAGCTGTGTTGGAGTCCTTTTGAATTTATCCCCTGCGCGTTCAGCGGAACCGAGTGACCAAGCCGCTATTGCGGTGGTGGAGCTTCTTTCCTCGACTTGGATATGATTCCTGAATCCGGGCGGCTGGAGTGACCTGAGTGATACGCGCTTGGCATTGAAGGGCAGCGGAGCTTACGCCTTTCCAGTGGACTCCTGTATCTCCGCCGGCTACCCTAACCCTTGACTGACTCTCCTTGATCTTGGTGCGGGCCGTCCTGGCTGGAGGGGATTCCTTTCAAAGGGGCATGCGGCAGCTCTGGAGCACTTTCTTGGACTACTTGGTATCACCTATTCACTGTTCACTGTTTGTGTTTAACTTCCTGTTTTTGCATTAAATGCGGGGACTATATGTTAGGGGTATTGTTCAGTGGGTGGGGGGGGGGGAGGGCTTCGGGCAGGTTGGGGGAACTGTATGGGTTTGTATGCTGATGGGATGGGATCAGCCTGGGGGGCAAGACTGGGGGGGGGAGGGTGGAGGGAGAGGTCAGGGGGGGGGAGTGAATGGGAGCGTGTGGTTGTGTACGGGATGAGTGAGCAGGGGGGAAGGGTGGGGGTCTGGGGGGTGGATCTGGAGGGCACAGAGATACCAGGGACAGCGAAGCTTAGCTGGGAGGCTTCGCCTGGGCCCACTTATTCTTTTTGTATTGGACGAATGCGTATTTGGCTGGTGGAAAATGGATGAGTTCACACTCTCTGGGAGGGGTGTTTCCTTCTGGATTACTGTGCTGCATAGAGCTACTCTCTCACTGTTATGGCTGATTTACGAGTTGTAACCTTTAATGTCGATGGCATCAGGTCCCCGGTAAAGAGATCCCGTATTCTTACCAGCTTGCGACATTTGAATGCGGAAGTAGCGTTCCTGCAAGAAACCCACCTCACTCAGATCGAACACTCTAAGTTGCGAAGAAATTGGGTTGGGGATGTTTATTCCTCCTCCTCCGGGGGCAGGAAACGTGGGGTGGCGATACTGTTGCACAAGAGACTACCTTTTACCTTGCATAAACAATTGACTGATCGGGAGGGGAGATATGTACTTGTGCTGGGGGAACTTTGGGGATTAAAACTGTTACTCTGTAATTTGTACGCCCCCAACTCTTACTGTCATAAATTTTTCTCCTCTGTTCTCTCCCTAATTTCGGCTTACCCGGATTATCAGGTGGTTCTGGGGGGGGACATGAATATCACTGCAGACCCGGGGGTGGATTGCAGACCTCCCAGGAGCAGTCTGAGAGATCATGATAATAAGGGGGTGGGCTTCCTGATGCAGCATTTAGGTCTGGTGGATGTATGGCGGACACTACACCCATATGACTCGGAGTTTACTTTCTACTCTCATGTACATAAGGTCTATGCCCGCTTGGATTATATACTACTAGACCAACGGCTGTTCTCTAGGGCTACTAGATCGGAGATAGTGGATTCCACGATTTCGGACCATGCTACTGTGGACC
The DNA here is from genome assembly GCF_902459505.1 of Geotrypetes seraphini. Lineage (NCBI taxonomy): Eukaryota > Metazoa > Chordata > Amphibia > Gymnophiona > Dermophiidae > Geotrypetes > Geotrypetes seraphini. The sequence continues at coordinate 69,159,247 of NC_047084.1, read as the reverse complement.
TCACACTGACACTGGCAGCTGGCAGGAAGGCCTCCTCTTGGAAAATGGCATTACACCTGTACCAAGACCGGGAATTCCGGACGTATCTACGGGCACGATGGGCGGATTACCAGGCTACAAATGACACCCCGGATATTGGACCAATATCTTACTGGTATGCTTCCAAGGCAGTCCTGAGGGGGCATGTGATCGCATACACTGCGGCTAAACGCAAAGCCCGGGGCGCTGAGCTTCTTTCGCTCACGAGACAACTGCATGGTTTTCGCAGGGCCCATATCTCCTCTCTCTCGGATAAGGAGCGACAGGAATACAGGACTATTCGAGACCGTATTGAGACTCTGCTTCATCAAAGAGCGGAGCAGACCCTTGCGTTCCAACGGTATAACCTGCATAGATGGGGAGGGAAGACGGGGAGACTTTTGGCGAACCTAGTGAGACCTTATAAGAAACGTCAAATCATTACGGCGATCCGCGATGCTGGGGGCACTCGACATGACGGGGAGAGACAAATTGCGGAGCAATTTGTTAAGTACTATGAAACCCTATACGGTAAGAGACCGCTAGATGAGATGGCCCTTCAGGATTTTTTCAGGGGGTTATCCCTACCTCGCCTGGAGGAGGATCAGGCTGCATCCTTGAGCCTGCCGATCACCGAGGCTGAACTCCGTGCCACTATTCGGTCCCTTAAATTGGCAAAGGCGCCTGGCCCGGATGGGTTTGGGCCCGAATACTACCGCATTCTAGAAGATCTGGTGGCGAAGCCCCTGAGTGCAATGTATAACGAAGTGGCAGCATCAGGGGGCTCCTTTCCGGATAACATGGCTCACATAGTTCTACTCCCTAAGCCGGGCAAGAACCCGGATCTGGTGGGGTCGTTCCGCCCAATCTCCCTACTAGATCAGGATATTAAGCTTCTGGCTGCGACTTTGGCGAGACGTTTGAATGGCCTTCTTCCCGATCTCATTCACCCAGATCAGGTTGGGTTTGTGCCGGGTCGATACGCCTCTATGAACTTAATGAAGGTCTTGGGAGCGATTCATGACAGAGTAGGCGGGGGGGGTCAAGAGGCGGTGGCGGGACTGGATATGGAGAAAGCATTCGATAGCATCTCTTGGGATTATCTCTTTTGGGTCTTACGTCGGGGCGGATTTCAGGGTGACTTTCTGGCCTGGGCTTCTGCCCTATATCACAACCCCAGGGCGCGCCTACTGGTCAATGGGGGTTTGACGGAAGATTTCGGTCTGCAGAGAGGAACTAGACAGGGGTGCCCGCTCTCACCGCTCCTCTTCCTCCTGGCTATTGAACCCCTGGCGGCGAAAATCCGGCAGGATATGACAATTCAGGGAGTTGTGGTACGGGGACAGGAATGCAAAATCAGCCTGTTTGCTGATGACATCTTACTCTACCTGGACCAGGTTTCCGTGCATTTGCCCAGAGCTCTGGAGGTGATCCGAGCCTTTGGAGCACTGTCGGGCTTACAAGTTAATTGTAGTAAATCGGAACTTCTGCTACTGGCTGGGGGTCGGGCGGAGACCTGGCATGCGGGGTTGCCTATCGCACCCACGACTAAACCAATGAGATACCTCGGCATATACCTCAGCACTGATCTTCCCACGCTTTACAACGCAAATATCCGCCGGCCCCTTGAGGCCATCGCAAAACTGTGCCAAGCTTGGCAGGACCTGCCGCTGGGGATTCTGGGTCGGGTGGCCTTAGTGAAAATGAGTCTGGTACCGAAGCTCTTGTATCCCTTGCAGGCCATGCCACTTTGGCTCACCAGGAGGGACGAACTTGTCTTTAAATCTACTATCTCTCGATTTATTTGGAGGTCTCGCACTCCTCGGATAGCGATGTCCAAGCTTATCTTGGATAAATCACTGGGGGGACTTAATGTCCCGGATATTCGGCTTTATAATGTTGCCTCCCTCCTCCGTTGGATTCACGAAGGCTATAGTGAGTGCCCCCGCTACTCCCCTCGAGGATGGTTGGCGAGCTGGAGTGCCCCCTTTCAATTTATGAACCTCATACATCGACATGATGATCCTGGGAGGCGCTATACGGTTTGTTCTCGTTTTCTGCGCCCGTTCAGACTGGCTTGGCGTTGGTGGAGGCGACGACAGCAACTACCACCGGACATATCCCCTTTTGTGCGCCTGGAGGGCAACCCCAGGTTCCCACCAGGCAGGGGACGATCTGTATTTCAGCATTGGTCGGCCCGGGGTTGTAGGTTGATGGAAAACGTACTTGACCTGTCTCCGTCTGGATTTCCCTCTTTCCAGCAGGTCCGGGACGCGTGGGGCCTTCCCTCGAGCTATATGTTTTCTTATTTTCAGGTTCGTCACTACTGGGAGACGGAACGTAGGGGAGTGGTGGGGGCCTGGGTCAGGGGCCCTCTGGATATCTTGTTCTCGGCCACCCAGCCCGTGCTAAACTCCCTGGCGCGCTGGTATCGCGTCCTTAAGTTGTCTCTTGCCCCGTCGGTACTTACACCGGTGCGTACATCCTGGGAACGAGACCTGGGGCAGGATATTTCTGAATCACAGTTCACTGCATGCTTTACAACACTATATTCCCACACTAAATCAGCAGATTTCCAGGAACTCCAATATAAGATCCTTCATAGGGCATACTTTACGGCGCAGAGGGGAGCGCGAATGGGAATATGGGAGAGTGGTCTTTGTATTAAATGCAAGAGCAGTGCCGGAACATATATACATTCCTTTTTGGAGTGCCCACGCCTGGATGTGTGGAGGGAAGCCCTCCCCTTGTTGGAACTAGTGGTGCAGCGCACTGTGGAATGGGACTATGGGTTCATTCTCCTGGGTCTGCAGACGTCCCTCCAGGACCAGGGTTTCACCACACCCCAATGCAGGTTTCTCTATAATGCTATTTTAGTAGTAAAGAAACTGATCTTGACATACTGGATGTCTGAGGAGCCCCCTCCGCTGCCGCATTGGCGGTGCCGGCTTCGAGAGGTAGCTATGTTTGAAATTCGATCCCAAGCGAGAACAACGAGCGTGCTTAAGCAACATTACGCTGGATTATGGGCGAGACTGCGGGACCTGGTGCCGTCGACCGCACGAGAGGGGGACCAGGGGCTTTCTTAGCAGGGAACTGATTTTCCGTTTCTTGGCCGGCCCTCGGGGGTTTGCCTCCTTTAACTGACTCTATATAGCCTTCTTTTTCTTTCTCTTTTTATACTTTAGTGCCCTGGGATGGGGGGGAGGGGGGGGGGGGGGGGGAGCTTCCTGGGATATGAGTGACTGGTTTGTATGAATGGATGATGATGAGTGCGCTTGATGATCTGAGTGTTGTGTGGGTTTTTTGGGGGTTCTTTTTTGGAAAAAGGCGGGAGAACACTGCTCCAGACGGGTGACATTCCTTTTCAAATGTTCCTCTCAGCTTACGCCCGCCATGCTCTTTTTGTCTTGCTCTGTTTTTGTCTCTCACATGCATGGGGGGGTACCCTGGGGGACGTATTGCTATTGTTGATGCCTGTTCTGAGTGTTGGACTGTTATTTGTCTTTTCAAATGGTTACTGCTGCGCCCTGCTGGGCGGTGTATTCTCTCTCGCTGTCAATAAACACATGTTTAAAAAAAAAAAAAAAAAATAACCTAGACCACCATGGGAAGAGGTATAAATTCCAACATTAAGGTTACCCAGCTTAAACACGCATTTCCCTTCTGAATAGGGAATGCATATACATTTTTTTGCCCTACCCTAGTCCTGCCCAACTACGGCCAGATCATGCCCCCTTGCAATATACACATATTCACAATTTTGGCATGTATATCCTAGCTTTGTAAAATTGGGATTTACATGTAGATAAGAACATAAGGATGGCCATACTGAGTCAGATCGACAGTCCATCTATTCCACTTCCAACTGTGGCAGAATCCCAAAGAATAACAAGATTCCATGCTATCAATTATAAGATCATGAGGGGCATAGAGAGAGTAGAGAGGGACAGATTCTTCAAACTTTCAAAAAATATAAGAACAAGAGGGCATTCGGAAAAACTGAAAGGTTCAAAACAAATGCTAGGAAGTTCTTCTTTACCCAGCGTGTGGTGGACACCTGGAATGCGCTTCCAGAGGACATAATAGGGCAGAGTACGGTATTGGGGTTTAAGAAAGGATTGGACAATTTTCTGCTGGAAAGGGGGATAGAAGGGTATAAGTAGAGGATCACTGCATAGGTCCTGGACCTGTTGGGGCCGCCGTGTGAGCGGGCTGCTGGGCACGATGGACCTCAGGTCTGACCCAGCAGAGGCATTGCTTATGTTCTTATGTTCTTACGATAAGTAGTGGATTTTTCAATGTCTATCTTAATAGTGGTTTATGGACTTTTCCGCCAGGAATTTTTTAAATCCAGACACACAAACTGCTGTTACCACATCCTCCAGCAATGAGCTCCAGAGATTAACTATTTTGAAGTGAAAAAATATTTTCTCCTATTCGTTTTAAAAGTATCACCATGCAACTTTATAGAATATCCCCTCATCTTTGTAAGAGTAAACAATCAATTCACTTCCATCCACTCAACTTCACTCAAGATTTTGTAGACCTCTGTAATATCCATACTCAACCAAGCTGTAATATCCATACTCAACCAAGCTGAAGAGCCCTAATCTCTTAAACCTTATTTTCATATCAAAGGAGATTCATCCCTTTAATCATTTTGGTTGCCCTTCTTGGGGGCCTTTTCTAATTCCACCATATTTTTTAAAGATATGACAACCAGGATTGCACAGAGCACTTAAGATAAGGCTGCATCATAGAGCAATACAGAGACATTATAATGTCTTTGTCCATGATAATATCTAGATCTTTTTCATGGTTGGTTACTCCTAATGGAGAACCTTCGACGCAGGCCACAATTCTGAAAATGGCACCTTAATCTGAGTGACACATGACTGGCATTGCTTTCAGAATCTGGGCCTTTGTCAAATATTTTTTGAAATCTAGATTCACTAGGGTTCTCATTTTCAAAACAGAAAAAATCCCCCACAAATGGCATAAAGTAGCATTTGGATGTTTTGTTTACTAAAACATCCAAATTGCCATTTTTAAAACACATTTTTTTAGGTGGTTTTCTATACTTTTTGTCTGTAGTATGTCTAAATCTCAAGGGGACATATTGGGGACGTATTTTGGGCTGAATTAGGGTGGACTTATGATTTGGACATTTTTCTTCAATAATGGAACATTGCAGAAAATGGCCCAGGCAAAACTTGGACATTACAGGCTAGATCTGTTTCAATAACAAATAAGTGCTAAAAAGATGGCCAAACTAACCAGATGACCACTGGAGTCATGAAGGCATGGCCTTACTCCCCCAGTGGTCACTGACCCCCTCCCGTCCCTAAAGCTGTAACTGAAACAGTACAAACCTGCCTAAATGACAGCTTTAGATGTTAGAGCAGCAAGCAGGTGTCTGGAGTAGCCTAGTGGTTGGTGCAGGGAGCTGCAGAGAAGGAGACCCAGGCCCAAATCCCACTCTAACTAGTACACTAGTGGTGAAAAGTGTGAACCCTCTACAATCCATTCAGAACCTACTGTACCATCATATAGGTAACAACTGCAGGCATAAGGGCTATTGAGGTGGTGATCAGTTCAGTACAGTAGGTTTGTGGTGAATTTTGGAGGGTTCACAATACAATATAATGCAAGGGGATTATAGTGAGATGTATACCTGGGACCCTTTATGTGAAATTCAATGCAGTGCCCCCAAAGGTGCCCTAGTGCTCTGGGATGTTTGTATGGCAAGTCTGCCAAGAACACTGGCCCTTCCTATGTCCCAGTGGCTGGTTTTTGTGAAATTTTTCATTTGGACATTGTTTTCAAAAATGGTTCAGAAAGATAGACACTGAGGACAAACACATCTAGGAAATGACATTTTTGAAACAAAAGGAAGTTTTCCTGTTCTGAAAATGGTCATGGATGTTTTCTGCAAAATGACTAAACTCAGAAATGTCCCCCACATCAACTAGGTCACCGTTATCCAGATGTTTATTCATGCCTTCATAGAAATGAAGCAAAGTTGTGAGGCAAGATTTCCCTTGGCCGAATCCATGTTGACTCTGTCACAATAAACCATGCTTGTTTATGTGTTCAGTAATTTTATTCTTTAGAATATTTTCTATCATTTTGCCCAACCATGACATCAGGCATACCAGTCTGCAATTTCCTGGATCACCCCTAAAAACCTTTTTAAAAACTTATGTTACATTGGCCACCCTTCAATCTTCAGGTACTAAGGATGATTTTAATGATAGATTGCTAACAGTAGATCAGCAGTCTCATGTTTGAGTTCTTTAAGTATCCTGGTGTATATACCATCTGGCCCAGTATACGTAAAATTTCTCTTTATTTTATTGTATTTACAGTTTCTTTTATTGTAAACCGCCTAGAAGTCGCAAGATTGTTGACGGTATATAAGAATAAAGTTATTATTATTATTATTATACACAGCTAAATGCCAGTTTATGCATGTCCAAATCACAAATAGGGCTTTGAAAATAAACACCATAGTGTATATTAAATATATGCAGTATTATCAAAGAAGATGAAAAAAAAGTACAAATATAAAACAAAACAGAACAAAATTAACCCCCCCTTCCTTTTACAAAACCACACTAGTGTGTTTTTTAAATCACTGGTCACAAAGGTAACGGTTCCGATACTCATAGAATTCCTGTGAGCGTCAAAGTTGTTACCATAGCAGCCGGTGCTAAAAAAACGCTAGCGCGCTTTTGTAAAAAGGAGGAGGGTGGAGGTGGAAATGAAGCTAAAATTTTCTGCCTGCATATCTCTAGTATTTTTGCTAATCAAGAATTGTAGGTTAATTTTGTAATTGCCAGCCTTAAGGAAAACTACAAATGTTTGCACTATGCAAAATTTGTCAGATTTTCAAAGTAAATATAAACCTTTTAAGTTCACTTTTCACCACTGAGAATTATTCCAAGAAAAATATCCTCCCATATTTACATGGACTAACTTGTGTGGACCCTTTCTGAATTAAAATACAGGCATACTTTTGAATATTCTAGAAACTGCCCCCAGAAACACTTCTTCAAACTGCAAGCCAGCATACATTTATAAGGAGCTGCCTAACTGCAGGCAGCAGGAATTCAAAGACATGGTGACATCCTGGTCATTTACATGCTTAAGTGTCCACATATGTATGTAAATAACCTCTTTTAGAATATTGGCTAGCAGCAAAGTATATGTCATGAGTTGATGGTGCATGCTTTGCTGCTTTGCAGCGGGGAGGGGGTTTGCATAGGCAAATAACATAAAAGTTGCCAGACTGGGACAGACCCAGGTCCATCAAGCCCAAAGGACCAAATTCTTAAAACGGTGCAGTTAATTAGATGGTGGTAGGCACCCTACTGCTGCCTAACTTAATTGTTTTAATTGGTTCAATTGACAGAGTAATTGACTGCGCTGATTAAAAACCAATTAAAATGTCATTTAAAAAATGCCCCCCCATTTTTTTCCCAATGAAAATAAGGCTATAGATATACTGAGAATATCTACACAAAATGTTTATTTTCTTTGATTCAATTCCCTATTTAACATATAGCGCAATACACCCTCCAATTTGATCTACTCTATCCTTGCGATATAGTTTGTACCTAGTTAACAAAGTGTCCTATTGATTGTCCTCCTTCCACCAGGTCTCTGAGATGCCCATTTTATCTACCTCAAACTTCAGTGCTATATACTCTTAACTCCCCTATTTTATTTTTTAGGCTTCTAGCACTTGTATACAGACACTTCAAATTGTGTTTATTCCTTCTATCTATAGGCTGCTGAGAAGATGATAGGGATAATTACTCTGCCTTCCTCTTAAACACTCCTGGTTTTCTTTCACAATTATTGAAACCTCTCCTGTTTCAATAGTATCCTTCAAGGATACTTCATTACATTACATTACATTAGAGATTTCTATTCCGCCTGTGCCTTGCGGTTCTAGGCGGATTACAATATAGAAGATATCTGGGCATTTCCAGTAGAATTGCATTACAGGAGAAGAGTAAATTACAGGTACACAGGTAACAGTAAAGAATTACAGTACATTCAAGATTACAGAATATGTTACATAACAACAGATTCAAGTTACAGCGGATGGAGAGTAACAACATATACATGTTGGCGAAGGTGTTTACATAGCGTTGACGTTAGTTACATAATGTTGGTTACATAATGTTGATGATATAGTCTGTAGAGGTGTTTAGTTTGAGGATTGGACAGAGTGTTACTATAGAGGTGGTATTCCCAAGGGATTGATCGTTAGCTCATTAGATGGAGGTTAGAGTGATGGGAAGTATTTTTTGAATAGAAGTGTTTTTATTTCTTTTCGGAACACTTTTATGTCTGTTGTTTTGATCACTGAACTATCCATTCCTGGGCAACTTTCGGCTCCCCCCCCCCACCTCATCTCAGTTTAAAAGCTGCTCTATCTCCTTTTTAAATGTTAGCACCAGCAGCCTGATTCCATCCCAGTTAAGGTGGAGTCCATCCTTTCAGAACAAGCTCCCCCTATCCCAGAAAGTTACCCAATTCCTAACAAATCTAAATCCCTCATCCCTGCACCATCGTTTCAACCATGCATTGAGACTTCAGAGCTCTGCCTGCCTTTTGGGTTCCACATGTGGAACTGGGAGCATTTCTGAAAATGCTATCCTGGAGGATGTGGATTTCAGCTTTCTACCTAAGAGCCTAAATTTGGCTTCCAGAACCTCCCTCCCACATTTTCCAATGTCATTGATAACTATATGTACCAAGACAGTTGGCTTCTTCACAGCACTATCTAACATTCTACCTAAGTGGTGCGTGAGGTCTGTCACCTTTGCATCAGGCAGACAAGTGACCAGGTGATCCTCATGCCCACAGCCATCCACCTATCTACATGCCTAATCATTGAATCACCAACTACAACAGCTGTCCTAACCCTTCCCTCCTAAGCAGAAGCTCCTGAAGACACATCCTAGGTGCAAGAGGATATTACATTCCCTGGTGGGAAGGTCCTGGCTGAAGGATTATTTCCTACTTCACTAGGGTGATGCTTTCCTTTAAGGCAGCAGAGGGGCTGCCAGACTGGAGGTGGGGTTTCTCTACAACATCCCTGTAGGTCTCCTCTATGCACTTCTCTGTCTCCCTTAGCTTCTCCAAGTCTGCTACTCTATTTTTTTTTTCAAATTCTTTATTCATTTTTCATCTTACAACAAGTATACAATATTACATCATTTTAAACTTTTAGACATTACTTGAATTTATTTCTATTGTCATCGTAAATACATAAATTTATTCCCTCCCATCCACCCTTCCTACAAAAATTTCAATCAAAAATATCATATAAATATTGTATTCTTATCTATTGATTAAACCTTCAATAGAACTTTATACCATCCCTCCCTCCCCCCTATGTATAAATATATTGTCAGTGGAAAATGATTTCTAATCATTATAATAATTTGTCAATGGCCCTCAAAATCTTTTTAAAATTATTATAATTCCCTTTCTGTATAGCAATTGTTCTTTCCATTTTGTAAATGTGGCACAACGAATTCCACCAGAATGTATAGCTAAGATAATGGAAGCTAAGATAAAGGACAGCATCTATGAACACATAGAAAAGAATGGACAACTGAAAGCGAGCCAGCATGGATTCTGCAAGGGAAGGTCATGCCTAACAAACTTACTACACTTCTTTGAAGGGATAAACAGCCAGATGGACAAAGGGGAATCCATAGACATCATTTACTTCGACTTCCAAAAAGCCTTCGACAAGGTACCCCACGAGCGGCTACTTAGGAAGCCGGGGTGGAAGGGGATGTTTACCGATGGATTAAACACTGGTTGGCAGAAAGAAAGCAAAGGGTTGTAGTAAAAGGCCAATACTCAGACTGGCAGTGGGTCACGAGCGGTGTTCTGCAGGGGTCAGTGCTGGGACCGCTGCTGTTCAATATATTCATAAACGACTTGGAAACGGGGACGAAATATGAAGTTATTAAATTTGCGGATAACACCAAACTCTGCAGCAGGGTCAGAACCGTGGAAGAATGTGAAGACCTGCAAAGGGACCTAAAGAAACTGAAGAGTGGGCAAAAAAGTGGCAAATGCGCTTTAATATAGAGAAATGCAAGGTCATGCATATAGGGAAAAATAATCCGATGTTCAGCTACACAATGGGGGGATCATTGCTAGGGGAAAGTAATCTTGAGAAGGACTTGGATGTGCTGGTGGATACAACAATTAAATCATCTGCACAGTGTGCAACAGCCTCAAAGAAAGCAAACAGAATGTTGGGTATCATTAAGAAGGGTATCACGACCGGGACGGAGGAAGTCATCATGCCACTTTATTGTGCAATGGTGCACCCGCACCTGGAGTACTGTGTCCAGTATTGGTCGCCGTACCTCAGGAAGGACATGGCGATCAGGGCCGCCATCAGAAATTTCTGGCCCCTTACTGAGCAATCCTATTGGGCCCCCCACGCACCCCTTCCCCCCCCCCGACTCCCCCTTCTTCCATGGGCCGAATACACACATACTTTTCTCTGTCGCCGCACTCTTTGACCAAAAGATTTGTAAGCCTGCAACCACGTCAAGGTAGACTCTTTCAGCAGGGCCCTAACCTAACCTAAACTAAACTAATCTATACCTATCTATTCTAAACTAACATATGTCTAATACTGAACTAATAACAAACTAACAAACATCTGCATAAAAAATAACTAATAAATAATAGTGCTAGTAGCTATAATTCACTTTTGAATGTAAAATCTCAGTTAAGGATTTCTTTTGACCTTTGTAGGCCAGAAGTAGATCACAATTGCACAATATTTTTTGTAACAAGTATTAAATGTGTTTTTATAAATACTATAAGCTTAATAAATATATCAGAAAAAACTACACATCTGAGCGCATATCTGAACATACACATCTGTATGATCCCATCCTCCTCTGCTTGCCTATAGCTGCATCATGCATGTTAAAAATGTACGATATGTTGATATGTGCACCTTCCTTCCTTCCCATCCATCCTCCTCAGCCTGTCCTTACACATCCACAGCTGCATGTTAATGATGATGTATATGTTATGATGATAAATAAGTGCATATGAGCACATCATTAACATGCAACTATGGATGAATATAAAAAAGAAACAATATTCTGTACAATTGTCAATTTATAAATCAGCGTCTTCTCCCCATTCTCTCTTCCCCATTTCCCTTCAGCGTCCTCAGCCCACTCTCTCTCCACTTTCCTTCAGCACACGTACATAAAAACAAGCAAGTAATTTATATCATTTTCATTTTATTCATTCATAGAAATTAAAGTCTAAATAATGCCAGTCACATAACAAAACATGATTAAATTCCCTGCACAGTCAAGCCTTCAAGGATTACTAGATGTCTTTCAGCAGTTCCCCTCCCTCCCTCCCCCTTACCTTTGTGGCCAAGTCAAAATGATCTACCAACAATAAAATTTTAAAAACACAAAGCACGCTGTACGCAGAGAAAATGTTAATTATCATTTATATTCCGCGGGTTTTCAACAAGGTCAAGGCAGATGACTTTATGCAATGTCACCTCAGTAACAACTATACAAAAATAGACAAATATTCCCCCTCCCTTTTTACTAAAACGCGATAGCGGTTTTTAGCGCAGGGAGCTGCGTTGAATGCCCCACGCTGCTCTCAACGCTCATAGGCTCCCTGCGCTAAAAAACACTATTGTGGTTTAGTAAAAGGGGGCCATAGTGCAAAATATAGATAGCATATATAAATTCTCAAAGCAGACACATTTTGATCACTAAATTGAAAATAAAACCATTTTTCCTACCTTTGGTAATTTCATCAGTCTCTGGTTGCACTTTATTCTTCTGACTGTGCATCCAATATTTCTTCTCTTCTTTCAGCCTCCTGTATGCTTCCTCTCTTCCAGACCTCATTCCCTCCCCAAACTTTTTCTTTGTTTCACCCTGCCTCTTCTTTCTTTTTCTCTCTCTCCATATCCCCTTTCTTTCTGTATGTCTGTTTTTCTCTCTCTTACCCTGCCCCCTTCTTTCTCTCTCCACACCCTCTTTCGTTCTGTATGTCTGTCTTTCTCTCTCTCTCTCTCTTTCCGTGCCCCATTTTTCTTTGTTTCACCCTGCCCCCTTTCTTTCTTTCTGGCTTCCTGTCCCCCCTTCTTTCTTTCTCCCTGCCCTCCCCTATGCCACCACCATTGGGAAAATGCTGCCACCGCCACTGGGGAATAGGCTGCCACTGCCGCCATTGGGAACAGGCCAGCGCCGAGTTCGCCCTGCTTCTCTTCCCCGCGGGGCCGACCAACTCTCGCCACCCGACGTCAATTCTAACGTCGGAGAGGACGTTCTAGGTCAGCCAGGCAGCGATTGGCTGGCCCAGAACGTCCTCTCCGACGTCAGAATTGACGCGAGTGGCGAAAGTTGGCCGGCCCCACAGGGAAAAGCAGGGAGAACTTGGCACCGGCCTATTCCCGATGGCGGCGGTGGCACTCAAGTGACTAAAGAGCCGCAGTTTGCCGGCCTAGGGAGAACACTGGAGGGTGTCCAGCTGTGCACCCCCTTGGGACGTAAACCCGGGGCGGGGCGGACCGCCCCCCCCCACCCTGGTATGCCACTTTCTGTACCTCACTCCCTCCCTATGACCAAAAATTCTCCTTTCTTCTATTCCCCGTGTACACAACCATCTCTTTCCCTCCCTTCCTCTCTCCCAAGTCCATGCCTTCTGTGTCCAAAAACACATTCCCTCCCCCACCTCAGCATCTCTTTCCCTCCCTTCCTCTCTCCCAAGTCCATGCCTTCTGTGTCCAAAAACCCATTCCCTCCCCCACCTCAGCATCTCTTTCCCTCCCTTCCTCTCTCCCAAGTCCATGCCTTCTGTGTCCAAAAACCCATTCCCTCCCCCACCTCAGCATCTCTTTCCCTCCCTTCCTCTCTCCCAAGTCCATGCCTTCTGTGTCCAAAAACCCATTCCCTCCCCCACCTCAGCATCTCTTTCCCTCCCTTTCTCTCTCCCAAGTCCATGCCTTCTGTGTTCAAAAACCCATTCTCTCCCCCCACCTCAGCATCTCTTTCCCTCCCTTCCTCTCTCCCAAGTTCATGCCTTGTGTCCAAAACGCACTCCCTCCCCCCTTTTGTGTTCCGCGTTTGCCTCCCAGTCGCCCATCTTTGCAACTTTCTCAGCAAAACGAAGCTCAAGCCGCGAGGCTTGTCTTCTGTTTCCTGCCCGGAGCTGACAGGGGGCCCGGGCTCCCCCAGGGTCCTAGGCCACAGTCTAGGGGGAGGGGCGGTCCGCCCCACGTGGACAGGAGAGAGCTGGACGGGGGACCCGCAGAGTTCAATACATCTCGAGCCGCGAGGCTCGTCTTCTGTTCCTGCTTGCCCTGCCGTGCACAAATAGCCGACCGGAAGTATTCTCCAACGTCAGCGCTGACGTCGGAGGGCAGGCTTTGCTTAAGCCCTCCCTCCGACGTCAGCGCTGACATCGGGGAACACTTGCGATCGGCTATATGTGAGCGGCAGGGCAGGCAGGAACAGAAGACGAGCCTCGCGGCTCGAGATGTATTGAACTCCGCGGGTCCCCTGTCCAGCTCTCTCCTGTCCACGTGGAGCGGACCGCCCCTCCCCCTAGACTGTGGCCTAGGACCCTGGGGGAGCCTGGGCCCCCTTTCAGCTCCGGGCCCCTGAATGCAGGACTGGTGGTACTGCCCTGATGGCGATACTTGAGAGAGTCCAGAGAAGAACGACAAAAATGATAAGAGGTATAGAAAACCTTACATACGCTTATAGGTTAGAAAGGCTGGGGCTCTTCTCTCTGGAAAAGCGGAGACTTAGAGGAGACATGAGAGAAACCTTCAAAATCATGAAAGGCATAGAGAAGGTAGACAGGGACAGATTCTTCAGACTACGGGGAACCACAAGTACAAGGGGGCACTCGGAGAAACTGAAAGGGTATAAGTTTAGAACCAATGCCAGGAAGTTCTTCTTAACCCAGAGAGTGGTGGACACATGGAACGCGCTCCCGGAGGTTGTGATAGGGCAGAGCACGCTACGGGGATTCAAAGAAGGATTGGATAAATTCCTGAATGATAGGGGGATTGAGGGATACAGATAAAAGTAGAGATAGGGGGATTGAGGGGTACAGATAAAAGTAGAGATAGGTTAGGAAGAGTATAGATAGAAGAAAAAGGGGGATTATAGAGCTAAGTCAAGGAATGCTATATGGTTTCCTAATAAAGAATTTATTTGAGACCAAATTGATTTCCAAAAGGCCATGATACAGGGACAATAAAATATCAAATGATCTAGGGTCCCTGCTTCGAGATTACAATGTCTGCTACTCTAGTCTCAAGGGAACGAACTTGTTCTCTGAGAGCTAGGAGCTCTTTACAATGAGCACACACATATAACTTCTGGCCAACTGGGAAATAATCATACATGTGAAACTCAGTGCAAAAGACTTGATAGCATCCCTCTTGCTGCTGGACTACTGTCTGCATTTTATTATTGAGTTGATTCATTAAATCTTTTTAAGCTACTAGGAATATATTAGACCAGCACTAAGAGCCTTAGATTTATATTGTATGCTTTATTTAGTGTTTGTTTCTTAGAGAGCCTTAGGATTATAATATCTGCTTATTTAGGGGTCCTTTAATTAAGGCGCACTAACCAATTTAGCGCGTGCTAAATGCTAAGGCATCCATTATATTTTATGGGCGCCTTAGCATTTAGCGTGCACTATAAGAACCCCTTAGTGTTTGATTCCTAGTAGGTACTGAAATATATTAAAAATATGTAATGAGTTCTCCCGTTGTCCTAATTAGAATAATTGACTATAAATTAAGACTATAAGTAAAGGAATGAGCTAGAGGAGGGTGGGAATGAAGACTAAACCAGACCTTCCTCTGCCTGCCAGAAAGTTCAAGCTTAAAAACTGTAGAACTATAAAAGGCTTTTATTCTATGGAGACTAGTTAAGTAAAGTTTGCTCTTTTAAGATCTAAACTGTCTATATAAGGGAACCTTCAATTTAGCTTTTTTTATTCCCAAACGTTTTTTTTAAAAAAAAAGTCTTTATTCATTTTAATAACATACAAAGTGCATACAAAAATACAATTGGCACCAAATAACAGTACTTATTACTAACAATAATAATATAAACATCTTCCTCCCCCCATCCCTCCCTCCCAATCTGGATGTGTGTGAAACTCAATAAAATGGAAGGCTTGAACTATTAATTGGTGGATACAAAATTTGCTAAAGGGCCCCAAATCTTATTAAAATATTTACTATAACCCTTTTTTTCTGAATTCATACGTTCGTATCAATAACATAAGCATAGGGATTCCCATCAAAAGATGTGATTCAGTCTATCGCAATTCTTCCAGTTTTTTGTGATCATTTGTATAGCAATCCCAGTCATTACAAGAAGTAATTTATTCTCAGCTGCAGAAATTATGGACTTGAGTTGCAGTATAGTTCCAAAGAGAACCACATCATAAGACATGGACATGGAGGTACCCAATATCCTATTAATTGTAACCCAGATCGACTTCCAGAAGCCTAATATTTTTATTCCCAAACTTATGGAAGCTCAGAGCAAAATGATGTGCTCGTATACTTACCCAGAGATCTGTTTTCTACTCCTTTCTTCTCAGAAAGATGTGTCCTCCTCTCTTGTCCTCCCTCTTTTCTCTCCTCTCAGAAAGTTTTAAAGTTGACCACTTTTATACAAATTACAAAAATGTTTGACATTGTATGAATTTTTTTTTCAAAACAGTCAATGAAAAAGTGCAATTTCCAAGCATATTCTGTAACTTTTTTGTGGGTGTTTGTATGGGCAAATTATGCAAGTACACACACTTAGGGCTCCTTTTACAAAGGTGCGTTAGGGCCTTAACACGCGGAATTGCGCGCGCTAAAATGCCACGCGCACTAGCTGCTACCGTCTCCTCCTTTGCAAAAGGAGCCCTAAATGATAAAATATGAGGTTTTTGCGCTCTCTGGCTATCTTAAGCATGGTATAGAGATAGTATAAGTGACCATATCTTAAATATAATGTTTTTTTTTTCTACTGCTTGTGTCAGTATTGTAAGAACATAGGCACCTACTTTTCTTTATTTCTGTGAGTTAGGAAGTCTAAAAATAATAACACAGTTGTTTGAAGGGCAACAACTTTTTGAAGTCAATCATTTTTATTAGGCAACTTTGCTAGTAAAATCCTCCTAGTGGAGCTTAATTCATTCTTTGACATCATCCTGTAATGCATAGGGTTTCGATAACAATTCAACCTTTCTGTAAAATGGCCACAACATAACTTTTTACATTTGTACACAAAATGGTGCGTGCGTACAATTGCTGAAGAACAGTAGAATGTTTGATTTGTAAATGTTAAAAAAAGAAATAAACGATGCACATTCATATTTTCCTGCTTGTGTAATGCTTTGTAAAGTAGTCTGCAGATAATGGTTCCATTTTAATCAATTCAGAAGTCAGGGAAGCAAGATCAGGTTTTACAAGTTTCTGGATAAAAAGGACCGAACGACCTCCTGTGAGAGGAAGCTGTGGGAACTCTGCTCCTCTGAGATGTTATTTGCCGTGATGCTCAAGCCCAAGCTGAAACCTAAAACATTCAGTGAAAAGGCACAGACTCTGCATTCATTTCCTTTTTATTCGATTCCAGGCTTTGTACTAAGAGCACCAGCTCCAGAGGGCCTGCCTCGCTATGACAATAGGCTTTCTTTACAGGACAGCAATTCAAGTTTCCCTTACTCTCTTGTTGCTCGCTACCATCGTCCTTATCAATTTTCGCTCTAGTTGGTTGTTTGGGCTGCCCTATAAAACTGTAAGCACGATAAAATTCAAATGTGTCAAAATCTTGAAAATGATGTAATAATAATCCCCCGCTTTTACAAAACCATGATAGCGTTTTTTAGCACAGGTCAGCGCGCTGAATGCTCTGTACTGCTCCCGACGCTCATAGGAACTCTATGAGTGTCGGGAACAGCGCCGATTATTCAGCACACCGGCCTGCGCTAAAAACCGCTATTACGGTTTTGTAAAAGGGGGAATTTTTCTATTGCCATATTTATATACATTGGACATTTAGGAAAGCCTAT
The DNA here is from genome assembly GCF_902459505.1 of Geotrypetes seraphini. NCBI lineage: Eukaryota > Metazoa > Chordata > Amphibia > Gymnophiona > Dermophiidae > Geotrypetes > Geotrypetes seraphini. The sequence continues at coordinate 69,142,093 of NC_047084.1, read as the reverse complement.
GGAAATATCTTCAGTAGCTCCATTTCAGCAGTCATTTTGGTTTAATGCATACCTTTTGAGGTGGCTTTTTCTGTACTAATTCGTAGAAGAGGAAAAAATAGAAACACATTTTATTTATTTAATCAAATAACTTGCTCTTTAGAGCCTAGGAGTGTGCTATGTTCTTGCTACTGTATTGGCTTCTGCCAAGAAAATAATTTTTTTTGTTAGGTAGTGATGTGATTTATTGAAGCAACCTAATAAAAATCCACAGAAGACCTTTCTTAAGAGTTATAGCACTGTTTGAGTTAGATGTTCTTTCCTATGGGCTGGTTAAACTGTAAAATCATTCAGGAAATTGTTAGGTCTTCCATTCTTTATTGCATCATTTGAGTAATCATTTCAATTCTAGGAAAGAAAAAATCTGATTCTTTGCAAGTTGTGACACCTTCTACTGGCTGCACATAAGAATTACATTGAAAGAAATATACGGTTGAAGAGCTTTTAAGAATGTATAATATCTCAGAATAAGCAGAGAAGGTACCAGAATCTACAAGGAACATAGACAGGACATAATAGGATTTAATAATTAGGAAGGGGCTCAATTTCTCTGAAAATGTTTTGCAAAATGGTGTTTTTTTGAATAGGACACGCTGATCAGATATTCCAAGCATGAAGCATATGGAGACTCCATTTATTCCTGTCCCTTCATTCACAGACATGTCCACAAACACCTTCACCTTCAGCAGTCTCATATTGCTGCTCAAGGTCGGTGTAAGTCTGGGATGCACACAACTCCTTTACCTCTTATAAGAATTAATTTGAAAATTTCTGAAACTGGACTGGACTTCTGGAAAGGTAGGAAATCCAGCTGCAACAAACCTACTTATTTTTCTTTATCACAAAATATCTTCAATATGTTTTGGCAGTTTACTCCTATTTTTAAACCTGCCTAAAATTCCCTGTGCAAAAGCCATTCTAAAGAACATTTTTTAAAGGTATTTATATACTGCCTATCAAGCTTATCTAAGTGGTTTACAATCTTGTACTCAAGCATTTTCCCTATCTATCCTGGTGGGCTCACAATCTATCTAACGTACCTGGGGCAATGGAGGATTGAGTGACTTGCCCAGAATCACAAGAAGCAGCATGAGATTTGAATCCACAACTTCAGGGTGCTGAGGCTTTAGCTCTAACCACTAGGCCACTCCTCCCACAGATTTCCTTTCAGGGACAATGGCATTTATCTTTGTGGAAGTTTTATTTTGACATACTCTAATGGCTAGAAGCAGGGCAAAACCAAGACTGAATCATACACTATGCGACCACCACATGGTGCCTCCTCTTCACCCATTGCACCACAATTCATAATTGAAGTCAATGAAAGGGGAGCAATAGTGGCATCCCTACCTCACTTGTGCCCTGAGCAGTCACAACTCTTGCACAACCCTGGGTACAACACTGCCTAGTAGCACATCTCTGACATTCATATCATCTATCTTATAATCTATTTTCCTTACATTCACATATTTATTTATTCCATTTATTATCTGCTTAAAAAAGCCTAAGTGGCTTACAATAAAACATACATATACATCTTCACAAGCTTCAAAATGACCTATCAATTTTGACCTTCCTATCATTGTCTATAAACCCAGTTCTAACAGCATATCCTGCCATACTTCCTTAGAAAACATGAAAGCTTGTATGAAAAACTGAGTTTTCAACAGTTTTCTAAATTGCAACATTTGTGCACAAACGTATTGATCCTGGAATGGTATTCCGTAATACAGGTCCAATAGCAGAAAATGCAGCTTTTGCAGTATGTCTGTATCTCACTTCCCCACTTCTCACAATGCAAGGTTTTCAGATCTTAATGACCTTCTAGCCTTATACCAGCCCAGACATCCCTGCAAATAACTAGGTAACTGATCATAAACTGCTTGGTGAGCTAATTTTAAAATTTTATGCTGTACACAACTGTGTATTGGTAGCCAATGGAGGTTCTTAAGTATTGGTGTTACATGTTCAAACCGAGATTTTCCCACCGATAAACATGTGGCAGAATTTTGCATGATCCATAAGGCTTTCATTTTTGTTGCAGACATCCCTATATAAATTCCATTACAATAATCAAGTTTGGACAATACCATACTTTGTAGGACATCTCTAAAGTCCATATTAGACAAAATCTTTATCTGCATCAACATTTGCAATGCGAAGTATGCCATCTGAATAACTCTAGTTACCTGAGCATCTAATGTTAATTTTGAATTCAAGACCACCCCCAAGATAAAGATCTTTTCTTTCACCACTATCGAATGTTCTATCAGGTCAATATTTGTAGGCCAAAATTGTTCATTATTATCTTCCAATATTATAAATTCTGTTTTTGCAGTGTTCAGAACAAGACCCTTATGCATCCATTCCTGAATCATATTCATTTAATGGTTTAAATCAGACATCAATTGCTCACCCCGGTCCTCTATTTGGGAAAAAAAATTGAAGATCATCTGCATAAAATCTATATGATAACCCATGGAATCCAAAACCTTTCCCAAGGGAACCCAAGGTTTTACACATGCTCAGAGGCTGTTATAGGGGAAAACACCCTCCAGGGATTCAAGAAACGGTTAGATAAGTTCCTGCTGAACCAGAACGTATGCAGGTAAGGCTAGACTCAAATAGGGCACTGGTCTTTGACCTAAGGGCCACCATGTGAGCAGACTGCTGGGCACGATGGACCACTGGTCTGACCCAGCAGCGGAAATTCTTATGTTCTTATGCTCAAGTTCTATGCTTTACAAATACATTCAAACCCATAATAATAAAGGAATATTCTCAGTTACTAATAAATAGTAGGAAATCTAGGGAGACATATAAATCCTCAATGTTTTTAAACTCGTGTAAGTACACGTTCATCAGTGCGTGACTGTGATTAAACCACAGCATTTTGCAAATACTAATAGAAAAATCTGTCCTATCAATAGAAGCTTATTTAAGCTTGAATTTGGAGAATGAAGGGGACACCATTAGCCATAGCAATTTGCAAAGAATGCCACTATTCTTATCACCTGAGCATGAAGGCTGCCAAAAGGGATTACCTTGTCAAATTAATAAATGTTGGTAATAAGGAGGTAATTCTCTAACAGGCATCCAGAAGATATCTATGTGGCATCAGTTCTGTAAAGAAAGCAGGTACCTACTTTCCTTTATGAAATACTAGCTTAACAGTTGAAATATGCACCTAAGTATGAATTCCATCCATGCTTCGCCCAGATTCTACCTATGTGTATACCTACCTGTTTATGCATGCATTTATAGAATATCACTTAGATGGAACTTGGCTGTGAACTTGGCTTCTACATCAAAGGTAGGCACCAGAAATGTAGGCCTGTAAAACCCTATCTTTAACGCAATGAATATATACATACCTATTATTCTAAACATTTAAGTAGAGAATGACACGGTGACAAAATTCATCACCGTTCCCGTCCCTGCGGATAACCGCGGGAAATAATCCCATGTCATTTTTTAGTGTCTATCTCAACCTCAGTCCTTCTACAACAGCATTCTTCAAAGCAAAGCTTGTGGGTCAGTGGTTGTGGCCATTCATACTCTGATTCTTATGTGAGCCAAGGATAATGAAGCCATTGTGACATCACTGATGTGATTGGCTCTTAGACACTGGTGGAATAATGCATTATGACATCACAATATCTGCTCTGGATACCAGAGACTGTCATTCTGTAGTGTCTTTTTCAACCTCAGTCCTTCTACACCAGCATTCTTCAAAGCAAAGCTTGCGGGTCAGTGGTTGTGGCCATTCATACTCGGATTCTTCCCTCTCTCCTTAAAGAATGACATGAAGATGGTTTCCCGCGGTTATCCGCGGGGACGGGAACGGTGATGAATTTTGTCACCGTGTCATTCTCTACATTTAAGCACACAATCGGCATGTAAATGTTTGCATCCACTTTATAGAATTACTCCCTAACCATCCAAAGAAACGTTTCTTGATTATCTCTTATCTGTCTGCAATTGATAATAATGTGCTTCTTTTCTCCCTGGCAGCTGCTAGTGCTAAATAATAATAATAATAACTTTATTCTTATATACAGCCAACAATCTTGCGACTTCTAGGCGGTTTACAATGAAGAGAAACTGCACAGACATCGAATTACAGAGTGTAGCAGTGAATATCTGATAGTAGCAACAATAAAAATAATAACAACAGTTTATATACTGCAGGACCGTGAGGTTCCATGCGGTTTACAATGAATTAGAAAAATTCCATAAATTGAAAGGAACATTCATAGTTAGAGATTAGAGGTTAACAGTTTACAAGATCTAATTTGGGGAGGGATTGCGATGGGGGCTATTGTCCTGATTCGTCACCTAGGTATTTCGAGAACAGGTATGTTTTTAGGTGTTTCCTAAATTCACCATAATTGTTTGTGTGTGTAATTAGTTTTTCCAAGTCTTTGCCCCATAAGGCTGCTTGGTATGATAGAAGTTGTTGATGGTGTCTCTTATATTTGCATCCTCACCATACATGTTTCCTCCAACATTAAAAAAGCTGGGGAAAGCTTTTCACCTCCCAATAATGAATCAGTTCCCAAGTCTTCACACCTCACGCCTACCTTTATCACCCTCTCTGACTCTTTCACATCGAGCCTTAGTGTGCAACCTTGGCTAAGTTTCAGTCTAGCTACTAACATTTCCCCAGCCAAAGCTATAGTTACAGTAAAGTTTTAATCCCTGCACCTGCCTCCATACTGAAAAGAGTACTGCGTAAGAATTCTCCTTATCTCCTATTCAAAGAAACGACATAGTGGGGTTCATCAACTATCACATTCTTTTTATGTCCAGTAGGAAGACAGGGGTAGGGAATTCCCTTACTAATTTTGTGAGGAAGAGATGGTTTTTTACATTTTAAAATATGAATGATGGGAAGGAAGGGGGCTGATGGCCATAAGGAGCATTTTTAAAGAGAGAAGGAAAGGGATCTAGCAGCTCATACAGGTATTTTTTGTACATTTAAGATAGAGAAGAGAGAGGCAAGGGGTCTAACGCATTGGTTCTAAATTACACAAACCCAAATGACCCAGTTACAATCGCAGCAAGTAAGAACATCCGAACATAAGAATTGCCGCTGCTGGGTCAGACCAGTGGTCCATCATGCCCAGCAGTTCGCTCACGCAGTGTCCCTCTGATCAAAGATCAGTGCCCTGAGACTAGCTCTACCTGAGCATGTTCCGGTTCAGCAGGATCTTGTCTAACTTTGGCTTGAATCCTTGGAGGGTGTTTTCCCCTATGACAGACTCCAGAAGAGCGTTCCAGTTTTCTACTACTCTCTGGGTGAAGAAGAACTTCCTTACGTTCGTACGGAATCTATCCCCTTTCAATTTTAGAAAGTGCCCTCTCGTTCTCCCTACCTTGTAGAGGGTGAACAACCTGTCCTTATCTACTAAGTCTATTCCCTTCAGTACCTTAAATGTTTCGATCATGTCCCCTCTCATTCTCCTCTGTTCGAGGGAGAAAAGGCCCAGTTTCTCTAATCTTTCACTAATCTTTCTCTAATCTTTCTCTAATCTTAACCATTTCAGTCACTCTTCTCTGGACCCTTTCGATAGTACCGTGTCCTTCTTCATGTACGGCGACCAGTGCTGGACGCAGTACTCCAGATGAGGGTGCACCATGGCCCGGTACAGCGGCATGATAACCTTCTCTGATCTGTTCGTGATCCCCTTCTTTATCATTCCTAGCATTCTGTTCGCCCTTTTCGCCTCCACCGCACATTGCTTCATCGACTTGTTGATCATAACTTCCAAGTCTCTTTCCTGGGAGGTCTCTCCAAGTACCGCCCCGGACATCCTGTATTCATGCATGAGATTTTTGTTACCTACATGCATCACTTTACATTTATCCACATTGAACCTCATCTGCCATGTTGATGCCCATTCCTCGAGCCTGATTATGTCATGTTGCAGATCCTTGCAATCCCCTTGTATCTTCACTACTCTGAATAATTGTATCGTCCACAAATTTAATCACCTCACTCGTCGTACCAATGTCCAGATCGTTTATAAAGATGTTGAAGAGCACAAGTCCAAGCACTGAGCCCTGTGGCATCCCACTGGTGACGCTCTTCCAGTCCGAGTATTGTCCATTTACCCTCACTCTCTGTTTCCTATGCTCCAGCTAGTTTTTAATCCGAGTATTTCACCCTCGATTCCGTGGCTCGCAATTTTCCAAAGTAGTCGTTCATGCAAAACCTTGTCAAACGTCTTCGAAAATCCAGATGTACAATGTCGACCGGGTCGCCCTTGTCTATCTGTCTGTTTACTCCCTCAAAGAAGTACAGCAAATTCGTCAAACACGATATGCCTTTGCGAAAACTATGCTGACTGGTCCTCATCAGTCTTATAGAGAGGAAAAGGGTCTCAGAAACCTGCTGAGAACCATCAATGCTCAAAAGGTCTAAGGCTTGTTACAGATCTCAATCACTGACTCTGAAAAACCTCTCATATAATCTAGTATGCAATATATCTATTCAAATGCAGTTTCCACATCATTAGAATTCACACTCTGCTTCAAAATTCATTTCATGATACAACATTCTTAATTCCAATAAACAATCTGACATATGTAACATAATTTAGTGTCAGCATACAAAATATGATCCAGAAAAAGATCAAGCGCTCATCTTAATCCACTGCTCTGGATCATATTTTGTTGTGCTAACACTTAATTATGTTATATATGTCAAACTGTTGATGCCTATTTTGAACTTTATTCTGGATGTAATAGTCAGCCAATGTAGAGTTCTGTAGTAAGGTTGTAGATGTTCAAATTTTCCAAGTCAGAAGATCAATCTGATTGCAGAATTTTGAACCAGCTATAGTGGGGTTATAAGAAATTTGGAACAGATTGCAAATGTGATGTTGCAGTAGTCTAGTCTCAACAAGATCAGAAATTGGACCAAGATCCGAAATGGCTCCATGTCAAAATATTTTCTTATGGATCTTAGATTTTTCATAGTCAGGAAAGATTGTTTAATTAGATATATTTTGTGCATGCTGGTGCATTGATAAGAGTTGTCTACTTCAATCCCTAGGATCCGTGAATGTAGGTCTAGTGGGAAATTGTTCCCTTAGATCAGGGGTTTCCAACCTGCGGCCCCATGAAGTATTTTGTGCGGCCCTGGTTGAGGGCGATGCACTGTTTTCCTCTGCTGTCCCCGGGTGTTTACCGTCTTGCCGGCTCCCTCCTCTGTCTTGCTGCAGCATTTGCACATTTGTGCGGCCCCAGAAACATTTTTTTCAGCCAATGTGGCCCAGGGAAGCCAAAAGGTTGGACACCCCTGCCTTAGATGGTTGGTGAGTATCTGGGGTCATTTTGAGGGCCTAGCCATATGGACTTTGTTTTGTTTTTGTTGAGTTTGAGGCAATGAGTGGAAATCCAGTTTCAATTATCAGAAAGCAGGTCTTGATGGTAGGGAGGGCACCGGGGTGGCCCTATAATGAGGCCAGCTGAGGCAACAGCCTCAGATGGCAGCTTTGAGGGTGCAGCATCTTGCTGCTGGCCAGCCTATCTGCTGGTGGGCTCTCTCTGTTGCTCCCCTTCCCGGCATCTAATGTTTTCACCCTTCTCCCCCCAATTGGCATTTTTCCCATTCCACCCTCCCCCTCTCCCCCCCCTGCATCTATCTTCAATCCTTTAATTTGTCGTAAAAGTTGCGGGTGGCGGTGATGATTCACAGGGCTACTCTGCTGATGGTCCCAGCATCTTCTTTCCACTGAGGCCCACCCCAATGGAAACAGGAAGTTGTGAAAGAGGGCGGGCCACAGTGGAGAGAAGACACCCGTCAGGCAACTTGTACTTGAAATTGAAGGTACATGCCGGGAGGGGGGGGGGTGGAATGAGAAAAATGCCAATTGGGGGGGAGAAGGGTGAAAGCGGGGGGGGTCAGCTCATCCCTTGCCTCAGGCAGCAGATTGCCTTGAGCCGCTCCTGGGAGGGCATCCACTATATGCGAGTTGACTGGCAGGTGACTGTAATGTTGTCAACATAGGTAAAATGCTTCACTCCAATTTGTTCTAAGAGCTCCTAGGGATTGCATAAGTAACTTGAACAGTGTGGGTGAGAGTGGGGAACCCTAAAGTACACCGCTTAAGGCAGGGGTGTCCAATGTCGGTCCTCAAGGGCCGCAATCCAGTCGGGTTTTCATGATTTCCCCAATAAATATGCATGAGATCTCTATATATGCTAATAGATCTCATGCATATTCATTGGGGAAATCCTAAAAACCCGACTGGATTGCAGCCCTCGAGGACCGACATTGGACAACCCTGGCTTAAGGGATGCCAACTGTTTGAAAACTTAATGTCTTTTTTGACGGTATAGTTGTGTTGTGTTAAGAAGCCTTGGAACCAAATTAAGGTGGAACCGTGTAATCCAAAATGGCTTAAAGTTTCTATCATTTAGTCAAGTCTACTAGTCAAAAGCGCAGCTGAGGTTGAACTGGATGATAACAGCACAGTGGCCTTTGCACAGCAGTTCTTTACAGGCACAAACAGGAGAACATCCTCTTCAAAATGAATCATTAGACCTTTATTCCTCAGAGTTCCTCATTATCTAGCTATGTTCAATCCATAACTTTTTCGCTGTAAAAAGTAATATTTGGGCAGCATCAATTAATGTTTGCTTTGTGCTGTGGAGATTTGGTGCTTTGATTAATATTTTGCATACCTCTTAATCTCTAGGAATAAGAGGTTTTAAGAACATGTAATCTCTACTTAAAGAAGTGAGTTTTAAATTTACTACACCCCTTGCAGGCTTGATAGTATCACTTTATATTTATAGAACTGCAAGTGAATTTTCAAAGTTCAGGACTATTTGCATAATAGGTATTTTTATACCTACAAATTTTGCACTGTAAGGAGTCCTTTTACTAAGGCGTGCTAATGGATTTAGGCCCAGATCCTCTAACCAGCAGCAATTTTTTAGGCGCTGGTAGGCGCCCAAGCTCAGTAAAAAAATGCAGTTTACATGATGTTTTTAACTGGGTTTCAAGGCACCTACTGGCATGGCACTTAACACACACTAATTCATTAGTGTACGCTAAATCCATTAGTGTACCTTTGTAAAAGGACTATTGTCAGATGCCTGCTGACCCTGTCCTCTCATTACTCCCAACCCTACTTTTTGTGAGCAAAGATATCCACAGTGTTTTACGTCACAGAAGTGGAAGGTAATTTTCAATCTAGGTAACTATTTAATTGCCTGGGTAAAATCTTTACAATCCTTAATTTACTAAGAGTATCCATATATTTTCATGGATATTTTCTTTTCTTTTTGAAGATACTACGAGGGGGTGCTGAAAAGTTTTCAGCCCAACCAACTTCTTAAATTCTGAGCGTTATTTTATCACTGTAGCTGAAATGAGTGATATCTTACTTCATTAAGTGCCAATTTGCAGAAACACATTGGCATTGATTCAAATTATTGACTGAACCATATCCATGTCATTCTCTTCTTGGTTGGGTTGAGAACTATTCAGCACCCACTCGTAATGATTTGCTAATTACTTGAAATATACAGTTGCCCTGAAGTAAAATTATGCACACAGGTCAGACGTGGAGGGCCATTTTCGAAAACTCTGACTTGGGCATTTCCCACATAATGTCCAAAGTTAGAAGCACAGAAATGTCCATTTTTGAAAATATATATTTTTTTTAAAATCACCTAGTTGAACAGGACGTCCAGCCCTTAGGACAGCTAACTTTATACCCCATTTTTGACCAAAGAAATAACTAAGTTAAATCCAGGCCATTTGGACATGCGAGTGGCCATCATTATGATTGACCACATAAACATGCCAACAGAGCAGTGGGACACCTTAAAGGGCTCTACTGTGAACTTCATAAAAGGTGCCAGATGTACATCTCGCATAACCCCCTTATAATTTATGGTGAGCCCCCCCCCTTAATATACCCAACTGTCTAACACCCCAATAGCCCTTATGACTACAGGTGGCACCTATATGGCAGCAGAGTAGAGTTTTGGTGGCCTCATACTTTCCACCATCGAGTGGCTTATGAGTCTGGCTTCTCCTCTCCATGGTTCACTAGCCCATCTACCAGGTTACTTAAGATACCTGTGTAATGCTCTACTAGGATTCCCAATATCATGTGCTGCTTTTCTAGAGACAGTATGTACTGTTTCATTCAGATCTTTATGGGGTGAAAGGGGGTTATTGACCACTGGGGGAGTGTGTAGGGGCCATTATTTAATTCCTCCAGTGGTCATCTGGTAAGTTTGGGTACCTTTTTGGCACTTATATGCTTCTAAAACAGGTGTAGCCCAAAACGTCTTTAGTTCCATCTAGGATATCATAGAAAAGGTTTGATTATTGCCGCAAGACGTCCAAGTCTAACCCACCCAAAGCACGCCCTTAACACACCTCCAGAAAGATGGTTTCAAAAACTGGCACTTGGACAATCCCAGTGATTAGGACATCTCGTGCCGACTTATGACAGCTTTTGGCCATCTTTAATTTTTGATTATGAACCCCTTACTGCATAAGCACCATGTTGCATGCACTGGCAGATAGCAGGGGAGAACCTGTGCTATTGGCCAAAGCATGTGGCAGTGGTGGCCACAGTTTACAAAGAAAATCACTGAGGTGGCAAATCACTGCTTGTCCTGGATCAGTAGCATGGAATGTTGCTACTCCTTGGGTTTTGACTAGGTTTTAGGGACCTGGATTGGCCACAGTGAGAACGGGCTACTGGGCTCGATGGACCATTGGTCTGACCCAGTAAGGCTATTCTTATGTTCTTATTCCCCCACACTTCCAAGGTCTCATTCTCCCCTAACACAGACCCCCCCTCCCTCCCATATGGCAACACTCCCCCACCAATCAGATCCCTCTCAATAGCAAATTCCCCAATCAAATCTCCTTCATATTGGCTCCCCCCAAAGCAATCCCCTATACTCTGCCCCTCCACACCTGTGTCAGTGCTGCTCTGAGCTCAAAATAACACTAATGACCCCTAGTGATGTTCTCACGATAATACTGCTAGGGGGGCATTCTTCCATATAAGGTCTGAATGAGGGTTCAGGTATGGTTGTTTGGAGCCTTTGTTGGGAGTGGCTTATATTGAAGGGGCTTATTTGAGGAGATCTTGATAAGGAATCAAGAAGGGGGAGGCTGCTTTAGAGGGCTAGAGAGAAGATGCAGTTCAGGAGCAAGTCAGAATGCCCTGCCATGACAGACACATATCTTTGGTCTTTGTGACAGTCTCCTCTTTGCCAGTCATCAACTACATAGTCAATAATCCTCCAACAAATATCTTCATTATGCTTCAAAACTGACCATTGATCAACCAAATATGTAATCAGCATTTATGCTCATTTAGCCTGAGTCTCGTACATCTAGATGTACGTCCCACAGAGAGCAAATTATAAGGACATTAAATTCCATAGATGACAAAACTGGTTTTATGAATAGGTTCACATTGAGGTTTGTGGACTGATGATGAAAAATTTAGCAAAGGCTTGGAAAAATGGAATTTGCCTTTGTGGCTTTGAAGTCCATTCTTACACTGTTTTGATTGCGGAAGCTTCAGACTTTATTTTATATTCAACACGTTAAGCTAAACTTGATTGGAAGTAGATTGCTTACCATTTATCTTACTTTGTTGGCTGTTACAATAGATGTTTTCTTCTTTCAGGTGTGATTCTTGGATTTTCTGTCCGATCCTACAAATTAAGCTATCGGGAAATAAAGTACTTTGGTTTTCCAGGAGAGCTGCTAATGCGAATGTTGCAAATGTTGGTGCTCCCCCTCATCGTATCCAGTTTGGTTACAGGTATAAACATTTTTAACCAAATTTCTTCATAAGTGTATTTCCATCACATCTAATTTAGCAAGATAGTTAGCACTAATCTGTAACTGGAGATAAGATTGTGTGAGCAATACACCATGTATCATGCCCATCATGTTTGGCTTCATATATAGTTGGCATCGTAGTGACTTCACAACCAACATTTAAACATGGGGGACCTGGGCCTATACGGAGTGGGTAGGTGAGGCTGTGGTCACCATGTTGGGAAGACTGGATGGACATGAGGGTGTTTTTCTGCTGTGATTTACTGTGTGCTACTGTGTGAGATACATATAACTGAGATTACAAAGAATCCAGTATCCCAAACATTCCCGTATTCCCTCCATCCTACCCACCAACCAACACAAGTATAATCTAATGTGCTTTGGATTTGGGTTCCCTCTTCAGAAATCTCTCACTCTCTCGCTGACATGGAAACTATTCAAGAAAGGTTCTATAATTATACAGCATTAGTTTATAATATTATATGTATGCTAATATTAAGATCACACAAGAAAAAATGTGGTGCATCCTGAAGATGAATATTCATATTTGTTTATTTATTTATTTATTTCATTTTCTATCCCATTGTCCCCAAAGAGCTCTAGGGGTCTAAAACTAATATACATAATATACAGTTTACCGGTTACAATTTACCCTAGTTATCCTTACTGTGCAAGTTTTCCAATACAAGTTTTATCCTAATTGACACATAGACAGTTTACAGGTTGGATTTGCCATAGTTACTGTGCAAGATTTTACAATATAAGTTATCCTTACGTGACACATACTGGGTGCTGATACCAAAATACATTTCTTTATAATCCACTGGTCAAGGACAGGGGGGTTAGGTGAAGAGGTATGTTTTTATTGTTTTCCTGAGTCCTTCAAGGGATCTGATCTGCGGAGGCAGTTGATTCCAGTAGATTGGTATGAAGTGGGACTAGGAACGTTGTTTGGCAGTTTGCAGTTGCAGGGCACAACCAGGGAGTGTTTGGAGGCATATTTTATCCTGGGAGCAGAGGGACCGGTTCAGCTCATATGGAGGAAGCTTAGCCATTACGTAGCCCGGCGCCATGACATGCAAGGCCCTTGAAGACATGTTTGGCTACGGGCAGCCAATAAGCTGATGCTAGAGCCTGGGAGACAAGGTTGCGGACATGAAGGTTTTTTGTAAGCCTGATCGCTGTGTTTTGAACACACTGGAGATGATGTACATTCTTCGCCTTGAGACCATTGAATAGCGCATTGCAGTATTCCATGCAGGAGAGTACTTCACATAAAGGGAGCCAGATATCCATCTTACCATTACCCCCTTATAATTTATGGTGATCCCTCCAAAATATTCACCTACCACCCCAATATGGCTGCAGGTGACATTTATATGGCAGCATAGTAGGTTTTGGTGGCCACACACTTTTTACCATAGATATAGTAGTTTGAGCGGCTTATGGGCCTGGGTCCTTCTCTCCATGGCTCATTAGCCCACCCATCAGGCTACTTAAGACACCTGTGTGATGCTCTATTAACCTTTCTCATACCAGATGCTGCTGTTCTAGAGACAGGTATGTACTGTTTTATTCATATTTGGGGGGGGGGGGGGAGGTGAGTCCTCCAAAATTCTACTATATTGCTATATAAGTGCCTTCATTTTGTGGGAAACATCCAGTCAGACTTAGACGTCCTATTGAAAATGGCCCTTCAAGTAACAGAAACATTGGAAGAATAAGCATAATCACATGACATGGAAAACAATGAGTAATTTTATAAGTCCAACAAAGTTCAGCATCTCCATTGACTTTATATTCTTTGATTCTGGTGGTCCTCTTTTTTTTCTTGTCTTGCCTTAAGACAACTTGAACATTCATTCCTTCAATCTGTATTTAGCCATGTCTTCCTTCTTCTTCTCCCCATCCAGTATTCAAACCCTTTACCTTTATTTTTGCTGAAACGCATCTATGAAGGATAGAAAAATAATTGTCAAGGGTGTAAAGCTGGCACAATATATTAAGACTAGTGTTTAAGCCCTTTACATTAATGGGTGCTAGAATAGATTAGTCTGATCCAGTATGGCTATTCTTCTTATGTCTTATCCCCATATTCAGGCTCCCATTTCCCCTTTTACCTTCCCTATTTCTACCTTTTTTCACCAACTTAAAAATCTGTCCTCTTTCTCTGTCCTTCACCTCCATAGAACTTCTTCATTCTCCCTTTCCCCATCAACCTTTGCTTCTGCATCTTCACTTATTCTTCCAGCTCCTATCTTCAGCCCCTTTCTCTCATATGCCCCCTTTTTAGCCCCCAGCTTTAGGCCCAGTCCTTTTCTCTCACATGTCCCCTTTTGTAGCCCCCTTCTCCCTCCTCCCCCTTATTTCATCCCCAGCTCCCTTCTCTCACACATTCCCTTTTTATAGCCCCAACCTTAACCTCCTTCTCATACCTGCTCTTGTTTTCCTTTTCAGCCCCCAAATCCAGACCCAGACTCCTTCTCTCACAGCTCACCTTTAGCAGTCCCAAGCTCCAGCCCTGTTCTCCGAACTGTTTTCTTTTAACAGCCTCCTACATCAGGTCTCTTTTCCCAAGAATCCCCCTTTAAAGCCTCCTTCCCTCACATGTGCCCTTTTTTCAGCCCCATCTCCAAACTCTTTTTTAGCCCCCCCCAGCTCCTTCTGCCATCTTTTCCCTTTCAGCCTCCTGCTCCAGCCCCCCTTTTCTCACATGTCCCTTTTGCAGCCTCCTTCTCACACATATCCCCTTCTCTTACACAAACCACATTGTCAGCTCCTTTCTCTAACATGATCCCTTTTTACAATACTGACCCCAGTTCCAGCCCCCTTCTCCCACCTACCTCTTTTTTTCAGCCTCTAGTTCCCTTCTCCTATTTGACCCCCTTTGCCTCTGAAGTGTGGCTTGGACCCTGGTCCAATGAAATCAGTTCAACCCACCAACCAAACCCCAGTCCAGAAGACCATTGTACATTTTTTTACCCCCCATTCAAAGTTGCGCTCAAACTCCCTTCCTCCCCCATTTCACCAATGCTCGGCAAAGTCCGAGTTGACAAAAACTTCTCTGTCCCCTCATCATCACCTCCCCCTCCCACACCAAAAATAAGTAACCCTAACATACTAAAAAAGCCCAAGACGGTTATCAGAAACGCAGCAGCAGAACAATTTAACCCCCCTCCCAATTCCATTTCTTTTGAGAAGTGTGGACTGATTTGGGACACATTGAATTTTGGGGGATTTTTTTTTAACCGCTTTCTACTTCATTGCGCCTAATGTTTTCTTCACACTCCCTCCTTCTGTTAAGCTGCTGTCACATCATTGAAAGGGGAAAAAAAATGTCTCGCAAAATGCCACCTCAAAAACTTCACTTCCAGAAACTCTCTCCCCCTCCCCAATAACTTCACAAACTTTCTTTAAAATTCTGTACCCGAGATCCCTCCTGGGACTTTCTATTGTACTGCGCATGCGGAGGCACGGAGGCACAGATTTTCAACCTAGTGTGCATGCACTACTAAGGGTTTTATTATAGTGGATTATAAAGCTACAACGAGACAGTGGAAGCGAGGTAGTATGGATGTGATTCCAGCCTGCTCCTTGTGACTCTGGGTAAGTCACTTAATCCTCCATTGCCCTAGGTACCACAGTTAGATTGTGAGCTTACCAGGACAGATAGGAAAAATACTTAAGAGTATCTGATTGCAATTCAATGTCTTGTAAACCGCTTTGGGTGAATCTCTTCATGAAAAAGGCAGTTAATAAATCCCAATAAATAAATACTGCAAATGAAAGTGAGAGTAGGGATGGTGGACAGTAGCTGCTGGAAAGCTTTACTTCCCCTTCAGGTAACCACAAATTGGAGAAAGTCTTGACAATGCCACTTAAGTCTGCTTAAGAAAATGTCTGGAAAAGCCTTGGAAAAGGCTGAAGTGATTGTTGCAAGATCATAGGGTGAATATTTCCAGGAAAACTGAATAAAGCTATAGTTATACTACTTCTTAAGAAGCTTGAGTTAGATATTATGACTTGTATTAATTACAGACCAATACTCAACTTATATATTTTTGACAATGCTGGTAGTGGGTTGATACAGTTGATTGCCCATGTAGAGAACATCAAGGGCTGGCTGAGGAAAAGGCAGTATTTTGTGCAGGACACACAAGGAAACAGTGGAGTTTGTTATCCAGGATGAGATCCTCTACTTTTCTACATGATAGATGTAACATGTGCTTCTGTTTTTGGGAAGGAGGTCAGGTTGGTGTGGGAGACATCCCTTGCAGCGCCAACTTTAAAACTTTTTCACCCTTCAGGGAAGCTCCACTGCTACTGGGAGCTGCCCCAACAAAAGTCCTCCCTTTCGCTGCAAGGAAAGGAGGTCGGGTTGTTGTGGGAGACGAGCTCTGTCTCCCGATGTCCCTTGCGACGCCAACTTTAAAACTTTTTTGCCCTTCAGGGCAGCTCCACTGCTACCGGGAGCTGCCCCGATGAAAGTCCTACCTTCCGCTGCAAGGGAAGGAGGTTGGATCGGTGTGGGAGACGAGCTCCGCCTCCCGACGTCCCTTGCGGTGCCAACTCTAAACTTTTTCGCCTCTTCAGACCCCCCAACTTATCCATTCAACTCCTTCCCCACCAAGCTAGCAATCCTCCTCAAATTCCAGCCAACCCTCTGTCTCACACTTCTCCCCCCAAAAAATATAAATAAAAATATATGTATAAATATTAATAAAATAAAAATAAAATAAAACTCCACCCAAGAAGGCAAGATAAACTCACTACCCTCTCCAGCCTACAGACCTCAAAATGAAATCCCCACTTACTCAAATTCTCCCGATACTATGCCTTACTAGTCTCACAGCAATACACAGCACACCTTCCAGCAGCAATCCTCACCCCTCGCAACAGAAACCAAGACCTCTAGATCCACCAAATAACCCCGCATAATGCCAAGGAAATTACTAAAACGCTATCCCTATACTCTGGAACAAAAAACATCAAAAATAAAAGACAGCAAAAACAGCTTCTCTTCAAACCCCACAACAATCTGCAACTGATAAAACTAACATCTGAACTGAAAATCAGAAAAACCTTCATCCCCATCCCATGCATGTACGTCAACGCAAGATCGGCGGTGAATAAATTATTCCTCTTAAATGATCTGATCACATCAAACAATCCTGTTCTACTTTTCATCACGGAAACATGGCTAAAGGACCCAGATGGCCCAGAACTCCCACATCTCTGCCCATAAGGATACAACATACTTCAATTCCCCAGGAAACACAAGCGAGGTGGTGGCCTAGCAATAATATACAGCAATAATATACAAAAGCTCATACATCATCACTGAATTAGACTCAGCTACCCACCCAGATCTAGAATATAAACTGGAAGTCAAGCCCAACTCCACATTCAACAACATTGGAATTCTTCTGATCTATAGACTCCCCAACCCTCAATCAAGCTCCATCCTCAAAATGACAGAACTAATAACTAACCTGACATGCCAGCACATCAAACTGATTATACTCGGAGATAACCTCCATCTTGAATCCAAGGAGAACAAAGATGTCCATAAGCTCAAAACACTACTCGAAGACTTCGGGACCCACACACAAAAAAGGACACACCCTGGATATACTTGCAACCACTCTCACCAATCTCACTACTGACATAAAATGGACCCCTTTACCATGGACCGACCATTACCTCCTAAACTTTCGCCTAAACCACTCAATGGAGAACCATAGTGACAAAGCCACCAAAGAAGAGAAATTAGTACGAGGAAGGACACAACCAAACCTCTTATGGAACACAGTAACAAACTCCCTAATCCTTCCCCCCCTCTTCTAACTGCACTATATCAATGCTAGCAAGCTGGAATCATACCATAACCAACACACTGGACACCCTCACCCCCCTCCACTCCCAAAAATCAAAGCAACATCAAACTTCCCCCTGGTTCACCGAATCACTGAGAGCAGACAAACAACTATGCAGACGGCTGGAAAGGAAATGGAGAAAGAGCGGAATGCAAGAACACAGAACACTTTAGCGCAAAGCAATAAATAAATACAAACTCAACATATCGGAGGCCAAGAAAAACTATTATACCTCCAAACTGGGCACCAAAACGTTAGACACAAAAAATTTATTCCTCCTGCTGGGACAGCTCACTACCCCACCGAATCAAGACTCCATGGGTCACCCCTAACAAAATCACTGCACAAGAACTAGCAGACTTCTTTCTAAATAAAATCAAGACAGTTCAGTCCGAAGTAGCCAAAGCGACCATCACAAAACATCGCTCTCTTGACACAGAACCCACTAAAGCAGACCAAATCTGGACTTCATTCTCTGGCCTGTCCATCTTGGATACAACAAAACTATTATCCAAACTGTCCGCACGTCGCAGTCCCCTGGATAACTGCCCCACCTACCTCCTTGCAACTGCACCCGAGCAAATCATCAACTGGATCACCAACCTTCTCAATACCTCCCTAAAACAAGGCCAATTACCAGAAACAATGAGAAAAATAGCACTTACTCTCATACCAAAAAACCCAAAGGCAGATCTCTCCATGACCTCCAAGTACAGACACAACACTGGCATACCTATTCTAACAAAAATCATCAAGACCTACATAAGAAAACAACTTGCAAATTACATCGAACAACATTCATGTCTCCACCCAACCCAATTCAGATTCTGTCAACAACATAGCACTGAACTTCTCATCCTCACTTTAATCACAAAAACGAAACAACTACTCAGTACCTGGACATCAAGCAATACTTCTGCAATTTGACATTTCAGCTGCCTTTGACTCCATGGATCATCACCTTCTATTAACAAAACTGTCAGAAATTGATATAACTGGAACAGTGCTAAAATGGTTCTCTGACTTCCTACAAAACAGAGAATACATTGTTAAAAAGAATGAAGATATCTCCAAACCCTAGAAGGCCTTCTGTGGGGTGCCTCAAGGCTCTCCACTATCCCCCATCCTGTTTAACCTTTTCATGAGTTCCCTCGGAAACATCAAATTTGATGATGAAAGCATAATGTCCTACGCAGATGACATTCTGCTCCTCATCCCCACACCCAACAACCAATCAGATGTCACCAACAAAGTCTCAAACAATACTGAAAGAATCCAAAATTGGGCAACGATCAATAAGCTAAAACTAAACCAAACCAAAATCAAAATCTTATACTTCCACACAGTTCAAAAGACAGCACCGACAAGCATTACTCTACGATAGGGCCACACCCTCGCTATCGATAAAACATCCAAAATTCTAGGCTGCATTCTTGATTCTACACTAACCTTGGAAGCTCAAATCTCTAATATCCAGAAAAAGTCCCTCTTCACCATGAGGCAACTGAGACTCATCAGACCATACTTTCATCAGCATCTCTTTGCTCTGATTGTACACAACTCTGATTGCTCTGATGATCCTACCACAACTGGAATATTGTAACTCTGCCTACATGGGAATCAACACCGCACTGATCCATAAAATGCAACTCATACAAAACACAGATGTAAGACTAATTTTCAACCTGAAAAAATACGATTCGATATCAGCCTTCATCAAGCAACTACACTGGTTATCCATTCTATCGCGAATAAAATTTAAAACTTCATGCATCATATACCAAATAATACACGAAAACTCAGCAGCTCCACTCATCCAGCTCTTCTCAAACGCATGGTCTGCCTCCCACAGAACCCTTAACAGGATACTATTAAACCTTCCTTCAACAAGGAATCTCTAATACATGCAAATTTTTTACTCCATGCTTACCTTTCTAAGGATGAAAACCTGGAATGACCTCACTGAAACAACCAGAACGGAACCCAACTACACCACAAACTGAAAACCTACCTCTTTGACACTTGAACATCTCAGATCTTTACCTGCCCAAATATTTCCCCCCCCCCCCTCCATGTCTCCTCCCCTTCTCTCCCTGCTTCTCTCTGCTTTCTCTCACTTCTCTTTGTAAGTCGCCTTGAGCCTGCTTAGGCATGCGTGACACAGAAATAGAAGATTAGATTCAATTAAATCTATTATCTGCTTTCAATTGAGTGGACTCAAAGACATAGAGAATTGAGTCAGCCTTAGCACTTGCTGGTCCCTATGCAAACCAGTTTGGTGCCCTCCTCCACCCTCTCCCTGCACCTGGGACTAAGATTGGTGTCTGTGGATTTATTTATTGAAATAGAATTCTCTAATTATCAGCTACTATTGTCATCTCAGTGTTTTACCAGCTTGGATACCGTAGACCCTCGGAGAAGCATGAAACCAAAGGACAAGAGGGAATGAGAGGGAGTTGGCCAATGATACAATTGAAGAAGCTGACTCAGTTAAATGTGGGGCTCTGGGAGGGTGTTCCTGTTGCACTTGCTCAAGGCCAGCTCTAGCAGAGATTATGGGGTAATTGTAAGGCATACCAGTGGCTCCAGTCAGTTTTGAAGGACTAGACAGCAAGTTTTGTGGCGGCAGGGGGGCTGGCTCTCTCCACCAAGATATTTTGTGGTGTTCTCTGCCTTTCCCTTCTTTTGCTTATTTTTCTTCATCCTTTAAGTACACTGATAAAGTAGTTGATATTTCATGGTATTATGTACACTAGTATTATTCCCTTGGGAAAGAATAGGGCTGGTTTGTTAGCTTCTCTTAATGCAAGTGTAACCCTGATCTCCCACCCTCTCCATGCGGTGCAGGGATCTGGCCAGCTCTTCACGTCGGAGGGTCACCGCCCAACACCAGGGCTCACAAAAAATTGAAAGAACCACACATGCGGTTGGTTACATTCCTTCACAGGCTCACAGTTCACACTTGAGCTTGGGCACAGACCGGAGCTGGAGGATGGGCAACTCCAGGGTTTCACTCACAACACTCATTCTCCCTTCTGGCAATATGGCAGCTCAGTCCGATGTATGAGTGAACCAAACTGGAACTTTATTTCAAGTTGCTTAAAGAACAGTCTCCAAACTATTTACACGCACTCAGTGAAAGACAGACATTTTGGTTCTATCAATAGATATCCTCCTATCACTTCCCGTTCACATTAGAATAAAAGTTTATAGTCTCTTCAACAAGAATGGCAGACACTCTGGTTCCATCAATAGACTTCCCCCTGTCACTTCCAGTTCCCTTTAGTTTGAACTATTGACAATTTCTTGTCAGTTTCCTCCTAAATCTCTCTCTGGGATTCTCCCTCAATCTCAGTCTTTGGCAAGAGAGAGGAACAATCAAAAAGCCTAGTTTACACTGCTTCCTTCTCTTATATAACCTCCCCCTCCCTCATGGGAAAAAGGATCTCCAACTCCTCCCACAGAGCTTCTCTAGCCACAGTCAAGATTCAGTGGCCCCCCTGAAAAATGCACCACCACTGCTTTTAACCCAGAGGCATTTTTTGGGGGGTCACTCAAGTTTGAGATTTAACTCTGTCTGCTAGCTGAACACTGCTATGACTGAAATTGGCTTTTAGATAAAAATGCTTGAGCTCTGGTACAATTGAATTTAAATTTTTTTTTTTTTGGGGGGGGGGGATCAGGAATTGTATTGTCTCATTCCTATTGTATTTTAAGTTGGAGTTCTTTTTAGGTTTTTGTTTTAGTATGTAAACCCCTTTAACTTGTTCACCAGATAATGCAGTCTAGTAAATCAAAATAAATGATAAACAATAATAGGGGACTTTCAGACATTTAGGATAGTTAGAACAGTATGGCAAAAGTTAAAAAATAGTAAGGAGATTGCATCCATTTCTACATATCGGTAATTAATGTATTTGGTACTGTGGACCAATCAATGGTGACCACTGCCTGATTATGGGGTTGTCAGCAGTGGTGTAGTAAGGGGAGGCAGGGGGGAGGGTCAATTTTATTTTATTTATCTAATTTGATGTACTGTTTTATTTTTTATGAATGTAACTTTGTAGTCTGTCAGAAGAATGGGCTGAGCAATGTAATATTCGCATTGCTACCTAATCTCCTTTGTCTCTTAAAACACTGCGCAGGTCAGAGGTCAGCACAATGACAGGTAAAAGCGCCAGTTATGAGTTCAAATCCAGATTAGTTATGAGTTCAAATCCAGATCAGTTATGACAATAAATCTAATGACTGGTGTCCTATGAGCAATGAATAGTTGGTCTTGATTTAGGAATGTAATTATCAATGTTATTTTACCACTAACTCATGCTATTATAATGCAGATCCCATTTTATGCAATGAGACCTAGTTATTAATAACTGGGATAAGGGGGTAACACATCTTACCGGTAGCCTACATTGATAAGTTCCTTCCTTAGTCTCTACCAACAACTGTGCATAAATAGCCAGAATGACAAGTTGTACTAATTGGTTTAGTTGGCAGTCAGTAGAGAGCTGAAGCATTGAACAGACCTGGGAACTGAACTTCCCACAGAGGTGGTCCTTCCAAAGCATGGCTCAGGCATACCATTGAAGCAATGTGGAGAACCTTCAACTGCCAGTTCCCAGGCTATTCCTATTCTTTTGGCTGAATGTGGGAATTCAGTTTCCATTGCTTTCAATCCGAAAGCCTTTGTAGGTAACGGATTCCTTACTGCGAGGTTTCAGTTAATGATAATTCATTATTAGTATATGGAAGATTTTACACACTAACATGTTTGTGCAGAGGCAATGGTCGGTCACTTTACTTTGCCATTGCATATGTTGAGATGCATTTCTAACAGAACAAGCAGCAGTGTTGCTTAAAAACACTATTTGAAATGAAACGTGACAGTGGAAAAAGAAAGTCGAAAACAGGTCTGTGCAGCAGCCGGTACAATGGCCTCTACAAAAAGGTTCAACAGCAAAGACTCCAAAAGAAGAAAATAATTAACATGGAGAGGAGATCCCTCCCCACCACCCCAGGCTCAGGGGGAAGAAAGAGTGAATGCACGATCGAGGATCCCCTTCCTGGGAGAAGAGTAAGCACAGACCACAGATCCCCAGGTCTAGGACAATCCATTGCGGCCGTTAAGCACAATCATTTCAGCAGTGAATCAGCCCATGAAACGTCCCATGATGAACATTCTCACCCCCCAAATTCTACCCTTCCCTACCTCCTTGTCTACGATCCGGCACCTCTTCCTCAAGCACTTCCACCCCACCTTATCAAACTTGCACCTGCACCAACAATATCGGAGCAGTGTAGCCCTTATCTGCCATCATCTTTCCATGTTTCTAAGATTGTGGAAGCAGAGGACAGCAGTAAACCACCAGTGAGAGATACAGAGAGCATGTGTTCAGGGGGAGGGGGCCAGAGGTGTCGGGGTGAAACGTAGAGATACGGGAGCCCTGGTTCTGGTATTACTGGGATCGTCGATGGGTATTGGTTGCAGAGCCTGGCTGACATCAGATAACCAGATCTGTGAAGTGGATGAGGTGACATCATGTCATGGAATGGCTATTTCATCGCGGCTGCAATGAAATGGCTGTGCTGAATCGTCCCATTCTGCAGATCCTCTTCTTGGCTCTAGAATAGAAGAAAATAAATACTGCCTACTGAAATTTCTCTCGCTGAGCTCGGAGAAAAGAGGTGGAAAGCAGAGAATATAGCATACTGGCAACTATCCAGATTTAGTTCGAACTCTATGGATGGAATAAGAAAGACTATAGAGGTTAGGGTGCTTCAGCTTGAAAAAGAGGCGGTTGAGAAGAGATATGAATGAATTCTACAAAAAAACAAGTGGATTGATTTTTTTACTCTATCAAACATCACAAAGACTACAGGACAAAATATTCAGAAAAGAAATAAAAACCCTACTATTTTAAAAAAAAAGCACCATACTATCCAACAAACCCCTGAAATCAACCTAACACCAAAGGAACCATCTCTACTCTCTAAAGTCTTATTTGGAATTTATTGATTGAAGTATGTTAACTTTGGGAAATATTAATTGCAGATGTCTTTATACTCTATTCAGTACAAAATACGGAGCCCCTTTTCAGGTTTTGTATTTCACAATATGCCTGTATGGTAGTGAAGAGCTTTGTTATGCTATTGCTTTGTTATGCTATTGCTCAGATAATATGGAAATCAGGATTTTTTTTTTTCTTGTATGGTGACTTCCATGGAGAAATGTTCTAGTTCTGACCTGCACATTGTGGGGAGGTAGAATATCAGCTCCCATATAACTAATTTTCCCCCCTCATGTACAAAGCCACGCTAGCATTTTTAGTGCTGTGAGCGGTAGTTACAGCTCGGATGCTCATAGGAATTTTATGAGCGCCAGAGCCGTTACCACAGCGGCCGGCACTAAAAACGCTAGCGTGGCTTTGTAAAGGAGCGGGTTTATTATGGTGTGTTTAACTGAGCTTTTCTTTTGTTTTCTTTCTCATTTTGCTCCTTGTTGTTTTGTGTGGCGAGAAACATGGTTCTTTGAGTTTGTATGCAGGATCTGTTGCTTTGCTTTAAACGTGGGGGCCTGGGCCTAAAAGGAGTGGTGCATGAGGCTCTGCTGTCATTTACTATGTTACTGAAGATACTACTCTCTGAGAAGTTGCTGCCATAGGCAGCTGGCCAGTCTTGCCTAATAGTTGGGGCAGCCCTTGCCCCCACCCCTATTTTGGATTCTCCGGGGGGAGGGCACCAGCTCATCCCTCGCCTGTGGCAGCAGATTGCATTGAGCTGCCCCTGATCATACCCAAGTCCCATTCCTCTTTTGTGCACAAAAGTTGTTCACCCCCTCAACTGAACCATTCACTCAGGTTTTTGTAGCCCAAATGCAGGACCTTGCGTTTCTTAACATTAAATCTTACCTGCCAAATTTCAGATCATTCTTCAAGCTTCGCTAGGTCCTTCTTCAAGTTATTCACGCCATCAGGGCTGTCGACTCTATTGCAGATTTTGGTATCATCCGCAGAGGCAAATATTACCTGACAGCCCTTCAACAATATCACTTACAAAAATGATAAAAAGAACAGGCCAAGTACCAAACTTGAGGCACACCACTGGTAACATCCCTTTCCTCAGAGAGCTCGACATTGACCAATACCTTCTGTTGCCTTCCACTCAACCAGTTCCTGACCCAGTCCACCCATACCGAGGTCACACAGTTTATTTATTAGACACCTGTGTGGAACACTGTTAAAAGCTTAGCTAAAATCTAAATACACCACATCTAGCGCACTCCCTCTATCCAATTCTCTGTTCACCCACAGAAATTGATCAGATTTATCTGACAAGACCTGCCTCTAGTAAAACCAAGTTGCCTTGGGTCCTGTTATTCCAGAAACATCACTTTCTCTGTTTTAAAAGTATTTCCATTAATTTACTTACTATGGAAGTCAGACTTACCAGCTTGTAGTTATCTACTTCTTCCACTTTTGTGGAGAGAGACCAAATCTACTCTTTTCCAGTCCTGTGATACCACTCCCGATTCTAGAGAAGCATTGAAAAGGTCAGCCAGCAGAGCCACCAGAACTTCCCTCAGTTCTTTCTGTACACTCAGATGTACACCATCCAGCACCATCACTTTGTCCACCTTTAGTTTAACTAGCTCCTCACAAACATAATCCTCTGAAAATCGATCAGTGTCTACCTCACCTCCAACCCTATTTGCATTTGTCTTCTGTGGTCCCACTCCTGGTGCTTCATCTGTAAAACTACTAAGTAGTAGATTTAATATTTCTTCTTAGCAGTGTTTAAAAAAAGGTTTGGATAGTTTCCTTAAAGAAAAGTCCATTGGCCATTATTAAGATGGACTTGGGAAAATCCACAGCTTATTTCTAGCATAAGCAGCATAAAATCGGTTTTACTCTTTTGGGATCTTGCCAGGTACTTGTGACCTGGATTGGTCACTGTTGGAAACCGGATACTGGGTTCATGAACTTTCGGTCTGTCCCAGTATGGCAACTTTTGTCCCATCCCGGGTATAAGCACTATTCTATAAACTGCACCTAGCTTTAAGAGCGGTTCACAGAATACCACTCAGCGGGGTTTTTATTCAGCACCAATTTTTGTAGGAGCCATATATAGAATTCAGTCCTATGAGCACAGTTTGTTTTTATAGAAGACCATTTCTTTCTGTTTCTCTTTAAAGCACCACCTGGAAGAATGAGATCCCTAAACTGCAGGTCTTTGATCTTTCCGGGTCTTAAATGCATTAGTGACCTTAAGGTCAAAGTTTAAAGGAAAGAAGTGCAACAAAAGCCTATTCACTCTAGCCATATACTTTAATAATGTGTTCTGTGAAAAGCTTTGACAGTGAGACCCACTTATTAAATTATTTGCAGTTCTAAAAGCAATGAGTTCATCACAGCTGGCTACATGAGAAATTTCAGTGCAACATAGTATAGCTGCCAACTAGCTTGATTCGCCCAGGCCAGGCACTTTAGAATTTCTTCTACTTTTGCAAGCAAAATTGCCCTGGATATATACCGTATTTCCCCGAAAATAAGCCCTAGCATGATTTTCAGGGTAGGTCTTAATATAAGCCCTTCCCCCGAAAATAAGCCCTAGTCGTAGGCAGCCGCACTTCCTCCCACCCTGCCCCCACCGCACAGCCGAACCCCCGCTGACCCTCCATCTTTCCCTCCCAACCGATCCCCGCCGACTACGACCTTAAATACCTTCCGGCAGAGGAGCGTCGGGCCAGTGAGAAGGCCGCGAAGCAGCCTGTGAGTGCTGCTGGCCTAACGCTCCTCTGCTGAAAGGTATTTATGGTCGCGGTTGGTGGGGATTGGTTGGGACAGAAGGATGGAGGGTCAGCAGGGGGGTTCGGTGGTTCGGCTGCTCAGTGGCGGTTGCTCAAGGGTTCTGCACAAGGGATGGGAGGGAAGGATGGAAGCTGGGCAAGGGTTCTGCTGCATAGGGGGATGGGAGGGATGGAGGGATAGAAAGATGTTGCAGAGGGAAGGCACAAGGGAATGGATGAGGGGGGAGGAAAGAAGCTGCACATGTGGGGGAGAGAAAGGAAAGAATTGAGGTGAAGGAGAAGAAGGGAGAGATGATCATGTTCATGGAAAAAATAAGCCCTATCCGAAAATAAGACCTAGTGCCTTTTTTGGGCCCCAAATGAATATAAGAGACTGTCTTTATTTTCGTGGAAATCATATACTGTTTTGTCTTTATTAGTGTCACACCAAAGGCTGACAATAGATATTGTCACTTATGGTTATTGTTCTCAATTGTATGGACCTTCAGATAGCAGCCGGGCAAAACGCGACCAGTTGCTTTTGCTCTTCGTTGGTCCAGCCTTTATTAATTGTTCATATAAGACTCATTTTGTAATTTTTTGTGTTTTATGTGTTTTTGTTTTTACTTAGAATTTTCTATATACTAACATTAAAGGAACGTCACTTAACTTATAGTGATCTTGTCCTGTATTCACCTCTCCCGACATGCATGTTTCATAGTGAAACCTTTCTTCAGGGTCGAGGGAAACTGCAATAAAATAGCCAATATCTATACCTTACTTTCTCATAAATAAAAAACAAACTAACTGATAATGCCTCTACTGTGTATTGAAATACTTAAATACAGAAAGAACCAAGCGCTTACCATTTGAGGGAGCTAACTCGGGCTTGTAACATGCGGTTTGCAATTAGAGGGACCCTGCGGCACCATCAGCTCTCACTCCCTCTAATGGCGGCTCTGCATCTCTGGACTTCCCCATACCTGCTTGCCTCCTCCCCCCCAGATCACTATTATTTTAAATGTTATGGCAGCCGCAGCTCTATATCCATCAGAGGAGACTTCTGCTGTCGGCCTGCCCTGGAACTCTTCCTGCAACAGCGACTTCCTGTTCCCACCTAGGCGGGTGGCTGCTGCACGAAGAGTTCTGGGGCAGGCCGAGGTTAGAAGTCTCCTCTTATGGATACAGCGCCGCGGCTGCCATAACATTTAAAATAATAGCGATCCGGGGAGGGGGAGCAGGTGAAGTCCAGAGATGCAGGGCTGGCGTTAGAGGAAGTGAGAACAGGGCAGTTAAGCGTGCTGGTCCAATGTCGCCTTCAAACCGGGGTGGGGGGGCAGTGTTTGAAGCGGCGGTAGGCAGCAGCAGTGGGGGCCGGTCCGGGGGGGCAGGCTTTGGCTTCGGCGCTAGAGGTAGGGGAAACGATCGCCTGTCCCGTTGTCCCCACGGACAGCTTCGGGACGCTGTCCCTGAAAACAGGACATCTTGGCGTCCCGTAGCTGTGCATGGGGACAATGGGACAGGGAATCTAAAAAGCATACGGTCCCATTCAAAACGGGACGTATGGTCACCTTATGTATAGCGCAGCTTAGAGGGAACTCTACAAGCACTACTCTTAAAAAAAAAAATAAGAAGGGACAATAGGGGCACCTTTGAACACAGCAGAGGAAGTCCTTTTTGTAATCTACCAGCTGCCTCCCCCAGTACCTCTATTACTACACAGTTAATGTTAACAGAAAACCATGTCTCTTTAATATACACAGAATACAGATAGACCCACACCCAGTACAGAATGTACTGTGCAAAATCTAATCTAATATGAATTTCTGTGTTGCAATTATTCAGTACACGTTCAAGGCAATTTACAAGTTAAGAGGCCCATAGTGAAGTATGGAAAATAGGGGGTATATCACATTAGTGAGAAAAGATACAATTTTTTAAGACATAAATTGCAAAAACTGACATATTCTAATCCAGTGTTTTTCAACCGCTGTTCCGCGGCACACTAGTGTGCCGCGAGATGTTGCCTGGTGTGCCGCAGGACCGCCATCAGGGCAGTACTACCAGTCCTGCATTCAGGGGCCCGGAGCTGACAGGGGGCCCGAGGCAAGGGCGCCAGTAGCTCGCCAAGGCAAAGTGAGTCGATCACCCAGGACTCACTTTGTCTTGGCGATCTAATCTATCGAGCCGATAAGTCTTCTTCTCCCCGACGTCAATTCTGCAGTCGGAGAGGAAGTTCGGGCCAGCCAATCGCTGCCTGGCTGGGCGGAACTTCCTCTCCGATTGCAGAATTGACGTCAGGGGGAGCATGCGTCGGCGTCGGCTTTGGGACCTGTTATCCATTGGTGGGTCCTGTTCCCCGATGGCAGCGGCAGTGGCAGTGGCTTGGGGAATGGCAGGGAGAAAGACAGAAAGGGGGCAGGCAGGGAAACAGAAGGAAAGAAGAGAAACAGAAAAAAAGAAAGAAAGGTCAGGGAGAGAGGAAGAAAAAGTTGGGGGAGGGAATGAGGTGTGGAGGAGAGAAAGAATACAGGCTGATAGAAGGGAAGAAAGATTGGATGCACAGTCAGAAGAAGAAAGTGCAACCAGAAATCACCAGACAAGGTAGGAAAAATGATTTTATTTTAAATTTAGCAAAGTGGAGGCAGTATTACCACAGTTTTCAAAGGAATTTGCCCAAATAACTTAATAGTTAACTGGGTAAATTCCCAGAGATGAAAACTTCCCTTCACTTACTATGCACAGTTCTGAATTTATATCTGCTGTCTATATTTTACAATATGGTCACCTTTTACTAAACCGCAATAGTGGTTTTTAGCGCAGGGAGCCTATGAGTGTCAAGAGCAGCGCTGGGCATTCAGCGCAGCTCCCTGCGCTAAAAACTGCTATTGTGGTTTAATAAAAAGGATGGAGGGTATATTTGTCTATTTTTGTATGCTATAAAAACCAAATACAGAGAGAGACTGAGAGCTGTTGACGAAGAGCTACGTGTGTGTCTTTCTTCGATTCCAGCCAGAATATCAGCTTTGTGTTCAGCCAAACAGGCCCAGGTTTCGCACTGAATAAAGTATTTTATAATTTTTCACTATTCTGTTTACTTAATATTTCATAATAAAGTAATTATAAAATACTTTCTTTGTGTTTATTTGATTCCTATTCAAGAGAATTACTTTATATATAGTCAATATAGGCACAGAGTTAAATTTTTTAACATTTTCTAATGGTGGTGTGCCTCGTGATTTTTTTCATGAAACAAGTGTGCCTTTGCCCAAAAAAGGTTGAAAAACACTGTTCTAATCAATACATTATAAGGTAACAAATACAAAAAAAAACAAAAAGTAGAAAATATTGGACTAAATACATTTTTCTATTAGCTTTCGGAGGTTAAAACCACCTTCCTCGGGTCAGGACAGTATACTGCAGTTATGGTATCTTGTTGTGACAGGAAGAAGGAGGGTTTGATCTCCAACTGTTAGTCATGAAGGTATTAAAATTAGTCTAATAAATATCACCTTATTTCCATTTTCTGTATTTTTATGTTAAATAGCACAGCTATCACATAGCTTTATTCTATATTATAAATAAAATTCCTTGTTTCTATCTTTGTTGTCTAGCCATTTACTTTTTTTCTAATTGTGTATACCAGTCTCTGGTTTCTGCTTTGCTCACTTCTAAACTCTTGCCAAGATTTCCTGTCCATTTTGTCATTTTTCTATCCTTTCTTCTCCTTTTCTTTTCAGCTTTTTACAATTTATTTTTCTGCCTCTGTCCAGATTTAACTCTTTCCTACTATACAGTCTTCAATTTCCTTTCTTTTTTTTATTGTCTACTTATAGCTTACCATTTCATTCCTTCACTCTGGCTCTCCTATTTCTCTTCCTCTTACTTGCCAGTCTTTCACTAATTTTATCCACTTTCTCCCACCACTCCATTCAGCATTTGCCCCCTTCTCTCCCACTTCCATCTGGTGTTTGCCCTCTTTCTGTCCTCTCTCTGTGCTTCCCCTCCATCCAGAATCTGCCCTCTTTCTGTCCCCAATCTCTCCCTACTTCTATCCATTATCTGCCATTTTCTCTGTTCCCCTCTCTCTCCATCCAATGTCTGTCTCTTCTCTCTGCCTCTTTACATCCAGCATCTGTCTTCTTTCCCCCATGTCTCTCCCCACACACTATTCAACATGTTTGCCCCCTTTCCATCCAGTGTGTCTGGTCCCCCCACTCCTTCCATCTAGAGTCTGCCTCCTCTCACCTCCTACATCCAACACTACCCCCTTCTACCTGACACTCCAGCCACTGCTGCTGCTGTTTCTCCAGCCTAACATCAGAAGTGGCATCAGCAACACAAAGATAGGACCACTCCATTCATCCTCACAACTGCCAGTCTTGCCTCTTCTAACAGCATTTCCAGTTTGGGGGCAGAGCCTGCAGCTGCAAGGATGAATGAAACAGCCCCATGATGACTTTATCCTTGTTTTGCCGCCACCGCTGAAACACTATAGCAGTGGGTTATGTAAGTGGGGAGATTTTGGGGGGTGCCATGGTACTCATGGCTCCCCCTGTTCTGATGCCTGTGATGCCAACTCATGTTAGAGGTGGGAGACCTCAGGATTGTCAGAGCATAAAGACAGGCAGACCCCAGGCTGGCTTTTCAATTCAAACTTGTGGCAACTCTTACAGGTCTTCCAGCCTAAAAATACATTAAACCTCATATCTCATATGTAGGTTTTTAGTTTAGAATCCTCTTATATACATCTATTTCTAAGGGTTTTCAATCATTTAAATACCAGACTCAGGCAGAATGTATCAAAAGTCAAGAATGGTCCTTATTCTGACCTCAGTGGTCAAAAGGGAATAGCATGAAGCTTTTCACAACAAAAAATAAAACAGTTTCCAAAAATCAAGTCAAAATAAAAACATATGACTCTGGCAAACAATACAGAGAATATAATGAGCTTCAAATCCCGATCTAGTCCAGCATTACAATAATGATTCACCAGAATTCACCTTCTTGTATGAAGGCATAGACCTCAGTCTTGATTGCAGGGAGTTACAACCATTTGAAAAGGAAAAAAAAACCCCACATACCCTTGTCTTACCTGAGACCATCCACTCTGGCTCAGCCTTCAAATTTCACTTGTTTGCCAGAAACCAAAACTTATTTTCTGTGTCAAATTATTTATACTCACACTAAAGATGGCACTATTTAAATCTGTTTCATTTATGGTTGGGAATCATATAACACAACTCTCTAATACTTTACCCAACCTCCAAAATATCCAGTGTTCCCCTCCGTAGAATTACAAATTGTTAAACATACTCTCATATATTTCAAATATAACAAAATGTGGCCTCAGGTACACCTCCTCCACCCTTAGTAGTGTTCAATATCGGTGGGAATACCGGTGTTTTCATTCCTCATTGGATCACATTCTTTTTTTGCAATTATTTAAGTAAACTTTTTAAAACTTTTTAACTGTTTTATCCATTGTGGTCTTTTTAGACGTTTCCTTGAGATTATTCTATTTAAAAATGTTCAAATAAGTTATATACTTAGCTTATCATGTTACTGGGTTACATGATCCGACATGTTTCGCAACAATTTGCTTTATCAAGGATCCCCCAGAGCCATTGTGTCCACCATCTTACTTGAAGTTCCTTACATCCTTATGTCAACGTCTTGCGCATGATTGTGTTGTTAAAGTTTCTTGCGCATGCATGCATATGTTGTAGTTTGCTGCGCTCAATTGTCTTGCGCTGAGTTGTCTTACGCTCAATTGTCTTGCACTTATCTGTTTTGTGCGCAATTGTGGTTGCGCTCAATTGTCTTGCACTGAGTTGGTTTCGCGCAATTGTCCATGCGCTTTTGTCTTGCCACCATCCAGGTGACATGTACCTGGCAGAAACCCAAACAGTAGCAATATTCCATGCTGCTGTACCCAGGGAAAGCAATGGCTTCCCCAAGGACCAGAATATGTTGTCTGCAAATGCAATGACGTAGCAATGTGGCAGCCTGTTGCGATAAGAGGGAAGATTTTAAACTGAAAAGAACAGGGCAGAATTCCTTGGAGGATACAACTATACCTGAATGTATACCATTTTTATAGCTTTTAAGTTTGCAAGATGTACATAAATAAAATAAAAAAATTTAAAAAGGATAAGGGAGAACAAGAGAGAATAGATCTTTAAAGGGCCCTTTTAGTAACCTGTGTTAAGCACTAATGCATGCTTAATGCAACAAAAATAGCCTCATGCAGGATGCATTAATGTGTTCTGCATTAGACTGGCATATGCACACACTAAGCACATGTGCTGGGTTTTACCTTTGGCCAACGAAGTAAATGTACCTAAAAAAATTTTAAATTAGGCATCATAAAATTATGTGCTGAAAAAAATCAAAATGAAGTACATAAATATTGCCATACTGGGACAGACTGAAGGACAATAAAGCCAGTATACTATTTTCGACAGAGACCATCTTCACATTGGTCAATCCAGGTCACAAGTACCAAACAATAGCAACATTCCATGGGAACGCAATGGCTTCCCCCAGGGCCAGAATGTGTTGTCTACAAATGCTCGGTTTGCAAGGCAAGGTGTGCAAGAGTGTTTTGCACGTCTTGCAAAACATTCGCAAAACGTATTACTAGCAAACCGAGGTTTGACTGTACTTAAAGATCTTTTCTCTCAAGTAATCACTTGGGACTGACACCTCTATAAATGAAGGCTGTTCTGGGGGTTTTCTCTTTCAGCCCTATGCCCAGTTTCCTGGAACTAAGGGATCCTTGCACAAAGCCACAATGGCAATGCCCCCATGGCAAATGCACTGTAGGCCATTCATTTCCTATGGGCTTCGGTAACATAGTAAATGTTAGCAGATAAAGACCTGAACGGTCCTTCCAGTCTGCCCAATAGTCACACTCATTATACAGTATATTCATGATTAAATTGTCATTTCTTTAATATTTCTGGGCAATAGACCATAGAAGTCCACCTGGTACTGTCTGTAGATTCCCACTGCTGGAGTTGCCATTGAAGCCCACTCCAGCCTATCCTAACCAGCCCGTCACTGGAGCCCCTTTCAAAGCCCTCCCCAGCTCAGTCTAAACCAAATCACCATATCTGGGACACAGACCATGCAGGATTGCCCAGTTTTATACCATTTGTTTTCTAATTAGAGATCCTCTGTGTTCATCCAACACGTTGTTGGATTCCTTCACCGTTTTCATCTCCACCACCTCCCTCAGGAAGTCATTCCAGGCATCTGCCATCCTCTCCTTGAAAAAGAATCTCCTAGCATTGCTCCTACGCTTGCCACCCCGCAACCTCCAGTTTTGCCATTTTCCTTTCTCTGGAAAAGATTTGTTTCTATATTAATACCTTTTGCGTACTTAATCTAATCTAATCTAATCCTTAGGTTTATATACCGCATCATCTCCACGTTCATAGAGCTCGACGTGGTTTAAAGTAGGAGAAATAGGAAGGAACTACAACAGAGGGTTAGAGGTAGAACTATATCATATCTCCCCTGTCCCTCCTCTCCTCTAGAGTTCAGGGCTTCCAGTCTCTTCTTGTACATCTTTTGGCGCACACCCCATACCATTTTCATTGCTTTTCTCCGGACCACTACAAGTATTTTTATATCTTTAGCCAGATATGGCACTTCTGGCTCCCTCCTGCAATACATACACTTTCTGTTGTCAAGAGATTATTAGGTTAAAATCGCATAAGGATTTTATTGCTGGGCACCATAGGTTCATTTTTCAAATCACTCTCATTCTATGCCTCTTCAGCACTCTGGGCATTATTCCCATTATTGCCAGGCGATACAGGCCACACTTCTTTTGTATTACACGCAGACATCACATAGTAATCAGGCAGCTCATACCTCTTCAGTACAACCCCTGGTATATTACCCTCACAGTGGCTGCTTCCTACTTCCAGGCAGCGGCCTAGTAAGGGGGAGGGGGGGAGCAGCTGTCCCCAGGTACAGTCTTGCTGAGGGCACAGCACCCCTCCTCTTCTCCACCCCCCTCCCCGCTCCTCTCCTTGCTGTGCCCTCGCACCCCTTCCCCAGTACCTTTTTTCACTTCCCCGGCGCAAGGTTGCTACCTGCGTCGGCACCGGCGATCTCTCCAACGTCACTTTCTGGGACCCGCGTCTAGGAAGTGATGTCAAAGGGCGATCCCACACCGACATCGGCATGCTACTCACGCTAGCAAAGTTAAAAGGGTACAGGGAACGGGAAAGGGAGGGGTCCCACCGCCCCGGGCACTTCTCACCCTTACTGCCTCCAGTCTTTGAAACTGGGCCTGCAGTCTATGTCTTCTGAAATTGAATTATGTCCATTTCAATCTGACTTCCCCAGGATTCTAACTCATGTTTGCCATGCTTCCTGTTGTAAGCTGCACAGGTCATGGAGCAGACCCTTTCCTGGTTCTTTGCAACTCGGTTCATGGGGGTTTAGCTTGTCTCTAGGGTACTGCCCTCGATGCCTCTTCCTTCTGTGTATGAACAGCTGGAAGAGAAGAACAGAGAGTTAAGTGCAGACTTTTGCAAGAATGCCCTCCCCCTCCCATACTAGCCTGCCTCCCCTTACCAGATTTTTCAAAATTCTTCATTTTATTTATTTGTTTTATTGAGCTTTATCTCACAATTGCCTTTATGAAGAGATTCACCCAAGGCAGTTTACAACAGATACAGTTTAATATAAAACTTACAATTTTGTTATCATAACAATAGTAAAATGACCACATATAATCATAAATATAATCAATGTAAACATGGAAATGGTACATTGAAACCTAGTAATAGAGCTCACATGATAAAGTATTAGAAATATACACATTTAACAGCACTCCAGAACAATCATAACTGAACTACAGGTAAGACAGATGTCAGTACAAGGCAAATGATTGGAAACTTGGAAGGTGGGATGGTCAAATAATATAGATAAATGATGTCTGCAAAATATCAATACAAGTTATAAAGTACAATGATTCAATTCAATAGATGAGGGAAATCAACAGACATAAATATGTTAGTTCAATGTCAGACTTTAGTGGCTAACCTTGGGTAATTCAAATATTTTTGAGGATTTAAATAGCCAATTTCTTCATTAATCCAAGACACTTAAGCCTTTATATTCTATTAATTACATTTTCATAGTTCATTTTCATAGTTTCCATACTTAGAATATAATAAATCAATCATCTTATTGCTGCAATGGTTTCAAATGGGAACTCCCAGCATGATATCACATTTTGCCAGAGGCTATCTCAATGTATGCTCCCTGTAGAAATCAAACAACCATATAACAAATTGAACTAACTAAATTATAGATAAATATATCTTTTTTTTTTTTTTAATATATTTTATTGAGCAAATCAAGAAAAAACACAGAACACAACAAAAGGCAGCCGTGCCAAAAGAGCAATAATACACCACGGCAAACCCTAAGTACAAGGCATCAACTAAGAATACAACAGTCACACAGTGCCATAAAAAATCAAGTGCTCAGAAAAGATTTTACAAATATCACCCCAAAGATACCCAACGTCAATTCTGCAGTCAGAGAGGAAGTTCGGGCCAGCCAATCGCTGCCTGGCTGGGCGGAACTTCATCTCCGATTGCAGAATTGACGTCAGGGAGAGCATGCGTCGGCGTCGGCTTTGGGGCCTGTTATCCATTGGTGGGTCCTGTTCCCCGATGGCAGCGGCAGTGGCAGTGGCTTGGGGAACGGCAGGGAGAAAGAAAGAAAGGGGGCAGGCAGGGAAACAGAAGGAAAGAAGAGAAACAGAAAAAAAGAAAGAAAGGTCAGGGAGAGAGGAAGAAAAAGTTGGGGGAGGGAATGAGGTGTGGAGGAGAGAAAGCATACAGGCTGATAGAAGGGAAGAAAGATTGGATGCACAGTCAGAAGAAGAAAGTGCAACCAGAAATCACCAGACAAGGTAGGAAAAATGATTTTATTTTAAATTTAGCAAAATATTACCACAGTTTTCAAAGGAATTTGCCCAAATAACTTAATAGTTAACTGGGTAAATTCCCAGAGATGAAAACTTCCCTTCACTTACTATGCACAGTTCTGAATTTATATCTGCTGTCTATATTTTACAATATGGTCACCTTTTACTAAACCGCAATAGTGGTTTTTAGCGCAGGGAGCATATGAGCGTCAAGAGCAGCGCTGGGCATTCAGCGCAGCTCCCTGCGCTAAAAACTGCTATTGTGGTTTAATAAAAAGGATGGAGGGTATATTTGTCTATTTTTGAATGCTATAAAAACCAAATACAGAGAGAGACTGAGAGCTGTTGACGAAGAGCTACGTGTGTGTCTTTCTTCGATTCCAGCCAGAATATCAGCTTTGTGTTCAGCCAAACAGGCCCAGGTTTCGCACTGAATAAAGTATTTTATAATTTTTCACTATTCTGTTTACTTAATATTTCATAATAAAGTAATTATAAAATACTTTCTTTGTGTTTATTTGATTCCTATTCAAGAGAATTACTTTATATATAGTCAATATAGGCACAGAGTTAAATTTTTTAACATTTTCTAATGGTGGTGTGCCTCGTGATTTTTTTCATGAAACAAGTGTGCCTTTGCCCAAAAAAGGTTGAAAAACACTGTTCTAATCAATACATTATAAGGTAACAAATACAAAAAAAAAACAAAAAGTAGAAAATATTGGACTAAATACATTTTTCTATTAGCTTTCGGAGGTTAAAACCACCTTCCTCGGGTCAGGACAGTATACTGCAGTTATGGTATCTTGTTGTGACAGGAAGAAGGAGGGTTTGATCTCCAACTGTTAGTCATGAAGGTATTAAAATTAGTCTAATAAATATCACCTTATTTCCATTTTCTGTATTTTTATGTTAAATAGCACAGCTATCACATAGCTTTATTCTATATTATAAATAAAATTCCTTGTTTCTATCTTTGTTGTCTAGCCATTTACTTTTTTTCTAATTGTGTATACCAGTCTCTGGTTTCTGCTTTGCTCACTTCTAAACTCTTGCCAAGATTTCCTGTCCATTTTGTCATTTTTCTATCCTTTCTTCTCCTTTTCTTTTCAGCTTTTTACAATTTATTTTTCTGCCTCTGTCCAGATTTAACTCTTTCCTACTATACAGTCTTCAATTTCCTTTCTTTTTTTATTGTCTACTTATAGCTTACCATTTCATTCCTTCACTCTGGCTCTCCTATTTCTCTTCCTCTTACTTGCCAGTCTTTCACTAATTTTATCCACTTTCTCCCACCACTCCATTCAGCATTTGCCCCCTTCTCTCCCACTTCCATCTGGTGTTTGCCCTCTTTCTGTCCTCTCTCTGTGCTTCCCCTCCATCCAGAATCTGCCCTCTTTCTGTCCCCAATCTCGTCAGCAAAAGCCATGCAGCGGATCGACGAGCCGCCCACCGCCACCCCTGAGAGATCCGGATGATGCCGAAGCCGGATCAATAAAGGCTCCAAAAACAAGATGTATAAAAGTGGGGACAACGGACAACCCTGCCTAGTCCCCCTCTCCAGTCGAAATACTGAGGAGGGACAACCATTAACTAGCACCGCTACCGCCGGGTTGGAATACAAGGTTCGTAAGGCCTGCATGAAGAACCCCGAGATCCCATATCTAGCCAATAACGGAAAAAGAAAGGCCCATTCAACCCGATCAAATGCCTTCTCTGAGTCAAAACTAATGGCACAATGTGCCATAGCCAACAAAAGTTTGCGCACATTATGTCCCGCCTGCCTGCCCGACACAAAACCGACCTGATCCTCCTGTATCAAGGTGGGTAAATAAGGAGCCAGGCGGTCCGCCAAAAATTTGGCCAGTATTTTTAAGTCCACATTAATAAGGGAAATAGGGCGGTAGGACTCGACCAGGCTATGGTCCTTTCCCGGCTAAGGCAGAACTGTAATAAGAGCCTGATTAGCCAGCTCGGGAAAGGAGCCATGTTCAATGGCCTGATTAAAATAGCGACAAAGCATTAAGCAAGCAAGACTCATGAAAAAAAAAAAAGTATATATATATATATATATATAGTGCATAAATAACTTCATTTCCAAAGGTTAAGAACAGAAAAAAAGAGATACAGACCTCACTGTGGCTTCTAGTTCAGAGCATATGGATGTCTCCAGCTGCACAATGGTGTCCTAACTGTGAGATCATCAAGGTGCACCTGGAAGGTACAATGCCACAAATAAAATAGGAACATGTGCTGGGGGAGCTGTCGATCCTTGGGATTTGAACCCATGACCTTTGGAAGATGAGAGCAGGGCTTTTGCCCACTGAGACACAACAGCTTCCAGGCAGATTCTTCTTCCTGACTTGTGGTATGATCTCCTCAGGTATCATCTCACATGTCAGGAAGAGGCCCACCCAAAACACACCTCTAACATGCCTCCTTAAGATTTGAATGCACTGGAAACAAAACAACCAGAAATGTCTAGAAAGTCTGTTTTGAAAATGCCCACATGGACATTTTGACTAGTAAAATGTCCAAATGCTGATTTATGCTGTTTTTTGGACATCTATCTTTTTTGAAAATAGCCACACAGTATTCAACTTAAATATCCAGTATTGTTCATGATAATTAAGGTGACGCTCATAGTTACACCCTCCCACCCTATTGAAAGTTGAACAATAACCCGCCATTTTATGTCAGTAATCAGCAAGGGAGGTCTGCTCAGGAGGAGATCATGCCTCATGTGCAGGAGTCTCCTTCTGAAAGCGGGAGACTTGGCAGGTCTGTGCGTAGGACCCTGGTATAGCGTGAACAAGCTCCATTTATAAACTGAAGTAACTAATTTAGATAGGAAACTTTTCTATAGACTTCTTAACAACTTTCCACACTTAACATACAGCAACTTTCATAGCCACTTCTAAGCTCTGAGCCAGCTGGATCTTTCTCAATTGCTGCTCCTGGCTTGCTCATCACTAAATACTATAAACATAAACCTTTACCCTGTCTTCTGCCACAATGTTTATTCAGATTAGGTTACTTCAACAGAGTCTAGGGTCATCAGTACACCCAGCTTGCAGACTGCTCTCTAGCAACATTCTAAATTAGGGTACATTTGGCTTCAAATTAGAACACTTCATACAACACACACATTACTCTTCTGCCTCTGCCCCAAATACTGCCAGCCTCTGCATCTCTTTATTATAAACCAAGAACAACATGTAAGTTCATACCATTATCAGGATCACCATGTTTGATAGTAGTCATCCCACGAGTCTCAAACAAGTCTTGCCCATCAGCTAGTTCTTACGGATCCGTAGAATTTGCTCCACAGTGGAAGAGTACAAGAAAGAAGCTAAAATTCTAAAAGCCAGATTTAAAGAAAGAAATTATCCCTCATGGACAGAATAGGGATTATTACCATCAGGCTCTTTACTTTACTTTACGTTTACTCCAACCACAATCTAAGACTTCGTTGGACAAACAAGTGTGTGTCCTGACTCATTCTGACAAATTTGCTAAGTGTCGGCAAATATATGCTGCCACTGGGCAATTTGTTAAGTAATAAGAGTGTAATTCCCCAAACCCAGGAAAACAACATCTCGGGTCTTGCCCCGTGTGGTGACTGCGGTATGTGCATTACATCATTGACTTGCACTATGTGGATCCATCCTCAATCCAATAAGACATACCATCTGAAACAAAAAACTTCATGCACTACATTAGAGAATGACACGGTGAAAAAATTAGTCCCCGTCACCGCCCCGTCCCCGTCTCACCATCCCCGTCACCGCCCCGTCCCCGTCTCACCATCCCCGTCACCGCCCCGTCCCCGTCTCACCATCCTCTTCACCGCCCCGTCACCGCCACTGCCATCCCATTCACTGCCCCGTCACCGTCACTGCTGCATACATAAAAGCCTCAAACGGGTACGATTTTATATACTTTTCTAATATCTCCCCTATGTATCTGCCATTGCCCCCCCCTGTGTCCATATTCCATCCACATGGCATGTCCCCTTTTTGTCTCTGTCCCTATGCCCCAATGCACATAATTTCCCCTCTTTCTGTTACCTTCCTGTGTCCAGATTTCCCCTATCTTCCTCTTCCATACCAGTGTGTCTCTTCTTTTCAACCCCATCTAGCTTTTTTCCCTCTTTCTTCCCCCCCCCCCCCCTGCTTCTAGCATCTGGCTCACCTGCCTGTCCTTCCCTTTCTTTCCTGCTGTGGGTTTTTCTTTCCGTTTTCATCACCTTGGCCCAGAATCCTTTTCCCTTTCACTCCCTCCTTACAGTCTGAGCCAGGAACACTAGC
Source organism: Geotrypetes seraphini (assembly GCF_902459505.1). Taxonomy (NCBI): domain Eukaryota; kingdom Metazoa; phylum Chordata; class Amphibia; order Gymnophiona; family Dermophiidae; genus Geotrypetes; species Geotrypetes seraphini. The sequence continues at coordinate 69,101,280 of NC_047084.1, read as the reverse complement.
GATCGCACGGTCCTCGCAGCCCCCACCCGCCTGCCCAATCGATCCTAGTGTTTAGCCAGCTCTCTCCCTTCTCCTCACCTTAATTTGCAGGCTTTCTTTTTCAGCGACCTGCACGCTTTCCCAAAGAGCCGCACACGCGCGGCTGCTCAGTGTTCAATCTTCTGCTCTGCTGCAACTTCCTGTTTCCGGTTGCGTCAGAGCAGAAGATCGAAACTGAGCAGCAGCGGGTGCGCGGCTCTCTGATAGCGTGCGGGTCGCCGAAAAAGAAAATCTACAAACTAAGGTGAGGAGAAGGGAGAGAGCTGGCTAAACACTAGAATCGATTGGGCAGGCGGGTGTGAGCTGCGGGGACCGTGCGATCCTTCATGCCTCACTGCGGGGACAAGACCCATTCACCGCCCCGCGGGCGGTGAATGGCCTTGTCCCCGTCGCCGCAGCGACTGCTAGTTTTCTTCCCCGTTTTCGGTGGTGACCCGCGGCTAAAATGCGGTGGCCGCGGGTAAACCGCCACCGTGTCATTCTCTACACTACATCTTGAGCTGTGTATGTCATAATTTGTCCGTGTCAACTTATTTATGTTGGCCGTATAACAAGAAAAATAAAAACACGTCTCACCGAACATAAGAGTAGACTACACACAGCCACAACTACAGCCCTCATGATTCCTCATTGCCTAGAGGCAGACCATACTTTTGAACAACTTAAATGGCTCGTCCTAGAGGTTTTACTGCAAAATTTCATAAGCAATAAAAAACACCATATCCGGTATCATGAACAATACTGGAGTTTTTAACTAAACTCTGTTTCTCCATTTGGACTCAACGAGAGCATCAAATGGAATACCATCATTTAAATTTATTTGAAACAATTGGACTCTTTTTCCGACGCCATCATGGCCACTTGTTTTAAATGGCATATGCAAGGCTCCGCCTCCACCTGCTGCTTACTTTGGCGTTTCACGCATTTTTCAGTTGCTCTGTTCCAGCTTTTGAAGGAATTATATTATAACATGAGGAGGTTCCTGAAGAAAGATTATGTTCCGAAACTGAAGCTCAGTTGAACCACCATTGTCTTCTCTAAATGGACAGAAAGATGAACTGAAACAGCCAATTTGTCATCCTATGGAAGTTTCTCGGTTCGTTAACCGATGCTTCATATTGAGATAAGTCCTTCCTTTTACTTTGGCAGGGCTGCGCAGTCTTTGTGTGTTTTTTCAGATTGAACCGCGCATTTCTTTACTCTTTAAGTTTATTATATGTGTGTTTACACTATACACTATTCACATTATATGCACAAGGAAGACTCTAAGATGGTGTAGTGTCTGAGCTTTGTCTCTTACACAGGTTGAAGTATTAAACGTTTTTACGTTTGTCTGACTTTTCAATATACTGTACACTGAGGTCTTCTCACTAAATTTATAGTATTTAATGTGTCTTTATTTTACTTGAGTAGTTCATGCGCTTCCAATGTTGTTAAAACAATATTACTCTCAGAACTATTTTTTCTAACTTAGATCGGAGGTGTTCTGTATTTTGGGTTTTTTGGTTGTTTTTGGTTTTTTTTTTAAATCATTTTTATTAAGGAGTCAACAAGAGAAACAAGCGAAGTATAGGCAGCAACGGAAAAGAAAATAGGTCCAATAATAAAAGCTCTTAGCACAGCAATAAGCCATGTGATATCCGGTTTTATTCTTTGGATTTTATAGATGGGCAAAAGGAAGATCAAAAGTGAAGGCACTGCTAGACAAAAGACATCCCCGAAAAAGATCCTATGGATTAACATGTATACCTGGGTAGTAAGGTCAACGCATATGAAACTGAAAGTTTTTTATCTCCCCTTCTGAACCTAAACCCCCCACCCCCACCACGCTCCCCTCTCCTGTTCTGACTCCTGAGATAATTTTGCCCTCTAAAACAAAGGCATACTGGCTTCTAGTGAGGCCTCAGCTTCCAGGATGCACTTCTCCCTTATCTACGTATTTATTCTGTATCGCCTGTACCAGTTAAATTTGCTTCAGAATCATTTTCTTTTATTTTCTCCTTGACTGCTAAAGCCATTCCTGTCTCCCGTGATGAGATTTCCCTAAAATATATTTGGGCTGGAATAGTAAAAATGGAGAAAATACTACAAGGAAATCTAACCCAGCTGTGTAAATTTTCTGAGGAAACTTCTGTAAAATATTAAGAATATGACAAATGATTTGAATCTATTGAACATGATTTTAAAACAAATGTTTCCTAGGTGTACAAGATGTGCCAACCTCTAATATGAAGGATAATTTGGTAATGCAAACACAAATAGAAGTTATTGAAAATGCTTCCAGGTCACATAATTTGAAGGTATTAAATTTTCCTATGATATACTATCTAGCGCCTCTTGAATTGTTTAAATTGTATTTAAGAGATATCTTGCAAGTATCTCAGGATTCTGTTTTTAGTTGTTAACTTTATTATCTACCTAGAAGGTCAAGAGTGACTAATGAATGCACTGGATTGAATTGATTCATCGACAGCCT